>NC_044552.1:88863085-89520943 GCF_007565055.1 Rhinopithecus roxellana | reverse complement strand
ATGCTTTATTATTTTACATTTGCAGAGGAAATAGACTCAGACAGGAGCAACAAAATATGGCATCCAAAGGAATGACCCATGCTTGGAAACGATTTTCATTTCATTTACCTGGGTAGTTCAATCAAAAGAAGGAAGCCTGTGTACTTCAAACAAAATGAGGGCACCACCTGTTTCACAAATATTATGGAAAAATTTAAGAAAAGAATTATGTTGTTTGCACACACCATGATAAATTGCAATTATTTGCTATCATTGTTGGGGAGATAATAGTAAAAGTAAAAACTATAGAAAACTTGAAAATCTCTAACAAAAAGACCCGTTCTGACTTAACCCTGATGATTACCATTTGGGTTGGTAAGCCTAATAGTACCAGATAGTTCATATTTTTCTTTTTCTTTTTTTCAAATTTTACTTTAAGTTCTGAGATACATGTGCAGAATGTGCAGGTTTGTTACATTGGTAGACATGTGCCATGGTGGTTTGCTGCACCTATCAATCTGTCATCTAGATTTTAAGCCCAATATGCATTAGGTATTTGTCCTAATGCTCTTCCTCCCCTTGCCCCCTACCCCTCGACAGGCCCCAGTGTGTGATGTTCCCCTCCCTGTGTCCGTGTGTTTTCGTTGCTCAATCCCACAACTCCTTAAGCTGATAAGCAACTTCAGCCAAGTCTCAGGATACAAAATCAATGTGCAAAAATCACAAGCATTCCTATACACCAATAATAGACAAGCAGAGAACCAAATCATGAGTGAACTCCCATTCACAATTGCTACAACAAGAATAAAATACCTAGGAATCCAACTTACAAGGGATGTGAAGGACCTCTTCAAGGAGAACTACAAACCACTGCTCAATGAAATAAAAGAGGACACAAACAAATGGAAGATCATTCCATGCTCATGGATAGGAATAATCAATATCATGAAAATGACCATACTCCCCAAAGTAATTTATAGATTCAATGCAATTCCCATCAATCTACCACTGACTTTCTTCACAGAACTAGAAAAAAACTACTTTAAATTTCGTATGGAACTAAAAAAGAGCCCATATAGCCAAGACAATCTTAAGCAACAAGAACAAAGCTGGAGGCATCATATTTTTCATGAAAGCTGGAAATCAAAATTCTTTTGTGAAATCTATTTTTATATATTGAGAAACAACCAAAATCTGAAAATGAAAACATTCTGTGGGCTAAATATAGTCTGCCAAACAAAACATGTCAGCCAGTTTACACAATTTATATAAGAGTATGAGGATTCTGGCATCTAACCCAGTTCCATTAGTTCATTGTGGTTTCCGTCCTTAAATAATATCTATCTTTAGGGTATAATTGAGGAGTTAATAATAATAAGAAAATGTTCATAAAATCCTCACTATGTATCAGACACTATGTATCAGACACTATGGTATAGTGTCTGATGGGTACTAAATACCTTATCCCATTTAATCCTTACAATTGCAGAACTAACATTAATTTTGCTTCAGCTGAGAAAATTGAAGATTAGAGGTAGGGATGTGCCTAAATTCACCAAATTAATAAAGTTGGGTAAAGCATCTATCACAGCAATGACAAACTCAGTAGCAGTAATCATTGTGATTACTTCTAGCTGAGCCAAGTTCTGGTCATGGAGATATTTAGTGACCTTTCTCAAAGCTGCCCGTGTGTTGAGTATTAGGCAACAACACCATAGACATTCCCCATCAAACTAGTTCTTTTTCATCAAGCCAGATTGCTTTGAGTTTTAAAGTGTCTTGTCTCTGGGTTCAGTTATTTCAGTGAGTTTCATCAAATGCAATAAGGCATTTCTTTTTGTCTCCCTCCATCTTTACCTAATCAATGTGTCAGCAGTGCATGAAGCAATTTTCTCAAGAAAGTGGGTGGAAGAAATTCTGTAGTCATATGCTTCTTCAGAAATCTTTTCTTTTAAAGTGATTTCATGAGCATATATTGCTTTTCTGATGTATTTCTTAAATCTTTTGCTTGTACATCAAAAAGAACCTCATTATGCATATTTCTTTCTTTTACTTTGAAGATTTAAGAGGAAAATATTGGTTTACTTACACACTTCCTGAAATACCTCATAAATCTTAGAGAAGCTTGATAATTTATCTCCAGGGCCTCTAAAGGAACATAACTCCTTTACCAGAGAATGGTAATCCAAGTTTCAGAGTTTCTCAGTAATAGAATGTCAAGAATCATGATTTTCTTGAAGTTAAATGCCACCTACTTTAGTCTTTTTCTTAAGTGTTTTCCCTGCAAAAATGTTAAGAAAAGTGATAACTCCTAAAGCTACTTATCTTCACAATTGTCTCTTTTCACATTATGCATCGTGAGAGACAATTTAACATTTCTTTATCATCAAGGCGTAAGTAGTAATTTCACTCAGAGGTCCTGATCTTTTAGCTCAGTTATTCTGGAAGCCAAACCTGGAAATAAGATTTAATGGAGTGAAAACTGGAACTCTATTGAGTGTCACACAATCTGTGTGTGTGAGATGTCATGTCAATGATTATATAGCAGATATTGTTGCCCTGTGTGATGCCAATTATTGGACAGTCAGCCCATAAAGTTCAAGATTCACATTTTTATTGTTGTTAATACTGCAAATCATATTGTTATTCATAATTATTGGTATCATTACTTTTCTCAAAACACCTATATTTTTATTTTTATTTATTTATTTTTTTTGAGACAGGGTTTCACTCTGTTGCCCAAGTTGGAGTACAATGGCACGATCTCTGCTCACAGCAAACTCTGCCTCCCTGGCTCAAGCCATTCTCCTGCCTCAGCCTCCCGAGTAGCTGGGATTACAGGCGCCTGCCACTACACTCAGCTAATTTTTGTATTTTAGCTGAGACAGGGTTTCACCATGTTGGCCAAGCTGGTCTTGAACTCCTGACCTCAGGTGATCTGCCCACCTCGCCCACCTCGGCCTCCCAAAGTACTAGGATTACAGGCATGAGTCATCACGCTCAGCCAAAAACACCTAATTTTTGAAATGAAGGCAAATATTTTTCTGCTGGGGAGCATAAGCTATATAAAAACATAGTTGTCTTTTATTTCATAATTTATCATATGTAGTTTAAGAATTATTTGAAGAGATTCATTCACTTTCTATCTTGACCCATGTATATATCGTTGCCATTTTCATTAAAAAGTAAACTGTCTTTATATAAATAGCCATGAATCTTTCAATACTTTTATTCCTAAAACGTACTATCAAAGAGAATTATACTTAGTGAATACAAATAGGCCAGAGTTGTCAGGAATTTTGTAGACAACTATTATTGAAACTAGAACCATAGTTGCCAATTAGTATTGAGTAATAAATGTGGGCTCATTGGTAGAGTTATTTGGAACACTGTTTTTATTTTTATTTTATTTTATTTTATTTTTGAGACAGAGTCTCGCTCTGTCGCCCAGGCTGGAGTGCAGTGGCCAGATCTCAGCTCACTGCAAACTCCGCCTCCGGGGTTTACGCCATTCTCCTGCCTCAGCCTCCCGAGTAGCTGGGACTACAGGCGCCCGCCACCTCGCCCAGCTAGTTTTTTTTTTTTTTTGTATTTTTTAGTAGAGACGGGGTTTCACCATGTTAGCCAGGATGGTCTCGATCTCCTGACCTCGTGATCCGCCCGTCTCGGCCTCCCAAAGTGCTGGAATTACAGGCTTGAGCCACCGCGCCCGGCCGGAACACTGTTTTTATAAAACTCAGGATGTAGGTTTGAATCTGAAGTGACCCACTTAATTTTGCTCAAAAGAAAAGTTGCAGATTTTAATCTTAATTTGGGTTATATGTAAATTATTGCTGGCATGTAAGATTCAGTAAAACCGTACAGTTGATTTTGTGAAAATCCATCCGTATTTTTGCTTTAGAATCATAGGGTTATAGAATTGGAGAATTGAAATAGGTTTCAGAATTCATCTGACCCAATTTCCCTAGGAATCTTTTCTTTAACACCCTTGGCTAATACTCATCCAAGGCCTCATAAACTCTTCTATGAACGATGGTTACTTCTCAGGGAAGCCATGCCCTTTTATTGAGATGCCATAGCAATAAGAAACTCTTTTTGAGTTAAATATTAAAATAAACTGTTTGCTGGGCACGGTGGCTCACGCCTGTAATCTCACCACTTTGGGAGGCCAAGGCGGGCAGATCATGAGGTCAGGAGTTCAAGACCAGCCTGGCCAACATGGCAAAACCCCATCTTTACTAAAAACACAAAAATTAGCCGGGCGTGGTGACAGACGCCTTTAATCCCAGCTACTAGGGAGGCCGAGGCAGGAGAATTGCTTGAACCTGGGAGGCGGAGGTTGCAGTGAGCAGAAATCGTGCCATTGCACTCCAGCCTGGGCGACAAGAGCAAGACACTGCCTCAAAAAACAAACAAAACAAAAAACAAAACAAAAAAATAAAATAAAATCAAGTGTCTCTCTAGCATATCCTTACAATTTAATTCCTGCAGAATTTTTTCCCTTATTTACATGACTGCCTTCCAAATACTAAAGGACAATTTTTGTATTTTCCCCTCACAAATTCTTACAACTATTACTTAAATAATATAGCTCAAACCTTTTACCAAGCAGGTCACATTTCCCTAAAATGTTCTAGAGTTTATTAATTTACATCTTTAAATGAAGCACCAAAATTGGTCACCGTGTTCCACATGTACTCTGACCAGCAGAGCTTACTGTGACTATCACTTCCTGTGACCTAACTATAAGCTTCTATCATCATATTCTGAGTATATACTTTTATTTGACAGTAACATCATTTGATTTATTTATATGAAACCTAAGGTCCTGGATACCCTTTTGGTAAATGTTAAAATGTGGTTAACTGACCATATTTTTCCATGTGCAACCAGACTGCGTGGAAGATTCAAGTTTAATTACAAATTCCTGTGCTTGACATATTTGTTGGCTTCTTTGCTTTTGTTCTTATTTTCTACTCCTTTCACATGTGTTTCCTTTATAAAGAGAGGTTAGTTGAGAACTAATGAAACATTTGTATCAGTGCTTCAAAGATCAACCTCATTGGTCCATTCATAAGTAGATTGTCTATGTCTATAATTCATTCAAATGATCAGTCAATTAAACAGTCATTAAACTCAACTATAATTTCTGAATAATTACCATGTTCAAAGCACTGGTACAAAGAAGAGAGAGAGAAGATTTGTCCTTATAGGCCCTTCTCCAAATAACTCATAATCAACTGCGGTTAAAAGACATAAAGTCACAAGGTAGTGGTGCAGTGTAAAAAGCAAAATACATCTATGCACCATCCATCCATCAGTCATACACTGGGACCATTGATGACATACTAGATATTTGTTCTAATTTTCTAGTGCAGAGATTATTCTCCTGCAAAAACAGAAATTAAAAACAAATTGGAAATTGAGTAGTACCTTCCTCTCTTCAAGCATTTTCAAGTATTTTGAAATTTTCTTGTTGTCGTTCCAGTTTTATTTCACTGTGGTCAGAGAATATACTCTTGCTTTTCAATTTGTGGAAATGTGTTTTGTGGCTACATTATCTATTTTACTTTTTTTTCTATAGATAGTTGAATAGGTTTTCTGCTATTGTTGAGTGAAATGTTCTGTAGATGGTGATTAGATCTTGTTGATTTAGTTGTCTGTAAGTTCTCACCACTGATTTTTCTCTTTAGTTGTGGTATCAATTGTTGAGAAGGGGTGTTTGAAGTTCTTAACTATAATTCCGGATTTGCCTCTTTCTCCTTCTAGTTCTATCAGTTTTTGCTTCATCTAGTTTGCTTCTCTATTGTTTGGTGCATATGCATTTAGGATTGATATTGTTTTCTTGTGAGTTTGTTTTATCATTATATAATGTCCCTTTCTGTCACTAGTAAATTTTATTTTTTCCAAAGTATACTTTATCTTATGCTAATATTACTACTCCTGCTTTCCTCTGATAAATGTTTAAATATCTTTTTCCATACTTTTACTGTTAATCTGTTTATGTTTTATTTGAAGTGAGTTTCTTATAGACAGCATATAATTTGGTAATCTTTTAAAATATACTCTTCAAATCTCTTTTAATTAGTGCTTTTGATTCCATTTACTGAAATATATATTTCAGTTACAGCATTTTCATTTCCAAATTCCCCATTTTGTTCTTCTTTATATCTTTTTTTTTTTTATTTTTGCTGAGCTTTTCTAGTTTTTTTTGTTGTTGTTGTTTCAAGCTTTTTTGTAATTGCTCATTTAATCATTTTTACCATGGTTGCTTTAAAATTTCTCAGATTATTGTAGCCTCTTTGTCATCTCAGTACTGACATCTGTTTTATTTTAAAATTTATTTATTTTGTTGCATATATATTTAATTGAAAAATGAAAATTGTATGTATAGCATACAACATATGATGTATACATATATACACACACATACATAAACACACACACATTATCTATACATACACATTATGAAATGGTTAAATCAAGTTAATTAATATATGCATTACCTCACATGCTTATCTTCTTTTTGTGGTGAGATCACTTAAAATCTCCATTGACAATTATCAAGTATACAAGAAGGTGTTATTAACTATACACACCATGTTGTACAAAAGATCTCTTGGTCTCCTTTGACCAATATCTCCCCACCTCCCCCAACACACACATCACACTTTGGCCTCTGGTAACCACCACTCTACTCTCTGCTTCTATGAATTCCAGTTTCTTAAATTTTTACATTTAAGTGAGATTATGCAGTATTTGTTTTTCTGTACCTGACTTATTTCACTCAGTATAATGTTCATCAGGTTTACTCATGTTGCAAACAACAGGATTTGACAGAATGTTCTTCCTTTTTTAGGGCTAAATAGTGTTCTGTTGTGTTCATATGCTATATTTTATTTATTCATTTTTCTTTACCCACTCAGAAGGCTATAACAAATAACCTTATACTGGGTAATTTACAAACAACAGAAATTTATTGCTGACAGTTCTGGAGGTTGTGAAGTCTAAGGTCAAGGCACCAGCAGATTTGGTATCTGCTGAGATCCTGTTCCTCATAGATGGCACTTTGTGGATGCGTCCTCACATGGAGAAGAAAGACAGCTTTTTTCAACCTCTTTTATAAAGGCACTCATCCCATCAATGAGGATAGAGCCCTGACAACTTAATCACTTTTCAAAAGCCTTCAACTCTTAAAAACTATTCGATTATCAGGGTACAACACCTGAATTTTGGGGAGACACCAACATTTAGACCACAGCATTCTTCCCATGGCCTCCAAAAATTCATGTTCTTCTGATAAGCAAAATACAGTAATTTCACCACAATAGCCCCGAGTCTTAACTTGTTCAAGTGTCAACTCAAAAGTCTAAAATCCAGTTTTGTCTAAGTATCATCTCAATCAGTTATGGATGAGATTCAAAGTATGATTTATCTGGAGGCTAATTACCCTCCTGCTTTGAGCCTATGAGATCAACTGAGTTAGTTGCTTCCAGAATACAACAGAGGGAGAGGCAGAGACCAGCAGCCATATCTTCAAAACTTTGCTGGTTACTACCCAAGCCTCAGTTCACAGGGATGCCTGGGTACAACTAAAGTTTGAAAGGACGCCAAGGTTTCAACCACAGCAACATAACATTGATTCATTCACTGATAGATGCAGACTGATTACATATCTTGGTTATTATGAATAATGCTGCAAATGAACATAAGAGTACAGGTATCTCTTCATTATACTGATTTCATTTCCTTAGATACATATCCAGCATTGAGATTGCTGGATCATATCGTAGTTCTAGTTTTAATTTTTTCAGGGACTTTTATACTGATTTCCATAATGACCGTCTTAATTTACATTTCTACCAACAGTATGACAGGGTTCCCTTTCAATACATTCTCACCAATACCTATTATCTTTGTCTTTTTTATAAAAGCTGTTCTAAGAGGTATGAGATGACATCTCACTGTGGTTTTAATTTACATTTCCCTGATGATTAGTGATTTTGGGCATTTTAAAATACACCTGTTGGCCATTTATATGTCTTTTTTATTTTTATTTTATGAAATGAATGTTTCTTTTTTGAGTAAAAGGTAGCAAGATTTACAGTGGTCAAGAGCATGGTCTCTGAAGTCAGAATGACTAGTGGTGTCATAGTTATAGCCATACAATTTTTCCTGTTCATGTATGTTTTTATTGATATATAAAAATTGTAAATATTTATGGGGAACATATGATATTTTGATACATGCATACCAAGTATAATGATCAATTCAGGGTAATTAGTGTATCCATCAGCTCAAACATTTATCATTTTTTTGTGTTGTGAATATTTCAAATCTCTTTTAGCTATTTTGAATATATAATAAGTTGTTAAATATAGTCACCCTATTTTTGAGAAATGTCTATTCAGGATCTTTGCTCATTTTTAAGTCATGTCTCTGGTTTTCTTACTATTGAGTTGTTTGAGTTTCTTACATATTTTTGATATTAACTTCTTATCAGGATGTACGGTTTGCAAATATTTTCTGTTATTCAATAGGTTGTCTCTTCATTTTGTTGTTTTTCTTTGCTATGCAGAATGTTTTCAGTTTGGTGTATTCCCATCTGTCTGTTTTTTTTTTTTTTTTTCTTTTTTTTTTTTCAGTTTTTTCACCTGTGCTTTGGGGATCATATCCAAAAAGTCCTTGTCCAGACCAATGACATGGAGCTTTCCTCATATGTTGTATTCTACTAATTTTGTAGTTTGTGACTCTATACTTATGTCTTTGTTTCAAGCTAGTTTGTGTATATATAAGAGATAAGGGCCTAATTTCATTCTTCTGTATATGTATATGTATATCTAGTTCTTCCAACACCATTTATTTAAGAGACTCTCCTTTTCCCATTGTGTGTTTATGGCAGTGGTACTGGCATCTTTTGATTGCCTTTAAAAAATTCAGGTTGAGATCTTCCTGGTTCTCAGTATAATGAATGATTTCTTTTATTGAAATTTGGACATTTTCATATTATAAGATGATGGATCTTATTTAAAACTTCTTAGCTTTCTCTGATACTAATACAGAAGGAGAAAGTTGGGGCTATTTTATGACAGCAGGTTAAGGTAGAATTCTCATTTCCTATTGCCCTTAACTGACACACAAGAGAAAGGGAGTACTCTTCTTTCTAAGTGGGAGTGGGTGGTCTTGTTAACCTTGGGTGCTGCTGCAAGTCTCTGCTTTCCACTAGGCCTTCTCCAACACTTTCCCAGCAGGTAATGGTATGAGGTGATGTTGCAAATTCGGGCTTTCTACTGATGGTAGTGACGGAGGAGTAGGAAGGAGAGGGGATGTCCTGGACAGCAGGGACAAAAGTTCCAGCTTCCTACTTGGCCCTCTTTACATTGCCAGTAGAGGTTTAGTAGTACGTCTTTACAGCTTCACTACATTGGGAAATCTTGGCTCCCTGCTCAGCTTTTGCTGGCATGTGGGTGAGGCTACAGTTTTTTTTTTTTTTTTCAATGTTTAGCTGTAGTACAGTGGTTATCATCTGAAAGTTTTCTCTTGCTAGGATGCTCCTTTCCTGGTCCTTTGACTAAAAAGTTTTGTTGGGACCTTTTTTTTTTTTTTTTCATCTGAACTTGTTGACATATCTGGGTTGCAAGCTTCCTCAGCTCCACATTTGTGATATGTGAGGCAAAGCTCAGAGGACTCACTACCATATTGTCCCTTGAGTCTCAAGGTCCCTAGCAAGTCTAAGTTTTCTTTACCTTTTGCAATCTTATGTTTGTTTTACACATACTCTCCAAACGTTTTAGTTGTAGTTAGTGGGAAGAATAAGGAAAAATAATCTACTCTATCTTCTCTGAAGTGGCACTTCTGGTAGTAGTTTCCAATACAGTATGTGCTTTCTCCTTCTCACCAGGAAAACCCCATTTTCTGGTGGGAGGCAATGTGCCAAGTTAGAAATATTCATGTCCCTGGATTTCTTTACCTTTAAAAGTGACCATGCAATCAAGCTTTGGTCCATGATAAAACAGACACAATCTACTGGGTAAGACATCTGGAAAAACTATTATTCTTCTAATAAAAACAGAAAGATGGAGGGCCATGTTTTTTTTCTCTTCACCTTTCCCTGCTTCTTTTGGTCTGAAATGGGGAATGATGCTTGGAGTTTTAACAACCAAGCGAGCAAACTGCATGCTAAGATTGGTGGAGCAGGAAGCTAAAAGGAGACTGTGTCCTCCATCAACTCCTTTTACTGCTGTGTTAGCGTCAAGCTTTCTACCTAAGGAGAGTTTATTATGTAAGAAGAAAACAAAGCAAAACCAAATTCTGTTCTTTTAAGCTACGCTAGTTCTGTGCTCCATGCCAGCTGACTTTTGTTGTGCTCACTAAACAGCGTCCTAACAGTTATCCACTCTGCTGTCTTTCACTTGATTTTGGAATCAAGTTAACTTTCATTTCACCTTCAGCTCAAGGCCCCTTCCACTAGGATGACTCTCATGTTCTTACCATAAGAGAGAAGTTCTGTTCAACTGTCCTAGCCAAGTGCCGCCCACCTTTGTGCCTCATCTGAATGCAGTGTTTAATTTATGATTCTGTCTTCTTCACTAGCTAACTTCTTAAGGTCAGACATTATGCTTAGTATCAGGTGTAGGCCTGGAACTTCTCAGCTACACAATAAATGGCTTTCAAAAAGGAAGATATATATATATCATTTGTAGTGTATTATTGTAATTTGTGTTTGTTATGTGAAACTATTTTTCAAGTAATCAGCTCATAGAATATGGCTGTGTTGGCATATTTTACTTTTCTCAGCACTCTTGGAAATAGCTGAGATACTGGACAGGAATTATTGCCAGAGTTATATTAAATAGATTTAATTAAAACAACATTAATTCATTTCTTCTTTATGAAATTGGCAAGCCCACTCTTCCCATGGTGCCAAATTTTGGATATATATGTATTTTGTATCTAGAGACTAGTTTACAGAGCCTGAAGGTGTGGGAGAGTTTCCTGGACAGATTTTCTAAATGTTCTGCCTCCCTAAAGTTCCTATGTGATAAATGGAATTGTCCTTCTGGGATCCATTTTGGAATCACTAAGTGCTCACAGTTTGGCTGCTTGTGTGATGCTAGGATGCCTTTATGACCATCCCAAACCCTCATGATTTTACTGGAGAAGGAGTGAACTGCTTTTCCTTTCTGCTGAAGTCCTCATCTTTTATTTCCATTACTGGAGACTACTTCCCATTTCACCCCTCCTTTAACTCCTGGATTGGTTTGTTTGAGAAGATAAAATGATCCTTAGGGATACCTCAAGTCTGGAAGCTCTCTAAAGGCAGTAACAATAACTCTCAGAACAGGTCTTCTAGAACACCCTGAGGCAGGGTGAGGGATGAGGGAGGCTTCTGAAGTAGAGCATGGAAAGAGAGAAGGAATGGCCAGTCGGCCAATGTTTGCCTCCTCTTTTCTTGATTGTCATGTGTGGGTCCCACTAGTGTTTGTATTTTCTTTAAGAGGCATGAAATACACAAAGTGTGTCCATATAAGATTGTGAACTTCATTGGTAAATGTTGTGTGTGTTCTGACTGCTCCACAAACTAACTGGTCGTGCCTGAATGTCTCTATTCCCCGAGACATAGCAACATTAAAGTTAGACTAACTAATATCCCTACACTGGCCTCTAAGTGTTCAAGTGAAAAAAAGAGCCACATGCCTCTCACTTTAAATTAAAAGGTAAAAATGATTACACTTAGTGAAGTGGGCATGTTGAAAGATGAGACAGGCTGAAAGCTAGGCCTCTTGTACAAGACAGAGAAGTTGTGAATGCAAAGCAAAAGGTCTTGAAGGAAATTAAAAATGCTACTTGAATGAACATAAGAATGATAAGAGAGTGAAAAAGCCTTATTGCTAATATGGATAAAGTTTGAGGGATCTGAATAGAAAATCAAACCAGCCACAATATTCTCTTAAGCCAGAGCATAATCCAGAGCCAGGTCCTAGCTATTTTCAATTTTATGAAGGCTGAGAGAGGTGAGAAAGCTGCACAAAATAGTTTGGAGCTAGCAGGGGTTGGTTCATGAAGTTTAAGAAAAGAAGCTGTCTCTATAAGATAAAGTAGCAAAGTGAAGCAGCAAGTGCACTTGGAGAAATGGCAGCAAGTTATCCAAAGATCTACCTAAGGCCGGGCACGGTGGCTCAAGCCTGTAATCCCAGCACTTTGGGAGGCCGAGACGGGAGGATCACGAGGTCAGGAGATCGAGACCATCCTGGCTAATATGGTGAAACCCCGTCTCTACTAAAAATACAAAAAAAAACTAGCCGGGCGAGGTGGCGGGCGCCTGTAGTCCCAGCTACTCGGGAGGCTGAGGCAGGAGAATGGCGTGAACCCGGGAGGCAGAGCTTGCAGTGAGCCGAGATTGCGCCACTGCACTCCAGTCTGGGTGACAGAGAGAGACTCCGCCAAAAAAAAAAAAAAAAAAAAAAAAAAAAAAAAAAAAAAAAAAAAATCTACCTAAGATAATGGATGAAGATGACCACATTAAACAACAGATATTCAATGCAGATTTTTTTTTTTTTTTTAAATCTTCTATTGAAAGAAGATGCTGTCTAGCTAGAGAGAAGTCAATGCCTGGCTTCAAAGTTTTAGAAAACAGATTGACTCTTGTTAGGGACTGCCATTGGTGATTTTTAACGAAGACAGTTTTAATTTACCATCCTGAAAATTCTAGGACCCTTAAGAATTATGCTACATTTATTCTGCCTGTGTTCCTCTAACAATGGAACAACAACCTGGATGACAGCACATTTGTTTACAGCATGAGTTACTGGATATTTTAAGTTCACTGTTGAGACCTGCTGCTCAGAAGAAAAGATCCCTTTCAAAATATTACTTATCATTGACAAGGTACCTGGTCACCCAAGAGCTGTGGTGGAAATGTACAAGGAAATTCATGTTGTTGTTGTTGTTTTCTATACCTGTTCACACCACATCCGTTCTGTAGCTCATGGGTCAAGGGACAATTTTGATATTCTAGTTCATTACATAAAAAATACATTATATAAGACTATAGCTGCCACAGATAGTGAGTCCTCTGATGGATGTGGGCGAAGTCAATTGAAAATCTCCTAGAAAGAATTCACCATTCTAGATGCCATTAAATACATTTTTAATTCATGGGAGAAGGTAAAAATGTGAACATTAACAGGAGTTTGAAAGAAGTTGATTCCAACCCTCATGGATGAATTTGAGGGGTTTAAGGGGGAAGAAGTCACTGCAGATGTGGTAGAAATAGCAAGATAACTAGAATTAGAAGTAGAGACTGAAGATGTGACTGAATTGCTGCAAACTTTCTCATGATAAACTTAAATGCATGAAGATTTTTGTGAGGATTTTTTTTATATAAATAAGCAAAGAAAGTTGTTGTTGTGATGGAATCTACTTGTGGTAAATATGCTGTGAACATTTTAGAAATTACAACAAAAGATGCAGAATATTACATAAACTTAGTTGATAAAGCAGTGACAGGATTGACTTGATTTTGAAAGAAGTTCTGCTGTGGGTAAAATGCTATCAAAGAACATCACATTCGATAGATAAATCTTTTATTAAAGGAAAAGACAGTTGATACAGAAAACTTCATCTTGTCTTCTTTTTAAAAATTTCCACAGCCACTACAGCCTTCAGCAACAACCATTCTGATCAGTCAGCAGCCATCAACATCAAGACAAGACCTTTCACCAGCAAAGATTACAACTCTCTGAAGGCTCTGATGAGTATTAGCATTTTTTAGTAATAAGATAATTTTTAATTAAGGTAAATGCATTGATTTTAGATATAATGTTTTTGCATACTTAATAGACTACAGTGTAGTGTAAACATAACTTTTATATGCACTAAGAAGCTAAAAAAATGTGTGACTTGCTTTGTTTCAATACTTGCCTTTTGTGGTGGTCTGGAGCTGAACTTACAGTATCACCAATATATGCCTATATCTGAATTATATTCAATTATGTCCCCAAAACAGCTATAGTAGGAGATGCGTCTACATGGTTAACAAGTTTAAAATTTAAAACCACAAGCACATTATTATAATAAATCAAATAATAACAGAAGGCTGATAACCAGAAAGAACTATTTTTATTTCACTCCTATTACTCAGAAGACCACATCTAACTGCAGTGCTGTGAGACCTGAGCAGAAATATTGTGGGATAATAAATGTATGTTGTACTAAGCCACAAGTTTGTGCTAACTTATTACACAGTAATAGAAGGCTAATACACATAGCAACTTATTCTTATTTTGTGGATGGAATGTCTTCCTCATCATCCCCCTTCGAAGATACTAACAAGAGTTTTCTTTTGTTCCCCTCCATTACTTTCATTGGTTCTTTTATTAATTTAGGCTATTTCTTGAGTTAAAAGCTCTCTTCAAATAGAGGCAATTCTTTGTCTCTTTCTTATGTTTAGATGTGAGACACTGAAAAAGAGATCAGGTACCCAAATGATGCTTGTGACAAGTAAGTTTCCATTTGGGTAGGCAGAAGCAGATATATGGAGATCTTTTCCCTGTTCCTATTGAATTTCTCCAATAGAGATATGTTTGAGCTCTCGCTAAGTGCTAATGACTGGCTACTAGAATTCCATTTGTGAGATGGCCAAGGAAGTCTGAGCATTTGACCATCTTACTGGCTATTATGAAAGAAAGTTTATGGGAAGTCATTGTTTTGGACTAGCCTCTTGCACTTGGCCCCAGCAGACGGGACCAAACCAAAATGGAGTCACTAATGCTAAGTGCAAGGAGGTCCCAAAACAGACCAGTTTTTCCTGAAAGCAGGGCGTTGACACCAACTAATCAGAAAGAACTTATTCTACTTGAGTCAGCGTAATAAGAAAATCAGCTCCATTTTAACCTTTACAAAGAAAGTGACCAACAGTGACCTGTTAACCAACCCACTTTTAAAAATTGAGGTTTCCTTAAAAAAACCAACCATTCTATAATGCCCAGTGGAAAACCCATTCTATTTCAGAGAATGAGATGTTAACTGATTTTAGAATTCCTAATAAAAGACAATTAGATTTTTAAACTAAAGTTGTTTTAGTTTTGTCTTTTGACATCATCAGTTAATTCCTATAACAACCCTAGGCCACATTTTTACTAGGACAATCTTCAGTTTCAATATTTCAGAAAGTACACCCCAGATCTCATCTTATCTAGGAGTAGATGTTTGAATGCCAATGTTCTGCATGTCTGTGCATAGACACTTTATGTATTGACTTGCAACAAACCTTTGCAATGTGAAGCCTCAAAGCTGCTATTTGCTGTACCTATAGCTGGCCTCTGAGACCTTCTCAGGTCTTTGCCATAAATCAATTATCTCCGATTTTGTGTTTCTTTCTATACACATATTAGATTATAGGATTCACATTTTTTTTTTTTTTTTTTTTTTTTTTTTTTTTGAGACGGAGTCTCGCTCTGTCGCCCAGGCGGGAGCGCAGTGGCCAGATCTCAGCTCACTGCAAGCTCCGCCTCCTGGGTTTACGCCATTCTCCTGCCTCAGCCTCCCGAGTAGCTGGGACTACAGGTGCCCGCCACCTCGCCTGGCTAATTTTTTGTATTTTTGTTTTCAGTAGAGACAGGGTTTCACAGTGTTAGCCAGGATGGTCTCGATCTCCTGACCTCGTGATCCTCCCGTCTCGGCCTCCCAAAGTGCTGAGATTACAGGCTTGAGCCACCGCGCCCGGCCAGGATTCACAAATGTTGATGAATAATTACCATTTTAAAAACTGGAAATTAAGAGAACAGAACAGCTAATAGAAAAAAAATAGGAGTCTAAAAATTGTGTTAAACCATTGTAACTTGGGAACCATCTGTATTAAGTGGAACTTTACTAAGATTATTTTTATTCACATGAAATGTTAACTGCTGTTTACATTGCAGAAGCATTTACATTGTAAGGGAGGAGAGAGTCAATTTATTTTATACGGTTTAGAATATGAATCCGATAAATATTATTTTACACAGTCATGGTTTTGAGAGTATCTGCAAAATTTTGACTGACACTGGAGAGAATCCGTTGTCACTTCTCTCTTCTTTACAGGCCATTGTCTAGCTGTTGTCCAGCCAAAGGAACTTAAGTATTTATCTTAGGGCCTCTTTACCAGTGGCATCCAATGTTTGCCACCAACCATTTTCATTTTTTTCATTGCTCATTGCTCCCATCTACCCAAATGGCAGAATTCCTCATTTACAGAAGTGAAGCTGCTCTGCTTATGGAAACTCCCCTACTGAGTAGATAAATATCTCCATACAGAGAGCTCATGTTAATCAGCCCGTAGGTAGGGTTAGCATTTCATAATTGTAATGGACATACAGACAGCCTCCTCAACTTATGATGGGAGCTACATTCAGATAAACCCACTGTAAATTAAAAATATCATAAGTTGAAAACCTGTTTAACATACCTAATCTACCAAACGTCATAGTTTAGCCTAGCCTACCTTAAACATATTTAGAACACATACATTAGTCTATAATTGGGCAAAATCATCTAACATAAAGCCTATTTTATAATACAGTGTTGAGTAACTCACAAAATTTATTAAATACTGTACTGAAAGTGTAAAACAAAAGGGTTGTGTAAGTAGTTGAGGTACAGTTTCTATTAAATGTGTATTGTTTTTGCACCATTGTAAAGTCTAAAAGTAGTAAGTTAAACCATCATAAATTAGGGGCCTTCTGCATTAGGCATTGTCTCTGCCTGCTAGGTGAGGCAGAAGATAAACAGAAGCAAATAAAGTCTTAAAAATGTTGGAAAGGAATCTTGAAAGAAGCAATTTTTCTATATTAAGAATTCATAAATACATTAATAAAACGAATTCATAGGGGCTACTTTAAGAATGACATAAATGACACCAATATTAGAAATGTGAAAGACGCCTCATGCCCTTCGCCCTAAGTTCTAACGAAAACTACGTAATAATATATATATTATATACATGTGTGCATATAGAGAGAGAGATAGGAGAGAGAGGCATATATAGGCTAAATTATTACTAAAGTTATATAAATTAATAATGACATTTTAATGGAAAGATTATATGAAAAAGGTGGGATTTGAGCAGAGTTTAATAATGTGAAATAAGTTACAAACATAGTGTGTTATTGCCCTATTCCTTTTGTGTGTAGATAAAATCTATGCCATCATAACAAAGAACAAGAAAAGGATTCGGTTTATATTCAAAGATTCTGGAGGATATAGAAAAATTGACAATGACTGTTTCTAAATTGACACATAGCTCATCATTATTTCCAAACAGCTTTTAGACTTTGAGGAAATGTTTATCAAAACTATATGTAAACTGTTCACTTATTTCAACTATGTTTCTGGATTTTTAAAAATATGATTCAGCACTCATGTTATTATTGCTTTTCTGGAGGGAAGGAAAAAGCAATTATTATTATTAATATTAGTAATAAAAACACTTGTGACTGCAGAAAATAAGATCAGTAGAGGCAGCAGAAGTAAAAATCGCATTTTATTTATTCATTGGACTCATTACAATATGCCTATTGCAGCAGCTTATATGCCTGCATAAAAACATAAAAACATAAAAACTAATTATAAGTTAAAATATAAATGCTTTAAGAATGCAATAAATATGGAGAGAGGACAAATACATACTACAAAAATATCCTAAATGCCCGTAGCACACTAGGTACTAAGAAAACCAGATTGGATGGTATTTGCTGCTATATAATTTTCAAAAATATATTAATTAAGCTTCCCCTATTCCCAAGAAAGAAAAAATATCTAAGCTCTTTCTCCCTTTTTATAAGTGATTTTGAGTGTTTCCTTTTTACATATGCTCAGAGGTATTCTGATGGGTTATTTTGAACATATACTATAAACAAGTAGAATGAGATGATACCATGTATTTTTTCATGTGCTGAGAACCAAGCTACTGAAAAAATATATAACAAAGATATAGTAGCTATTATTTAGTGAAAAGATGAAAAATCTACTTTATCTACAAAATCTATAAAACATTCACTTACGTAAGGTGAATTATCTTTTTCATGCAGCTTCGTGTATGTTTCCTCTTCTCTCAGTGACCTGAATAGCAATATCCAGACACCCCAAAGGTGCAAGTTAACGTCATATCAGATGACACTTTATTTCAGAACAATGTAATTTTACTTGTTAGGTTAAAGCTCTTCAAATGCTTGGGCAACTTTGCTAGTGACCTGACAAGCCTCAAATTAGTAATAGAAATAAATTATTTCACATATTACTTTGTTTTTGTTCTTTAATCCCACACTGGAACTGATTTTAAAATAGTTGAACACTTCAAACACAATTGCAGCTGACATCAAAAAAATGTAAAAAATCATTTATGGAGTCAAATGTGTTTACAACTAACCTTTTGCTTTTCGCTCATTTTATAAATACACAGCATACAGAGTACATGAGGCCATATGGAATAATGGAAAGTAACTGTAATAAAATTCCTTTAATATGAAAAATTTCTGTTGAGATATTTCTGTTCTTTTTTGCAAAAAATAAATAACATATCTTGAATAAAAATATTTAATAATTGTTTTCTTATTAATTATTATGGTTTTGGAATGCAGTTAAAATGAATAGCTTCTTAAAGCCACATGACCTGGAAATTAAGGTCCTATTTTGTGTATCTACCATTAGGAATCAATGACCTTTTTTTGTATATTTAAAAAAAGCTATTGCATTAATGACGTGGTAGTTTTTTAAGTATATGAACTATAACTTATTGGAAATTACTTTGCCCAGATATTACTGGCTAATTAACATTTTATCTTACAATATTTTCCATGTTTGAAAGTAATAGAAATTATTTCCTTAAATATAGTTGCTGTTTTATAAAATCTTATGTAATTCAGAATTTTCCCAGAGTCAGACTAGCCAACAACCCTGTTATTTCAAATTAATGAGTTTTAAAATTAATTTTACTCTTTTGTTAATTCTAAAATATTTATGATGCTTTTCATATTCATCAGATCCTGTATATATATGTTGAGTGGAGCTCAGCCCTTTCGCTCAAAGAAATTTTTGTCTGGTTTGACATACGACAAGTAAATAAACAATTATAAACCTGTGTGATAAATGCAGTTACAAAGGGGCAAACAAAGTCCAGTGATATACAGAAGGTGGAAAGTCAGGAATGTATCATAGAGGAATCAGCTTTTATACTGAAATGTAAAGGTTGGGTAATTTGGATAAGCAATAGTTAAAAGGGCTTTCTACTCAAAGGAATCACATGCAAAGTCATCAAAAAATCAAAATAGAATTCTAAAGATACTTACATGAAATGATTAAAATTACTTATGAAGTCAAATTGAAATAATATCAGTTAATGTTTATTTAACCCAGACTCTAAGGGCTGAGTTGAGATAAAATGCACATCAGAATTTTGTAGAATTAATGATGAAAGTCTTCTGACATCTTTAATTTAGACCAAAAGTATATCAATATTTCATAATTTATAAATACTTCATAATTTAAATGAATGTTCAAAATGGCAACAGAAGGGGAATAGGAGGTTTCAAGTATATAAAATAATAGGAAAGTGGGAAATAAGAAATAAGGCTCACTCTAATTTTTTTTATTACTGCTACACTTTAAGTTCTGGGATACATGTGCAGAACGTGAAGGTTTGTTACATAGGTATACACATACCATGGTGGGTTCCTGCACCCATCAACTTGTCATCTACATTAGGTGTTTCTCCTAATGCTATCCACCCCATGATAGGCCCCGGTGTGTGATATTTCCCTCCCTGTGTCCATGTGCTCTCATTGTTCAACTCCCACTTATGAGTGAGAACATGTGGTGTTTGGTTTTCTGTTCCTGTGTTAGTTTGCTGAGAATGATGGTTTCCAGCTTTGTCCATGTCCCTACAAAGGATGAACTCATCTTTTTTGATGGCTGCATAGTATTCCATGGTGTATATGGGCTCACCCTAATTTTAAAGCCAAAACATTTAACAGAAGTAAAGAATCAAAATAAAAATCTGAGAGCAAACAATTAGCAACCTACAAAATGAGGGGTTATATTTTCCTTCTTTTTTAGCTACTTCCAAATACTGTTGCATTCATATACAAAGTGGTGTTACACACTGTCTTAGTAACCAGGGATGCCCTAACCCATTGTTCTAATTGTCCTGCCGAGACATTGTTTTCTTAAAGGTATCCCTAGAAATCTTTCAAAATAGATATTTCTGAGAGTGGCTGTCCAAACCAACTTCTAAATTAAAAGTAAATATTTTCTCCTCCTTTATGTTACTCTTTGATGAAGCATCCTATATAGAGAAGCCAAATCTTTACCGACATTATTATGCAGCTTCAAATTTTAGTTTTTAGAGTGCATGCATAAGAATGTGCACATGAGAGTAAAGGCTTTCTTGGGCTTAGTTCCTGGCTACCATTAACTCTGTGGTGATGGAGAAGCTACCTAGGTATTTGTTTCTATATTTGTAAAAAGAGAGACTGAGGAATACTTTAACCTATTAGACTGTTGTTTTAAAAGAACCATTGCATATAAACAATTTACCATTATGCATGTTACATACGAATAACTCAATAATATTAGCTATTGTGAAAAGTTATTATTATTCTTAGTGTTCAGCTGTGGATCAGAATAGTTCCAGCAATAAAGTGGGCTAAAGCTTGTATAATTTGAGGCCATGCATTAAAACATTGCAAAATACACTAAACTCAATAAAAAGATGATGTCAGTAATAATGGAAAGGACCTCCAAATATTCTTTCCCACATAAAAGTGATGAGTGGCAATAATGCTCAGAATCTTTTTTAGAACTCTGGAAATTAACCAAAGCCTTGCCAAAATCTGTAAAAACAGCTGAATCTAAGTAAGAAGAGTAAGCTTTATAGCAGTTTAACTTTTCTTATTTCCATACCCTATTGCCCAGTTCTATGGGAGTCTTAAAAGCAAACAACCCACAATCACAGTGGAAACAGCAACTTGAAAGTTGTTGACAGGGTACAATGGAGTTACAGTTCCTCCAAATACCCATTCCCAATGATCATTATGTTACCTCACTGATGGATCTTGCTGGCAAGGTTGTTTTTACTTGACCTGACTTGAGCTTACCTAGTGAGAGCAGCCTCTTCCCAAGAGCATCTGTCAAAAACAATCAGAGAAAACTGCTACATATTTTGACTGCCTGTGATGGCATTCAGAAGATATAATAATTATGTCTTGCACCTAGTATCAAAGTCCAAAATATAGGAAACAAAACTGACAGAGTTAAAGGGGAAATGAAAAATTCAACAATAATAGTTGGAGACTTCAATACCTCACTTTCGATATTAGATAAAGTAACTAGACAGAAATAGGAGACTTGAACAGCACTGTAAACTAAGTACATCTAACAGTTGTCTAATAGAAGGTTCCATCCAACAGAAGAATACACATTCTCCTCAAGTCCATAAAATACTGTCCACGATAGACCATATTTAGTCTGTAAGAGAAGCCTAAGTAAATGTCAAAGGATTAAAATAATACAAAGTATGTTCTCTGACCACAGTGGAATAAAATTAGAACTCAATGATGAAACAAATATGAGAAATTCACATGTATGTGGAAATTAAATGACACACTCCTAAATAATCAGTAGAGCAAAGAAGAAATCACAGGGAAATTATAAAACGCTTTGCTATAAATGAAAACACAACATCCTAAGGCTTATGGAAAGCAGGCAAAATAGTGCTACAGGAAATTTGTAGCTATGAGTGGTCCAATGAAAATAAATAAAGATGTCAATTCAACAACTTAAACTTCCACCTTCAAACACTAAAAATAAGAGAAAACCCTGAAACAAAGAGAAGATTAAAAAATTGAAGACTACATTAGGAATACATGAAATAAATAATAGAAGAACAATATAGAAAGCCAACAAAATCAAAATCCAGTTATTTACAGAGATCAATAAAATGGACAAACCTTTAGGTAGGATGACCAAGAAAAAGAGACAGAGGGAAAGAGAAAGGAAGAGAGAAAAAAACAGTGAAATCAGGAATGAAAGAGTGAAAGAAGAAATGTTACTGATGACCTTATTGAAGTAAGAAAGATTAAGGAGTACTGGAACAATTGTATATCAGCCAATTAGATAAACTAGATGAAATGAATGCATTCCTAGATAGACATCCAAAGTACCACAACTGACTCAAGAAGAAATTAAAATTTGATTAAATTAGACAAAACAACGGGAATAATAAAGAAGGAAAAATTCTAAAAACCTGGGCTTATTTTATTTTCATTTGTTTCTTTCTCTAAAGACACTGTGTATAATTTTTATTTTAAAATCATGTTTGTAAATTGAATGGTCTGGTTAGTTGGGATCCAATTAGTTTAGGGGATAAAATGTCTCCCTTTATTGCTAGTCTGGACCATATCAATGACTACCCAAAAAGTTTTCTAATATTTTTCGAAGGTTGGTATCCTGCTAGCAAGGAACAACATGCCCGCGTTTATGATTAGAAAAGGGATATCACCTTCATATTATTTCATTTTCAGGAATTATATTAAAAACACCAACAATAAACTCTTCTTTTTAGTTTTTATGGTAGATTCTTACCGTGTGAAAACTGATAAATATGCCATCATGGTAGTAACTCCTTATAGCAGCAGGAGTGATTTTTATTATGACCTAAGCTGAGTACTTTCTTCCAATTTAAAAAAAAATGCTTTATAGTTTATATTTGACTCCTTACAACATGTTTGAAATTAATTCAAGTCCTCGTGAAACTCTACCTAGTGCTAATGAGAACACGATCAGTTACTCATATTTTGTTCAAATAAAGGCCCCACAGCCAAAATTTTGAATATGGTGTCTGGGCTAGATAAATGTAGTTCATTAATCTAGTCTTTTAGTAATATATCATTATTTTATTTTATTTTCAAAACTATGCCATCATGTGTTGCTTTCCTTTCTGAGAAAAAATGATGAGAAAAATGCATCTGAATGTCAATTCAGAATAGCAGATAATTATTCTCCAGTAGAAGTTTTATATTTCTCCTGAGTTCTGTATTTCTATGTCCCTTTAGTGTGACCAGCTGACTGTAATTGCCACTTAGTGCTTGGCCAGAAAGCTGTTACGTCAATCAAACAAATAAATGGGTAAATTAATTAATATTTTTGTTGAAACCAATTTAAAAGAATTATAGCAAAGCAATGTTGATTTTCAACAGTCCTACTCACCATCTGCATTTGGTAAAACTCTTGACATTTGTCTGGGTTGCTAAGCAATAAATACCTCTGCCATGACTTTTGAGTCCCTGGGATCACTCCATTGTATTGTCACTCAAGCATGTCATACTGCTTGGTGTGGGCCTCCAATTCCTGCACAGTCAGAAATGTGGACAGAGAATTG
This sequence comes from Rhinopithecus roxellana, assembly GCF_007565055.1. Classification (NCBI taxonomy): domain Eukaryota; kingdom Metazoa; phylum Chordata; class Mammalia; order Primates; family Cercopithecidae; genus Rhinopithecus; species Rhinopithecus roxellana. The sequence continues at coordinate 89,497,551 of NC_044552.1, read as the reverse complement.
TGGGACAGAAAGATGATTAAAAGACTGAGGAAGTGAGGCCACATAAATCCCAGAATTTGGAGGATATACTTTTGAAAGAGATAAGTCATCATAAGCTCAGAAGTTTCATCACTTTAAAAATGTAGTTAATTTTCACACCCAGAGGAACCTCCCCACCACTGGAGTAGTTAAAGTAACTTTGTGATCTTAGCAACAGTTCTCAGAAAAAATACACTATGTTTTGTAAAAACTTCTACAACATTTTCTATTTATCAGAGGATAGTCCTGATCATTTGATCATCAGATATGTTAAAGTCTTGACTTTAGTGAACACAGAAAAAGGTGGTGAGAATCCTGTGCTAATTTACAAGTTTTGACAGTAGTCTGACTAGTTCAAGAAGTCTCCAACTATTAAGATTGTGTATAATTATTTATTGAAAATTGACTTTTAACAAGTGTTTTGTTTTGATGTCTGTGCTAGATTTTGTGAGACTACTTCTCTTTCTAACTCTGTATTATGATATTGATACATAAAATGAGGAAGACTGTTTGAGCTACAGGAATAAAGAATGTATGATATGTAAATTTTTCTAAGCCTTCAGTCAAAATCCTGTTCATCTGTTTCAAATTAGTAACTTAGTACTTTGGAAGAACTAATTTAGATTACATGAAATAAATGGGTCTTGAAAAGATAAATTTGATTATATTAGGCAGAGGTGAGATGAAAAAGAATACAATTATCTCAACTTCCTAACCATATCTTCTTAGGTTGGTTTTCTAGTAAAAATACAAAATAGCCAGAGTTGGCACAATTTCAGAGGTCATATTTAACTCAAAATCTTGTTCCTCTTTAATGTAGGGATGGAACGAAATGCATTAAAGGAGGTATATCCTATATGGGAAATTCAATCAAATCAAAGATAATCTGCAAAATGATATTTGATTTCCTCTATTTGTATCACATTTTAATTTGTCTTAATGTAGCATGTTAAATAATAATTTAAGACATTAAATTTCTGACATTCCTCAGCACTATGACGGTGAACCATCAGAGAAGCGAAGTGGGTCTGTGGAATGAAACGACCAAACTGTGAAGCGACCTGAAGATCACATAGCCTGAAAGTATAAAGCTAGGATACAGATATACTCCTGATAGCCAGACCAGAGATGTTCATAACATAACATTTTCCATTATAGAATACTAAGTATCAGAATATTTTTATTTTGCAGCTAAAGTAACTGAGGCTCAGAGATGTAAAATGACTTACCCCCAGGAGGATCTTGGAATGGAGACTGGCATTCACATTTTCTGACTTTTATCCTGGTGCTCTGTCTTCTTACATCATCCAGATTCAGAGCAAATCCTCATTCTTCCTCCATTGTATTTTGAAGAATAAACATTATGGGAAAGAAGAGGTGAAAGCATTAGAATATCACAATACTTTGGTACTAAAAATTTGGGCCAGTTTCTTGAATTGTTCAACCTTGAGTTATTTGTGTTTACTGAATTTCCCCTGCCGACTTTTTTTAAAGGTAACTCAAATATCTACTGGCTTGTCAGTCCTTGATTACAAGAAAGCAAGAGCTCAGTCTCATTTTTTAAGTATCCTTCAACTACTTTATGATGCCCGAAAAGGGCTAGCACTTATGTATGTAAGGCTAGCTATTTTGTCGGCTAGAGTCTCTGTAAATGAAAATAACCCATAACACGCATATATCATAATGCTTCACACATAAACACTCAGTAAATGATCATAATACTTCATACATAAGTACCCAATAAATGATGGAAATGAGGAATGATTATTTATTGATTACTTATGTGTGAAGCATTATGATGTATGCTTGTTATGGTTTATTTTCATGAATATCCTTTTAACAACCATATACCACCCTCATTTGACAGGTGAGGAACCTGAAGCACAGTGCAGCTCAAGATTTTATAGCCATTACGTGGCAAAGCCCAGTTGGGAATCCTGACAGGCTGACTCCAGGGCTGATGCTCTTACTGGTGAAGCTCCACAGCAAATCTGCTATTCCCCTACTGTTCCACGTGCCACATGCTCCCACTTGTGGCAAACTGAGTCATTTGAAATAGCTTTTGCACTTATATTAAGGTATCCAGTGTCCACGTATTTGTCATGTTTCTAATTCTTAGCTGCGTCTGGATTATACTCCATGACTGGAAGCCTCGTCTCCAGCTCATGCTGCATTTAGTAATACGAGCCCCTAAAATACCTGTACACATGTATATTTTTATAAAATGAACAATTGCAACATTTTCTCACCCCTTATTTCTTTTTCACAGAAACTCAAACCCAGTGCAAGAGGCCATAATGTAACCAAATGCAAGTCACTCTGCTTGCTGCTTGGAAGCCAAAACACAACGCATGAGATGTGGTGAAAAGAAATCAGCTTTATTAATCAAATTCTAGCAGGTGAGAGATGGCCAGGCTCAATCCTCAAATAAACCACCTCCAGTTTTGATCTGAAGGCAGAGATTTAAAAAGGGGAAGCTTGGTATAGGAAATACTTAGGAGTGAGGCAGGGTGCAGGTCTGTATGTCTTGCCCTGATCACCATTTTGAGTTATTGTCCGCCTGGAGTGCTGTCTGGTGCTATGTCAGTTGCAGCCAGGCTGTAGATTATCCATACTGAGGTAAATTCTAGGTAAAGGAGAACTTATAGCTGGGTTTCTACACCAGGTGTGCTTAAAATTAACCCCTGGAATTTCTTAACAAGCATGCAGTTAGATGAGTGTGCATGGTGCAGAGAGGTGTTTGATGGGAAAGGGAGAGAGTTTCAAAATATGTTTTAAGGCTATATTGTAAGGATAAGGGAAAACGAGGTTTTTGTTTGAAACAAAACAATTTTTTTCAAAGCTGCATCTTCAGACTAAAGAGAAAGGAGAAAAATGCATTTTAAAATACATTTCAAAGCTAAAATTATCAGTAACATGTCCTGTCTACTCATGAGCCGATTGAGAGCATTATTCATTCCTGTTACTGTGTTTTGATTTCTGCATTTCCTTTTAATTCGGAGAGTCTTCATCTCTGTACCTACATTATTCATCTTTTTCTTCATATTATCTACTTTTTCTATCAGAAACAGCATATCAATTATCAATTAGCACATCAATTATTTTAAATTCTCTGGTTATTTCAACATCTGTTTTATGTACTCTAGTTTCAATAACTGTGTTTTGTCTTTAGAGTATTTTATCTTACCTTTTGTCATGTCTTGTAATTTGTGTTGAAAGCTGACCACATTGCTTAGGGTAATAGGAAATGGGGTAATAGGCATGTAGTGTGAGGATTTCTGTTAATCTGGCTAGGAGTTGGGCTGTGTTTAATGTTTGATGTATTTATAGGTATCACCGGCTTCAAATTCCTCTATAGTCCTTGCTTTTGTCTTTCCTCTTGATTTTGGGCTCCCCCGAGTACTACTCAGGAAGTCTATGTCTTGCAATTCCTTCAGCTGTAACACAGTTATTATATTGAAGCCCTGTTGGTGTGGTGGTAAGGCAGGGGAGAGGAGTGCTGTTCTATAATCTTCTGATTAAATTGTAGTCTTTCAGTGGGTTGATGTGTCGGGACTGTAATTTTCCAAGTTCAGTTATGCAGCTTTTGACTGTTCCCCATTTCCCTTAACCCTTCCCTGGCTACAATATTCTAAATCTGTTTCCTTCAAGCTTTGGCTCCTGATGACTGTTTCCCACTTCCCGCCCCACCTCCACTTAGGCTTAGGTGACACAGGAAGGCTTGAGGATGATCCAGTTGGGAGAAACTTTCTGTGTCTACTGAGGTGAAGTTTCAAAATTGAGTTCTGGCAAAGTCCTTGGAGAGTAGGCATTTATTGTACAGAGGGTCTAGGCCTATTTAAAAATGGTTATTTTCCCAAAACCAAGGGATTTTTCTCATATCCTAACTGTGGGAACCTGGTAGAATTCCTAGAGGGAAATTCCACGGTAGTGTGGTGAGGTCTCCTAAAATGGTAGCCCTAAGAGGTTTCCATTCTCAAGCTAATTTACACTTTGCCTCCCCCAATTAATTGACATTACCATTTCAGTGTTCCTGCCAGTTTATAGCTCCATTAACTTCTACTCCAGTTCTCAACTGTTGTATTTCACTAAGCGTTACCAAGTCTCCAGGTTTCAAGTTGCCAATATGACCTGTGACCATAGTTCTCTGACTGACACCAGCTCAGCTTTTTCTTGTTTTAAGGATGAGTGTCAGCTTTCAAGATGTGTAGTGTCAGAGCTCTAAAATGTGTATTTTTCGCTTAACAATATATCTTGAAGTCTATCATGTAAATATGTAATCTCCTACAACATAATTAATGCCCATGTGGCATTGTACAAATTTACATTGTTGATTAAACCATTTAACCATCTTTGGGCATTTTTCATTACTACAGATAGCCTCATGGTAAATATATTTGAAGCTAAGTAAATATGTTTACAAATCTGTGATTATTTCCTCATTATACATGATTATAAGTAAAACTTACAGGTCAGAAAGTTTTTATATTTCTAAATCCATTATTGAATATTGCTAAATTACTCTCCTTAAGGTTTTACTAGTTTGTGCTCCTTCTAGTCATTGAAAGGCCCTGATCTTCCATGCTCTTATTAGCACTGAATGTTTTACATTTGTAGATTCACATTTTATGTTTTTGTTTTGAATTGCATTTTTCTGATTGCCAATGAACTTGAGTGTTTCAAAATATATTTTATTTTCTATTTTTTATAAATTTGAAATTCCTGTTGATTTAATTGTTCATTTATATAATTTGCTCTTTTTTGGCTTTTCAAATGTTAAATATTTAATCAATTCTTTTGTTTCATTTTTCATTTTCTTTTCTTTTTGCCTCAAATAGCTAAACATACTCTTTCAATTATGATGATGTTAAAACAGGACACAGTTAATTAAAGTTGAGTGGAATTTCAGAATATTCTTCCTGGATTAGGAAGAGTACCTATCTTAGGCTAACAAAGAGTATACTATAGACTCAGCTAAGCCTTGGCTGAGAATAACTATCCCTACCCTAAACCAGAAAGTTTCTTTGTATTTTCTCATCCGATCCACATAATATGTAAATGATTGTTTTTGCACACTAGGTAGCGTACCTTTTTTGCACACTTAGGTAGCGTACCTAAGAGCCTCTAGTTTTCAATTTTGAAAATATAAGCTATCTAATAAATATATGTAGTATTCACTGTGTTGAATTACTGTAAGCCTAAGGCCTTATACTAGTGCAGTAATAATACTGAGTTAAACTCTAACAAGATAAGGTGAAATGTGGCAGCAAGCAAATTGCTTAGGTGGTAGACATGAAACATACATGTCATGCTTCTGCTATTTTGTGAACAGATAATTTGGTCTGAAATAAAGTTTTAAGTGTTCATATGGCATTAATATGAGTCAGCTACGATAGTATACATTGGTAGCTGACCATGAGGAACGGTATTGTGTTTTGTATCATGTTTGATCATGACTGATAAAGAGGAAATTTTATTTTTTAATTTAATTACTAACATCAGGCCTGTTATTCTAAATGTAAGATTTTTATTATCATAAAAATAATATTCATTATAAGAAGTGAATGAAAGAAAGAAATGATGAGAGGGCAAACTTCCAAACTTAAGCATAGGCTAACAGCTTTGGTGAGTATGAAATGGGCTTTTGTGCAGTTTGGAGCGAATTGTATGCATTACTTTGGTATGAGCCTAGAAATTGAAGCCATTGGGTTGGATCAAAATACTTAATGTCTTTTAGAATGAATACAAGAAAAGACATTAAATCTAAGAAATATCTTTCCTTCTACAATTTATTGCTCAGTTAACATTTAATTATTACTCCGAATGGTCAAGATTGCTATTCTAACATTCAAAAGAAGTTTAAGTGAGTATGTTTGCAACCATGAAATGAAAATATTTGCATGCATTAGGGATTATTTACTTAAAATAAATACCATGAAATTGAATTTATAGATCAAAAAGTATGCATATTCCCACCTCATCTTGATTTCCATAGTAGTTAAAGATCTTGAAGGCAGCGCTCTGTTGTACTCATGTATTATCCTCATTACCTAACACATCTTACAGTTGAGGAAACCGGAGTCAGAGAGCTTAAGTAATTTCTTAATTAATGTTCATTAAATGAAACAAATCTGTTAGTAAAACAAACTTTGAAAGATTGAAGGGAAGAAAAAAAAGAGCTTTTAAAATCACACATATACCCTGGAATACTATGCAGCCATAAAAAAGAATGAGTTCATGTCCTTTGCAGGGACATGGAAGAAGTTGAAACCATCATTCTCAGCAAACTAACACAGGAACAGAAAACCAAACATCGCATGTTCTCACTCATAAGTGGGAGTTGAACAATGAGAACATATGGACACAGGGAGGGGAACATTACATACCAGGGCCTGTCAAGGGGAGGGAGAGCATTAGGACAAATACCTAATCCGTGCAGGGACTTAAAACCTAGATGACGGGTTGATGGGTGCAGCAACCACCATGGCACATGTATACCTATGTAACAAACCTGCATGTTCTGCACATGTATCCCAGAACTTAAAGTAAAAACAAACAAACAAAAAACAGGCCATACAACTTAAGCTATAAATAGTTGCACAATTGTCTTTAGTCTTAAATTTATGGTGACATTGATCAATTATTTTTTATCCTCTTGACTTAATTATTTCTGATGCAAAAGTGGCTGGATATTGCTAAAATTAATTATAATACACTGTTAAAATAAATATACCAACATATGTATAAAGAGACACATATTTCCAAATACCCATCTAGGATTCCACTTAGTACAAGTGCCATCTCGAATGCTGCTTTGAAAAAAATGGGATATTTACAAATACATCATTGGATATTTTAACTCATCATTCATTCGGTAGACATTTATTCAGAATATCTTATGTATAATACTTGTGATAAATGCTGTAAGAACCAGAAAATAATAGAAAAACTGGTCTTTTCTCTCAAATAAGTTACTGTATAATTGGATCAGAAGTACACAGTTGAAATAACTGAAGAACGCTAGTACAGCTCTAAATAGTCATAAATATAAATACAAATATTTCTCATTGAACTCAAATGTGTTGACAACTTGTTGGCTGGAAGAACAAAGTCAATCAGTAAAGCGTTAAGAATGGAGGAATGATTGGAAATGGTAAATTGGCACCTGAATTTGAGAAGAAATTAGAGCTATAAATTGGCAAAGATGTGGGAAGCAGATACATTAATTATAGCATTGTTGTATTCAAAGGCAAGAAAGTTGTTGAAAGAGCAATTTTGTAGAGAACAGAAGGGATATTCACCTGATTAAATGAGAATGAGGTTAGCAAAAAAGAAACGAGAAGGGAGTTGACTAAGCAGCTACAACGGCAATCCAATGAGGGCTGAGACCACAGGGAAACTGCATGATGGTGGCAAGAGCAGCACATTTCTAGCTCACATGAATCAGAGAAAGATAGGAAAAAAGAAATAGGAGTAGATTATCGCAGTGTCATTTTGCGGAAAAAGAATCAGCCCTACGACATATCAGAAGAAAGATATTTTGAGACATCTGATTCCGGATGATTCAATGTGTGTAGTGTGGCGTGTGTGTGTGTGTGTGTGTGTGTGTGTGTGCTTCTTGGGAGAAATATAAGTAATAGCATCCAATTGATGACTTGAGGACTGAATACACTTTTGGATTAATAACTTAAACCATAAAATACATCATCCCACCAACTGCACTCTGCTAACTCCATTTAGACACATGATATGGCTTAAATAATTTATGTTAGCTATTATATATGTATTTTTTGTATAACTGTTGTTCAAATGTTATTTAATTCGGAATCACTTGATTTGCACCAAGGGCTTATCATTCATTTTTTTTACCTGCACATCAGCGAGTTAATATGAGTTCTGAAGTTATTTGGTATTATTTATACTTGAATAATCTCTGAATAGAAGAGAAAGCACCCTATGGAGACAATAAGGTAAAACTCAGGCTTTCAAGCAATGAGGTAGCCTGATTTTAGAGTAAGTCACCTGAATTTTCACAGTGTTCTCACTAGTCTTGATTTTTATTCATGTAAAAATATAGCATCTTCTAAAAATGTTGCAACAAAAGTCTGAGATATAAAATGACAACTTTTATATCTTAAAAAATTAAACAACATATGCTAATCATTTCATTTGTTTTTTTGCATATCACTTATTCCTAGTCATCAAGGTTTTAAACTTCAACACCAAGTTAGTAAAAACAGTTATTTCTCAATTCTTTTAAACTTACCATAAAAAGTGTAATATTTTCCATGAAAATACTCCCAATGTAAGAAAGGAGTGCAGTGGAATTATTTTTTTAGTTTATTAAAAGCAAGAGTAAAAGCTTTGGAGTTCTTTAATTGGTTGTGAGTAAAGCCTTGGGGTTGTCCATGAAGGTAATGGACAAAGGCAATCAAGGAAGGGACTTATGGTAACAATGATGAAAACGTAAATGGCAGACATTTGGGGAAAAGGAACCTGTATCTATCTGATAGGGTGACTTGAACATATTCATCAGTTTCAACAATACCTGCCACAAGCAATGAATAGTATCCTAGCAATATGATGGCAACCTTGGTGATGCCATCTCAGATCAAGTCAGCCATCCCCAGTACAGTTGCATGGGTAAGTTCCTCACAGACATATTTTACTTTAAAACATTAATGCTGACAACATTAGAATCCACTCGTTTTTTCCTTTTAATTTGTCATAGTCTCGAGGATTGCTGCTTGAGCATGGATGATAAATACAGAAATCTTGTCAAGTCATGCACAAAACTGAACAAGCATTGCATCAATGCTAGCAGTCTATCTCCTCGATAGAACACTACATTGGGTAAAATGTGCTGATCATATTAAGATTATATTTCTGAAAAATAAGTCAAAAACTGACAGAAACACAAGTAGGCCTTTTTAAAGCTAATAAAAAAAGACACAGTGAAGTTATAAAATGTAATTGACAAGATTGAAATAATAGTGAATAAATACATGACTTTTGATAACAGAATGGAGCCTAATTTGAAATGTCAATGGGAATGATGAGATGAAACCACTATTCTTCAAATAATGATTAGATACACAGAAAATAAAATAATTAGTTGAAAATATTGATGATAAATTAATAAGAATGTCCCAGCCTTGGCAACATAATGAGACCCCATCTCTAGAAAAAAAAAATTTTTTAATCACTTGCATGTGGTGGTTTGTGCCTATAGTTCCAGCTGTTCAGGAGGCTGAGGTGGTAGGGTTGCTTAAGCCTAGCAATTTGAGGTTGCGGTGAGCCATGATTGTAACACTGCACTCCAGCCTGGGTCACAAAAGGAGACCCTGTCTCAAGAAAATAAACAAACAAACAAACAAACAAAATGCCCAATAAATAGGCTGGATAAAATGTGAGTGGAGTCAATTATCATTATTCTTGTTTCTGTCTTTGCAAATTTGCCTATTAACTCAAATTTATTTGTAACCCCCAAATCAATACTTGCCATGTTTTGTGTTAATTTGCAGATGTGTACAGGGTGGCAAAAATTTTGAGTCACACAACATGCACATTCCTGGCTGAGGTTAAACAAGGCAAGGCTCTGCCTTCTTGTTTCAGCTCTCATATTGTAAACAAGTGTGCTTTTTGTGAGATATTTAATATCTTTTTTCATTTTTGTGGATTTTTGTTAGTGATTTCACTATTTAAAATGATCCCAAAGTGTAGTGCTGAAGTATGGTCTACTGTTGCTAGGCACAAGAAGGCTGTGATGTACCTTATAGAGGAAATACATATGTTAGATCAGATTTGTTCAGGCATAAGTTATAGTGCCATGGCCATGAGTTTAATGTTGATGAATCAATAATATATGCTAAATAAGGTGTCCTTAAACATAAAAACACATGAAACAAGGTTATAAACTGACTGATGAAAATATGGTACCAGAATCTTTCAGAAACCTAACCCTATATTTTTCCTAGAGACACTGACTCAATATTTGCTAATTCATTGTTCACAGTGACCTTAAAGAACACAGGTACTATCAATAATGATAATCACCTATATATCAAAACCCTCAAGGATCTCATCTATGACTAATAGCAGATTTGGAAGTACAATACAAAAATATTCAAGTGAAAATAGCAACACAGATATACTAATATAGTAATAAATTTAAAATCATTTTGATGTTATTAAATACTTTGTTCTTTCTTTCTTTAGAATTTACATTGCCTGAGGGTAGATAATATCAGATTTATTTCTACAACTCGAGATCCTGAATAGTGTCTGGCACATATAAAGAACCCAATTAGTAGCTAGTATTGTTGCTTTCTGTTGGGGTTTTGCCTTATTTTATTTTTTATACTAGTTTTAGAATTATTAACTAAATGATGAGATTTAAAAATTGTACTAGAAAAGGGAAGTGAATAGTGACTATAGGATCACCTTTATAAGAGCAATAGAAAAAAATGTAGTGAGAAATGCAGAACAATTTAACTCACATGCAATTCTACAAATTAAAACACACAGTACAAAATTAATTGACAAGAGGAGAGAAAATTCAGAAACACGGCAGAATAGGAGGCGCCTGACCATTTCTCTTCCCACAGACACATCAACACCTACACATGGATCAGTTCCTTCAGAGAGAAAGCCAGAATACAGTTGAAAGACTCCTACACAAAGCCTGAGAAAATATCTATATCAAAATGAGCAGAAAAAGTGGAGAAACACTCATGCATGAAACTCCACCCTGAGCACAGCACCTTACAATTGAGAAGGAAACCCCAACTCCCCACTTTTTATTGAAGGGTGAAAAACATGTAGTACCCAAAGTTTAAAGTCCCTGTCAAAGGGGTTGGATCTTAAATCGTTATGCTTGAGGAAAGGCAAGAATAGGATATTGAAGGATTTCCTTCAATCACTAAGAACAAAGGGGTTTTGAACCATATGAGCACTCGCAGCTGCTACAGACCCTGGGATCAGCCTAGCTTCTACTTTTCTTCTGAAAAGAGTTTGACCATATGCTTTCCTATCAGTTCCCTGTTGTTCTTGCCTCCAATGAGCCACTATCTGGAAGCTTACCTAGCAAATAAAGAATAAATCCCTTTGAGCATAAATGGGAGGGAAGCTACTCCTCATACCTTCTTCCCTGGCTTGCTCCAGTGGTAATTCCAGCTCTAGAAACTCTCCAAGAAGAGTGACTGGAGTTCTCATACAGCAAGAATAGGAGGGAGAACATCTTTTCATCCTCTTCTTGGGCTTCCACCTTAAATAAATTCTTGAGATAAAGTTCACTGATTTCTCATTTAGGGAGGCTGAGGAATCTACATGTGCCTGAAAGAGAGAGGAGATACTGCTTGTGCCTTCTCTGCTGGCTGCAGTGATAACTCCAGACAAGGAGTATCCTCTGGCTAGGAGGATGTGAGACTTCCGATTGCTTGAACCAGAGATTGGGCACTCCCATCACTTTTTTCCCTGGCTTGTTCCAGAAATACCTCCAGATCTGCAGATTTTCTCTGGAAGTAGTTTCTGCATGCATCCAGTGCCCCAACTTTTACAGCCTTCATCCAAAGGACTGGCTCCTGAGTCACCTAGCTCTGGAACTTGTCAGAGCTCTGCACTCCTGAGTCTCCTAGACCACAAAAAACACAATGGTGACAAATAAACTTTCAAACACTAAGCAACTATCTCCCCAGGTTGAAAATGAGCAGTCTGATAAAAAGTATATATATCTGCCTCAGATTCTCTCCTTAGTGTAGGGCAGAATAAGTAGAAGATAAACTCTACCTCTCAGCTTCTCTGCAAGGAGAGGAGAAAGTGGAACACACATCCTGTACGCCAATGTCTGCAGCTGCATTCCAAGATACTGGCTTCTATTACACTACTCTCAAGGTAATAGCACAACTTTTCATTCTCTAATTTCTTGTGGGTCACCAAGAACAAAGGCATCAGGTTGGACAAGCAAAGAGTGTTTAGAGGCACTTAGAATCTCTGGCTGGGGTGGGTAGGGAGGATAATTTTCTTCACAAGCACAGCCTAACAAATTTGGAAGAGGTAGTCCTTTTACATAATGTGCAGAAATCAATACAAAGATTCAAGGAAAATGAAACAGAGAAATATGTCCCATATAAAAGAAGAAGATAAATCTCTGAAATCCAAAGCTAATAAAATGGATAAATGATTCATCTGACAGAGAACAAAAAAAAAAAAAAAAAAAAAAAAAAAAAAAAAAAACCATCACAAAGATGCTTATTGATGTAAGGAGAGCAATGTATAAACAAACCAAGAATTTTTTACTTTTTATTATTAACTGTTTGAGAGAGGGTTCTTAAGTTAGACCACCCAGATTGCCCTCTGTGGTCAGAGTGCAGTTTGGTTTTACATATTCTAGGGAGACATGAGACATCAATCAACATATACAAGCTAAACATTGGTTTGGTCTGGAAAGGTGAGACAACTCGAAGCAAAAGTGGGAAGACTTTGAAGTGGGGAGAGGGCTTCCAGGTCATAGGTAGATAAGAGACAAATTATTGCATTATTTTGAATTTCTGATTATCCTCTCAAAAGGAGGCAATCAGATATTCATTTATCTCAATGAACAGAGGGGTGACTTTGAATAGAATGGGAGGCAGGTTGGCCCTAAGCAGTTCCCAGGTTGACTTTTCCCTTTAGCTTAGTGATTTGGGGGCCTTAAGATTTAGTTTTCTTTCACAAGTAGCATAAAAACCACTTAGGAGTAAATTTAACCAAGAAGATAAAAGATGTGTACACTGAAAAGTATAAAACATTGATGAAAGAAATTGAAGAAGTCACAAATAAATGGAAAGCTATCCCATGTTCATGGATTGAAAGAATTAATATCATGTCCCTAATACCCAGCATGATCTATAAATTCAAAATTCTAGTGCCATTTTTTTTTTCACAGAAATAGAAAAAATATTCAAAATTAGGTTAAAACTAGAAAAGATCCTGAATAGCTAAAGGAAACTTGAGCTAAAAGAACAAAACCGTAGGCATCACACTTTCTTATCTCATAATATATTGTAAAGCTCTTGTAATCAAAACAGCATTGCACTGGCATAAAAGCAGACTAATGGAAAAGACATAGACCAATGGAAAAGAAAGGAAGCCCAGAAATAAACTTAATTATTCACAGTCAATTGATTTTTATTAAAGGTTTCAAAAACATACAATGGGGGAATGGCAGTCTTTTCAATAAAAAGTGTTGTGAAAACATGATAGTCACATAAATAAAAATAAAACTGGACCTTTATGTCACAACATATACAAAAATAAACCTAAAACAGATAACATATTTACATTTAAGATCTGAAATTGTAAAACTACTAGGAGAAAACACATACAAAAAACTCCTTGATGTTGGTCTTGGAAATTATTTCTTGGATAGAGTTCTAAAAGCAAAGGCAACGAAAGCAAAAATAGACAAATGGGATTACATCATAATAAAAAATGCTTCTGCACAGCAAAGGAAACAAGAGATTGAAGAGACAAACCAAGTATTGAGGGAAAATATTTGCAAACCATACATTTGATAAGGGGTCTATGTAAGGTGCTCAAACAAGTCAACATCAAAAAATCAAATAATTCAAAGATGGACAAAAGATCTTAACAGGCATTTCTCCAAATAAGCAATGTGAAGGGCCAAAAATATGTTAAAATGCTTAAAAAAGTTTACAAAGGATTTTCTCCAAAACAGATGCAGTTTATTTGTTTATTTATATGAGCTTTGTAAATATTAATACATTTGTGCTTTTTATAATTAACCGGTTGAGTGAGATTTCTTAAATTAGATTACCCAGATTGCGCAGATTTAAATCTCTGCTAAGAGACTAATCATCTGTGTTCCTTTGCCTCATTACCTTTTCTTACTTGTAAATTGAGAACAATAATAGTAATGTCTATCTTATCTTTTATTGTGTTTTAAAAATTAAATGAAGACTAAAGCTTTTAGTAGGAAGTAAATAATTTGTGTTGGCAATTCTTATTATTATCTCCAATTACTAATGAAATAGAGAATTGAAGATTCTAAAGAACTTGGCCAAATATAAATAGCCACAATTCCAACTTATACCTTCTCTGATTTCAAACTCATTGTCAATCCAATTGCGCATAATGCCTTAGAAAATTTTAGAATTGAAATGACCTAGAGGTAGAAAATCAGAGTATAACCCAAGCATTTTGATATAGCACTGATTATTTTTCACATTTTTTTGCTTCTTTCAAATATCCTTTTCCTTTTCTTCATGACCAAAATACGCCTCTCCTAAATGAATTCTTAGAGTGGTACTCCTGCTCCTCTTTATCTTCAGCACTTTATTTGTGGACACTAATAACCAGATAGTGGGTATTAAGCCCATGGAATTAACCAGACTAAAGCAGTCTGAAATTAAATTAAACAAATTAAAGCATCTCTTCTTAAGTGTGGTGTTTCTAAAGATATCAATGCTTCTTTAAATGTTTAAGAGAAGACAGTTAAGTTCTCATACTTGCTTCTGTGTTCAATCTGTTCTATTATCACATTATCAACATTATCACATATTGTGTAGTCTCTGGAAAACTTCACTGAATAGTTGTGAGAGAATAAGAATGAAAAGGACAAACAATGTCTTAGAGTTATTATGAAAATAATTTTTATATAAAGGATCCCCAATCTGCCATTGAGAACCACTGATTTAAAATATATGTAGGTAACACTTTGGGAGGCCGAGACGGGCGGATCACGAGGTCAGGAGATCGAGACCATCCTGGCTAACACGGTGAAACCCCGTCTCTACTAAAAAATCCAAAAAACTAGCCGGGCGAGGTGGCGGGCGCCTATAGTCCCAGCTACTTGGGAGGCTGAGTCAGGAGAATGGCGTGAACCTGGGAGGCGGAGCTTGCAGTGAGCTGAGATCCGGCCACTGCACTCCAGCCCGGGCGACAGAGCAAGACTCCGTCTCAAAAAAAAAAAAAAAAAAAAAAAAAAAAAAAAAAAAAAAAAAAAAAAATATATATATATATATATATATATATATATATATATATGTAGGTAAGATATAGAACACAGAAAGTTTAGAAATATGTAAAACAAGTTCTTATTCCAGTAACAGTACTCTTTACTTAAAAATTTAGTATTAACCTCTAAGTATGTACTAGTTATTATTTTAGAAACTGTATATAAAGATTAGTTATACAGATTATCTAATTTTAAGGGACTTAATATTGTAAGAAAAGGGAATCACAGGCTTGAGAAAAAGTGAGAGAGAATGTATTAAATGGCATAAGATGGCCCACAAAATACCAGACACGTTCAAAGAAAAGACCACATCCATTTGGGGAGGTTAAAGAGGCTTCTCATTTCTGAAAAATGAGTAGAATTTTGACACTATGTAATGTTTCTTGAGAGTATATTTTCGGCCACTCACTTTGTATGAGCTTTGCATGTACCAAGTCATTTAATTCTAGTAACAACTCTATGAGGCAAGCAATGTGGTACCTGTGTCTTTAATAAATACAGTTATTATTTTTCCAATGGGAATTTAAAAAATGTGTATGTGTACATGAGTGTGTGTTATGAGAGGTCAGTCAGAAGAGGATTGGGTAATGCAGTTCTAGTTAAATTATAAAAAATTCAAAGAAAAATGGTAAAATATAAGCTTAAAAAGTAATTTCAGGCCAGGTACAGTGGCTTGCACGTGTAATCCTGGCACCTTAGGAGGCCAAGATAGGAGGATCACTTGAGTCCAGGACTTAGAGACCAGCCTGGGCAACATAGTGAGATCCTTTCTCTAGGAAACGATTTTTTAAAAATTCGCTGGGCATAGTGGTGTGTGCTAATGGTCCGAGCTACTCGAAAGGCTGAGGTTGGAAGAACCGCTTGACCCAGGAGTTCCAGGTTACAGAGAGCTGTGATTGTACTACTGCACTCCAGCCTTAGCAACAGAGTGAAACTCTGTCTCTGAAAACAAAGAAAAAAATAATTTCAGATTATACTTTGGGGACTCTTGATCAATAGTTTCAGGTGTACACAGAATTAGATAAGCAGTAGAAAGATACTGAAGACATTGGGAAGACCACTAAAGTGATGAAAACTAGGAATCAGGAACATTAATCTGGCAACACAGTATAAAATGGATTGGAAGAACTGGGCACATGAAAAGTTATTTTGCTATAGAGATTGAGAATGAGCCAAAGGGGTCTAGAATTTGGGTTGAGTTGTGGCAGTAAGAACAGAAGTAAAGCCGTGGTGGAAGCGGAATGTACAGGGCCCTGTACTTAATGAGATATCCGATGTTTTTATTTATTTATTTATTTATTTATTTATTTATTTATTTATTTATTTATTTAATTTTTTCTAGACAGACTTTCACTCTTGTTGCCCAGGCTGGAGAGCAATGGCGCAGTCTTGGCTCACTTCAACATCTGCCTCCTGGGTTCAAGAGATTCTACTGCCTCAGCCTCCGGAGTAGCTGGGATTACAGGCATGCACCACCACATCCGGCTAATTTGTATTTTTAGTAGAGACAGGGTTTCGCCATGTTGGTCAGGCTGGTCTCAAACTCCCTACCTCAGGTGATAACCCCGCCTCGGCCTCCCAAAGTGCTGGGATTACAAGCGTGAGCCGCCGCGCCCGGCCGGATATTCAGTGTTTTTGTATGTGGTGGAAGGGGATGAATGGAGGGAGGTGGTGATGAGAACAGTGAAAAACAATATCCTATATGTTAATCTGAGCCATGGCTCTCCAAACCTCATTTGAAGCTGTTTGAGCTCCGTTTGCAAGATTAGCAGTTTCCATTTGATTTTGTTATGTTTTATTATGTTATTTTTCATAATTTATTTTTTATTGGGGTAAAATATACATAATACAAAATTTACTTCTTATTTTTAAGTATATAGTTCAGTGATATTAAATATATTCAGAATATTCCTGCAACCATTATTACCATTCATCTTTATAACGCTTTTCTTCCTATAACATTAAAACTCTGAACTCATGAAATAATAACTCCCCATTTCCCGCCCCCTTCCAGCCCTTGGAAACCACCATTCTATTTTCTGTCTGTATGATTTTGACTACTTTAGCTACCTCATAATATTAGGTGTCAACTTGATTGGATTTGAAGGATGAAGGATGCCTAGATAGCTGGTAAAGTGTGGTTTCTGGGTGTATCCGTGAGGGTATTGACAGAGGAGATTATCATTTGAATCAGTGGACTGGGAGATGAAGACCCACCCTCCGTGTGGGTGGGCACCATCCAATCAGCTGCCGGTGTGGCTGGAACAAACCAGACAGAGGAAGAAGGGATAAACTGGCTTACTGAGTTCTGTCTTTCATCTTTCTCCCATGCGGGATGCTTCCTGCCCTTGGACAGCAGACTCCAGGTTCTTTGGCCTTTAGACTCTTGGACTTACACCCGTAGTTTGTGGGGGGCTCTCAGGCCTTTGGCCACAGACTGAAGGCTGCACTGTTGGCTTCCTTACTTTCTAGGCTTTTGGACTCAGACTGAGCCACTACTGCTTCCCTACCTCCTCAGCTTGCCCACGGTGTATTGTGAGGCTTCACCTTGTGATCCTGTGAGTCAGTTTTCCTTAATAAACTCCCTTTAATATATACATGTATGCTATTCTGTTCCTCTGGAGAACCTTAACTAATACACTCATATAAGTGGAATAATACAGTATTTGTCTTTTTGCGACTGGCTTATTTCACTTAGCATGATGTCCTCAAAGTTCATCCATCTTGTAGCAAACTCCGCTTCCCGGGTTTACGCCATTCTCCTGCCTCAGCCTCCCGAGTAGGTGGGACTACAGTCGCCCGCCACCTCGCCCAGCTAGTTTTTTGTGTTTTTTTAGTAGAGACGGGGTTTCACTGGGTTAGCCAGGATGGTCTCGATTTCCTGACCTCGTGATCCGCCCGTCTCGGCCTCCCAAAGTGCTGGGATTACAGGCTTGAGCCACCGCTCCCAGCCTACGTATGCCTTTTTCAAAAGATTTTTTAGGCATGAGCCACCGCTCCCAGCCAGCCTATGCCTTTTTGAAAAGATTTTTTTAAAGTATATCTTTAAAATAATATCCTAAACGTGATATCTAAGAAATCACTTTTATTTATTTTATTTTTTTGTTGTCTGAACTCTTTTGTATTTTATTATTATTATTATTATTATTTTATTTTATTTTATTTATTTTTTATTGTACTTTAAGTTCTGGGATACATGTGCAGAACATGCAGGTTTGTTGCATAGGTGTACATGTGCCATGGTGGTTTGCTGCACCCATCAACCCGTCATCTACATTAGAACTCACTTTTAAATTGAATACTGTGAACCCTTTGCCCTTTTCTTTATGTAATTTAATCGTTTTAGGTGTTAAATTTAGGTCTCTGATCCATTTTAAATTATTTTTTAAATTCAGTGTTATATAAAGATTCAACTTAATTATTTTGTACATAGATAACCAATTTTCCTAGGACTATTTGTTAAAAAAGATGATCCTTTCTCCATTGAATAAGTTGACATTCTGTCAAAGATTATTGGACCATATATGTGAGAGTTTATTACTGGGCTCTATTCTATTCCATTGGACCATATGTCTGTCTTTATGCCAGTACCTCACTGTTTGGGTTACTGTAGCTTTGTAGTGAGTTTTGAAATCACTGAGGGTGAATCCTCCAGCTTTATTATTCTTTTTCAAGATTGTTTAGGCTGATCGGGGTCCCTTGAGATTGCATATGCATTTTAGGATGAGCTTTTCTATTTCTTTATTTCTGCAAAAAGTTCATTGACATTTTAATAGAAATTGTACTGAATCCATAGATTGTTTTGAGTAGTATTAACAGCTTATTAAGTCTTCCAACCCATGAACATGAGATGTGTTTGTATTTATTTATAACTTCTTTAATTTCCTTTGACAATGCTTTTTTTTTTTTTTTTTTTATACTTTAAGTTCTAGGGTACATGTGCATAACGTGCAGGTTTGTTACATATGTATACTTATGCCATGTTGGTGTGCTGCACCCATCAACTCGTCAGCACCCATCAATTCATCATTTATATCATGTAGAACTACCCAATGCAATCCCTCCCTCCTCCCCCCTCCCCCCTCCCCATAATAGGCCCCAGTGCGTGATGTTCCCCTTCCCGAGTCCAAGTGATCTCATTGTTCAGTTCCCACCTATGAGTGAGAACATGCGGTGTTTGGTTTTCTGTTCTTGTGATAGTTTGCTAAGAATGATGGTTTCCAGCTGCATCCATGTCCCTACAAAGGACACAAACTCATCCTTTTTTATGGCTGCATAGTATTCCATGGTGTATATGTGCCACATTTTCTTAATCCAGTCTGTCACAGATGGACATTTGGGTTGATTCCAAGTCTTTGCTATTGTGAATAGTGCCGCAATAAACATACGTGTACATGTGTCTTTGTAGTAGAATAATTTATAATCCTTTGGGTATATACCCAGTAGTGGGATGGCTGGGTCATATGGAACATCTAGTTCTAGATCCTTGAGGAATTGCCATACTGTTTTCCATAATGGTTGAACTAGTTTACAATCCCACCAACAGTGTAAAAGTGTTCCTATTTCTCCACATCCTCTCCAACACCTGTTGTTTCCTGACTTCTTAATGATTGCCATTCTAACTGGTGTGAGATGGTATCTCATTGTGGTTTTGATTTGCATTTCTCTGATGGCGAGTGATGATGAGCATTTTTTCATGTGTCTGTTGGCTGTATGAATATCTTCTTTTGAGAAATGTCTGTTCATATCCTTTCCCCACTTTTTGATGGGGTTGTTTGTTTTTTTCTCGTATATTTGTTTGAGTTCTTTGTAGATTCTGGATATTAGCCCTTTGTCAGATGAGTAGGTTGCAAAAATTTTCTCCTATTCTGTAGGTTGCTTGTTCACTCTGATGGTAGTTTCTTTTGCTGTGCAAAAGCTCTTTAGTTTAATTAGATCCCATTTGTCAATTTTGGCTTTTGCTGCCATTGCTTTTGGTGTTTTAGACATGAAGTCCTTGCCCATGCCTATGTCCTGAATGGTACTACCTAGATTTTCTTCTAGGGTTTTTATGGTATTAGGTCTAACATTTAAGTCTCTAATCCATCTTGAATTAATCTTCGTATAAGGGGTAAGGAAAGGATCCAGTTTCAGCTTTCTACTTATGGCTAGCCAGTTTTCCCAGCACCATTTATTAAATAGGGAATCTTTTCCCCATTTCTTGTTTCTCTCAGGTTTGTCAAAGATCAGATGGCTGTAGATGTGCGGTATTATTTCTGAGGACTCTGTTCTGTTCCATTGGTCTATATCTCTGTTTTGGTACCAGTACCATGCTGTTTTGGTTACTGTAGCCTTGTAGTATAGTTTGAAGTCAGGTAGCGTGACGCCTCCAGCTTTGTCCTTTTGACTTAGGATTGTCTTGGCAATGCGGGCTCTTTTTTGGTTCCATATGAACTTTAAAGCAGTTTTTTCCAATTCTGTGAAGAAACTCATTGGTAGCTTGATGGGGATGGCATTGAATCTATAAATAACCTTGGGGAGTATGGCCATTTTCACGATATTGATTCTTCCTATCCATGAGCATGGTATGTTCTTCCATTTGTTTGTGTCCTCTTTGATTTCACTGAGCAGTGGTTTGTAGTTCTCCTTGAAGAGGTCCTTTACATCCCTTGTAAGCTGGATTCCTAGGTATTTTATTCTCTTTGAAGCAATTGTGAATGGAAGTTCATTCCTGATTTGGCTCTCTGCTTCTCTGTTACTGGTGTATAAGAATGCTTGTGATTTTTGCACATTAATTTTGTATCCTGAGACTTTGCTGAAGTTGCTTATCAGCTTAAGGAGATTTTGGGCTGAGACGATGGGGTTTTCTAAATATACAATCATGTCATCTGCAAACAGGGACAATTTGACTTCTTCTTTTCCTAACTGGATACCCTTGATTTCTTTCTCTTGCCTGATTGCCCTAGCCAGAACTTCCAACACTATGTTGAATAGGAGTGGTGAGAGAGGGCATCCCTGTCTTGTGCCCGTTTTCAAAGGGAATTTTTCCAGTTTTTGCCCATTCAGAATGATATTAGCTGTGGGTTTGTCATAAATAGCTCTTATTATTTTGAGGTACGTTCCATCAATGCCAAATTTATTGAGCGTTTTTAGCATGAAGGGCTGTTGAATTTTGTCAAAAGCCTTTTCTGCATCTATTGAGACAATCATGTGGTTCTTGTCTTTGGTTCTGTTTATATGCTGGATTACGTTTATTGATTTGCGAATGTTGAACCAGCCTTGCATCCCAGGGATGAAGCCCACTTGATCATGGTGGATAAGCTTTTTGATGTGCTGCTGAATCCGGTTTGCCAGTATTTTATTGAGAATTTTTGCATCAATATTCATGAGGGATATTGGTCTAAAATTCTCTTTTTTTTGTTGTGTCTCTGCCAGGCTTTGGTATCAGGATGATGTTGGCCTCATAAAATGAGTTAGGGAGGATTCCCTCTTTTTCTATTGATTGGAATAGTTTCAGAAGGAATGGTACCAGCTCCTCCTTGTACCTCTGGTAGAATTCAGCTGTGAATCCATCTGGTCCTGGACTTTTTTTGGTGGGTAGGCTATTAATTGTTGCCTCAATTTCAGAGCTTGCTATTGGTCTATTCAGGGATTCAACTTCTTCCTGGTTTAGCCTTGGGAGAGTGTAAGTGTCCCGGAAATTATCCGTTTCTTCTAGATTTTCTAGTTGATTTGCGTAGAGGCGTTTATAGTATTCTCTGATGGTAGTTTGTATTTCTGTGGGGTCAGTGGTGATATCCCCTTTATCATTTTTTATTGCATCTATTTGATTCCTCTCTCTTTTCTTCTTTATTAGCCTTGCTAGCAGTCTGTCAATTTTGTTGTTCTTTTCAAAAAACCAACTCCTGGATTCATTGATTTTTTGGAGGGTTTTTTGTGTCTCTATCTCCTTCAGTTCGGCTCTGATCTTAGTTATTTCTTGCCTTCTGCTAGCTTTTGAATGTGTTTGCTCTTGCCTCTCTAGTTCTTTTAATTGTGATGTTAGAGTGTCAATTTTAGATCTTTCCTGCTTTCTCTTGTGGGCATTTAGTGCTATAAATTTCCCTCTACACACTGCTTTAAATGTGTCCCAGAGATTCTGGTATGTTGTATCTTTGTTCTCATTGGTTTCAAAGAACATCTTTATTTCCGCTTTCATTTCGTCATGTACCCAGTAGTCATTCAGGAGGAGGTTGTTCAGTTTCCATGTAGTTGAGCGGTTTTGATTGAGTTTCTTAGTCCTGAGTTCTAGTTTGATTGCACTGTGGTCTGAGAGACAGTTTGTTATAATTTCTGTTCTTTTACATTTGCTGAGGAGTGCTTTACTTCCAATTATGTGGTCAATTTTGGAATAAGTGCGATGTGGTGCTGAGAAGAATGTATATTCTGTTGATTTGGGGTGGAGAGTTCTATAGATGTCTATTAGGTCCGCTTGGTGCAGAGATGAGTTCAATTCCTGGATATCCTTGTTAACTTTCTGTCTCGTTGATCTGTCTAATGTTGACAGCGGAGTGTTGAAGTCTCCCATTATTATTGTATGGGAGTCTAAGTCTCTTTGTAAGTCTCTAAGGACTTGCTTTATGAATCTGGGTGCTCCTGTATTGGGTGCATATATATTTAGGAGAGTTAGCTCTTCCTGTTGAATTGATCCCTTTACCATTATGTAATGGCCTTCTTTGTCTCTTTTGATCTTTGATGGTTTAAAGTCTGTTTTATCAGAGACAAGGATTGCAACCCCTGCTTTTTTTTGTTCTCCATTTGCTTGGTAGATCTTCCTCCATCCCTTTATTTTGAGCCTATGTATGTCTCTGCATGTGAGATGGGTCTCCTGAATACAGCAGACTGATGGGTCTTGACTCTTTATCCAGTTTGCCAGTCTGTGTCTTTTAATTGGAGCATTTAGTCCATTAACATTTAAGGTTAATATTGTTATGTGTGAACTTGATCCTGCCATTATGATATTAACTGGTTATTTTGCTCGTTAGTTGATGCAGTTTCTTCCTAGCCTCGATGGTCTTTACATTTTGGCATGTTTTTGCAATGGCTGGTACCAGTTGTTCCTTTCCATGTTTAGGGCTTCCTTCAGGGTCTCTTGTAACGCAGGCCTGGTGGTGACAAAATCTCTAAGCATTTGCTTATCTGTAAAGGATTTTATTTCTCCTTCACTTATGAAACTTAGTTTGGCTGGATATGAAATTCTGGGTTTAAAATTCTTTTCTTTAAGAATGTTGAATATTGGCGCCCACTCTCTTCTGGCTTGTAGAGTTTCTGCCGAGAGATCTGCTGTTAGTCTGATGGGCTTCCCTTTGTGGGTAACCCAACCTTTCTCTCTGGCTGCCCTTAAGATTTTTTCCTTCATTTCAACTTTGGTGAATCTGGCAATTATGTGTCTTGGAGTTGCTCTTCTGGAGGAGTATCTTTGTGGCGTTCTCTGTATTTCCTGAATTTGAATGTTGGCCTGCCCTACTAGGTTGGGGAAGTTCTCCTGGATGATATCCTGAAGAGTGTTTTCCAACTTGGTTCCATTTTCCCCCTCACTTTCAGGCACCCCAATCAGACGTAGATTTGGTCTTTTTACGTAATCCCATACTTCTTGCAGGCTTTGTTCATTTCTTTTTCTTCTTTTTTCTTTTGGTTTCTCTTCTCGCTTCATTTCATTCATTTGATCTTCAATCGCTGATACTCTTTCTTCCAGTTGATCGAGTCAGTTACTGAAGCTTGTGCATTTGTCACGTATTTCTCGTGTCATGGTTTTCATCTCTGTCATTTCGTTTATGATCTTCTCTGCATTAATTAGTCTAGCTGTCAATTCTTCCACTCTTTTTTCAAGATTTTTAGTTTCTTTGCGGTGGGTACGTAATTCCTCCTTTAGCTCTGAGAAGTTTGATGGACTGAAGCCTTCTTCTCTCCTCTCGTCCAAGTCATTCTCTGACCAGCTTTGATCCGTTGCTGGCGATGGGCTGCGCTCCTTTGCAGGGGGAGATGCGCTCTTATTTTTTGAATTTCCAGCTTTTCTGCCCTGCTTCTTCCCCATCTTTGTGGTTTTATCTGTCTCTGGTCTTTGATGGTGGTGACGTACTGATGGGGTTTTGGTATAGGTGTCCTTCCTGTTTGATAGTTTTCCTTCTGACAGTCAGAAGGACTGTCTGATGGTCTGTTGGAGATTGCTTGAGGTCCACTCCAGACCCTGTTTGCCTGGGTATCAGCAGCAGAGGTTGCCGAAGATAGAATATTGCTGAACAGCGAGTGTACCTGTCTGATTCTTCCTTTGGAAGTTTCCTCTCGGGGTGTACTCCACCCTGTGAGGTGTGGGGTGTCAGACTGCCCTTAGTGGGGGATTTCTCCCATCTAGGCTACTCCGGGGTCAGGGACACACCTGAGCAGGCAGTCTGTCCATTCTCAGATCTCAACCTCTGAGTTGGGAGATCCACAGCTCTCCCCAAAGCTGTCAGACAGAGTCGTTCGGTCTGCACCGGCCCCCGCTGTTTCCCCTGTTGGTCTTCAGCTGTGCGCTGTCCCCAGAGGTGGAGTCTACAGAGACAGGCAGGCTTCCTTGAGCTGCTGTGAGCTCCACCCAATTGGAGCTTCCCAGCGGCTTTGTTTACCTACTTAAGCCTCAGCAATGGCGGGCGCCCCTCCCCCAGCCTTGCTGCTGCCTTGCGGATAGATGGCGGCAGACTGCTGTGTTAGCAGTGAGGGAGGCTCCGTGGGCGTGGGACCCTCCCGGCCAGGCGAGGGATGTATTCTCCTGGTGTGCCTCTTTGCTTAAAGCGCCTTATTGGGGTGGGAGTTACCCGATTTTCCAGGTGTTGTGTGTCAGTTCCCCTGGCTAGGAAAACGGATTCCCTTCCCCCTTGCACTTCCAGGTGAGGCGATGCCTCGCCCTGCTTCAGCTCTCGCTGGTCAGGCTGCAGCAGCTGACCAGCACCGATTGTCCGGCACTCCCTAGTGAGATGACCCCAGTACCTCAGTTGAAAATGCAGAAATCACGGGTCTTCTTTGTCGCTCGCGCTGGGAGTTGGAGACTGGAGCTGTTTCTATTCGGCCATCTTGCTCCGCCCCCCGACAATGCTTTTATAATTTTTATTGCAGAAGTCTTTCCCCTTCTAGGTTAATTCATAAGTATCTTATTCTTTTTGATCCTGTTGTAAATAAATGTGCTTTTGTAATTACCTTTTCAGATTGCTTATTGTTAGTGTCCAGTAATACAACCGATTATTATTATGTGTTAACATTATATTATGTTGCTTTGTTAAATTTACGTTAGTTCTAACAATTTTGTGAGGGTGTGTGTGTAGAATCTCAGTGAATTTCCTATACACAATATTATATCCATTTTTTACAAAGGTAATTTTACTTTTTTCTTTCTAATTGGTGTGCTTTTTTTAAACTTGCATATTTACTCTGGTTAACATCTCATTTTATTTCAAAAAACATTTTGATTTTGATTTGTTCATTACATGCGAGACATCATACCAGATGCTTCTAGGGAAATAAAGGCTAACAACAGGTATTCTTACTCTTTAAGGAAGTTTATGTTTAGAAACTTATTTGAGTGGAAACTTCATGAAAGCAAAGATTTTTGTCTGTTTTATTAATTGCTATTTTCTTTGCATTTAGAATAATGCTTAATACGTAATAAGAGCTTACTGCCAATATTAATAAATAAATTAATTAGGAGGCTACTTTGAAAATGAAACAATAAAGAAAGAAGAAAGCCCACTACTAGACGACTGCAAAATGGAAAAGGAAATAGCTAGCATCTTGATTTAACATTTGGTCACTGAATATTATAGGATAAAGAGACAATTGTAAAATCCTATCCTCCAACCTGGATCTGAGAGCAGGAGATAGGCATGGTAGAAGGAATACCTTTAAATAGATTTTTCAAAGGCATTTAACTTTCAAAGGCATTAACCGATTTAACTGACATAATTCAATGATTACTTCAATAACTTATTTAAACAAAAATTTATTGCTATCCTACATACCAAAAACTATGCCCTCTGATGAGAAAATAATGATAAAATAATACAGAAAAATTTTTTTGTTCTCATGGAACTTTGTCTAGTAAGACAAAATTACTTTGTTGGGGAATATGGGACATATTTTGATGTATGGAAGGAAAGTAGGAGACAAGGTCTTAGGATAGAGAGTAGGGTGGAGTCTACTTAAGTAAGGAAGGTCGATGAAAGCTTTCCTGAAGAGCGTGCATTTAGGTGAGGTCTGGTTCATATGCAGGATCTAGCAAGGTGGAGCAAGGAAAGAATGTTCAAGATAAATGGAAGAACCTGGGTAAGGGCATCATGTAGGGAGCAGCTTGATGTTTGTTGGGGATGTTGGCCAACCCACGACTGGGGCCTCATGACCCAGGTAGGAGTGGCGTTGGGGAGTTTACAGAGACAGGCAGATTCAGGTCATAGTGTCTTATGAGTTAGAGTAATATTTTAAAAATTGAAAGGGTCCCCAGAAATCATCTAATTCAAGTTGCAATCAAACAAAGAGAACAAGATTCAGTAATGTCACAGATGAATGACAAATGTGGGTCTTGAAAATGTGAAGATAAAAGTCAGGATTGTACTGTGATCTATTTGAAAAAGAAAACAAAGGATTTTTTCAGTGATAGAAAACTCATTATGTTATTGACAAATTTTTTAAAAAATACAGTTTTACCAAGTCAGTTACTTGGAGTTTCAGGAGCAAATGATAAAAGGTGTTCATAAAAGCCAGAGTCTTAGCTGTGCATTGTCTCATGAACCACAAATTACTATAGTATCGAAATGTAATTAAGTTCATTTGACTGGATTGTCATTGCCATTATCTGCAATAGTTGAGAGAGACTGTGAATTTCTATATCAGTGGAAATAATGCTGTTTTCAATTCTTTGAAAATATTATTTGTTTAAACTTCCTTCTCAAATATATTACTTCAGTTTCAAAAAATAATTTACTTAGTTGCTTAAAAACAATGACCTAATTAAGCCTGTGCATTATGAATAAGAGAGTTATAAATGTTAAATCAATGTTCATTTCAAAGTTATATTGAGGTAGCCATTACATGATTAATTTATAAATATAAAGACATTAATTAGTAATTAAATTTCTAACATTTCGGTGGCATTTTATTTTACATTGTACAAATTTCCTCCTGTGTTTAGGCCAAAAACAGATATAACAGTTGTTCAACTAAATTGATATAAAGGAACAATTAAAATAACAAAGTAGTCTTCAAGGGTGACTTTTGGCTCTCAAATATTATCTGGAGTCTTAAAGCCTGACTCATCTAATGTAACTCCTAATGTAATGATGAACTGACGGAAGAACTTTTAAAAATAAGGTAGGGACAGGAGGAAAGGCACCTGAACAGTAGCTTCTAAATATATTTGATGTTAGCCAACAAAAATATTATTTTACATTATAGCCATTATATACGTGTGTGTGTGTATAAAACACACAGTATAATACCCATGCAATGATATCTAAAACTGTGTGTACTCTAATAAGTGGGACACTCTAGTATTTTCGTATCTGCTCTTTTTAGATATATTGCATTCCATTCCATTAAAATAAAAGCTTATCTTCTTATTTTGAGCAATGAGATTATCTAACCAATGGGGTGGTAACCCAGAACTTGATGATGGCACAGCATTCCAGAGAAGATAAAAGGTTAAACAAAAAGATAGAAAAGAGAAGAGTGTAACTGTATACAATAAAAGGGATTTTGTGCATTTCACCAAGGATCTGATGGTGAATTCATGGAGTACTCCTTTTCCTGGGGTTTAAAAGCCCACCTGTGAGGAGGAGACTGGACAGGCAACATAGAAAACTAGGCCAGTTGCTTCCTAGTGAAATCTTAGCAAAGACAGAAATAAGGGGAGGAAATAAGTTGAGAGCCTTGTTTGAAGAGCAGAGGAGTAATGAATATTTGTTTAAGGAAGAATTGAAAGAGCTCCTAGTATCTTGTAAGATCTTGTGTCTGAGGAAGAGTCCTGGGAAACAGAAGGTGCAAGCAGCAAGAAGTGACTTTTTCTAAGAAAAGGGAATAGAGTATCAGTCAACAGCTGTGGATACCATGTATGGGTTTCCTAATGATGGTTCCCTAGAAATTTTTAATGTCTAAATTTAGTCTACCTACTTAAAGTTTGCTATATTGTTATAGAATAATTTCTGCTAATTAAGGCATGTTATATAATTTTGTAACAAAACTCTTGTTGAGTGAAGGAAAAGTAGATTACTTTCCATCTAGTAATATTTCACCAAACTGGTTAACATGAGTTATCATGAAAGTTTGCATAAATATTTGAGCTACACTCAGGCTCATTTGGGGTATTTTTTATGATTGTTTGCTTTGCTATAAATCACATCCCTGCATCTCTTGTCAGAAGTGAGGTAATATCAGAGATGTGAGCACTGTGTAGCAAACTGCAGAAAGAAGGATAATCAGGTGATACAGTTGTTAGAAGCCTGATGTAGTGGAAAGAATGTGTATTCCCCTGAGACATGTTTGATCTTGAGAATACCCTTGGACTATGAGTGAGTAAGTATTGAGAAGATGCCACTGACCATGTTGGTACCTCTGCAGTTTAGGAGGACAAGTAATACAGGAATCCCTTGAGCCAGAGTTACTTTTAAGATCTCCTAAAGCAGGAGTGAGCAAACTTACTCTAAAAAGATCTCCACAGTAAGTACTTTTGCTCTGTGGCTCATACGGTTTCTGTCTCACCTTCACAACTCTGCTGTTGTTGAAATGAGCCATTGGTAAACGAATAGGTGTGATTGTGTTCCAAGAAAACATTTTATTTACCAAATCAGGAAGAGAACTGGTTTGGTCTCTGGGATGTAGTTTGTTGACTCCGAGAAAATCTGAATGGAGGGAGAGCTACAATATTTTTGTAGAAAACTCTTTACTTCTTTTTTTGTTAAGAGAACTCTTATTGGCTATTAAAATGTCCAGTTAGCCTCAAGTCTTGCAAAAGCTGATAGAGGAGCAAAACAAGAGCAGTTAGAGGCATGTTTGCTTCCTGAGAAGCTCCACACTTAACAGCTTGGGCATTGCATGCAGCTGGGTCAAAGCAATTGTACCTGGAAAGCCTCTTTGATGCTGCCTGAGAATGTATTCCTCTCTCCTTGGTGTTTATCACCTTGTTTTTCTTTCTGTCACAATTCCATATCTCCTCTAGGCCAAAAACATACTTCCCATAGCCATTAGGTCCTCTATTCGGTTCTTTATATTTCAGTTGTCCAGCATCCTAATCTTAACAATTTAAAAACTCAGAGGAGAAAACCACAGCCCAAATAAGTAGGCACAA
Source organism: Rhinopithecus roxellana (assembly GCF_007565055.1). NCBI lineage: Eukaryota > Metazoa > Chordata > Mammalia > Primates > Cercopithecidae > Rhinopithecus > Rhinopithecus roxellana. Next base: position 89,468,191 of record NC_044552.1, on the reverse strand, counting down.
GAGAAATTGGCTCCTGACTCCAAAGACAGCTGTCTTTCCACTTTCCTCCCTAAAGATTCATTACATTCCCAATGAAAAACCCCTACCCACAAATCTGCTACAATCCAGTCTGCACCAATATCAAGCACGACTTTACTCTCCGCTTTGAAATGAGCGATAGACTTTCCAGTGTCACAGCAGAGAAAATGTTTTCTTCCAAAGTCCGTCTCCACCTTCCTGAGATAACTAGGGAATTTGGTTCTTAAGAGAATCCTTCGGTTTCCACTTTATCCATAGCTCAGATTCAAATAACAGTTCAGTAAGAGCTTTCTCTCCATTCTGACTTTCAGAAAGCAGAAACATACTTTGGGGATATTATAGAGACAATTTTGGACAACTGTGGTGAAATTATTTGTAATCTCTAGTCTTCCCTGAACTTTTTAGTTGGATATCTTCACTGGATAAAATACCAGATACATCAGATTTCTGAGCATGCGTAACATAAAAGGACAAGTATAGTGGCTCAGAGGGTAGGCTCTGGAGTCACACTCCTTGGCTTAGTAGCTGAGTCCCTCCATTTCCTCATCTGTAAAATGGGGATAATTATAATACATCATTGGGTTGTTGTGAGGATTACAAATAAAGTACTTGGAACAGTGCCTGGCATATCAGAAAAAAACAATAAATATAAGAAAAAAGAGGTCTAAGATACATATAAATAAAGGAAAAGAGGGAGGAATAGATAGCACATATTCTCATGTAAAATTATACTGGTTTTCCTCTGTGGATCCATTAAAATTAAACAGTTCACAAGTATTATATCATTTATTTTCTCTGTATTTGATTTTTCCTCTTTCTCCGGTGAACAAAGAAGAATCTTTGATTTTTATGATGTCAAAAATATATTCAGAGCGAGGTAGAAAAATTTTAAAAGTTTCTTGTGCATACTCTTGGTTCATGAACCAGGAGATCTCAAACCAAAAGTGATAAGAAGCCCTGCTCAGAGCAGTTACAGCACAATTTATAAAGCAAGAAAGAGGAGGTATTTTGACCTTTTCTGTGATTGGCTGTTACACATTAATATTCTTTTTTAGGGTAAGTAGAGCTGTTTAAGCTGATCTGTCTATAGCTGATTGGTTTAATTTCACTGAATCATGCTGACAAGGATATAAAGCTTACATTTTCTGTTTCATTTATGATTAGAGCTAGTGTTTGGGGGAAATCAGGACAAGTCAAATTTTGATTACATGGTTATGAGTGGTTAGCCTTTCAATATATCTGAACTGTAGCCCGTACTTTTATTTTTATTTTTTAACAATGGGCTTCATATCATTTGAGGAAGGTGATGGCTGTTGTACTGATTTGGAAACTTTGGTATTTGAACTGTGACTCTGTGAATTGCTTTTTATATGATGAAGTAGAAAATGGCATCATGATCAAAAGCTGATTCCCCTCTCTGTCTCAGTTTTCTAAAGTACAAAAAAGTTTTATAATATACACCTTGGAGAATTATTGTGTATATACAGTGGCAAACACAATAAAAAAAAGTTCCAGTAGTTGCTCAGTAAATTAGGTATATTATAACTATTTCATTATGTTTTTATTCTCTGGTGACCACTACTTTTCATGTGAAACTTAAAGAAAAGAACAGTAAACTAGGAGGTTTTAATCAGAAATCTGAGTTCTGGAACCACCTGTGCCAAGAACTACCTATGAGACCTTAGGCAATTCACCTGTCTTGTCTGTATATTCCTTTTCTCTTTGAGAAGATGAAGAGGTAGTGTTAACCATGTTACCCTGAGTGAGGTATGGTGAGGCCAGATGCACATCAAAAAAGAGAAGCCAGAAAGAGTTTCGTAGTTTTGTTATTTACATTTCCCTGGGAAAAACACAGCCCTGCCACACTGGGAATGAGGGGAGCACGAGGCAGGGGAAGAATGGGATGCTGTGAACAGGCACCTTTTTTTGTGGTTTCTGCAAGAAGACAAGGGTGACACAGGGTAAACAAGTTCAGTATTGGCTAATTTGCATAATATCAGCTGGCTCTGGTTGTAAAGTTTGCCTCTTGTTATCTGGTACCAGGCCGTGGGGCAATTAGGGCAGGTGCACAGTAGTCTGGACTGTGAGAGTCAGATAAGGGAAGTGGTTGAGATGTGAGCTTAATTGGCTACTCAAGAAAGGTAACAACTGGCCTCTAGCCAGGGCCTCAAAGCTGGGTCAAGTCAGCACACAAAACGCTGTATTACAGACGCTAAATTAGATGAACGTAAGATCCTTTCCAGGCTTATCTTCTGCTTGCTTGGCAATTGTCAGGCCAGAATATACTTGCCACACATGTGCAAGCAGGGATGGCATGGTCTTCCCTTGGTGGGATCGGCCAGGACTAGTGCTTCTGCTTACAGACTTGCCCACAGGAATCAATGAGGATCCTTTCCTCTGGGAAAATAACTAGTCAGGAAGATCTGGCTTGGAGACAATAGTCATTTTCCAGGTTACAATAAGTTCTAGTTTCTCATCTTGTTCTGTGTCCTACAGACCATATTCCAGAAGGACTTTCTATTGACTTTCTAAATAACAGTAGAATCTGGCCTCAAATGCTCAAAGGACATTATACACTGATTACAAACTAATTGATATGTCAACCCATTCCTGAAACTGCAGTTCCCTTCAGGGTAGAAGGTAGCAAGCAGTAAGCACTGTGCAGCATCACAAAATAGCATCCTGGCTTGCAAAATAAAGACTACCTGATCTGACTCAAAAGTTGACAGAATGCAATTAATGATGATTTGAATCTAGCCTGGGGTGAAAGTGCAAAGTTTAAGAGAGAGCATAGCTTAGATAATTTCCAATTTACATTGGATCTTAGTATTTTGCTGGCATAATGTCTGCAATTTCCTAATTTCTGTACTTTGAAACATGTAATGTTGGCATTTTAACTGTTTTAAGTGGATGAAATAAGCTTAAAATGAAATAGAAAAATAATATTAAAAGAGAGCAAAGGCAGATCTCTTTTGGGAAATTCTAATTACAATAAGTCTGGGCTCCAAAATACAAATTATACTAATACTCACATTCTAACTCTTAGCTTTTTTTCCCATAGTATCTTTTATTAGCTGACAAATGCTTGTTGTTATCTATTTGAAAATTAGTTGAGTTCCCAAACTAGAATGAAAGCAGGAATTTTATTTGTCTTCTTGACTATGGCACCTTTACCACCTACCACTTAATCGATACTTCAAAACAGTTGTTAAATATTTATATGCAAAATAACATTTACACATTTTAGCTACCATTAACACTAATAAAAATCTTTATTTGCAATAACAAAATTTAATAGTGTTGTTGCTGTACTTTTCTTAACATATGATTTTGCTATGAAGATAGTCATACATTTGTAGACCCAAACATCTAAGTGAGAGCCTGGCAGACTTCAGTGAGGCACACCCAGTTCTTTTGCAACTCTCAAGTCAAAGCCAACAGCACGTGATATCAACAGATGGCCATTCTTTTTGTTGACTCTTTCATTTAGTAGTTCATTTGCTTTATTTTTGGAGAATTAGCCTCATTCAGCAAATACAATTTTCAATTTTTTAATCTAACTGAAAAAATAGTTTTTTTCTGGAGAAATGAGGATGAACTTCTTAAGTATTAAGGTAGAGAATATGTGTGAATGTTGGATACCTATCCTAACTTGTCCCATGGCAAACACATCACACTCAACATAATAACTTATTTTATTGATGAATCATGGTCATAGTTATGAGCAAGCAATGATATAGTACATATCTATCTGGAGATGGAGATGAATATGATGTGATGCATTGGGATATAGCTGCTTGTTCCAGCAGTGGCCTGAAACTTAATATTTTCTAAGAAGACCTCCATGAAAACTGGTTCTTTGCCCATTTTCTTTTCTCTTGAAGATGTACAGAATCCTAATATCCCAGGAACTACAAAGCTGACTACATTTTTGAAAATGAATTAGCAAATTGAAGACTAAAACACTTATTGGTTTTCTTATGGTTCAACAATTATTTCAGTGGCTCTCTAAGAATGATAATTTGGCAGCGCCAGGGAGAGGCCATTTCCTGATAGTCCACACCTATTAACATCAAAATGTTAACTGAATGCAGACCCCAGGGAGAAGCAACTTCCTGGGTATGCAAATTAAGAGACAAAAACAAGGAAGTATGATCTGGGTACATCCACCGGAAAAAGGAAGGAAGACTCAGATGGGCATTCATGTAACTCCCTAAATGCACTGGGCATGCTCAATTCCCTAGGGTAAGGACGACACTGCACATGCAGGAAGCCCACACTAAGGGAAGAATCATGGGAAAGAGGTGAACTTATAAAGTCCTAAGATCAAGGTTAAAGGCTCTTCTCTTCCCTTTTCTCTCTTCCAAGCATACCTCCCTTTCTTTCCTGTTCTAAATTCTTTTTTTAAAAAAACTTCCACTCCTGCTCTGGAACTCACCTGGGTCTCTTTTTCTGCTTTATGCTCTTCAGTCAAAGCCTTTCTTCTGAGGAGGTAAGGACTGAAGTTGCTATGGATTCATATGGACACACTGCCAGTAACTCAGGGTAACTCAGATCTCTTCTACCAGTAACATACTCTATTCTAGGACCTGTGCCGACTGTTAAAGATGTTTTAATAAACTGGTTTCAGTACTATGTATTTTGCTGAGAAATTGGTTATCTGAGTTTTTAAAAAATGTATATCTCATGGTTTGGTTATTGAAATAAACATTTAGTGTCATATCGCTGGATAAACAGTCTTGTAGAAAGAATAAAATGAGATCATTTATTGAGTTTAAGAAGATAACAAAATATGAGTGGATTGAACAGAAAAGAAAGTGTGTAAGAGACACAGTAGAGAATTAAGAATAAGTAGGCGATATGTAAAACGTTTGTTTAGCAACAGAGAGAGCCCAGATGGAGATAAAAAATAGATGAGATCAACATTTTTCTGTGCCTTTCTCTAGCATCTCTGTGCAATTAGATAGATTTCTTATCTGGAGGATTTATGGAGACAAAAAATAATGTGCTTTCTTATCTCTCAGGGAATTAGACCCCATGAAAAAACTTGAGACTCTCTTGAGCAACAGTAAGAGAAGGGGTTGAAATAGTGAATTTTTGAAAAATATTCAAATTTTTTGAAGTTCGAGAAGATGATAGATGTTGAGAAAAATTTCAGAGCAGACATGTGGAAATTTGTCTATCATAGATCTAGCATATACATGGCTTTGAGGGGCAAATCATAGTGAAAAATAACATAGGAAGTGCTGAGGATTATTGGATGGAAATGAGAGTTCCATGAATAGTAGGAACTTAATGATACAGTATTTTGAGAGGAAGAGCAGAAATACAGCCTGTATTATGGACAGGCTGAGAATAAACAGAATATTGGAGATGGTGAGATGTTTGACAGAGGATGGGCTTGAATATACATTTTAAGCAAATAATCTCCCATCAGTGATGTCAAGAACATATGAGACTATGATATTATGTTTCTGGCTTCTAGGAAGAATTCCTTAAAAAACAAGCAAAACAACAACAAAAGGAAATGCTTGACATTCTGGTATCTGTCGCAACTGGCTGGATATCTTCTGTTTCAAAATCAGGATCAGCACAAGTACTTTTACAGGGGCTAATAATGAATGATCTTTATATTTCACTGTGGCCCAGAGAAGGGTCTACATTCAAAGCATGGGCAGCCGTACTCTTAGTGACTCCTAAGGCACTACATCTCTCTCTTAATATGTAACTTGTTCTCTCCATTCCAGAAAATGGGGGTTGCATTAACACACCAATTTCTTCTTGTTAAATGACAAGTGCTTTATACTTGGTAGAAAGAAATTCTGTGTGTCAATGATAATTCCCAGTCTGGAGAGCATCAGATTGTTTTCAGCTTCCCCTGTTCTATTTATTCTACACAGTCATTTAGCCTTTAAGGAACAACTAAGAATACAGAACTAGAGCTTGGTTCTGGGCAAAGCCTAGACTTAAGAGACAACAAATAATTCATTATCTTTGTATTTACCAGTCCAGTCAGTTTTATAGTCCCTGTGCAACTGAGGTTGACACTCATTAGCCTTCTAGTTTGCTTTTGTAAAATAACCCTTCAGTTGTTAGCAAGCAAAGGGAAGAGTAGTGACATCAAGTATTTGTTGAACTCTGTAGGATAAGGGAAGTCTGGATTAGCTGTTGTTTTTGCAGTATTGGCCAGCTTTCCGTTACTGGGATCCAAGAATTTCCCAGAGAGTAGAAACTTCATGTATCATTGAAGGATCGGAAGAGTCTGGAAATGGGGCTACAGTTTTGGGAGGATTATTAATATACTTTTAAATGCATAGCTCGAATTCAAATGGTACAAAAAGGGTATCATGAAAAGTAGAATTCTGCTCTCCATATTTCCCCAACTTCTCTGCCCAAGTCTGTATCATCTTTCAGTTTTCATTTCATTTTATTTATCTGTGTGATGTCTAGAGATATTCAATGCATATAAGCATAGACCATGTATTTATATTTATACCTTTAGTAATAATAAATGGCAGCATGACTTGTAGTAATAAATTCTTTGTATTTAGCAACCTTTTTGGAGATTATTCTTAGTCATCTCATAAAGTTCTGCCTCATTATTTTATAATGGGTTTGAAAGAATCCTAATTTATTTTCCCGTTATCTATTGGTGAATATTAGGACATTTCCAATCCTTGATGTTGCCTGCAATACTTCAGTGAATATTTCTGTATCTATATCATTTTCTCCTATGTGAATATATTTGTAAGATAAAGTGCTAGAAGTCAAATTTCTGGGACAAATGTTATATGCGTTTGAAATTTTTGCCAAACTCTCCTCTATAGAAGTAACACAGGATTGCTGGGAAGGGAAGAGCGTGGTCCCTGTAAATGATACGGAAGCAGGGAAGGGAAGTGCTGAGTAGAGGAGGGCGTGGTCACTAGCTAGGGCTCCACTCCCATGGACCTAGCTGAGGACTGGCACTTCTGCCTTCCACCGAAATATTGCATTCCACCGAAATAATGCATTTCCCAAGACCAGCTTGGCCCGCCATGCCTCCATCCTGTGCCTATGAAAACTCCAGGCCCTAGCAGGCACACACGCAGAAGTGGCTGGACTTTGTGAGGAATACATCGGCGAAGAAGATGCAAGTGGCTGGTCATGGAGAGGAGTTTTTGAGGAGCACCGGCAAAAGAGCACAGCGAAGAAATCCCAGGATACAGAAAGCCCTCTATACTTGGAACAAGGTAAAGAGTCTAATTGAGCTGATTAACACAAGCTGCCTATAGACTGCAAACTAAGAGAACGCCCTGTAACACACGCCCACTGGAGCTTCTGGAGGCCTAAGCATTCACCCCTCGACACTACCATGAGGTTGGAGCCCCACACCCTGCCCGTCTGTATGCTTCCCTAGAGGTTTGAGCAGCGGGGCACTGAAGAAGCGAGCCACACCCCCCATCGCATGCCCTAGGAGGGGGACAAGGGACTCTTTTCCGTTTCAGAAATAGCAATTCAAGTTTTTCACTAGCACTGTGTAAGATTGTCTGTGAGTACATCCTTACCAACACGAGGTGTTTTCAGATGTTTTGATCTATTTTAATCTGACAGATTCAAAATATATCTCATAACTTTAATGTTTTAAACATCTTTTCCGATGTTAGGGTCACTTAATGTTCCTTTTCTATAATATTTTGTTCATTTCATTTGCTGAATTCAGGGGGAAAAACAGGGTGCCTTGAGAACAAAGCATTCTTTCTCCAAATTGTAAGAATTTAAACATTTGCATAATTAGGAGTTTGCAACATTAACAAATATTATATTTATTAGGACAGTTTAGTAGATTGCTAAATCGAAGTTTTCAATAAACTCCAGTAGTACACAATACTTTTTAAAACTGAATACCTAATTTAGTGGTTCTTTATGCCAATTTTATGTATTAAAAGCAAGTAACCATTTCAGACCTAAGACAAAAAGGAAATATTAGGAAGTGATTACCACTTGCTGCAAAGAATGAAATAAAAGGAATAAAAGGGTTGAATTGGGAATCAGTTTATACTTCGTTGATGGCTTCTCATTACCCTACCACTGCCTAATCTTTGAGAAATGCTATTGTACATGGAAATAAGATCAAAGTATTTGCCAGAATATCAGATCAATTCCTGTTTTGTAGTGAAGTGACTTTATGGACATGACCAAATCATCTAAGTTTCCTGGTTCCTAGTTTAGCTATAAATATACAGAGTTGAATTTTGATGCTTGAAAAGTCCAAAGTTGGCAAACTTCACAAAAAATATGTATCATAACTCCAGGTGTTCTAATAATAAGACATAAATTATTCAGTGGTAGTCACTAAACATTAGAAACAGAACTAGTGTCATGAATATTCCAAACCCAATTTCTCCATACTCTAGGTAAATTTAATTATTCACTTGCTACTCTGAACCCCTATACTTGTACAACATTATTATAAGTTATCTGAAAAGTCTTTGTGCTTTGGTAGTAAGCAAAATGAATTCACATATAGAATTTATGTGACTGGATTAGTTGACTAGACACAAATGTTAATAATTATTCTTCCTCTAACAGTTTGTGTCCACACAATTGACCAGATTAGGATTGTCTCAATATGTCTAATGCAGTGATTTTCAACAATGAGAAGTTTTGCCCCCAGGGGATACTTGGTAAAGTTTGGAGACCCTTTTTGCTTTCACAAGGGCAAGGAGTGGGGGTCCTACTGCCATCCAGTGCATGTCAACCAAATATGCTATTAAGCTGTCTACAATGCAGAGGATGGCCCCCCACAACAAAGAATTATATGGCCCAAAGTGTCAACAGATCTGGAGTCTAATGACAGAATATTCAAATAGTTCTTAGATTACTAGATTATTATCAAAGAGACTGATATAACTATATATCAACTTTAACATAAACATGGAGAATTTGGGTCCAGTGGTGTTTCTTCCACAAACTGGGGCGTATGTTGTCTTAAATGTGTGCCACTTTTTGCTTGCTAGAGTTGGTGGACTGAGATTCGTTACATTTGATGTAATGATACATTCTAGTTATTCAACCATTAAACATTTCCCCAACCTCAAGATGGTAAATTATGTCAGAGCCAGTATTAAAACCCCAATCTAACACATATTTGCCGGTTATCCTGGTAGTTTATAATCAACCTTTGGAACTTTCTCTGGTATCCCTCTGACCTCCCAGCAACTCCTTTCCCACTCCTAACCAGCCTACCTCCAGCTGTGACTTCTTTCAGAAGATCTGCTTTCATTATTGCACTATAGATGTCCTAGGGAAAGAAAAATATAATAATTTATTCAGTGAACCTGTAACAGTCTGAGAGCGTGTTTTGCTTAAAGTGATAAAGTGAAAAAAGTTCTGTTTTTATTCTATTAACATAACAAACTAATGAAACAATCCAAAACAGGCCTAGATAATACAGCCACTTGTATAGGTAAACGTTTGTATGTGTATAATATATTGAATTAACTGTGTGTTTGGCTTCAAGAAGAAACAGTGACAGAGCAGTAATGCAATTTGGTTGTTTAATGCGTAGTGTACATATTGCTAATCTTTTTAAATTAACATATGCTTCAAATGCATCTGGTTGTTTTAGAAATAGCACAGAAAATTCACAGTTAAAGCACATGTATGGTGTGTATACTTGTAGAAGTGTGAAATCATTATAAGAGAATAATTGAGCAATTACAAGTTTTTTATGGGAAGTTCGATAAAAAGAATAGTTCTGTGCAATTGTATTAGTCCATTTGCGCTGCTAGAAAGAAAGACCTCAGGCTGGGTAATTTATAAAGAAAAGAGGTTTGTCTGGCTCACAGTTCTGCATGCTGTACATGAAAGATAGTGCTGACATCTGCTTCTGGTGAGGGTTTCAGGGCCCTTATGGTCATGGTAGAAGGTGAAGAGGAGCCATTGTGTCACATGGCAAAGGAAGGAGCAAGAGAGAGAGAAGGAGGTGCCAGTCTTTTAAACAACCAGATTGTGTATGAACTCAGACTGAAAACTCACTGATTACGTTGAGGACAGCACCAAGATATTCATGAGGGACCTACACTCATGACCTAAATACCTCCCATTAAGCCCCACCTCCAATGTTAGAAGTCACATTTCAACATGACATTTGGAGGAGACAAAACATCCAAACTATTTCAGCAATCAAAAGAACACATTTTAATAACATATGGCACAAATTTTCATGGTTTTGATTTTTCATGTTTTCCAACTCCCCATAGAAAGACAGAGAAAACAGAATATAACTTGTTTTATGAGTTTTACAAATAATGGGCAATTGAGAAAAAGTGGTTTTTTTCCTATTTTAAAAATTATGGTTAACACATTGTATTTGCTAATAAAATTTCTGTTAACATATGTATCCTGCAGTTTACAATTTAGCTACATGTATGTTCACAAGAATTCTAAACTATTGCTGCTAATTTTTGTGCTTCTTTAGGAAATGATGGTGAAACTATGTACTGATATTAATAGTCTATGATATACCATCTACATAAAAAAATCACATTTTTAATAGCTTCTGGATCTCTCAGTACTTCTGTTCATTTTATTACCATGGAAAACATCTTAAGGAAATGATGTTCAAAAGATTCTTGTGACCTTTGGGAAGACTTATGCCTATGCATCAGAATCCCACTGGGGAATTTGCACTACCCTGGTATTTGGAGATAGCTAAAATTTTTCTGAGACTTTCTACGATCTTTCCACTGTACATTTCATTCCTTTGTAAGGATAAATGTTCAATGAACCTAGGAAATTAAATGTATGTTTTAACATGCTTGTTGCCTTTATCATATTTGTATATTTATTTGACTCAATAGCATATTTGATTCCAGAAAATATCTCTTGAATAGATAGCAAAGATGCTTTGCAGAAAGAAAATAAAATTTGAGCATTGCAAACAATAAAATGAAAATAAAAAGCATATTAAAGGTAGAAGATTAGTTACTTACTTTGCTGAAAAATAAATTCCTAGGTCATAAAAATTTCGAGTGTGATATCATGATGCTTCATATGGAACTGAATAAAGCCTGCAGATGGTATTACTGTCAGAAGATTAGCAAACTGAGAAAAAAAAAGTCAAAATTCGTATAAAGTATCTATTCCAGCGAGAACAAATTGCTATCTCATTTATGAAAAAAAAGAGTCTAGTATAATTAACCTTCCACTAGCTGACTGACTGATCCCCTAAGGTTTGTTACTTATTAAAGGATCAGGTCAGACACAGCTACTGGCAAATTGAACATTCAACTGTACTAGTAGCCATGTCAGTCTTGGATAGGGAAACTCTATTGAGTCTATACATAACATCTGTTCTTTTCAACATGGACCCCTTGCTAATAAGCTTAATGAACACTCACTGAGTTGGCTGTACAATGAGGTAGATTAATATCCACAGAGCAGATCATTATATCCATTTGATTATTGAAAGCCTCATTTGCAGTGGAGACATTTTTAGAAAACATTCACATAGTATAAAAATATTCCTACATTTAAGACTCAGTATATTACATAACTTGTTCTCAAACCACCTTGTCTTCAATCATCCAATCTTACTCATTCCAAGTTCTTGTTTATCTACCAAACTATTACCCAGGAATCAATGAATCACAACTGTAACTATTGGAATTTCTGGTTACCATTAATATTTTCTAACATCAGTGTGCCCTTCATGGTCACATAAGCGGAACCGCTACATAAACCTACTTCTCTCAGGTGCCATTGTGTCCTGCTGAGAAACCTGAATAACTGGCTCAAATGTTTTCTTCTCAATTATCTGATCATAGGGAACCCCATGAAACTCAAGCTCGGGGTCAAGACTGGGTTGGCAGTGGAAGTTTAGGCACAATATTCACAGGAGAAACCTGCTTATGAAACTCCCTTGTGCATTTAGCACCTACCTATACTCAGTCTCATATACAGTACATTCACTTTTTATGCTGCTGAGGACATCACAATGTGAGGCTTGATAAGATAATACCCAGTTAATAAAGGTAGTTCAGATTCATGATTGTCTCCTAGAAGTTAAGCATTCCATTTTTATTGGAGCTTAGAAGCAAGGCAAAAGCTGCCTATCAAAAGAATATTTACTTTCAAACTTTAGGGACATCTGCTGTAAATTTTTTACCAAAATGCGAGAGTCATTATTCAGCATCACAATCTGGCATAGATATTTCAAGAACATTGCATCTGTGGTCTAGTCATATCAGTCATAGCAGGGAGCCGTCTTTTGTTAAAGACCCATTCAAAGCTGGCAGCCTTTGGGTCATTCAACAAATGGGTTGTAACAGCATATCCAAATGTGCCATTTGTTATCTTGAAAATGAAAAAGAATTTCACCAAATACTGTATCTCCTACTTTGAGTTAGAATTCGCAAGATAAATGCTTTCTGGAAGGCTTATAGAAAATTTTAAGTAAACTATCCCACATAGAAACAGAATATTGGTACTAAGAAATGAGATGTTGCTATAAAGATACCTGCAAATGTATAAGCAGCTTTGGAACTGGGTAATGGGCAGAGGTTGGAAGATTCTGGTGTGTTCAAAAGAAGACTAAAAGATTAGCAAAGTTTGGAGCATCTTAGAAATTGGTTGAGTGATTGTGACAAAATGCTTATAGAAACATAGTAAAGGTCATGCTGGTGAGGTCTCAGATGGAAATGAGAAACTTTTGGGGAACTGTTGAAAAGGTAAACCTTGGCCCGGCACAGTGGCTCACACCTGTAATCCCAGCACTTTGGGAGGCCGAGGCGGGCAGATCATGAGGTCAAGAGATTGAGACCATCCTGGCCAACATGGTGAAACCCCGTGTCTACTAAAAATACAAAAATTAGCTGGGCATGGTGGTACATGCCTGTAGTCCCAGCTACTCGGGAGGCTGAGGCAGGAGAATCACTTGAAACCAGAAGGCGGAGGTGGCAGTGAGCCGAGATTGTGCCACTGCACTCCAACCTGGTCAATAAGAGCGAAACTCCACCCCCCCCTAAAAAAAGACCCCCCCAAAAAACAAAAACAAACAAACAAACAAACAAAAACAAAAAAAAAAAGAAAAGAAAATGTAACCCTTGGTATACCATAGAAAAGAACTTCACTGCATTGTGTTCATGCCTTAGGGTTTTCTGGAAAGCTGAACTAAGAGTGATGATCTAGGGTATCTGGAAGAAATTTTTAAGCACCAAAACATTTAAGCAGTGGTGTGATTACTTATAACAGCTTATGATAAGAAAGGGCAGCAAAGCAATGACCTAAAGGTGGAACTTATAATTAAAAGAGAGGTAGAGTGTATAAATTTAAAAAAATTTACAATGTGGTCATGTGGTAGAGAAGAAAAGAAAGTTTTCAGGAAAGGAGTCCTAGGGTGCTATGAAGAAACCACTTGCTAGATAGTTAGCACAGATAAAATGATGCCAGGTGCTATTAGTCAAGACAATGAGCAAAAGACTCCCAAAGGCATTTCAGAAATCGTTGAGGATGTGCCTCCCATCAAAGATCCAGAGGTCTAGGAGAATAGAAGTGTTTCAAGAAACAGGCCTGTGGCACTGTTGCCTTGCACCACCTCAGGATGCTGCTACCTCCATCCTGGTCACATTGGCTCTATCTGCAGATGACCCCAGGTACTGGTCAGGCTGCCACTCCAGAGGATACAAGCCATAAGATTTAGTGGCATCCATGTGATGCTACATTTGCAAGCACCCAGAATGCAAGAGTGGTGGATGCTTGGCATCTTCCATCTAGATTTTAAAGTTTGCATTGAAAAGCTCCACAGGGCAGAGCCACTCCAGAGAGCCTCCACTAGGGAAGTACCTAGTGGAGCTGTGAGAGCAGGGTCAGTGTCCTCTAGATCCCATAATTATAGAGCCACTGGCAGTGTGAAACCCCACTCCTAGTACAAGTATTCTGTCAGTCTGTTTTGTTTTCCTATAAAGGAATGCATGAGGCTGGGACATAATAAGAACAAGGTGTTTATTTGGCACATGAGTCTTCAGGATGTACAATGAGCATGGCACCGGCATCTGCTTTAGGTGAGGGCCTCAAGTTGCTTCCATGCATGGTAGAAGGTGAAAGGCCTACTGATGTGTGAAGATCACATGAGAAGAGAGGAAGCAAAAGAGAGGAGGAAGATTCCAGGCTTTTTTTTTAACAACCAGCTTTTGAAGGAACTAATATAGTGAGAACTCAAACCCAAAGGGAGGTATTAGTCTTTTTGTGAGGGATCCACCCTTATGATACATACACCTCGCAGTAGGCCTCATCTCTGACATTGGGAATCAAGTTTCAACATAAGATTTGAAGGGGAAAAACATTGAAACTATAGCATGCCTTATAGGCAGTCTGTAAATAATTGGGGTTGGACAATGCTCAATATATGCCCAAGCAGATAATTTTGAGGTATGTTTCAGAGCTCCACAGACAGCAGGACGGTACCATATATTTCTTACATCCCGTCCTGTGGCAAATCTGACCATATGACATGGAACCCAGTGGAAACATACTCAGATTTCATGACTTCACAATTTTATGACTTCACAACTACATATGTTGACCAATGGGAAATGGAGCTGGTAAGTAAACTGTTCTCTTTCTATTTCTTAGGGAAACAGTTCAGAGGCATACTTTCTACAACTCAGAAGGTCTAAGGTGAATTGACTGACTCAATAAAATGGTTCTCTTTCCTTTCTTGTTTTACTTTTCCAAGTCCTTCACTTTTGTTTCCTTGGATCACTTTCTAAATAAGCTACTTGCATGCATCAGACTCTGCTTCACGAAGTGACACAGGCTAAGAAAAATGGGAGACATGCCTTGGACTCCTTGGCCATTAACTTAAGTGGCTAGTGCCATGTTATCACCTACTTTCTGACCCCTGTCTTACAAAGGCATCTGTAGTTTCATTTTCTGTTTCGCTACATTTTCTGAGCATGACGTCATCACCAAAGAAGATCAACATGATGCTTTGGAGACTGTGGGATGATCAAGCATACTGTGGACTAAATTGTGGTCCAGTTGTGAAGAGCTAGTGAAAACCTGCTGTAGCATGCTAGGTGTATGCAGCTGTCCCTGTCAGGTTAAAATAAACAGCTTCTCAGATTTTCTGACTCAGACAGAAGTGGAAAAAAAGAGTCAGATCAATAAATACATATCAGGTACCCAGAACTGTGGTGATTTCCTCCAGGAAATAGTGCCCATCTGGAATAGCAGCTGTGATTAGAATCACTACCTGATTACGTTTATGTTAATTACATAAGATTTTCAAGAGCTCTCTGTCTGTACAGGCCAGTCAAGTTAAATGGTGATATGTTAGGAATCATCATGCCTATTTTTTCCAGTCTTTAGTGGTGATTCCCACAGAGATGTATAGTATTTTTGGTTATTATTTTGATAGGGGGTGTTCAAGAGGCATTTCTTAGCTTTATTAAAATATTCTTAACTTCCTTAGTGAATACTGGTTCAGAAGTTTATCTTTTTATCTACATTCTTGAAAAAAGCAAGATTTTAACACAAGTTGGGCTTGGGATCCCATTGGGCCCCAAATGAGATGAAATTTGTTCAAGCTCCATTTTGCACCTGAAGCATGATTTGTTCCTGCTTCAGTATTTCTCTTTTCTGCCAGAGCCAAAACAGTATTCAAATGCTTATCCTTTCTCCAGCTATGATGATGTGACAGTTCTGGCTAAGGAGAATTCAGAAGCACTGGAAGAGGGCTGTACTTCCAGAATAAAGCTGACAAAGTCAAGTGAAGAAAATATTTGACTTTGTCTTTTGCCTTTCTTTTTCCTGCCTAAATGCAGATGCAGTGCACAGAAGTACAGATCCCTGATCTACCCCCTTCTAAACTGCTCATTAAACACATGAGAAAGGGTAGCCTCTGACATGCCATTTCACCAGTTTGGTAGATTTTTCTCATAATATGATTCACATACATAACTGAATAGATAGACCGCACAAGTTATATCAGTCCCTACTCTGAGCAGTAACCATACAACCCAATCATTTTGGAATAGTATTTTTTTTTTCTCCTTTTGCCCATTCCACAGTTACACCACTATAAGATAAAAGTTATATTGAAAAGTGCCAGGAGAAAAATTTACTATACAGACTGTTATTATTACAAGTGTTTCTTTAGTTTTATCTTTCCCTTCTTGTATCCGAGGAACTCTCAGTCCCGAATTGACTCAAATCTGGGATTAGGCAAGGGGCTGTGACTATTGTTATGGTATTAATGTTACGTCTCCATCATCAGACTGAGAATGTATTTACTTATGTGAAGTGCATAGACCTTAATTGGCTTTGCATCTATTTGAACATGTCGATTTCATGGCAAATAATGATTTCAATAATCTCTATAGGTGGTATTATTTTGATACCACACCATCCCTACTGAGTGTTACAGGAGTCATGGTTAATTCTGCCTACTAATTAAGTAGCACAATTTGGCCTTTGCCAGCCAATAATTCCTTCGTTATCTTTAAAATAAAGAAGACTGGCCAGGCACGGTGGCTCACGCCTGTAATCCCAGCACTTTGGGAGGCTAAGGCGGGCAGATCACATGAAGCCAGGAGTTCGAGACCAGCCTGGCCAACAGGGTGAAACCCCGTCTTTACTAAAAATATTTTAAAAAATAGCTGGATGTGGTGGTGGGCTCCCAGCTGCTTGGGAGGCTGAGGCAGGAGAATCACTAGAATCCAGGAGGTGGAGGGTACGGTGAGGTGAGATCGTACCACTGCACTCCAGCCTGGACAACAAGAGTGAAACTCTGTTTCAAAAAAAAAAAAATTAAGAAGTCCATTAATATCAGAATCTTCTACCAGTATATTTATCTTACAAAAATTATCCACTATAACATTTTTCAAAGATTTAAGCCCTTCCATCTCCAGTGTATTTCTCAGTATTATGGCAAAAAGATCATCTTCTGTCTTACTACTGGGATAAATTTCAATATCAATCAATATTCTTAGTTGTAAAATCATAGTAAGTTTTACATAATAAATTTACAGAACTTTTATTTCTCCATATACTATTGGATTACTTTAACTCTTTAAATTTCTAGCATCTCAAACTTTAGTTCACTAGGAAGTACATTTTTCATTAAAACAATGGAGAAAATTAAAGCTACTTTCACCTACCTCAGCTAGTACACTGAAACCGAAATTTCTTATAAATATGTCTCTATCAATAAATTCAATCAGATATAACAGTGCTTTTTCTTCTTTATTCTCCTTCTTTATTTAAGATTGATGACTCTTAAAATCCATTCCCACCACCTAGTTTCCAAATATTAAATGATATCAATTAGTAATTGTATTAGTTCTCATGCTGCTACGAAGAAATACTAGAGACTGGTTAACTTATAAAGGAAAGAAGTTTAAATTGACTCACAGTTCTGAATTGCTGAAGAAGGCTCGGGAAGCTTAAAATCATGATGGAAGGCAAAGGGGAAGCAGGCACCTTTTTCACAGTGTGGAGGAATGGAGTGAGTACAAGCAGGGGAAATTACAGACACTTGTAAAACCAGCAGATCTTGTGAGAACTCAGTTACTACCATGAGAAGAGCATGAGGAAAACTGCCCCCATGACCCAATTATCTCCACCTGGTCCCACCCTTGAAACATGGGGATTATGTAGATTATGGGGATTACAATTCAAGATGAGATTTTGGGTAGAAACACAGCCAAACCATTTCAGTAACATATTGAATCTTACTTAGTGCATAAATCATTTCATCCCAGAGTCTAGAAGCAAGGATGGCTTAGGAGAGGGCAAGGAGAAATTGGATTGATTTTGTGTGGCAGAATCTGTTAATTGTATATCACAACATTTATACCTTTCCCCACTTTTTAGATGGACAACCATATGTCCTAAGGCAAATATTTCATTTCACCAACCTTTGCACCTAGACTTTCTGTATGACCGAGTCTTGTCTATGAGAACAATATAGAAGTTACATGGTCTTTCTGAGAAGCTTCCTCAAAGTTGGAGGAGTTCATCCTTCTTTATCCCTTTTCCTCTCATGCAGTCTTGTTAGTGTTAGAACTAGGACTGGAGCTTAAGGTGTCATCTTGGACAATGTGACAGTATACTAAAGATGAGAAATAGAAAGATAATTGGATCCTGGGATGCTAGTGACCATGAAAAATCCATTCCAAGTTCTTGACTGTTTTTAGACTGCTTTTAGATAAAGGGAAAAACAATTCTATTTTGATTAAGTAATTTAAGATGTTTTCTGATAAGGAAGCTAGACTTAATTCTAATGGTTTCACTTTTCTTTCTTTTCTTTCTTTCTTCTTTCTTTCTTTCTTTCTTTCTTTCTTTCTTTCTTTCTTTCTTTCTTTCTTTCTTTCTTTCTTTTCTACTATTATTATACTTTAAGTTCTAGGGTACATGTGCATAACGTGCAGGTTTGTTACATATGTATACTTGTGCCATGTTGGTGTGCTGCACCCATCAACTCGTCCTTTACATTAGGTATAACTCCCAATGCAATCCCTCCCCCCTCCCCTCTCCCCATGATAGGCCCCAGTGTGTGATGTTCCTCTTCCCAAGTCCAAGTGATCTCATTGTTCAGTTCCCACCTATGAGTGAGAACATGCGGTGTTTGGTTTTCTGTTCTTGCGATAGTTTGCTGAGAATGATGGTTTCCAGCTGCATCCATGTCCCTACAAAGGACACAAACTCATCCTTTTTTATGGCTGCATAGTATTCCATGGTGTATATGTGCCACATTTTCTTAATCCAGTCTGTCACTGATGGACATTTGGGTTGATTCCAAGTCTTTGCTATTGTGAATAGTGCCGCAATAAACATACGTGTGCATGTGACTTTATAGCAGCATGATTTATAATCCTTTGGGTATATACCCAGTAGTGGGATGGCTGGGTCATATGGTACATCTAGTTCTAGATCCTTGAGGAATCACCATACTGTTTTCCATAATGGTTGAACTAGTTTACAATCCCACCAACAGTGTAAAAGTGTTCCTATTTCTCCACATCCTCTCCAGCACCTGTTGTTTCCTGACTTTTTAATGATTGCCATTCTAACTGGTGTGAGATGGTATCTCATTGTGGTTTTGATTTGCATTTCTCTGATGGCCAGTGATGATGAGCATTTTTTCATGTGTCTGTTGGCTGTATGAATGTCTTCTTTTGAGAATTGTCTGTTCATATCCTTTCCCCACTTTTTGATGGGGTTGTTTGTTTTTTTCTTGTAAATTTGTTTGAGTTCTTTGCAGCACACCAACAGGGCACAAGTATACATATGTAACAAACCTGCACATTATGCACATGTACGCTAGAACTTCAAGTATAATAAAAAAATAAAAAAAATTAAAAAAAAAAAGAAAGAAAAGGTTGCTAATGAGCAAGAAGAAATCATCAGAAGCCACAAAACTGACTGGTAGTAGTAAGCACACAGAAAATCATATAATATTATAACATTATAATTGTTATATGTAAACTACTCTTAGGCAGAAAGACTAAATGATAAATCCTTAAAAATAATAACTACAACAACGTTTTTAGACACAGTACAATAAGCCTAAAGAAAAACAACAAAAATTAAAAAGGGGGGACAAAGTTAAAGTGTGGAGCTCTTATTAGTATTATTTTCATGTATTTGTTTATGCAATCAGTGTTAAATTATCAGTTTAAAATAATGGATCATAAGATATTATTTGCAAGCCTAATGATAGCCACAAATCAAAAAATATACCATGGATATAAAAAATAGAAATGAAGAAATTAAATCATACCATGAGAGAAAAATTACCTTTTCTTAAAGGAAGACATGGAGGAAGGAAAGAAAAAAAGGCCACAAAACAACCAGAAAACAAGTAACAGAATGGCAGGAGTAAGTCCTTACTTATCAGTAATAACACTGAGTTTAATTGGACTGAATTCTCCAATCAAAAGACACAGAGTGGATAAAAAAAGAGACCCAATGATTTATTGCCTACAAAAACACATTGTGCCTAAAAAGGCACGCACTGTGGTTTCGAATTGTGTCTCCCTGACAGTTAATGGTGTTGAATTAAAGAGATGTTAAAATTAAAGAGATGTAAAAAGATAGTTCATGCCAATGGAAACAAAAAAAAAGCAAGAGTAGCTATATTCATATCAGGCAAAATAAATTTCAAGACAAATTTGTAAGAAGAGACAAAGAAATTTACCATTTACTGATAAAGGGGTCAGTTGAGCAAGAGGATACAAAAATTATTACTATATATGCACCCAACACTGGAGCACTCAGATAAATATATTATTATTAGAGTTAAAGAGAGATAAATCTTATGAGCCCGAGAATCTGAGACAGGTTGCAATTAATTTAGAAAATTTATTTTTCCAAGGTTGAGGACACACACGCTCATGACACAGCCTCAGGAGGTCCTGATGACATGTGCCCAATGTGTTCAGAACAGAGCTTAGTTTTATACATTTTAGGAAGACATGATACATCAATCAACATATGTAAGATGAATATTGGTTCAGTCTGGAAAGGCAGGACAACTAGAAGCAGGGAGGGGGGCGGGCTTACAGGTTGTAGGTAGAACAGAGAAAAATGGTTGCATTCTTTTGAGTTTCTGATTAGCCTCTCCAAAGGCAGCCAGATATGCATTTATCTCAGTGAACAAAGGGGAGACTTTGAATAGAATGAGAGGCAGATTTGCCCCAAGCAGTTCCCAGCTTGAGTTTTCCCTTTAGCTTAGTGATTTTAGGGCCCCAAGATATTTTCCTTTTACAACATCAATACAATAATAGTTGGAGCCTTCAACACTCCACTTTCAGAATTGGACAGATTTTCCAGCCAGAAAATCAACAAAGAAACATCAGACTTAATCTGCACTATAAAAGAAATGGACTTTATAGACTTTATATACAGACTTACAGATTCTTTTCATCAGCACGTGGATCACTCTCAAGGATAGACCATATGTTCAGTCAAATAACAAATGTTAAAACTTTCAAAAAATTGAAATAATATCAAGCATCTTCTTTGACCACAGTGGAATAAAACTAGAAATCAACAACAAGAGGAATTTGGGAAACTATACAAACACATGAAAATTAAACAATATGTTTGTGAATGACAAGTGGGTCAATAAAAAAATTAAGAAGAAAATTTTAAAATTTATTGAAACAAATTATAATGCAAACATATCATTTCCAAACCTATGGGATACAGGGGAAAGTCCTAAGAGGCAAATTTATAAGTGCCCAAATAAAAAAGAACAAAAACTTCCAATAATCTAATCATGCATCTTAAGAAACTAAAAATGCAAGAGCAATCCAAACCCAAAATTAGTAAAAGAAAGGAGATAATAAAGACCAGAGCAGGACTACATGGAAATGAAGTGAAAAAAACACTATAAAAGATCAACAAAACAAGAAGTTTATTTTCTGAAAAAATAATCAAAACTGACAAATCTTTATCTAGACTAATAAAAAAAGTGAAAAGACCCAAGTAAATAAAGTCAGAGTTTAAAAATGAGACATTACAACTGATTCTGAGAAATTCAAAGGATCATTATTGGCTACTATGAGTAACAATATACATTATTGGCTACTATGAGTAACTTTATACTATATAAACTATCATTACAACTGATTCTGAGAAATTCAAGGGATCATTATTGGCTACTATGAGTATATATATATACATATATATACTATATATGAGTAAATTGAAAAGCCTAGAGGAAATAGTTAAATTCATGGAAACATACAGCCTACCAAGATTAAACAAATCCAAAACCTGAACAGACCAATAACAAGTAATGAGATTTATTCTGTGATAAAACTTCTCCCAGGAAATAAAAAGCTCAGAACCCAATAGCTTCACTACTGAATTCTACCAAACATTTAAAGAACTAATGCCAGTCCTACTCAGACTATTCCAAAAAAATAGAGAAGGAAGGAATACTTGGAAACTCATTCTACAAGGCCAATGTTACCATGATACAAAAACCAGACAAGATACATTTAAAAAAAGCAAAGAAAACTGTAGGCCGATATCTCTGATGCATACTAATGCAAAAGGACTTTAAAAATACTAGCAAAACAAATTGAAGAATACATTCAAAAGATTATTTATCAGATCCAAGGGTGATTTATCCCAGGGATACCAGGATGGTTCAATATATGCAAATCTATCAGTGTGACATATCATATGAACAAAATAAAGGACAAAAACCACATGATCATTTCAGTTGATGCTGAAAAAGCACTTGGTAAAATTCAACCTTTCTTCATGATACAAACCCTCAAAAAATGAGTGTAGAAGGAATATACCATAACATAAAAATGCCACAGAAGACAGACCCACAGGTAGTAGCATTCTGAAGGAGAACACTGATAACCTTTCCTTTAAGATTCAAAACACAACAAAGATGCCCACATTCAAAACTCATATTCAACAAAATAGTGGAAGACTTAGCTGGAGCAAACTGACAAAAGAAGGACAGGGCATCCAAATTGAACAGGAAGAAATCAAATTATCCTTGTTTACAGATGATACAATCTATATTGAGAAAAACCTAAAGACTCCACAAGAAAACTATTGGAACTGATAAACAAATTCTGTAATGTTGCCAGAGACAAAGTCAACACACAAAAATTAGTTTCATTTCTATATATCAACATTGAACAATCTGAAAAAGAAATTGAAAAGTAATCCCATTTACAATAGTCATATATAAAGTTAAATACCTAGGAATTAACCAAAAATTGAAAAATGTCTACAACTAAAACCATGAAACAATGATGAAATAAACAAGACAACACAGAAGATTGGAAATATATTTTATGTTCATGAATTGGAAGAATCAATATTGTTAAAATATCTGTGGTACCCAAAGTAATCTACAAACTCAATGCAATCCCTATCAAAATACCAATGACATTCTTCACTGAAATAGAAAAAATGATCCTAAAATTTATATGGAACCACAAAAGACTCAGAGTATCAAAAGCTATCCTGAGGAAAGAGAATGAAACTGGAACAATCACATTACCTTACTTCAAATTATACTACAGAGCTCTAGTAACCAAAGCAGCATGGTAGTGACATAAAAACAGACACATAGACCAATGGAACAAAATAGAGAACCCAGAAACAAATCTGCACACTGACAACTAATTTTTGACTCAGGTGCCAACAATATATAATGGGTAAAAGATAATCTCCTCAGTAAATGATCCTGGGAAAACTGTATGTCCATGTGGAGAAAAATGAAACTAAATATCTATCTCTCACAGTATACAACAATAAAATCAAAATGGGTTAAAGACAAATCTAAGACCTCAAGCTATGAAACCACTACAAGAAAACTTTGGGGAAACTTCAGTGCATTGTACTGGGCAAAGATTTCTTCAGTGATATCCCATAAGCACAGGCAACCAAAGCAAAATGGGCAAATGGAAAAATGAGAATCCTTGTACACTGTTGGTGAGAATACAAATTATTAAAACCATTATGGAGATCAGTGTGAATTTTCCTCAAAAACTTAAAAGTAGAGCCACCATGTGATCCAACAATCCCACTGCTGCATATATATATAGCCCCAAAATGAAGGAAAACAGTACATTAAAAAGATACCTACACTCACATGTTTTTTGCAGCACAACTCACAATAGCCAAGATTTGGAAGCAAGCTGAGTCCACCAACAGATAATGGATAAAGTAAATGTGTTACATATACACAATGGATTATTATTCAGCCATAAAAAAGAATGAGATCCTGTCTTGTGATAATGTGAATGGAACGGTCACAGAATCCTTAGGGTATGGCTTTACCAGCCAGAAACTTCTATGCCTGGTGGCACCTCTACTTGGGTTTGCTTATGCCCCAAAGCTCAAAGACTCCAGGATGGTCGACCCCCAAAGACAGTGTTACAGTATGTCACAGCCCAGGATTGGGAAGCCCCAAGGTCTGGACCCCAAGAAGGGCCACAGCTCTTCTCTCCTTCTTGCTGCCTGCAGCGCAGCGAGCTGGAGGGCATGTTTCAGCCCATTTGTGTTACAGCTCTTTCAGTCCCACCACCCAACTCCAGCCTGTGGCTCCTGGGCTGGCCCAGCCCTGTCACTGCTTCTCATCGTGTGGGTAGCCACCTGGCACCAGTGGAGGGCAGGAGGGCTACAGTATTATAGCAGCTCTTGCTCAGGGAACTCTGAAGTCTGGGCCCATGGAAGGGTTGCCATTCTTCACTGCTGCAGTCTGGGAGTGTGTCACTGCTTGCAGCTCAGTGAGCTGGCCAGGTACATGTTACAGCTCCTTTCACTCCCACCATTCAGCAGGGCTCAAGTTGTCCCATGTCCAGGAAGAATGAGGTTATGCAGACAACTGGAGAGTGAGCAAGGTGGAGAGGTACTTTTTTGAGCAACAGAACAGTTCTCAGGAGACCTGAAGCAGATAGCTCCTTTCCTTAGGCAGGTCATCCCAAAGAGTGTCTAAATCTGGCTGAGTGTGGGCTCTTTATGTGCTCAGGATGGAGGAAGTGTGTGCTGATTGGTTCATGGGCAGCCATAGGCAGACCTGGAAAAAGTACCATCTGATTGGCCTAAAGGCATCAGTGAAGTTCTGGCTCCAGTTCCTACTCCACACAAAACTGGCAGGCTGGCCTCCAAGCTTCAGGCCATCCCAGGATTAAAGGTTGGGTTTCACTGGGGACCCACTCCTTCCTGCCTAGGAATCTTTCTGCCTCCCACCACCATCCACATGCCATCCATGGTGCCCAGGCTGTCTGCACCAAAGGGTACCCTCAAGCACATGCCAAACTGCCCCCAACACCCTTTACCTCCCTTCCCCACTCCTTGGCACCCAAAGTTCAGAGGGGACCAGGGCGGTAGGGGGCTAGTATTTCAGCCCTGTCCTGAGTGCACTTAAACCTGGCTATGTCACAGCAGCACCCAGGCTCGACCACAACTTTGCTCCACACCTATTTGGGTGCCACAACTTTGTTTCACACCTGTTTGGGTGCTGGGAGTGGAGAGAAGCCAGACAGCAGGAGCATGCACTTACGAGCCTGCAGGGGTAAGAGGCTTCTCAAGCCCCCGAGAGTACAGGAATGCCTGGGGCCAAAGGTGTGGCTTGGCACTTACAGCTGTGCCCAAGAGCCTGTTCTCCTGACCAACTCGGTGGAGTGTGGGGGCTCCCACTGGGATCACCTGTTCCCAGCCCCTGCTGGTCTGCAGAGCATGCAGTCCAGGTAGTGCCTCCGCCACTGCAACTGGAGTCCTCGCAGCAGCCACTCCAAGATGGGCCACCACCGCCATCAGAACTGGAGGTCATTGTGTTAAATGAAATGAGCTAGGCACAGAAAGATGAAAGTTCTTACTTGTGGGATTCAAAAATCAAAACAATTGAATTCGTGAACATAGAAGAATGGGTACTGGAGGTTGGGAAGGGTAATGGGAAAGTGGGAAGGAGATGGGGATTGTTAATTGGTACAGGAAAAAAAAAAAAGGAATCAGTAGGACCTAGTATTATTTGATATCCCAAAAGGGTGGCTGTAGTCAATAATAATTTAACTATATATTCTAAAATAACTAAAAGAATATAATTGGATTGTTTATAACACAAAGAATAAATTCTTAATTGGAAGGATACCCTATTTTACATGACTTTATATTATGTAATGCATGCCTGTATTAAAATATCTCATTTACCTTATAAATATATACACCCAATATATACCCACAAAAATTAAAAATCAAGAAAAAGAATAAAGCTAGAGTATTCACATTGCCTGTATTCAAGTTACACTACAAGCCTATAGTAACCAAGGCAGCGTGGTATTGGGATAGAAACAGACACATAGACCAATGGAACAGAATAGAGAACCCAGAAATAAATCCCTGCATTTACAGTCAACTCATTTGTGTTAAAGGCACCAAAAATGTACATTAGGGAAAGGACAATGTCTTCAATAATTGGTGCTGGGAAACTGGATATCCACCTGGAGAAGAATAAAACAAGGTCCCTATCTTTCTTCATATACAAAAATCAAACCAGAATGAATTAAAGACAAATCTAAGATATGAAACTACTAGAAGAAAAATTACATTTTAATATTTCATGAAAATATAAGTAAATTAATGTTTTAAAGACAAGCCATTATAGTATTTTAGTTATGCTTTCTAGTTTGCCTGATAGAGTCCTGTTTTATGCCTGTTTTCCTAGAATAATTATTAAAGTATTCTTTTTCACTCTCAAAACTGTCTCAGGTTGATGATAAAAGTATGTGGCATGGTATGTTCCTAAATGCATAAGAGAGAAAGTTTGACATTTAATTTATTATAATATGAAGGAAGAATAAATAGAATATTTAGTTTACTTTCATTTTTTTCGCTTTCCCAGTTTCTTTCATTTATTAAGTGCAGGAAAACAACCAAATAAAGTTTTCTTTGATATTTTATTTTAAACTCACAAGTGTCAAGATGTCAGTTTCTTTGGTACTCAAAATATTGGAAAACAATGGAGGATTTTCAGTAAGTTTCTATGATTAATTAAAAGCCCTCTAAAGTAGAACAGAAATATTCATTGACTTACCCTGTCCTGTCTCCTTTTTTTCTAGTTTAATATAATCCACACGATAATTATAATCTAAAATCTAGAATAAACCTAAAAAGTCCATGCGGTAGAATATAGACTGTTATTCACATTGGGATATTATTCAAACATCTAAAAAGTCATCCAACATTGACTTTTTTTTTTGAAATAGGTTTCACTCAAGAGTGCATGTGAAACAAGTTCTTACCAGACAGGAGAATACGAGGATTGTATATGAATAAAACATTTCTTTGTAAAACTGTACAATAGGGTTGCAAGAGTTCATGATATAAAACTTGGGAAAACCTTTTAAAAAACAGACTCCTAAAAACTATTTTATATTATAGTTTTATCACGTTTACAGATTAATAGAAAATTTCCATGGTAAGTAGAATAAGCAATTTATGCAACAATGGTACTATTTTATTGGTAAGAAAATACTCAACAGCAGAAACTGGCAAATGTTGACTCAAGTAAATGTAAAAGCTCAGTGTGCTTTTTTGTTAATCATTAGATTTTTTTGTTTTAATGCTTGTAGAAAGAAACTACAAAGCATTTATGATCTCTCAGCTGGCTTGTCTTCAGAAACAAGGGTATTCACCTTTGGCAGGTGAATCACAGAATTCACTTTCCATGTTCTTTGGTTACCTTAAAATAGGCTTTTTGTTCTCACATTTTTGCTTTAATCAGGAATGGGTCAACTGTGTTTTGTCCTTGCCTTCCTTCTTATTTAGATGGTGGTTAGCAAAGATTTTGTAGTTGTTACTGTTCTCCTAATCTATTTCTTTGTAAATACCACAAACTTCCAAATGAAAATCTATATACCGCTATTACTTTAAAAGTGAAATAATGTCATTCCAAAGAGTGAAATTTCCTTTGTGAGTGATTTAAGACAATTTTAAAAAAGACAATAGCATGTTATGAAAGGCACATAAGAAGCAAAGTTGTCTTTCCAAAATAAATTGAAAGAAAAGCAAAAGTGTGTGTTTAAAAAATCAAAAGCAGCCATAGCAAAGTGTAAACCAAATATTCTATGGAGTCTAATCTGAAATACTGTGATGAGGTTTTGTAGAAATATGCTTTTGAGTGACACTCTTAGTAAATTAGTGGACTTTTGTTTTGTTTTATATTTTGTATTTGAATCATTATATCATTGAGAAACAAGTGAAGTTAAACATATCAGAGAATATTACAAAATAGAATAAATTTAAAACGTACACACACAACAAAATATGTTTCAAAATATTTGTACAAGGTCAAAAGAAAGATTTCCTATTAAGTAAAAATTTTAAAAATTACCAAAAAGATGAGTTAACCAACAAGCATAGAAAACAGAGAAAGAGAGAAAAAAGGTGTAATAAAATTACTACTGGAAATAATGCAGGAAACAGATTTTTTCAGTGAGTTAAAACAAACAAACAAAAAAAATTGGTGTGAAAGATACTTCTTATAATATGTAAATTCATCTAGAGTATAAAATGATAGAAAGATGTAGAAAATATTTTCACCATTATAAAGTAGGTTTGAGAGCTTGAAACAAAAACAAAACTAGAGATAATCTTTTACAAAAATTAAAGAATCTTAAATATGCAAATAAAATTAAATCCAATTGCATACTTTAGAATGAATTAAATGCAAAATCTCAGTATGTTATTAGAGAAAAACTTCATTACTGTCCACAAAATGGATAGTTATAAAATTTTACATCCATAGATGGTAAAAATATTTTAATGCAAGAATGGGAAGAAGATAGTTACACACATACACACATATATATTCTTTTACATATATTTCTTTTATACACACATACACACACATATTCTTATATGTAATCCAAAAATATATGCACACATATATATATACATATACACAATGCAAAGCTATATACATATAATACTTTATATATTCATAGTATGTGCTAAATTTGAAAGGTGAATGACTAAAAAGCTACAAAATATTATAAACTCATCAAAGTGAGCTTGACTATTTGCAGAAATATTTCAATGGGATTTCAATAGAATTCAATAGAATGAACCATTCAGTAAAAATGTGAACTTGGACAAGGGACTTTTGCAAATTATCTGAGAAAATACATGGATAGAGGGCACAAGACAATTCTGAAAAACTATAAAGGAGATTTATGTTTCTTTTAGACTGTCACATATTTTTATAGAGGAAAAACTAACTAAATGATGTGATGTTTCTGAACAAATAGACAAAGTATTGAAACAGGCCAGAAAGCCTTAAAATATTATTTATTTGGCCGGGCGCGGTGGCTCACGCCTGTAATCCCAGCACTTTGGGAGGCCAAGGCGGGCGGATCACAAGGTCAGGAGATCGAGACCACGGTGAAACCCCGTCTCTACTAAAAATACAAAAAATTAGCCAGGCGTGGTGGCGGGCGCCTGTAGTCCCAGCACCTCGGGAGGCTGAGGCAGGAGAATGGCGTGAACCCAGGAGGCAGAGCTTGCAGTGAGCCGAGATCACGCCACTGCACTCCAGCCTGGGGGAGGGAGCGAGACTCCATCTCAAAAAATAAAAAATAAAAAATAAAATAAAATATTCTTTATTTATACTTAAAAAT
The DNA here is from genome assembly GCF_007565055.1 of Rhinopithecus roxellana. Taxonomy (NCBI): domain Eukaryota; kingdom Metazoa; phylum Chordata; class Mammalia; order Primates; family Cercopithecidae; genus Rhinopithecus; species Rhinopithecus roxellana. The sequence goes on along the minus strand of NC_044552.1, from coordinate 89,439,029 downwards.
AATACTTGTAAAGAAGGATTCATCAATACATGGAGCTGGAGTAATTATAAATTACCTTGGCGCCAAAATATAGTCCAGATGGTTAAAATACTTAAGAACAGAAGGTAAAACCATAAGAAAGTAGAGATACATATGATTAATTTTTTATTTAACTTTCTTAGCTTAATGGGTAAGAAAATAAATAAATAAAAATTGATAGGTAAATCTAGTTCAAACTTTAAAATGTTCTCTTTAAGATGTAACACAAATATTTTAAGAAACTAAAAATCTAGAAAAAATTGTGTGTTATATATACTTAGTATATTTAATATATAAAGAACTGTTATTACACATTAATAAGAAAATTATGAAACTCCAGAGAGAGATTGTGAAAGGCAGTTCATAAGGGAAAAGTAAAAATTGCTAAACTTTGATTTTAAAATTACTATTATACAAACATATAAATTAAACATAGTTTGTATTTTTTTAATTAAAAAGAAAAATTATAGTTTTGGTGTAGTTGTGCTGAAACTGGAAATATAATACCCTGCTCTTAGAAATGTAAACTACTAGAACCTTTCAGATAAGAGATACAATACTCAGTATCACAAATGTAAAATTGTTCATATCTTTTCTGGGCATTTGAATCTTATCTTAAAAATAAAAAAAGAAAAAAGAAAGAAAATAATATAACAGGATCTTTATCCTATATTATTTGTCATAATACAGATAAGCAATAAAATGTTCAATCAGAAAATTATAGTGTATCCACATGAAGTGTGAGGTACATATTATAGATCATAGTCTTTAAAACAGTAAGGAAGGATAAACGCTATAATGCAAAAATTTTATATACATTTATACATATCAAATATAATCCTCAAAATTGTATATATTATCTCAAAAATGTGTACATACATATTTATATTTACATGTAACCAGAAGTCTACTTTATTAGAGTATCATAAATTAACTATGAATTGTATAATAAAGTACATTATTTTCTTGTTCAAATTATCTCAACTTTGGGAATTTTCTACATTAATATATTTTATAATCAGAAAATGTAATGTGATACTGCTTGTGGCTATTATTCTCTTTCTAATATGGTGTTAACTTTGCAGAAAATGATTTGGCCTATCAGCAGGATGGTTAGAGGATATAGTGCACCTGTTATAAGCAATATTTTTCTACCACTTGGCTAAAGTGCTGTAGTTGATCCAGTGGCTTTCTGACAAGAAATTAAAATGATTTTGAAATGACATTTGGCTGTGAATGGAAAAAATTATAAATTTCTGGTAAATAAAAATCATATTTAAATAACCAGTTTTCCTCTTTTAACATATTAAAAGACAGTTTGCCACCTCCAATCTTTCTAAAAGTTGAAAATACTATGAATAAATATTTTATTTAAGCAAAAATAAAGTTCAAGATTTCTATCGATAAAGTTGGAGAGAATACAAACTAGGCCCTCTTTACATAAAATTCTAATTAACTGTATTTCTCATTTAGTGAGATTCATTTATTAAAAATTCCAAAAATTTTTTAAATGTGGTTATTTTGGCATAATTTACAATTTTCTCTGTTTTCAAGTTTGGGTATACTCCAAAATATGCAATTTAAATTCCAATGTAAACAAAGGTTTAGCTGATTTTATTGTTCAGCATATCTTAGTTTTGCTATACTTTATGACATTCTTGAGTGAGTTTTTTGTTAGCTATATATATGTACGTGTATGTGTGCATGCATGTGTATATGTGTAGTTTTGACAAAGTGAAAAATTAATTTCTAAAGTTGTTATATCTATTTATAAAATAAATGCAAATACCATGTCATCCTTAAAATTAATATATGTAAAGCTCATAAGATGTTAGGAAATATGAGTCAATGCTTCACCTGTTCCAATTCAAAACACTCCCTCTTCCAACCTCAGACTTCCAAACAATAACAATTACAACAAAATGCATGTAGCTAAAACAATGCAACTATCACTTATACAAGTAAAAGTTTGCATTTGTTTGTCTCCAAATGTTGTTAACAAAAATTTCAACAGTTAATGCCATCTTCTTCAAGTCCAGATTCTCATAGTGTTTTTATTCCTCCTCTGGTTGTTGCTTTTGGGTATTCTCTAAACTATGACCTAAAAACGGTTAAAACTAGCCACCACCTACATACCCTGCATCTAAGAAGAAAGGAACAGAGAAAGGGAACAAATATAAACAAGTTAAAATCACTTAAATCGAATCATGACACTGAAAGGATACAGATATGAGTAGATACCACAGCCCATGAGTACACGATCAAGTCTATATGCTAGTACATTCAGATGACGTACTTGTACTCTAAGCCTTCAGGACTGATGAAGTTTGACTGTGTCCCCACCCAAATCTCATCTTGAACTGTAGCTCCCATAATTCCCACAGGTTGTGGGAGAGATCGGTGAGAGATAATTGAATCACGGGGGATTTCCCTCATTCTGTTCTCGTGTTAGTAAATAAGTCTCACGAGATTTGATGGTTTTATAAGGGGAAACCCTGTCCAATTGGATCTCATTCTGTCTTGCCTGCTGCCATGTAAGATGTGCCTTTCACCTTCCTCCATGATTGTGAGGCCTCTTCAGCCATGTGGAACTGTGAGTCCACTAAACCTCTTTTTCTTTGTAAAGTTCCCAGTCTTAGTTACGTCTTTATCGGGAGCGTGAGAACCATTTAATACAAGGACTTACAGTACATTAGGATAGAATAGCTCTGAATAGCCACTAAGCCCTGTCTGTTATGGACTTCACATCCTAACATTACAGATAGTGTCAGCCTCATTCAGTTCAAGGGCTGGGTTTTTGTCAGGCTCCACTGAGTCTACCTGCCCAAGCGCCCAGGTTCATTACAAATGAAACCACTAAGTCTCTGATGTTTCCAAAGTTAGTAAGGGGCTGATTAACACAAGCTGGAAGAGAGGGGCTGTTATCTACCCATGGGTTGAACTTTGACCAGTGAAAGAAAGGAGAGTGTGAAGTACCCAGTAGATTCATTGCGTCCGCTTCCTGCCTATAATGGACCATTCCTAGAGGTAATGGTTTTATATGGTTTCTCTAAAAAATCCCTTGACCTAGAAATCAGCTGGGTTCTTTTAAGAAATTTAGAAAGTTATAAAATGTGCTACTCTTTTTTTGCTTCTCCTTCTTTCTCATTTCTCTTTTTTTCGCTTCACTATTGCTTTCCTGGAATTGAACACTCATCCCTAAAACATTAGTATATAAACTATGCCTTAAGCTGTACTTTCTAGAGAACCCGAATTAAGCCATTATGTTTCTCCTGTTGTCACAAGGCTACTTCTGATATTTATGCTTTAATTCTCCATTAATCGTTTAATATTTCATTTTCCCTCATCAGCCAACACTGCAGGCATTGAGGCTTTTTCCATGATGAGGTAAATCCAACTGTGATTTCTGAAGAATAGAATGATTGGCAGTGCTACCTGCATGAAGTTTCTGCAGTCTCTGAGGTTCCCGGAGTCTTCCAATAAATTTTACTCCTATAGGTGTCAGAGTAGGAGGCACCCAAGAGAAGACCTTGGGGTCTAAATATACTACAACCCTATCCCCAGCAAACCTGTTTCCCCTTAATAATCAAGATCCATACCTTCTATTTTGCATCTTTGTCCTGCAGCATGAAGAGCTTGAAATGGACAAATGGCAATTTGAGACTCCAATTCAGTGAGACCATTGTAGGGTCCTCTGATGGAGTAACTTATCCTTGTGTTCTAAAACTTCTTGTCAAGGCCCTAAGACAGGCTAACTAGCAGGACCCAGAAATGGAAGAATGCAAACATCTTGTGAGGGTTTCATTAGGTATGAGAGCGACAAGTCTAACATACACTCTGGCCTGATTCAGAGAATATACACACTTCACATTGGATAGCAGTCTAATTTATTAGATGTTACCTGTGGTCTTACTTCCATTCAGTTTTCAGACAATTTCAACTCTCTGTAAGGCCAAATGATTCTGTGGGATAAGGTACATGGTAAGACAGTAAATTGTATGATTTTTAGGCCATTATCTTAATTGTGTCCACATAAAATTAGTTATTTTGTCAGAAGCAACATTGTAAATACAGTGTTACATAAGCCCAGAGATGGAGTTGCTGGAAATAGCATGTCAGGAATGGAAGAAAAATCCTAATCCAGAGTAAATGCCTAGTCTAGTTTGAATAAATTATTATCCTCTTCACGATGGAAGAGGCCCAGTATTTTAATCCAAATCGTGTGTTTGGCTGGATCGTCAGAGATTAACACATTTAGGTTTGTTCTCTTTTACTGGTGCTGGCGATTTAAATATTCAGCAGAGGCAAAAGCCAGTAAGCTGTGGCGTAGGAAAGTATTTGTTGCCACATAGCATCTGACTCTGCCAGCAAGATCATGGAGTTAATTGGCCAAGCATTAAGGAAGCTTGGAAGAGAGGCCAACTGAGAACCACTAGAGAATTTAGAGTCCCAACCAGTTTTAGTGAACATTCACATTTTACATGTTGCATAAAATTCTCACACTCTGAATCCATTTCAAAAGTTCCATCTATATACTTCTTTCTAAAACATGCTAGTAACAAATCCCAATATACCAGTTTTTCCAGGTTCTTCTCTGTTCAAACAGTTGTCCACCCCTAACTTATGTCGATTTTTATCTTTGTTTTATCCAGCTGTTTTATCTTTTGCCAGAAGAATTAGATGCTACATAATTCAACTCGTGAGTGGGACTGAAACGCTACAACTCTTCTTTTCCTCTTTCCAGTGTACTATGAAAGGTCTTCAGGATATCTTTTGGCTCTGGTTTACAGCATGCTCCTCCATCTGCAGTTGTGTGTTGAGGGAGCGGTAGAATTATGTCAGGTGTAAATTCAGTGGAGGCATTAGTTATTTCTTAAAGTAACATACATGTGCTTTCACATTCTGTTCACATTTTTGCTTCATGATTTAGGTCTGAAGAACATGCTTGATTTCTCTGGCTCATACAGTCTAATAACATCCAGACGTGATACGCAGCTCAGTTTACCTGCCTACCGAGTTTTATAATTAGGCATTCAATCTCTACCAGGACTCAGGAGTAAGCCAAGAATTGTTTTTCTAAAGAAGAATAATTACTTGTCAGTGAAGGGCTGACTTTACTTTAAAAACATAGAAACTTTGCTATGATTCTCTGAGTATGGGCTTACCACAAATGCCATATGTTATCCAGGTATGCCACAGACACTTTGAACAATATTGGATTCCTTAGGTCATAAGGTTTCAGTGAGAGGCTACTGGCATAAAGCCCAAATCAGTTAGACTATCTTTTCTTTTTTATTTTTCTCTCAATACTGGTATCATTTTGAGCTTCTCTGTAAATGAATCAGAGCAACACACACAAATCAATTATATTTTTCCCTGAAAAATCCAAAAGAATGTACTATGTGTTATTTTACATTCTTTGTGCTACAGAGTGCGAGGTGAAGCAAACTATCTTTCATTTTGAAAGGAATATTCCAATATTTCTAGACTTCTAAATTCTCCAGAGTTTCACTCAGGAATCCTGCTCCTGTGTTTTTATAATGTTTATTTCCCATCCTCTAGCAATAGTGTTTTCCCAGTCATCTGGCAGACCTGTTGTTTTCTGTTCATCAGGTCTTGGGAACCTGATATTATCAAGGTAGCAAAGTAGTGTACAGCCTTGGTGAGAAGATTGAAGATGAAAATGTCTTGAGTGACACAGACACACCACAATGCAAGCAAGTTAATAAAGATACAATGTTACCCTTACTAAATAAATGAATCCTGATTATTTTGATAACTTTTGGGATAGAGCAAGAAAACATATTCAAGATTAATACTTGCATATAACTTGCTGGGAGTTACGATGATATGCCCAGGAAGACACCACATGAATACAATGTGATAATGAATATAATGTGAAATAATATCAGCAACTGGAATTACTAACTTATTGAATTTATGGTAATTTACTCATTCTCCAAGATCTACCAACCTTCTGCGTGGAACAACAGACATGTGAAATCATGATATGATTTCAACTAACACTACTATATCTCTTGCTTTTATCAGTGGCACTAATTTTACCCAACCATGAGATTTTACAAATGTTTTACTTTTTTGAGAGGAAGAAAGATGATCAGGATCTTCCTATTGGCTCTTCCATACATATTAGCCTTTAGACCAGAGGACAGAAAGTTATTATGGATACCCTCTCAGGTTCTGATTATATGTATTCTTGTCTTAATTTGGGAATCAAGGTGACAACTTGTTTGTTTCAAAGATTCACTGGGCCACATGAAAAGAGTTAGTTAATTAGCCATTTATTACCAATTTCAATAAACTACCACTTGGACCTGTGGATTCCAGTGTTCTGGATTCCCAAGTATTAGTATTAGGACAAAAACAGTAGAACCCAAATAGTCCAACAAATATCAGGATTTTTCCATTTCCTCATGTATTCGTGCTCTTGTAAATGGCTGCAAGTCCCTTTGGGGAAAGACAGAATAAATTTATAGCACATGCTCTGATATTGCAAGGTCTTTTTCAAGTGTGTTCACTGTATTACGTCTGTTGTCCTCTTCTCTATGTTTCACTAAGAAGACAGACATCCTACACGAGACAAAATTTATTGCAAGATCAGCAAAGTTTTAATAAATATGCCTCATACCAATATTATTTTTCATCTACTATAAAAAACTTGTTTGAACTCCAAAGAGTTAGCGGGAATACACTGCAATGAGATATTTATGTTCAACTACTGGTATCTCATAATTTATTAAAAGTGATTCCAAATGGGATTAGGAAAATTTAAACTTTCTTTCATGTGGTCATAAGAAAATACAAACTTTCTTTTAGATGGTCATAGTACACACAAAGCATTTTTTAAAATTCTATTCAGTGTTTTGACAAGGTTGACAAACAGCAAAGCAATAATTTGTTAATGTTGATTTACCAATTATCTCTAACAGGGTTCCATTCTGGCCTCTAGAACTTGCTGTTTGGCCATGATTAACTACTGAATGGGGACTTTCATCAGTGATTATGAATTGAAAAATGAAATTTTCATTCACTTTTTTGGATTTTTTCTTTGCTTTATCCAGCCATTTTATCTTTTGCCAGAATAATTAGATGCTACATAATTCAACTTGTGAATGTGACTGAAACGCTACAACTCTTCTTTTCCTCTTTTCAGTGTACTATGAAACACAATGGAACTTCATTCACTTTTCACAAAGACATAAATTAAGTTTGTCTTATGCTTTAGCATTTAGACACTGTAAACGTTTATCACATTGATCAAATGCTTAGATGAAGAAAAAGCTGCCTTTAAATATATTTGAACTAGATAAGACAGTTTGTTAAAGATTAAAGGTGACAAGGTATGATTCCAAAATTCTTCTACATTTAAAATTTTACTAGAAGGCAAAATGTCATAAAGAAAATAATGTTATTTAAAAATATCTAAGATACATAAGTTTGCATAGTGGATATGCTACCATATATATAAATATATATATAATTATTATATATATATATTTCATTTAGACAAGGGATTTAACTTTTCCAAGCACTAACTTGTGAATCTTCTATTGGAAATAGAAATACCTACCTTTCTGATTCATCAACAATGTTTAAAAAGCACATAACCAGAGTTTGGTGCTTGGCAATTAAATAGTAGCTGTTGAGTATAGGATGTAAAAGATACAAATTATGAGATCATTATTTCATGAAAAAGTATTCTGAATAAATACCCTTAAAAAGAGAGAGAAGAGTGTCATTCCTATGGGTGACATTCATATGGATCTTTACAGAGGTGTGTGACAGCAAGATCTCTTCTTTCACATTCTACTCCCATTTCAGTCAGTCCTTACTAATGACTGTGCATCCTGGGGCCTGATTCATACTAGGCTTGCGGGGGTTGGTTCTCAGCAATTGTGGAATATTGAGAGGTAAATAAGTCCAGGAGACAAGGCCAAGGAGTCACACAACAACTTTAACTAGAGGGACAATATTGGTAACATTTTAAATGTTGACCTTGGAAGTTAAGATTTAATCTGAAGAATTGATTATATGCTGTTTATTTTTTGAAAACTAGCTTAGACCATATCTTCATGGCCTTTGAGAATAATAGACATTAGTGAAAACCACAAACAAGTGCCAGATGAATGTTATCTTCTGTTTCTTCATTAAACACATACTTTATCTTTCCGTAATGATAGACAAGCACAAAGCCACAGTAAATGTGTCTTGTGTTTTTATGTCCCTATAAAAGGGAATTTAGTTTTTGTTCTAACGTGTCCCCTTATAGTGAAGTGAAGTAAAATATTTTAACTCTCAAAATTAAAAACATAAATATAATCGTATTTCAAATTTTTTAATGTAATTTTCTCTTTTGAAGACTAAATGGTTGTGATTACTTTATTACAGTAGTAACCAACAATAGCAGACTGGAGGAAAGTCAAATTCTCTCCTGAGGTACAGTATCTCACCATTTCATAAGAAATTAATCAGCATATTCTCTGAGGGTAAGAACGTATTATGGAAAGTAAGCATATTGACAAGTCTCTAAGACCTTTATGTACATTACTGTCTCTAAAATATTTATATTAGTACTATTTTAAATGTGCAAAATTAACATAGAAAGGACAAAGTTTCTCTTTTGGTTTGACCACTGTTCCCAAAAAGCTCTTCTAATTGTCCTGAGCTAATTAATAAATATGGAGTTACCAAATAGCTAATTATTTCTTGCATTCATTTTTCATAAGGTAAAACAGTATTTTTTTCCGGAGGTCTCTGAAAAATCTAAAAATTAGTTTCAGGTGAAAAAACAATTCTAACTATTTTTTCCTAAATTTATGTCCATGTCATAGGAAGGTGAAAATCATTAGTTAGTTGGACCAAAGATATTTGGTCACTTAAGTATAATATGGTCATATATGCCTCAGAAAGAGTGTGCAAAGTTGTTTTTCCATTCTTCCTCTGTCAGTTCCAAAAATGATAGCTAATGATTATCCAACATTCAAAATCTGTGTCAACATTCTTGCATCTTTAAATGGAAAGCAATCCACTTTGTCAAGCATTTTATATAGCATTTTATGACTACTCTTATATGCTAAGTTTTTTTTTTACTTCATTTAGCATTTAAATAAAATTGATTTGGTTATCTTTTCTGGAAATAAGCAGGACTAGGCTAAAGTAAGAGGTTTGGAGTCTGTGGCAATATTCCTGGATGCACATATTACATATTACTGAGTCCTTAATACCTGGATTTTGAGTGCCTCTTCACAATTAGGAGAACAGTAAATGCAACTCATACAGCTTGCGGTTATCTTTATAATTTCATCTTCCGTAAGCATTCTTGGAAACAACTCTTTATACTCTACATTTGTCCTCAAGGGAATTGCTTGGCTAGCTGAAACTCTGCCGTGCTTTTCAAAACTACCCTCCAGAAGAATCAAGATTCTGTCTTCTCTGGCATGCTTTCTGTCTAAAGGTACTTACGTTATAAAAATTTATTTTTCTGTAGCATTTACAGTGTCCACTACTGGAAAAAATATATCATCCAATACTAAATAACAATAACAAATACCTAAATCCTTTAATTTAGCAGGCCACTAATCTAGTTATCAGATCACAGTTGAATTTTCATTAAATAAAGTCAAAGGTAAATGTTGACTTTTCAATAATCATTAAAAATCTGTAAAATTATCATAAAATGTCACCAGAATTTGTATTATGAATGTATCACCTAAGATAAAAAACAGTCATAAAAACTGTCAAAAATGTTTATTCTCGTATTTTTAAATCGTGGTAACCCTAACAGTGACAAAACTAAATCTCCACTATTTACTAGAGAAATGGGTAAGCCAACTGTAGAAACATTTCTGAATGGAACATTCAGAAATAAAGTCCTATAAAATTATTATGTTAGTGCTTATATTAATATGGAAATGACTTATGTTGTCATGTTAAGTAAAAAAAGCAACATGAAAATAAATGTGTGATCATAACTATGTAATACAAATGAAGAAAAAATAATAGCAAAAAATCTAAAATTAAGTAACCTATATTTTATATTGAGTTGTTTTTAGTATGAGATATTTAAGCAATTTTTTTCATTTTGTTTTCTGTGCTTGCAAGTTCACTTATTCAAATATTTTAAAAATACCTGTAATAATGCAGAAATCATGATGGGCATTAGAAAGATAAGAAGAAAAAGACATACATAGCCATTTTCTCATAGAGCTTTCCATGTAATGGAAGCAATGGTTGTTCAACAAATATAATTATATAAAAACTTCTAAAATTACAGTGAGGACAGGTAATGTGCAATGTAGGCATGTAATATAAAGATATAACTTGTTCCAAAGGTTTATTTTGTGGTAGAAGTAATATATAATCTCTGATTATATATAATTCTCATAACGGAAATATTTTCTTTTCTAATAATAAACATTCTTAAACACATTGCTTAGTCTAAGAATTAAAATAACACCACAAGTTTAATTGTACCTATGTGCCCTTCCATTATATTAGTCTATTACGCAAATTAACATTCTTAATTTTGAGTTGATCACTTATTTGCATTTTTGACCTTTTGTTATCATAACATATCTTTAAATACCTACCAATGTTACTGATTTTTTTGCTGGATTTTACAGTATAATATACTGCTTAGGCTGTGTATAATCATGTGGGACTTCTTTTCCCCTCAGCATTAAGTCAGACAATTCTAATGTTTACAAGTGTTCTCCTCTCTTTCTCAGCTTTCTCATACTTGGTTTGGAACGCAAGGTCAATTTTGAGAAACAGACTCTGAGTAGAAGTAGTGTGTATAAATTCTGGACTGCAACAATTAATTGTTGGTATAAAATTGCCTCCAGTGCTCTTTTTTAAATGATATTGTGATCTTGGAGAAGCCCTGATTCTGAGATTACGTGGTGCCAAAGGGTCAAAGCAGCCTGAGTCTCTGAGCTACTTCAGCAAGCTTTTCTATAGTATATTTTAGTATATTTCTAAAATATTTCTAAAAACTACAGAAAGCTTCTCTGTAGTAGCTCAGAAGTGCTCTTGGAAATCATCCAGAACAAGGATTGACAACTATGACCATGGACTAAATCCAACCCCCTGCCTGATTTTGGAGATAAAAATTTATTGGAACATAGCCATGCCCAATACAGTCATTTATTGTTGTATTGTCTATGGCTGATTTCATATTTTGATGAAGGTAAGCAGTTGCAACAAAGACCCTGTAGCCTGAAAAGTCTAAAATATTTGTCATCTAGCTCCTTTCCAAAAAAGTTTGCTGATCCCTGCTTTGGAGCGATGGCAGTGTTAGAATGTGTAGTATTAAGCTGATGTTCTCTTTAGTCATAAAGGTTATCATATGTTGTTTCTGAAGTGGCATAATATGTCTAACATCAAATATTATATAACATTCACCTATGTTATGGGATATAGCTATAACTCATTCATTTTTAGGGCTGTTTAACACTCCTTTTTGTGATTATAATACAATTTATGTAACCATACCACTCACTGCCGCTGGACATTGGGTTATATGCAATTTTTTGCTACCGAAAACATTGCTTCAAAGTTTTCAGTTTTTGCAATGGCGGAGTAGCTCTTATTGGGACAAATAGCAACCATAAACTCTAGACACGAAATTAAAATAAAATAACTATCTGAGAGCACTGGAGAGTGACTGATAGCAGGAAGATCTGGTTGGAGTCCCTTCTTGGAAGAAAAAAACTGTACTGTGTGAGATTTTTATCCCTTTAAGAATAAAATATGCTTTAGTATGTGCTGTACCAGGTGGCTAATACAGGCATAATAAAACCTTCATTCCTGGCTAACATGGTGAAACCCCATCTGTACTAAAAATACAAAAATTAGCTGGGCCTGGTGGCGGGCGCCTGTAGTCCCAGCTACTCGGGAGGCTGAGGCAGGAGAATGGCATGAATCCGGGAGGCAGAGCTTGCAGTGAGCCGAGACTGTGCCACTGCACTCCAGCCTGGGCAACAGAGAGAGACTCTGTCTCAAAAAAAAAGAAAAAAAAAAAAAAAAACCTTCATTATGACAGACTTGCAGTGTTAGAGAATAGAATTCAGGGCAATCATGGCAACTGAAAAGTGAGCACAGAAATTCCATAACGAAGAGAAATAGAGAAGACCAAAATTCTTTGTATGATCTCTGCTCAAATTTCTATGTAATACTTGAGCTGCACATGTACCAAATAGATTCCAAGTAGCCCAGTTAAGCTGAAAGAACAGAAGTGACATTTCAGCCAGCACTGACCACTGGAAAGGCCATTTTGCAGTTTGACCTTCAGTTAAGTAAGACAAGACAATTCTCTGCAAAAATTTTCCTTTTGGGGAAACATAACAAAATCCAAAGTGTCTATGTATAATTCAGAAGTCAGCGTGTAGTCTACCTAATTTGCCATATAAAAATAAATAAGAAATAGGTAGCTACATTCAAGAGAAAAGGCAATTAATGGAAACTGACCCTAAGTGGAGTCAAATGTTGGAATTAGCTGACAATAATTATTAATGCTGCTATTGTACTGCTAAAGGGTATAAAGGAAAATTGCTTGTAACTGAATGAGCTATATAAAATCCAGAAGTTCAATAGAAAGTTTAGATAAGAAACGTGAAAATTATAGAACTGAAAAGTACCATATCTGAAATAAGTATTTAGATGCACTTAATAGGAGATTGGAGATGACAAAAATGTGAATAAACTTCAGGAGATATGAACATAATTAACCAATGCCAGAAAAAAATCAAAGATTAAGAGAAACCAGATCCCTGTGGGACAATTTCAGAAATTTTAAATGTATGTGGTTAGAGTCCCTGAATTAAATGAGGTACATTGGGGAAGAAAAAATATTTGAAATAATAATGTGTTCAAATTTCCTAAATCTGGTGAAAGATATAGCTGTATAAATTCAAGAAGCTCAATTATCTCCAAGCTGAATGCATACTAAGAAATCACATCTAAACATACAATCAAACTACTGAAAGCAAAAGATTAAGAAAAATAGTCAAAGTGATAACAGGAAAGAAATGACATATTACATACAGAGAAGCAACAATTCAAAAGACTGCAGATTTTTATCAGAATGAGTATGGGCTAGATGATAGTGGAATATCAAATTGAAATATTGAAAGAAGATAAAATTTAAATTCAGAGTTAATGTACAACTATAAAAGACCTAGAACAAACATAGCTTGAAGGCTTGGAGAAAATCTTGGTGGTTTTGGCTTTGGCTATGGTTTTATAGATACAATAGCCAAAGCACAATTCATAAAAGCAAAAATCAATAAATTGGACTTTATTAAAATTAAAAACCTTTCTTCTATGAGAGACACTGTTAAGAGAATAAAAAGATAAGTCATAAGCTGGATAACATATTTCTAAAAACACATATCTGATAAAAACTGGCATCCTAGATATTCAAACAACTCTTAAAACTGAATAATGAGAAAGCAAATGACCCAATTAAAAGTGGGCAAATATCTGAATCTCACAAAAGATGATACAAAATAAGCATACAAAAATATGTTATTGGGGAATTGTAAATTAAAATGACAATAAAATACTACTGCACACCTATTAGGATGGCTAAAACCCCAAACACTGATAACATCAAATGCTGACAAAATTGTGGGACAACAGGAACTCTCAATCAGTATTGACTCATCTATTGTAACAATTTGTCCTAGCATATTTTAGTGGATATTCTATCCTCACTGAAATCAAGTTTAGCCATCATAATAATGAATTTTCCGTATATCTAAGTATCTATTTCTGGATTTTCTTTTCTCTTTCAAATACATCTATTCAAATACTAGTACGGACCGGGCGCGGTGGCTCAAGCCTGTAATCCCAGCACTTTGGGAGGCCGAGACAGGAGGATCACGAGGTCAGGAGATCGAGACCATCCTGGCTAACACGGAGAAACCCCGTATCTACTAAAAAATACAAAAAACTAGCCAGACGAGGTGGCGGGCCCCTGTAGTCCCAGCTACTCGGGAGGCTGAGGCAGGAGAGTGGCCTAAACCTGGGAGGCGGAGCTTGCAGTAAGCGGAGATCCAGCCACTGCACTCCAACCTGGGCGACAGAGTGAGACTCCATCTCAAAAAAAAAAAAAAAAAAAAAAAAAAAAAAAAAATCAAATATTATTACCATACATTTTATTACTAGTGGCTTTAATATATTTTACATGTAGTAGGGTAATCCCCTACTTCTTTATTCTTTAGATGAACCTAAATATTGATATACCAAATTGCTACAAGAAAAGAATGCCCTGAGAACTTGATTGTAATTACATTAAATTTATGTAATAATTGGGGGATAATTGACTTAGTTATAATTACTAGAGCTATTTCAAATCTTTTAAAGTACCAAACACAATAATATTGTTGAAATACATTTGCCATGCTTATGAAATTCTTAATGTAATTTTATTTGTAATCATAATATTAGTAATAGTTGATATATTCATAATTCGGCTAATCTAAACATGCATTCTTTCATGATGATGATTATGGTCAAAGTATGCCCAATGTGTCCATAAATATCATGCATAATATAATCATTTAGCAAATAAATTGCTAAAAGAGAGGGAAAAACATAGAGTTGGTTCTAAAGCTATGGCAATGTTGCTTTTAGTCTTGTGATCTCATTTACTCCATTCCAGAATGTTTATGTGCTATTGCATAGTCACAGGCATGTCATCTGTTTCTGCAGTCAAGACCAGTAAACTCAGGTGAATAGCAGATGATGTTATATTTTTTATTTCTCAATAGATCAGTTAGCCACACACAGAGAAGCTTTGTGGCCACTTGTTATACTCTCAAATCATATAAACTCTCCTGCAAATATGTGCAATGTGTTACATGGGAGATTAGATAAAAGAGCATAAAGCCAAGATAATCACATTTCAGCATTTAAGGGCATATGCTTCAATCAAATACTCTAAACTGTAATTTTGGCTCAGCCATTTACTAGCTCCATGACCTTGGGCAAGTTAATAACATACTTTTTAACCCTAGTATCCTCAATTGTAAATCTTAAAGATAGAAAAATAACTATGTATTTATGTTTATGTATATGAAACTGTTATCACCGTACCTCACTTACTGTAAGCATTCAATCTTCATTAGTTGCCATTATGATGCACTTTACTAAGTTAGTGCAAATAGCAGTTTTAGTCTGTTGTTAATGATATCACATAAAATAAAAGGGAAACATGTAAAGTGTACTTTATTGTGGATTAAAGATAACTGATAGAATATTTGTAAGATCATATAGTGTTATTCTTAACTGATTTGGAAGTAAAATCTAGTTCTTCTGATATAAATCAAAGTTCTTTCCACCAGCCTGGCATACTTAAACAAACTTGCTTTTTAAAGACATGTCAATTTACACAAAGTATTTACTGGGTTTTACATGGTTTAGTTGAAGTAAGACATCTATTGTTATTTGATTTCAAAATAAGCATAGCTTCAGCCTATTGGCCACAAGTAGCAATATAGAGAAAAAATATGAAAGGTGGGGGAAAGGGTCATGGCAATTTTGAGAATCACTTGGAGAGATATAACTTTAATGAGCAATTTTTGGTTAAAACAAAATCCATGTTACTTATTCAAGTAGTATTACAATTTGCCCTGCATATACATAAAGAAAGTCAATACAATCTGAGACATGTTACCTGAAGTCAATCAATGAAACCTAGTCAACAAAACTCAAAAGGGGCAAAATTCCACTACTTCTTTCTTGATAAAAGGGAGGGATTACTGTCTCTTTTTCAGATAATTATCTAATTTTTTTCCTAAGCCACATTTATTTTTCGAACATATTTTCAAACACTTTATTCACCTTTAGAATTTTCCCTTGCCATTCTAAGAATTTTTCTGCAATGAGTTCCAAAAATATGTTCTGTACCAAAATGTACCTTATAAATTTAGCAATGCCTTATAAAATGTTTACTGCAATCAAATGAGCAAATACTTTCCCAAATATGATATCTTCTGTTATTCTTGATCACCTGTCTTAGTTACTGAAATCTAGATATATTTAACTAAAGGATAGAGATTTTGTAATATATAAATTTTTCGAGAAATTTTATTTATCCTATAATCTTTGCATTTGGCTCATTTATATTTTCTGACACTACCTACTTTTCCTCCACAACATTTTTATGCCATTATTTGTCATTCATATGAATATATTAGAAAATAATGGATCATGTAAGATTTTCTTTAGTATATAATATTATGTTAAAAATACTTTGTTAGCCAATAGGAGCCTAAGGCACAACTGAATAAGACAGACTCTTCAGTTAAGGATTAAGGATTTCACAGTTCAGTGCTGGAGACAAAGATCTAAAAAACAGACCCTAATTAGTATCGTGAGGAATATGCTAAGATAATGATGAAAATATGACAAAATAGAAAGAAGGTTACATTTAATTATGATTAGTGTTCCATGCCACTTCCCAGTGGGTAGTCTGGCTTTGTAATAAGTTATGATTTCCAAAGTGTCTATTAGAAGGGAATAGGCAGAGTTCAGTAGGAAGTAAATATGGTTCATGAGGCTTTGCCTTATTTCTGTTCCTTGAATCTATCAACCTCACTCCTTCTCTGAATCTATAGCTGATACTTTCACCTCTACTAGTAATCATCTTTCGTAAGAATTTTACCATGGACAGCTCCTTCTTACCATTCAGGTCTCATTTCAAATTTTACCTCTTCAGATGGGCCTTCCTCCATCTTTCAATCATTCCTTTTTATTTTCTTTAAGCATGTTTCAATCTTTATCATTTATATATTTTCTTATTGTCAAGGTCACCCCCACTGATTCCTCCCACTATAATGCAAATATTATAAGGATGAGAACCTTGCCTTAGTCCCCATTCTGTCCCCAGCACTGAGGACAGTACTGGATAACTAATAGTTGCTCAATAAATATGTACCCAATGACAAAATGGATTAAATTACAATGAGGGAATAAAAGCACTGGGGACCAAACTAGAGGGTCTTTATTTTAGGGCAACCCTTCATCTACTGAAAGGAGAGAAGAGTAATTGAGGAGAAGGGACTTGCACCTTGCAATGAGGTGAAATGATGATGAGCTGCTAGTGTAGAATTTCTTTAATTCATCCTCTTAGGACTATTAGTCACACAGTAATGGTGTGTAAAGGTTAGAACCTATAGATAAAGGTTAAATAAATCTTAAAGAAACATAGAAAAAGATGAAAGAAAAAATTATTACATTGCTTTATTTGCCATTTATGAAAAAGTAAAAATCTTTTAGCAAAAGCCTCCCTGATATTTGAGTTAGTTGAAAATTAGATTCCCAAAACTAGTGCACTTACATTTGACGTAGTAGAAAAAAGCATCTGATTGTTTTAGATAATTAACTGTCCCATTACACTTGTTTTTGTATTTCGACAGCAAAATGATAATTTTCCACCACAAACATCTTTTAATAGAGTTAAATTTTAGAGAATAAGAGACATGAACGCAATTTTCTTTTGGCCCTTCAAGCAGATTAGATTAAGGTCCTAGGTACTGCCCTAGGTCCTTGCAGTACTATCTCACTTCAAGACTAGTTTATTCCAAGGATAGTGCAAACTAGTGTGTTGGCGAAGAGAAATTGAGAGATAACGTTATGACACAGTAGAGTTTGGTCCAGGATTGCAAAAAGGTTTAATACAAAGGGCTTTAGATAACATTCAAGCCTACGTATAATTAAACAAACTTAAACTTCAATAAGCAAGGGGCACAAGCACAGTCTCTAGTTCAGTATAAAGATAAAAACAAAGCAACACTACACTAAGGAACATATGTGATCGTAAAAAATTAATTATATTCTCAACAAAGACAGTACTGTAAGACAAGATTGCCCATGGTCACTGCTACTATTCAATATTTCACTGAAGATTAACAAGAGATAAAAAAGCACTTGTAACTATTTGAAGGTGCTATTACTGTTTATTTATAAAATCTAAGTAAATCAATTAAAAAATTAGAACTCATGAGATATTCTATTAAGATAGCTAAAAAAAGATCAACATCCAAAATAAACAGAACGTTTTCTGCTTAAAAATGCATCAGAATTTATTCAGGAACAGAAGAAACCAATCTATTTTACTATTGCAAGAAAATAAAATACATAAGAATAAGTCTAAGAATTGTTCCTTTATTAAAAAAACTTTTCTGTGGGTTGTATACAAATCAATCAATTAATCAATTGAAGAGTCTTACTATTAATGTAAATTCTATGAATTCAGTGTCATTTCTACTGGATGCAAGGGGGATAATTTATAAAATATGAAAAAATTTGAAATCACTCTATAAGGAAAAATTGCAAAATAATGCTAATATTTTTTAAAAAATTCCCAGTGTGCTGTGACCTACATTACCATATACTTAATTATGCCTAAAAGCTATAGTAATTTTAAAAATTATATCGAGACATTAAAAGTCAAGTAGAAAAATGTTGCTTTAAATAGCATTCTTAAGGAGATATTTTTACATAAGTATTTGGTTCATGATATATATAGAATTTTAAAGCAGGCTTGCAAGGTGGGTCAGAGAAAATATATTATTTTAAATTAGAAAAATGAGTTATTCATCTGGAGGAAAAAACAGATTAGACGCACTCCTACCTCATTCCCTGACAAAACATAATTCCAGGTGAATTAATATGAAGTGTAAACAACACAGAAAAAAACTAAAACAAAATTAAAGAAAACATTAATCTAAAAATAATCTTAAAATAAGAAATGCTTTTCTGAGTAAAACATAACCTAGCAGCCACAAGAAAGAATGCTAGATCAAATGACATACAAGTTCACAGTAGCTCAATAAGGATTTTACATACAAAGTTAAAAGACAATTAGCAAACTAGAAGAAAATCTGTGCAACACATTTAACTGAAAAGGATTTCTATGCAGAATATATAGAGACTGTAAAAGGACAGCAGGTCAATTAAAAGATGTGGAAAGGCTTTCGTCAGTCATTCACAAAGAGAATGCGAATGTCTAATACACATATGAAAAGTGCTGAATCACAGTTGTATTTGAGAATTTAAAAAAGTGATATTGTTTTCATCTATAACATTAATACATATTTTAAGTTTGAAAATGTCAAGTTTTGTTGCGAACACAGAAATATGGGCATAGTCACACTCTTGTATCTGTTAGAGACAATGAGAGGCACCTAAATGTACCAACACAGAAAGACATGTAAGTTATAATAATTACATAGGAGTCATAGCATACATATGATGATTTTAATTTACATGTGAAATCTATGTATAAAAATAAATCTCTACACATAGAGAGGCCTGACAGAAAGCATACTGGATCTCTGGCAGTGGCTTACCTGTGTAAAGGAAGTGGTAGCAATAGTTGGTAGTGGAGAGGCTCTTATTTTGCTTTGTCTGTTTCTATACCATTTAACCTTTTCCAAAGAGAACGTTTTAATGTGATTAAAATTTTTTGAAAATAAAAGAAAAAAATAAAAGAAAGTTAGAATTTTTTTGAAAATAAGAAAATAAGAAAATTTCATCTGTCCTTGGTCAAATCAATTGCATTTTGATACTAAGACTACTACCTTCTATCAACATCAAACTTAACATATTTTCATTGAAATACCTACCTATTCTTTATGTATTTTTTGGACTTCTAATAGGTCTTAACAGAGAAAAGTGCAATTGTAAATTCAAGTCTCACACAGACGAAATTCTGAAAACTATTCTTCTTTCAGGTGATTGGTCTTGGTTTTATTTGTCCTTTCACTGACTTACTAGTCTATTAACTAGAAAGAACTAGAAAATAAAAGTATGACTGATATCAACAGCAAGATAGAGTTGACATATTTATTGGCCTAGGTACACAAAACCTGGGAGTTAGTTTAATACCCTAAAGTGTGGTTTACTTATTGAACGAAAATACGTGCCTGTCAAAGAAATTCCTACCTAAACTGGTTATATTCCTGTTTCTGAGATAAGAAATATGATATACTACGCACACACAAACACACATTTACAGGCATGCAAGTGCACACAATAACACACATAAAAAACTTTTGAAAATGCACATCTGAAACATCAAGAAAAAATGATCTGTGTTTACCAAGGTCCCAGCATATTTGATTTGGAGTGAGGCCATAGAGAATGTGTAGTCCTTCTCATGTTATAGATGAAAAAATGAGACCTTGGTTTCTTCAAAGCCATGTTAATTTTTAATATATAGGTTACACTAAATCCAAGTTATCCCAATTTCTATCCTAGCGTTGTTGCTATTATACCTATTTTCCATGAGGATAATGAAAGTCATATGACTTTTCTTAAGGTGATGATTCCATTTTTATTTGGATGAAAATAAAGTAGTCAGGGATACTTATGTGAGATTTAGCTTAGGGAAACATTGCTTCTGAAATAATTTTTCAAATAAAAGAGTGTGAAACTTTTCTGCTATGGCCTAATTTTAGCAGAAAGTGTGAAAATTTTATTTGTGGGCTATTATTTTCCTACATGTGAACTATGTTGGCTGCCCTTTAAAAGACACTATTCTGGTAGTCAGTGAATTACTTTAAAAGATAGTATTACTTAATTATTAATATTACTTAATCAACTTGATTAGCCTGCCTTTCAGACATAATCTGCCCCTAGGTATTATTAGTGAAACAATACCTATTTCTTTCCATGTTATTTTACCTATTTTCATTCCACAACATCTATTTTTTATTCAACAGATAATATTCATTTGCTAGACATTTGTTTAATAGAAGTGTACCAAATAAACACAAATTTTTCTCTGTTAAGGAATTTCCCACTTATATTTCAGTCTCCATCCAAAACATCAAAATCTGTAAGGTCACAGGTCAGACATAGCTTTTTTTCTGCCTGTTCTTGGCTTTCATAAAACTTTGTACATTGTTTTATTATAGTGCTTATTACACTAAAGGTATTTGGATGCTTATAACTAGTTTTCATTATTAAAATGTGCATATCCTGAGGAAAGTTCATCAGTCCATCAACATATTTTCTTATAATACATACCATCTTTCCCACTATCCTAAGAATATCTGAAGTTTTAAGAGTTATGCATTTACCATAAGTTTTCATTGGTTTTTAATTAACAGGGAACATATGACACAAATATCACACACTAACGTTACACCCAGCATAGTAACACAGAAAATTTTGGGGAAACATATTTTAAATAGTTACTTCATCTTTCTTGTAACTATTTTTACTCTTTCCTAACTCCTTAAATGAAGGATCATGAATCCAAAATCCTCTAAGTATCACAACTCTGTGTTGACTGTAGTCCAGTGTCTGAAAATTATCTCATATATTTTACCAGTTTACTGGTTATTTTAGAGTTGGACAACACATTCAGTCCCTGTTACTGTGTCATGGCTGGAAGTGGTAGTTGCCTTCTTCTTCATTAATCAAACATAAGAGAAATCCTCTAAATTTGGGATAGCCTAGCTATGTTAAACTGTACTCACTTTTGTGCATAAAGCCTGTAATCCTAGCACTTTGGAAGGCCGAGGCGGGTGGATCACAAGGTCAGGAGATCGAGACCATCCTGGCTAACACGGTGAAACCCCGTCTCTGTTAAAAATACAAACATTTAGCTGGGCGTGATGGTGGGTGCCTATAGTCCCAGCTACTTGGGAGGCTGAGGCAGGAGAATGGCAAACCTAGGAGGTGGAGCTTGCAGTGAGCCACGATCGTGCCACTGCACTCCAGCCTGGGCAACAGAGACTGTCTCAATAACAAAAAAAAAGAAAAAGAAAACGTTTATCCAGAAACTGGAAAATCGTCATAAACTCATTACATATCTTACAATTTGTTTTAATCTTATTTAAGCATAGTCATCTTGTTTATAACCTGTAATGGTGTCAGCCTAATTAATTTAATTCTTACCAGAATTTTACAAGCTTGGCCTTTTAGTATATAAGATCTGTATGCTATAGGAGCCTTACAATCTTGGGGGGAATGAAAAACAAAACAAAACAAAGTAACAAAACTGCTCAACAACTTTTGGCCAGCTGAGTTACACTCTCCAAAATTCTTTTATAGTTTACTTTCCATAAAACCTCCAAATGCTAATCCAATCTGAATTAAACTATTTTACATCACTCTTTTGTTAAAGGTGAATTTCATAATTGTTTAACATTTCTTCATGCTGTAAGCATGTCCTCTACTAACTTAACAGATGTCCCTCCTAGAAATCCTGATAGAATATTATTTGTTGATGTCTCATATCTTAATCAAGGAATATTATGTGTTAGACATGTTATAACATCTGAACCACCAAAAACTCATTCTGCTTATTTGGCTAAATTGATAGCTCTCACACATCATATTGTCTTGGTCTGTTTTTGTTTTTGTTGTTGTTTGAGACAGAGTCTCGCTCTTTTATCCAGGCTGAAGTGCAGTGGCATGACCTTGGCTCACTGCAACATCTGCTTCTCAGGTTCAAGTGATTATTGTGCCTCAACCTCCCAAGTAGTTGGGATTATAGGCATGCACCATCATGTCCAGCAAATTTTTTTTTTTGTCTTTTTAGTAGAGACAGGGTCTCATCATGTTTTCCAGACTGGTCTTGAACTCCTGGCCTCAATGATCCACCTGCCTTGGCCTCCAAAGTGCTAGGAGTACAGATGTGAGCCATCATGCCCAGCTGCACGTTTTAAGAGTAATAGCTACACTTACCACAAATATATCTTCCAGCTTGTACACTCTTTTATGATGATATAGATATGAAAAATTTTCTAAGTAACCAAGGAATCTCATTGCATTAAAAAAAATACAAATCTATGACTTTCCGACATGCAAAGAAAATCTTTATTATTAAGTTGGAAATACATACTAAATGTATACTTTAAAAGCAAAGGGACCATCCTTGTTAATCTGCAAAATGAATATTCTTTATTGATTTTATAAGTAATTACATTATAAACATAAATGGTTGATTTGATTCTCAGAATCCAGAAGAATATATTTGAATAAAACCACATACCCATACAGATGAGGAAACATGTTGACCATTATAATACCCTCTCATGGATGATGTTGGATGATGAAAATTCCAAGGCTTAGCCAGCATTGTGATGTGCACGTGTAGTTCCAGCCACTCAGGAAGCTGAAGTGGGAGGATCACTTGGGCCCAAGATTTTGAGGTTACAGTGAGCCATGATCATGCCATTGCACTCAGCCTGGGTGACGGAGTAATTCATCGTGTCTCAAACAAAACAAAACAAGGTAACAAAAATTCCAAGCAGTTTCCTTGGAGTTTCCTAAGGCCATTTGCAAAACCTTCATGCTATTGCTTCAAGAGAGCATCCATAATTACAGCAATGGGTTGGTTTAAACTTCACAAACATGAAGGGAGATTTAAATGGAAAGACTTAATGAGTGACTGAATCTTGCCTTTCCTATAATTTACATAAACTGTGGATTTGCTACACAAGTAGGGCAAGTCTGATAACCTATATTTCAATGATGATTTGAAGAGTTACAAAGGATGTCACTTATGCAAGTCACAATCCATTGTGCAAATCATAACACATAGCATGTTTTAGAAATAGTACATTTTCTTGTTGAATTGAGTATTACCCTTACCAAAAGGTGGATGGCCTGTTATACTAAAGTTTATGATTCGTTTATCAGCATCTATTGAGCTTCTTTTATAAGTTTACACTGGGCTAAGAAATGTAGATACAGTAATTAGCAAGGCAAACTCATTTCTGAGTAGGTAAAGCAAAATGGCTGAATGAAAGCCTCTACTCATCCCACAGTAACACCAAATTTAGTAACTATCCACATACAGAAAGCCAAGAACCAATTCAGGCGAGTTATCACAGTACCTGGTTTTCACTTTATGTCTGTGAAAGAGGCACTGGAGAGACAGTAGAAAAGACAGTCTTGAATCACCAGTGCCACCTCTCCTCCAACATCCCCAGTAGCAGTTGTATGGTGTAGATAAATAATCTGTGCATATGGGCAGGGAGAGTGCAGCAATTGTGGGACTTTGCATTGGAACACAGTGCTGCCAACATTGGGCAGAAATCAGTCATTGCCCACAGAAAGCACATTTAGACCAGCCCTAACTAGAGGGGAATCACCCATCCCAGCAGTTGGAACTTTAGCTTTTGCAAGACTCGACATGTAGGCTATAGTGCTTTCGGGTTCTAAATAAACATGAAAGGTTATCTAGACCACAAAGTCTGCAACTCATGGACAAGGCCCAGTACTGTGCTGGGCTGGGAGCCAGTGAAATTGGGGGACACATGACTTAGTGAGACACCAGTGGGGCAGTCAAGGGAGTGCTTATATTACCCCTTCCCCAGACCCAGTCAGCACAGCTCACAGCTCCAAAAGAGACACCTTCCTTTGGCTTGAGAAGTGGGGAGAAAAATAAGATATTTTGAATTTTTATTTATTTTCTTTTTGCTTATTTATGCAATCAGTGTTATGTTGTCATCAGTATAAAATAATGGCTTATAATACGGTATTTGCAAGCCTCATAGTAATCTCAAATGTAAAAACATGCAACCAGATACACACAAAATTAAAAGTAAGAAATTAAATCTTATCACTGGTGAAAATTCCCTTCACTAAAAGAAAGAGAGGAAGGAAGAAAAGAGGGAAGAGAAGACCACAAAACAACCAGAAAATAAATAACAAAATGACAGCTGTATGTTCTCACTTATCAATAATAATATTGAATGCAAATGGTCTAAACTGTCTCATCAAAGGAGAGAGAGAGTGGCTGAATGGATAAAAAACAAGGCCCAGTGATCTGTTACCTACAAGAAACACACTTCCCCTATAAAGATACACATAGACTGAAAATAAGATATGGAAAAATATGTTCCATGCCAATGGAAACCAAAAAAAAAAAAAAAAAAAAAGAACAGGAGTAGCTATGCTTATAGCAGACACAATAGATTTCAAGACAAAAATTATATATAAGATGAAGAAAATAAGAACACTATGTAATGATTCAGGGTTCAATTCAGCAAAAGAATATAATGATTATAAATATATGTACACCCAACACTGGAGCACCCAGATATATCAAACAAATACTAGATAAACAGAGAGAGAGAACTATATACAATAATATCCGGGCACTTCAACACACCACTTTCAGCATTAGACAGATTATCTAAACAGTAAATCAACAAAGAAACATGAAATCTAGTCTACCCTATAGACCCAATGGACCTAATAGATATTTAAAGAACATTTCATCTAATGGCTGCTGAATAAAAATTCTTCTTCCCAGGACATGGATTATTTTCAAGGACAGACCATAGGCTAGGACACAAAGCAAGTCCTAAAACGTTCAAAATAATTGAAATAATATCAAGTATCTTTTCTGACCACAATGGAATAAAACTAGAAATTAATAAGAAGAGACATTTTGGAAACTAGACAAACATGAAAATTAAACAATATGCTCCTGAATGACCAGTGGGTCAATAGAAAGACAAAGAAGAAAACTGAAACATTTTTTGAAATGAATTATAATAGAAACACAACGTACCAAAACCTATGGGATACAACAAAAGGAATACTAAGAGGCAAATTTATAGCTATAAATGCCTACTTCAAAAAAGAAGAAAAGCTGTAAATTAGTAACTTATTGACACACGTTAAAGAAGTAGAAAAAGAAGATCAGAAGAAAATAAATAATAAAGTGAGTAGAATAAAATAAATAATAAAGACCAGAGCAGAAATAAATGAAATGAAAACACAATACAAAAGAGCAATGAAATAAATTGTTTTTTATAAAAGAAAAAAGATAAAATTGACAAACCAATAGGCAGATTAACTAAGAAAAATACTGAGAAGACCCACACAAACAAGATCAGAGATGAAAAAGAAGACACCAATACAACAGAAGTTCAAAGGATCATTAGAGGTTAGTAAGTGCAGCTATATGTCAATAAATGGGAAAACCTAGAAGAAATGGATAAATTTCTAGACACATGCAGCCTACAAAGATTGAACCACGAAGAAATTTAAAATCTGAACAAACAAATAACAAGTAATGAGATTAAAGCCATAATAAAGTCTCTCAGCAAATGAAATACTGAGAGCCAATGGCTTCCTTGCTGAATTTTATCAAACATTTAAAGAAGAACAAATACCAAACCTATTCCAATTATTCTTTAAGATAGAGGCAAAGAGAATAACTTCCAAACTCATTCTATGAGGCCAATATTTCCCTGATATCAAAATATCAAAACCAAATAAACACACATCAAAAAACAAAAACAAAACATAACCAAAAAAGAACTACAGGTCAATATATCTGATGAACATTGATGCAAAAATTCTTAACAAAATACTAGAAAATTTAATTCAAGAACACATTAAAAAATTCATTCATCATGACCATATGTGATTTATTCCAGAGATACAAGGATGGTTCAATATAGTCACATAAAGAGAATGAAGGACAAAAACCACATGATCATTTTAATGGTTCATGAAAAAAGAAAATTGACAAAATTCAGCATTCTGTAATGATAAAAACTCTAAAAAAAAGCTGGATGTGGAAGGAACACACCTCATTATAACACAGCCATATGTAACAGACCCACAACTAGTATCCTACTGAATGGGAAAAAAATGAAAGCCTTTTCTCTAAGATCGGGCACATGATGAGGATGCCCACTGTCACTACTGTTATGCAACATAGTACTGGAAGTCCTAACTAGAGGAATCAGACAAGAGAAGGAAATAAAGGGCAACCATATTGGAAATGAAGAAGTCAAATTATCCTTGCTGATGATATAATATTATATTTGAAAAAACCTAAAGACTCCACTGAAAAATTATTACAACTTATAAATTGAATAAAGGTGCAGGATACAAAATAAACATACAAAAATCAATAGCATTTCTATATGCCACCAGTGAACAATCTGAAGAGAAATCAAGAAAGTATTTCCGTTTACAATAGCCACAAATAAAATTAAGTACCTAGATTTAACTTAGCCAAAGAAGTGAAAGATCTCTAAAATGAAAACTATAAAACACTGGTGAAAGAAATTAAAGAGGATAGAAAAAAATGAAAAGATATTTCATGTTCATAGATTAGAGGAATCAATGCTGTTAAAATGTCCACAGTGCCCAAAGCAATCTACAGATTCAATTCAATGCCTATCAAAATACCAGTGACATTTTTTAAAGAAATAGAAACAACAATTCTAAAATTTATATGGAACCACAAAAGACCCAGAATAGGCAAAACTATCCTGAGCAAAAAGAACAAAACTGGGGGAATCAAATTACCTTACTTCAAATTATACCACAGAGCTACAGTAAGGAAAATAACATGGTACTGGCATACATACATAGACCAACAAAACAGAATAGAGAACCCAGAAACAAATCTATACACCTATAGTCAATGCATTTTTGACAGAGGTGCCAAAGACATACATTGGGGGAAAGGACAGTCTCTTCAACATATGGTGCTGGGAAAACTGGGTATCCATACACAGAAGAATGAAACTAGACACCTATCTCTCACCATATACAAAAATCAAATCACAGTGGATTAAAGACTTAAGAGCTCAAAATGTGAAACCAAAAAAAAAAAAAAAAAAAAGAAATGCAAATCAAAACCACAGTGAGATACCATCTCACACTCACACCAGTTAGAATAGCTATCATTAAAAAAGTCAGGAAACAACAGGTGCTGGAGAGGATGTGGAGAAATAGGAACACTTTTACACTGTTGGTGAGGCTGTAAACTAGTTCAACCATTGTGGAAGACAGTGTGGCAATTCCTCAAGGATCTAGAACTAGAAATACCATTTGACCCAGCCATCCCATTACTGGGGATATACCCAAAGGATTATAAATCATGCTGCTCTAAAGACACATGCACGTATATGTTTATTGTGGCACTATTCACAGTATCAAAGACTTGGAAGCAGCCCAAATGTCCATCAGTGATAGACTGGATTAAGAAAATGTGGCACATATAAATCATGGAATACTATGCAGCCATAAAAAAGGATGAGTTTGTGTCCTTTATAGGGACATGGATGCTGCTAGAAACCATCATTCTCAGCAAACTATCGCAAGAACAGAAAACCAAACACCGCATGTTCTCACTCATAGGTGGGAATTGAACAATGAGATCACTTGGACACAGGAAGGGGAACATCACACACCGGGGCCTATTGTGGGGTGGGGGGAGGATGGAGGGATAGCGTTAGGAGATATGCCTAATGTAAATGACGAATTAATGGGTGCAGCACACCAACATGGCACACATATACATATGTAACAAACCTACACATTGTGCACGTGTACCCTAGAACACAAAGTATAATAATAATAAAAAAAGAAAATGTTGGAGAAACTCTCCAGGTCAGTTAAATGGGCAAAGATTTCTTGAGTAATACACCATAAGCACAGGCAATCAAAGCAAAAATGGAAAAATGGGATCACATCAGGTTAAAAAGCTTCTGCACAGCAAAGAAAAAATATCAACAACATGAAGAAACAACCAACACAATGGGAGAAAATATTGGCAAACTATCCATCGGACAAGAGATTAATAGTCAGCCTATATAAGAAGCACAAATGGTAGGAAAATAATAATCAGATTTTAAAATGGACAAAGATCTGAATAGGCATATCTCAAAAGAAGACATACAAATGTCAAATAGGCATATGAAAAAGTGTTCAATATCATTGATCATCAGAAAAAGGCAAATCAAAACTACAAGGAAACATCTCATCCTAGTACAAATGGCTTTTAACCAAAAGTCAGGCAATAGCAGCAGCTGGCAAGGATGTGAAGAAAAGGGAACCCTGTATACTGTTGGTGAGAGTGTAAATCAGGACAACCAGTATGGAGAACAGTTTGGAAGTTCCTAAAAAAACTGAAAAACAGGCCAGGCATGGTGGCTCATGCCTGTAATGCCAGCAATTTGGGAGGCCAAGCTGGGTGGATCACCTGATGTCAGGAGTTCAAGATCAGCCTGGCCAACATTGTGAAACCCTGTCTCTATTAAAAATAAAAAATTATCCGGGCATGGTGGAACATGCCTGTAATCCCAGCTACTCAGGAGGCTGAACTGGGAGAATCACTTGAACCCAGGAGACGGAGGGTGCAGTGAGCTGAGATTGTGCCTCTGCATTCTAGCCTGGGTGACAGAGCGAGACTACATCTCCAAAACAAAACAAACAAACAAACAAAAAACCTCTAAATAATAGGTACTATATGATTCAGCAATTCTGCTGCTATATACCCAAAGGAAGGGAAATGAGTATATCCAAGACATATGTGCACTCTTAGGTTTGTTGCAGCACTATTTACAATAGCCAAGATTTGGAAGCAACCTAAGTGTCCACTGGCAGATGAATGAATAAAGCAAATGTGATACTAATATGCAATGGAGTACTGTTCAGTTGTAAAAAAACAATGAGATCCTGTCATTTGTAACATCATGGATGGAATGGAAGGTCATTAAGTGAAATAAGCCAGGGACAGAAAGACAAACTTCACATGTTCTCACTTATTTGTGGGACCTAAAATCAAAACGATTAAACTCATGGAGATAGATAGTTGAAAGATGGTTACCAGAGACTGGGAAGGATAGTGGGGGAGTTGGGTATGGATGTTTAATGGGTACAAAAAATAGAAAGGATGAGTAAGAACTAGTATTTGGTAGCACAATAGAGTGACCATAGTCAATTATAGTTTGTTGTTCATTTAAAACTTAACTGAAAGAGTATAATTGAATTTAACATAAAGGATAAATGCTTGAGGTGATGAATACCTGATTTACCTTGATTTGATTATTACTTACTGTATGCCTGTATCAAAATATCCCATGTACTTCATAAATATATATACTTATATATATTATATAATATATTATATAATTCTGTTGTTACTATGTAACAACAGAAATTAAATTAAAAACAAAACCAAATTTATTTCCTACTCTTATACATTATATTGTCTCATGTGTAGTAACCATTGACCATAAAAGGTATCCAAAGTAAATGCTGAAATGCAGTCTAGAAAACATAATGATATAGAACATCTGCTTAAAGAGCTAAGTGCACTATTCAAATGAATAATTCTAGATTCTTCTAGCAATATTCACAAACAATTGTTTATTGAAATACAAGACACAATAAAGCATCTGAATGTTTTACTGAAGAATGAACATACTGTTTCTTAACTAGAGATGTTCATCAGGATTATATGGGGAAATTTTAAAAATACCTATGCCAAGTCTCATTTCTAGAGGTTCCTTTTTAGGAGGCAGCTCTATTTTAAATATTTCTCAAGTGATCTTACCTCATATCTAAGAACCGTTATGATGTTGAAAATCCTTATTAGGAGGCAGGTAGCCTACATGCCTCACGAATTGTAATAATATCTCAAAAAGCAAAACAAAGATAGACACGTAGTGGTTAAATACATTAGTCAATAAGAGGCTAAGCAATATTCAGTGCCTCAAGTGGAGGATACTTTTTAATTGTTAGTGATCCTTAGTGTGCAACTTCTGAAGTTGTTAATGCCTGAGGTAAATGGACCAGTAGAATCAAGAGAAAATGTCTTCCAGTTATTCTATGGATTTAAATACTTGAATAAAGGACTAAAGGATTCTCTGAGGCATCATTTGAATTCCAAAGGGTCAAGGGGAAGGTATTAGGTGATAGTACCTGGAGTATTTGAATTGTTTCCTTTTGTTTCCCAAGACTCAAGAAAATAAAAGTAAAAAACATAGAGTGGCCACTAAAGATCGATGACGATGTAAAAAATGCTAGAAAAATTATCCCCCAGTAAGTTTTATTAAGTATATAACTAAGAGAAGTATAAACTCTTAGCAAATTATGTTATCCAACTGAAAACTTTCTTGGAGTTTATGCTTAATTATTTTAAGTTAACGTAAAGAAACAGAACACATTGACTATACAATGCACTTGTATTTACTATCCAGTTATTTATGCCTTTATCAATAGTGTTAGAAAAAGTGTTTCTGCGAGGGCACATATACTTTTAGATGTTTTGTTTAATCACGTTGCTGCCTGCTAAAATAAAACATGTTTCTAAAAGGATTACTTCTTCTGAATGTGCCAACATGATTTCTGTTGTCATTAGGAATGCAGATGGTGTGGGGTCTGAGAGCCCAAATCTTTTTTCATTCTGTTGTGACTAGAAATAATAAATGGATCCTTAATTAGTAAGCAAGGATATATGCTTTATTCCATAATACAAATGTATTATGTTTACTATGTTAATTATATTACCAAGGAAATCATAAAACTTCGGGTAGAAATTCTTAAAAGTGAATCAGCGAGTGAAACAAAGTAGGGAAAAGAGGATTTGGAATTAGGTGTTTGGGTTCAATACACGTATTTCTAAAAAGTAAGAGTTATTTTATTTAATTATATAACTATAAACTCTATAAATGCTTGTAAACACTTGACATAGGGTATTTATTTTATATCTTGCATATCTGTCTATCTTGTATCAGTTCTTTACCTCTTTATATTGTGAAACATTTTTTCTTTTTTTGAAATGGAGTCTGGTTCTGTCACCCAGGCTGGAGTGCAGTGGCACGATCTTGGCTCACTGCAACCTCCGACTTCCAGGTTCATGCCATTCTCCTGCCTCAACCTCCCAAGTAGGTGGGACTACAGGTGCTTGCCACCACACCTGGCTAAAATTTTTTTATTTTTAGTAGAGACGGGGTTTCAGCGTGTTAGCCATGATGGTCTTGGTCTCCTGACCTCATGATCCACCTGCCTCAGCCTCCCAAAGTGCTGGGATTACAGGCCTGAGCCACGATGCTCGGACTATACTGCAAAATTTTAGAGGGAAATAAAGGACTTGGGTTATCAGAAACTGCCTGTCTCTAATTCCTATAAATTCATAAAATAGATGAAATCTCTCCATTGTTACTTTTCTATATTAAATTTCATTTAGCATGCTTCTTCAATTATTTTTCTTTACCTGTCAATTTCTGAAGGAGTAGGTGAATAAAAATCCATATTTGAAAAAAATAGAGGAAATAATGATATAAAAGTAGTATTTAGATTTGGGTCTGCAGAGCTGGTAAAAAGTTGATAAAGAGAAGAAAATTAAAAACAATCAGTAGAGGCTGGGCGGGGTGGCTTACATCTGTAATCCCAGCACTTTGAGAGGCCAAGGCGGGCAGATCATGAGGTCAGGAGATGGAGACCATCCTGGCTAACATGGTGAAACCCCATCTCTACTAAAAATACAAGAAAATTAGCTAGGTGTGACGGTGGGCACCTGTAGTCCCAGCTACTTGGGAGCCTGAGGCAGGAGAACGGCATGAACCTGGGAGGTAGAGCTTGCAGTGAGCCAAGATCATGCCACTGAACTCCAGCCTGGGTGACAGAGTGACACCGTTTCAAAAAAAAAAAAAAAAAATCAGTAGAGATTTTCAGTAAGGCTCAGTGATGTTCTCTACCAAGAGGAAAATAAACTCAAAAGAAGAAGAAAAATGCTTCAGTATCTACAAACTCTCACTTTCTCTACATGTTGCTGAGAGATGACAATGTGCTAGCAGCCCTCACTTGCTCTCGGTGCCTCCTCCTTGGCCTCGTCCCCTCTGGCCACACTTGAGGAGCCCTTCAGTCCACTGCTACGAAATGAGGGTTCCTCTCTGGGGGCTGGCTGAGGTCCAACTGGCTCCCTCTGCTTGGGGGGAGGTGTGGACGGAGAGGCACAGGTGGGAGCCGGGGCTGCATCTGGTCCTCCTGGGCTAGCACGGGTTCTGGGTGGGTGCAGGCTTGGTGGACCCTGCACACAGTGTGACTGACCAGTGCCTGCTGGGCTTGACTGGGGGACGAGCTCCCTCTGGGCTGCCAGAGTGCCCAGTCTGGGTGCCTCAGGGTCCTCTGGTGAATGCCAGTGAGAGGTGAAGCTGGCTGGGCTTCTGGGATGGGTGGGACTTGGAGAACTTTTCTGTCTAGCTAAAGGATTGTAAACGCACCAGTCAGCACTCTGTGTCTAGCTAAAGGTTTGTAAACACACCAGTCAGCACTCTGTGTCTAGCTAAAGGTGTGTAAACGCACCAATCAGCGCTCTGTCAAAATGGACCAATCAGCTCTCTGTAAAACGTACCAATCAGCTCTCTGTAAAGTGGACCAATCAGCAGGATGTGGGTGTGGCCAGATAAGGGAATAAAAGCAGGCCACCCGAGCCAGCAGGGGCAACTCTCTCGGGTCCCCTTCCATGCTGTAGAAGCTTTGTTCTTTTGCTCTTCACAATAAATCTTGCTGCTGCTCACTCTCTGGGTCCGCACCACCTTTATGAGCTGTAACACTCACTGCAAAGGGCTGTGCTTCACTCCAGAAGCCAGCAAGACCATGAACCCACCGGGAGGGATGAACAACTCCAGATGGGAGGAATGAACAACTCTGGACGTACCACCTTTATGAACTGTAACACTCACAGTAAAGGTCTGCAGCTTCACTCCTGAGGCCAGCGAGACCACGAACCCACTAGGAGGAATGAACAACTCCAGATGTACTGCCTTTAAGAGCTATGACACTCACCACGAAGGTCTACAGCTTCACTCCTGAAGTCAGTGAGACCACAAACCCACCAGGAGAAAGAAACTCTGGACATGTCCGAACATCAGAAGGAACAAACTCCAGACGTACCATCTTTAAGAACTGTAACATTCACCACGTGGGTCCGCGACTTCATTCTTGAAGTCAGGGAGACCAAGAACCCATCAATTCTGGACACATTTTGGCAACCAAAAAGGGACTATCGCCTATCGCCAAGTAGTGAGTACCATTGGACCTCTTTCACTTGCTATTCTTTCACATTTTTCCTTAGAATTTGGGGGCTAAATACCGTGCACCTGTCAGCTAGTTAAAAGCGACTAGTGTGGCCACCAGACTAAAGACACAGGTGTCAGACTTTCTGGGAAAAGGCTGTCTAACAATCCCCAACTCTACAGAGTTGGGAGTGTTGGTTTGCGTGGAACCAGCTTCTGCTTTTCCTGTACTTCTGGGCTGAGACGAGGGTTGACAGAGAGGAAAGCCATGCAGCTCCAGGGTCCCAACAACAAATTTGTTGACCCTGTGTCCATGAGCGGAACTCTCAAAGGCATGTCACCCAAGCGAGACTCTCCCATCTCTCCTATCTATTCTGACACTTGCCTCCTGGGTCCTAATGCCTTCCAGACAAACTTCCTTTACCTTCTCTTCTCCAAGGCTAGCCCTGCTTCTAAAAACCACTCCCTGTCTCTGGTGCTTTTCTAGTTTCTCCTATAAGAATGATTTCTAGTATAAACTCCAGGACTCTGTTACCATCTTTAGGCACTCGGGCTCACCAATCAGAAAGACATAATTTTTGCCCAAAGACCTCCATTGTAGGGGGAACTATATGGAATTTTAGGATCCCTCCTCAGACAAGCAGGCCTAATAAAAGCTATTCCTGAAGCTAGAATATGGGGAGCCTCAGAAATTGTATCCTTCCTATTCATATAAGTGGGGACAAAAGGCATCACTCTTCCAACTCTGGAGATCCCTTCCCTCCCTCAGGGTATGGTGCTCCACTTCATTTTTGGGGCATAACATCTTTATAGGACACAGGTAAGGTTTCAATACTAACAGGAGCATGCTTAGGACTCTAACAGGTTTTCGAGAATGCATCTGCAAGGGCCACTAAATCTGATTTTTTTGGTCCTCCTTGTGGTCTAGGCGGACAGGCAAGGGTGCAGGTTTTCAAGAATGCATTGGGTAAGGGCCACTAAATCTGGCCTTCCTTGGTTCTCTAGAAACAAAACTAGTGTTTCTGCTCCTGCATCAGTGAGTGCAACTATTCTGATCAGCAGGGTCCAGGGACTGTTGTGGGTTCTTGGGCAGGGGTTGTTTCTGCTGCTGAGTCAGTGAGCAAACTATTCTGATCAGCAGGGTCCAGGGACCATTGCGGGTTTTTGGGCAGGGGGAGAAATAAATAAAAACCCTGGGCACTTTTGTCTTTCAGATGGGAAACACTCAGGCATCAACAGGCTCACCCTTGAAATGCATCCTAAGCCATTGGGACCAATTTGACCCACAAACCCTGAAAAAGAGGTGGCTCAGTTTTTCCTGCACTATGCCCTGGTCCCAATATTCTTTCTCTGATGGGGAAAAATGGCCACCTGAGGCAAGTACAAATTACAATACTGCCCTGCAGCTTGACCTTTTCTGTAAGAAGAAAGGCAAATGGAGTGAAATACCTTATGTCCAAGCTTTCTTTTCATTGAAGGAGAATACACAACTATGCAAAGCTTGCAATTTACATCCCACAGGAGGACCTTTCAGCTTACCCCCATATCCTAGCCTTCCTATAGCTCCCCTTCCTATTAATGATAAGCCTCCTCTAATCTCTCCTGCCCAGAAGGAAATAAGCAGAAGAAATCTCCAGAGGACCACAAAAAACCCCAGGCTATCAGTTATTTCCCCTTCAAGCTGTAGGGGGAGGGGAATTTGGCCTAACCCAGGCACATGTCCCCTTCTCCCTCTCTGATTTAAAGCAGATCAAGGCAGACCTGGGGAAATTTTCAGATGATCCTGATAAGTACATAGATGTCCTACAAGGTCTAGGGCAAACCTTCTACCTCACTTGGAGAGATGTCACGCTATTGTTAGATCACACCCTTGCCTTTAATGAAAAGAATGCGGCTTTAGCTGTAGCCTGAGAGTTTGGAGATACTTGGTATCTTAGTCAAGTAAATGATAGAATAATAGCCAGAGAAAGGGATAAATTCCCCACTGGTCAGCAAGCTGTCCCCAGTATGGATCCCCACTGGCACCTCGACTCAGATCATGGGGACCACAGTCATAAATATCTTTCAACCTGTGTTCTAGAAGGACTAAGGAGAATTAGGAAAAAGCCCATGAATTATTCAATGATGTCCAGCATAACTCAGGGAAAGGAAGAAAAACTTCTGCCTTCCTTGAGTGGCTATGGGAGGCCTTAAGAAAATATACTCCCCTGTCACCTGAATCACTCAATGGTCAATTGATTCTAAAAGATAAGTTTATTACCCAGTCAGCCACAGATATCAGGAGAAAGCTCCAAAAGCAAGCCCTGGGCCCTGAACAAAATCTGGAGGCATTATTAAACCTGGCAACTTTGGTGTTCAATAATAGGGATCAAGAAGAACAGGACCAAAAGGAAAAGCAAGATCAGAGAAAGGCTGCAGCCTCAGTCATGGCCCTCAGACAAACAAATCTTGGTGGTTAAAAAAGAACAGAAAATGGAGCAGGCCAATCACTTGCTAGGGCTTGTTATCAGTGTGGTTTACAACGACACTTTAAAAAAGATTGTCCAATGAGAAACAAG
Organism: Rhinopithecus roxellana; assembly: GCF_007565055.1. Classification (NCBI taxonomy): domain Eukaryota; kingdom Metazoa; phylum Chordata; class Mammalia; order Primates; family Cercopithecidae; genus Rhinopithecus; species Rhinopithecus roxellana. Next base: position 89,402,626 of record NC_044552.1, on the reverse strand, counting down.
CCATCCCCTTGTCCATGTCCGCTATGTCAAGGCAATCACTGAGAGGTGCACTGCCCCAGAGGATAAAGGTTCTCTGGGTCGGAAGCCCCCAACCAGATGATCCAGCAATAGGACTGAGGGTACCTGGGACAAGCACCAGCTCATGTCATCACCCTCACTGAGCACTGGGTACATTTAACCACTGAGGGCCAGGAAATTGACTTCCTCCTGGACACTGGTGCAACCTTCTTAGTGTTAATCTCCTGTCCTGGACAACTGTCCTGAAGGTCCGTTACCATCCGAGGAATCCTGGGACAGCCTGTAACCAGGTATTTCTCCCACCTCCTCAGTTGTAATTGGGAGACTTTGCTCTTTTCACATGCCTTTCTTGCTATGCCCGAAAGTCCCACACCCTTATTTCGGGGGGATATATTAGCCAAAGCTGGTGCTATTTTCTACATGAATATGGGGAACGAGTTACCCATTTGTTGTCCCATACTTGAGGAAGGAATCAACCCTGAAATCTGGGCATTGGAAGGACAATTTGGAAAGTCAAAAAATGCCCACCCAGTCCAAATCAGGCTAAAAGATCCCACCACTTTTCGTTATCAAAGGCAATATCCCTTAAGGCCTGAAGCTTATAAAGATTTACAGGATATTGCTAAACATTTAAAAGGTCAAGGCTTAGTAAGGAAATGCTGCAGTCTCTGCAACACCCCAATTCTAGGAGTACAAAAACTAAATGGTCAGTGGAGACGAGTGCAAGATATCAGACTCACCAGTGAGGCAGCAATTCCTCTATATCCAGTTGTACCCAACCCCTATACCCTGCTCTCTCAAATACCAGAGGAAGCAGAATGGTTCACTGTTCTGGACCTCAAGGATGCCTTTTTCTGTATCCCCCTGCAGTCTGACTCCCAGTTTCTCTTTGCCTTTGAGGATCCCACAGACCACACCTCCCAACTTACATGAATGGTCTTGCCCCAAGGGTTTAGGGATAGCCCTCATCTGTTCAGGCACTGGCCCATGATCTAGGCCACTTCTCAAGTCCAGGCACTCTTGTCCTTCAGCATGTGGATTTACTTTTGGCTACCAGTTCGGATGTCTCATGCCAGCAGGCTACTCTAGATCTCTTGAACTTTCTAGCTAATCATGGGTACAAGGTGCCTAGGTTGAAGGCCCAGCTTTGCCTACAGCAGGTCAAATATCTAGGCCTAATCTTAGCCAGAGGGACCAGGGCCCTCTGCAAGGAACGAATACAGCCTATACTGGCTAATCCTTGCCCTAAGACATTAAAATAGTCATGGGGGTTCCTTGGAATCATCGGCTTTTGCCGACTGTGGATCCCTGGATACAGTGAGATAGCCAGGCACCTCTATACTCTAATAAAGGAAACCCAGAGGGCAAATACTCATCTAGTAGAATGAGAACCAGAGGCAGAAACAGCCTTCAAAACCTTAAAGCAGGCCCTAGTACAAGCTCCAGCTTTAAGCCTTCGACAGGACAAAAACTTCTCTTTACACATCACAGAGAGAGCAAGGATAGCTCTTGGAGTCCTTACTCAGACTTGTGGGACAACCCTACCACCAGTGGCATACCTAAGTAAGGAAATTGATGTAGCAGCAAAAGGGCTGGTCTCACTGTTCATGGGTAGTTATGGTGGTGGCTGTCTTAGTGTCAGAGGCTATCAAAATAATACAAGGAAAGAATCCACTGTCTGGACTACTCATGATGTAAATGGCAGTACTAGGTGCCAAAGGAAGTTTATGGCTATCAGACAACTGCCTAATTAGATACCAGGTGCTACTCCTTGAGGGACTGGTGCTTCAAATATGCACGTGCATGGCCCTCAGCCCTGCCACTTCTTCCAGAGGATGGAGAACCAGTCAAGCATGACTGTCCCCAAATTATAGTCCAGACTTATGATACCCAAGGTGATCTCTTAGAAGTCCCCTTAGCTAATCCTGACCTTAAGCTACATACTGATGGAAGTTCTTTTGTGGAGAATGGGATACGAAGGGCAGGTTATGCCATAGCTAGTGATGTAACTGTACTTGAAAGTAAGCCTCTTCTCCCAGAGACCAGTGCCCAGTTAGCAGAACTAATGGCACTTACCTGAGCCTTAGACCTGGGAAAGGGGAAAAGAATAAATGTGTATACAGAGAGCAAGTATGCTTATCTAATCCTACATGCCCATGCTGCAATATGGAAAGAAAGGGAGTTCCTAACCTCTGGGGGAACCCCCATTAAATACCACAAGGAAATCATGGAGTTATTGAAAACCCAAGAATGTGGTAGCCTTACACTGCTGAACCCATCAAAAGGGGAAGAAGAGGGGAGAACAGCAGCATAAGCGGCTGGCAGAGGCAGGGAAAGACCAGCAGAAAGGAAAGAGAGAGAGAGCGACAGGAAGTCAGAGAAAGAGAGAGAGAAGAAGAAACAGAGTCAAAGAGAAGGAGACAGAGAGAGGAAGAGACAGAGAGACAGAAAGTCAAAGAAGGAAAGAGAGGAAGAGACAGACAAAGAGGTAGTCAGAAAGAGAGAAAGACAGCGACAAGAAGTCAAAGAGAAAGAAAGAGAGATGGAAGTAGTAAAGAAAAAAAACATTGTACCCTATTCCTTTAAAAGCCAGGAAAAAAACTGAGGATGTCTGTCTACCCAGCCAAGGCATATTTTTCTTATGTGGAACTTCAACCGATATCTGCCTCTCAGACAGTTTGCAAGAAATAACGAAATCTGTCCTTACTTTACAATCCCAAATAGACCCTTTGGCAGCAGTGACTCTCCAAAACTGCTGAGGCTTAGACCTCCTCACTGCTGAGAAAGGAGGACTTTGCACCTTCTTAGGGGAAGAGTGTTGTTTTTACGCTAACCAGTCAGGCATAGTATGAGATGCTGCCTGGTGTTTACAGGAAAAGGCCTCTGAAATCAGACAACACTTTTCAAACTCTTATTCCAGCCTCTGGAGTTGGGCAACATGGCTTCACCCCTTTCTAGGTCCCGTGGCAGCCATCTTGCTATTACTCACCTTTGGACCCTGTGTTTTTAACCTTCTTCTCAAATTTGTTTCCTCTAGAATCAAGGCCATCAAGCTACAGATGGTCTTACAAATGAAACCCCAAATGAGTTCAACTAACAACTTCTACCGAGGACCTCTGAACCAACCTCCTGGCCCTTCCACTGGCCTAAAGAGCTCCCCTCTGGAGGACACTGCAACTGCAGGGCCTCTTCTTCATCCCTATGCAGCAGGAAGTAGCTAGAGTGATCACTGGCCAAATTCCCAACAGCAGTTGGGGTGTCTTGTTTAGAGGGGGAATTGAGAGGTGACAACATGCTAGCAGCCCTCACTCGCTCTTGGCACCTCCTCAGCCTAGGCGTCCACTCTGGCCACACTGGAGGAACCCTTCAGCCCGCCACTGCGTTATGAGGGTCCCTCTCTGGGGCTGGCCAAGGCCGGAGCCAGCTCTCTCTGCTCACTGGGAGGTGTGGAGGGAGAGGCGCAGGTTGGAGCCAGGGCTGCGTGCAGCACTTGCAGGCCAGCGTGAGTTCCGGGTGGGTGTGGACTTGGTGGGCCCTGCACTCCTCACCAGTGGCCAGCCAGCATGTGCTGGGCTTGATCAAGGAAGAGCTCCCTCTGGGCTGCCGGACTGCCCAGGCTGGGTGCTGCAGGGTCCTGTGGTGAGTGACAGTGAGAGGTGAAGCTGGCTGGGCTTCTGGGATGGGTGGGGACTTGGAGAATTTTTCACTCTAGCTAAAGGATTGTAAACACACCAATCAGCACTCTGTGTCTAGCTAAAGGCTTGTAAATGCACCAATGAGCGCTCTGTGTCTAGTTAATCTGGTGGGAAACATGCAACTGATACTTTGAAGCAACTTGTAACTTTACAGCATGTTTCCCACCTAGCAAATCTTATACAAAGGAAAACCCTGTTATGCTCACAGCTTTTCATTATTTTTGTCAAAGAAGCCTCATAATAATTAATTTTGCATGTTAATAAATATAACTTCTAAGAAGCTCTTTTCAAGCTTAAAATTGTAGACTAAATTTCTGTTTTAACAATTTCTGTATAAACCTAATCCCCCACCAACTCCCCCCCCCCTTTGTTTTTCTAAGGCTGGAGTGGAGTGGCGTGACTTCAGCTCACTGCAAGCTTCGCCTCCTGGGTTCAGGCCATTCTCCCACCTCAGCCTCCCTAGTAGCTGGGACTACAGGCACCCACCACCATGCCTGGCTAATTTTTTGTATTTTTAGTAGAGACAGGGTTTCACCATGTTCGCCAGGATGGTCTCGATCTCCTGACTTCGTGATCTGCCTGCCTCAGCCTCCCAAAGTGCTGGGATTACAGGTGTGAGCCACTGTGCCTGGCCTAAACCTAACTACTTTTTGTGAAAACTATTGAGTGTAGGGAAGGGTTGTTTAGAAAAAGAAACTTGATTACAATAGCATTTTCCACTGATGACATTTACTCATACATTTACTAGATAATCAAGGGAAGTTTAAGCAAGACTAGTGCTTCCGAAGGGGGGTGGAGCAAGATGGCCGAATAGGAACAGCTCCAGTCTCCAACTCCCAATGCGAGTGACACAGAAGACCAGTGATTTCTGCATTTTCAACTGAGTTACTCAGTTCATCTCACTAGGGAGTGCCGACAATTGGTGCTGGTCAGCTGCTGCAGCCCGACCAGCGAGAGCTGAAGCAGGGCGAGGCATCGCCTCACCTGGGAAGCACAAGGGGGAAGGGAATCCCTTTTCCTAGCCAGGGGAACTGAGACACACAACACCTGGAAAATCGGGTAACTCACACCCCAATACTGCGCTTTAAGCAAACGGGCACACCAGGAGATTATATCCCACACGTGGCCAGGAGGATCCCACGACCACGGAACCTCCCTCATTGCTAGCACAGCAGTCAGCGATCTAACCGCAAGGCAGCAGCAAGGCTGGGGGAGGGGCGCCTGCCATTGCTGAGGCTTAAGTAGGTAAAGCTGCTGGGAAGCTCAAACTGGGTGGAGCTCACAGCAGCTCAAGGAAGCCTGCCTGTCTCTGTAGACTCCACCTCTGGGGACAGGGCATGGCTAAAAAACAACAACAACAACAACAAAAGGAGCAGAAACCTCTGCAGACGCAACTGACTCTGACAGCTTTGAAGAGAGCAGTGGATCTCCCAACATGGAGGTTGAGATCTGAGAAGGGACAGACTGCCTGCTCAAGTGGGTCCTTGACCCCTGAGTAGCCTAACTGGGAGACATCCCCCACTAGGGGCAGACTGACACCCCACACCTCACACGGTGGAGTACACCACTGAGAGGACGCTTCCAAAGTAAGAATCAGACAAGTGCACTTGCTGTTCAGCAATATTCTATCTTCTGCAGCCTCTGCTGCTGATACCCAGGAAAACAGAGTCTGGAGTGGACCTCAAGCAATCTCCAACAGACCTACAGCTGAGGGTCCTGACTGTTAGAACGAAAACTATCAAACAGGAAGGACACCTACACCAAAACCCATCAGTACGTCACCATCATCAAAGACCAGAGGCAGATAAAACCACAAAGATGGGGAAAAAGCAGGGCAGAAAAGCTGGAAATTCAAAAAATAAGAGCACATCTCCCCCTGCAAAGGAGTGCAGCTCATCGCCAGCAACTGATCAAAGCTGGATGGAGAATGACTTTGACGAGATGAGAGGAAAAGGCTTCAGTCCATCAAACTTCTCAGATCTAAAGGAGGAATTACGTACCCAGCGCAAAGAAACTAAACATCTTGAAAAAAAAGTGGAAGAATTGGTAGCTAGAATAATTAATGCAGAGAAGGTCATAAACGAAATGACAGAAATGAAAGCCATGAAACGAGAAATACGTAACAAATGCACAAGCTTCAGTAACCAACTCGATCAACCGGAAGAAAGAGTATCAGTGATTCAGGATCAAATGAATGAAATGAAGCGAGAAGAGAAACCAAAAGAAAAAAGAAGAAAAAGAAATGAACAAAGCCTGCAAGAAGTATGGGATTATGTAAAAAGACCAAATCTACGTCTGATTGGGGTGCTTGAAAGTGAGGGTGAAAATGGAACCAAGTTGGAAAACACTCTTCAGGATATCATCCAGGAGAACTTCCCCAACCTAGTAGGCAGGCCAACATTCAATTTCAGGAAATACAGAGAACGCCACAAAGATACTCCTCGAGCAGAGCAACTTCAAGACACATAATTGCCAGATTCACCAAAGTTGAAATGAAGGAAAAAATCTTAAGGGCAGCCAGAGAGACAGGTTGGGTTACCCACAAAGGGAAGCCCATCAGACTAGCAGCAGATCTCTTGGAAGAAACTCTACAAGCCAGAAGAGAGTGGGGGCCAATATTCAATGTTCTTAAAGAAAAGAATTTTCAACCCAGAATTTCATATCCAGCCAAACTAAGTTTCATCAGTGAAGGAGAAATAAAATCCTTTACAGATAAGCAAATGCTTAGAGATTTTGTCACCACCAGGCCTGCCTTACAAGACACCCTGAAAGAAGCACTAAACATGGAAAGGAACAACTGGTACCAGCCATTGCAAAAACATGCCAAAATGTAAAGACCATCGAGGCTAGGAAGAAACTACATCAACTAACCAGCAAAATAACCAGTTAATATCATAATGTCAAGATGAAGTTCACACATAACAATATTAACCTTAAATGTAAATGGACTAAATGCTCCAATTAAAAGACACAGACTGGCAAACTGGATAAGGAGTCAAGACCCATCAGTCTGTTGTATTCAGGAGACCCATCTGACATGCAGAGACATACATAGGCTCAAAATAAAGGGATGGAGGAAGATCTACCAAGCAAATGGAGAACAAGAAAAAACAGGGGTTGCAATCCTAGTCTCCGATAAAACAGACTTTAAACCATCAAAGATCAAAAGAGACAAAGAAGGCCATTACATAATGGTAAAGGGATCAATTCAACAGGAAGAGCTAACCATCCTAAATATATATGTACCCAATACAGGAGCACCCAGATTCATAAAGCAAGTCCTTAGAGACTTACAAAGAGACTTAGACTCCCATACAATAATAATGGGAGACTTCAACACTCCACTGTCAACATTAGACATATCAACGAGACAGAAAGTTAACAAGGATATCCAGGAATTGAACTCATCTCTGCACCAAGCGGACCTAATAGACATCTATAGAACTCTCCATGCCAAATCAACAGAATATACATTCTTCTCAGTACCACATCACACTTATTCCAAAATTGACCACATAATTGGAAGTAAAGTACTCTTCAGCAAATGTAAAAGAACAGAAATTGTAACAAACTGGCTCTCAGACCACAGTGCAGTCAAACTAGAATTCAGGACAACGAAACTCAATCAAAACCACTCAACTACATGGAAACTCAACAAGCTGCTCCTGAATGACTACTGGGTACACAACGAAATGAAGGCAGAAATAAAGATGTTCTTTGAAACCAATGAGAACAAAGATACAACATACCAGAATCTCTGGGACACATTTCAAGCAGTGTGTAGAGGGAAATTTATAGCACTAAATGCCCACAAGAGAAAGCTGGAAAGATCTAAAATTGACATTCTAACATCACAATTGAAAGAACTAGAGAAGCAAGAGCAAACACATTCAAAAGCTAGCAGAAGGCAAGAAATAACTAAGATCAGAGCAGAACTGAAGGAGATAGAGACACAAAAAACCCTCCAAAAAATCAACGAATCCAGGAGTTGGTTTTTTGAAAAGATCAACAAAACTGATAGACTGCGAGCAAGACTAATAAAGAAGAAAAGAGAGAGGAATCAAATAGATGCAATAAAAAATGATAAAGGGAATATCACCACCGACCCCACAGAAATACAAACTACCATCAGAGAATACTATAAACACCTCTATGCAAATCAACTAGAAAATCTAGAAGAAATGGATGATTCCCTGGACACTGACACTCTTCCAAGACTAAACCAGGAAGAAGCTGAATCCCTGAATAGACCAAGAGCAGGCTCTGAAATTGAGGCAATAATGAGTAGGCTACCAACCAAAAAAAGTCCAGGACCAGAAGGATTCACAGCTGAATTCTACCAGAGGTACAAGGAGGAGCTGGTACCATAGCTTCTGAAACTATTCCAATCAATAGAAAAAGAGGGAATCCTCCCTAACTCATTTTATGAGGCCAACATCATCCTGATACCAAAGCCTGGCAGAGACACAACAAAAAAAGAGAATTTTAGACCAATATCCCTGATGAACATCGATGCAAAAATGCTTAATAAAATACTGCCAAACCGGATCCAGCAGCATATCAAAAAGCTTATCCATCATGATCAAGTGGGCTTCATCCCTGGGATGCAACGCTGGTTCAACATTCGCAAATCAATAAATGTAATCCAGCATATAAACAGAACCAAAGACAAGAACCACATGATTATCTCAATAGATGCAGAAAAGGCCTTTGACAAACTTCAACAGCCCTTCATGCTAAAAACTCTCAATAAATTCAGTACTGATGGAACGTACCACAAAATAATAAGAGCTATTTATGACAAACGCACAGCCAATATCATACTGAATGGGCAAAAACTGGAAAAATTCCCTTTGAAAACTGGCACAAGACAGGGATGCCCTCTCTCACCACTCCTATTCAACATAGTGTTGGAAGTTCTGGCTAGGAAAATCAGGCAAGAGAAAGAAATCAAGGGTATTCAGTTAGGAAAAGAAGAAGTCAAATTGTCCCTGTTTGCAGATGACATGATTGTATATTTAGAAAACCCCATCATCTCAGCCCAAAATCTCCTTAAGCTGATAAGCAACTTCAGCAAAGTCTCAGGATACAAAATTAATGGGCAAAAATCACAAGCATTCTTATACACCAGTAACATACAAACAGAGAGCCAAATCATGAATGAACTTCCATTCACAATTGCTTCAAAGAGAATAAAATACCTAGGAATCCAACTTACAAGGGATGTAAAGGACCTCTTCAAGGAGAACTACAAACCACTGCTCAGTGAAATAAAAGAGGACTCAAACAAACGGAAGAACATACCATGCTCATGGATAGGAAGAATCAATATCATGAAAATGGCCATACTGCCCAAGGTTATTTATAGATTCAATGCCATCCCCATCAAGCTACCAATGAGTTTCTTCACAGAATTGGAAAAAACTGCTTTAAAGTTCATATGGAACCAAAAAAGAGCCCGCATTGCCAAGACAATCCTAAGTCAAAAGAACAAAGCTGGAGACATCATGCTACCTGACTTCAAACTATACTACAAGGCTACAGTAACCAAAACAGCATGGTACTGGTACCAAAACCGAGATATAGACGAATGGAACAGAACAGAGTCCTTAGAAATAATACCACACATCTACAGCCATCTGATCTTTGACAAACCTGAGAGAAACAAGAAATGGGGAACGGATTCCCTATTTAATAAATGGTGCTGGGAAAATTGGCTAGCCATAAGTAGAAAGCTGAAACTGGATCCTTTCCTTACTCCTTATACAAAAATTAATTCAAGATGGATTAGAGACTTAAATGTTAGACCTAATACCATAAAAACCCTAGAAGAAAACCTAGGTAGAACCATTCAGGACATTGGCACGGGCAAGGACTTCATGTCTAAAACACCAAAAGCAATGGCAGAAAGCCAAAATTGACAAATGGGATCTAATTAAACTAAAGAGTTTCTCACAGCAAAAGAAACTACCATCAGAGTGAACAGGCAACCTACAGAATGGGAGAAAATTTTTGCAACCTACTCATCTGACAAAGGGCTGATATCCAGAACCTACAAAGAACTCAAACAAATTTACAAGAAAAAAACAAACAACCCCATCAAAAAGTGGGGAAAGGATATGAACAGACATTTCTCAAAAGAAGACATTCATACAGCCAACAGACACATGAAAAAATCTCATCATCACTCGCCATCAGAGAAATGCAAATCAAAACCACAATGAGATACCATCTCACACCAGTTAGAATGGCAATCATTAAAAAGTCAGGAAACAGCAGGTGCTGGAGAGGATGTGGAGAAATAAGGACACTTTTACACTGTTGGTGGGATTGTAAAGTAGTTCAACCATTATGGAAAACAGGATGGCAATTCCTCAAGGATCTAGAACTGGAAGTACCATATAAGCCAGTCATCCCATTACTGGGTATATACCCAAAGGATTATAAGTCATGCTGCTATAAAGACACATGCAGATGTATATTTATTGTGGCACTATTCACAATAGCAAAGACTTGGAATCAACCCAAATGTCCATCAGTGACAGACTAGATTAAGAAAATGTGGCACATATACACCATGGAATACTATGCAGCCATAAAAAAGGATGAGTTTGTGTCCTTTGTAGGGACATGGATGCAGCTGGAAACCATCATTCTTAGCAAACTATCACAAGAACAGAAAACCAAACACCGCATGTTCTCACTCATAGGTGGGAGCTGAACAATGAGATAACTTGGACTTGGGAAGGGGAACATCACACACTGGGGCCTATCATGGGGAAGGGGGAGGGAGGAGGAATTGCAATGGGAGTTATACCTGATGTAAATGACGAGTTGATGGGTGCTGACGAGTTGATGGGTGCAGCACACCAACATGGCACAAGTATACATATGTAACAAACCTGAACGTTATGCACATGTACCCTAGAACTTAAAGTATATTAAAAAAAAAAAAAAAAGACTAGTGCTTCCCATGCAGACAATGAGGTCAAACACTGCTTTGATAATAATACTAACTTATTTGCCTTTTTCACTGTGTTGAAATTTTCACTGATGGTGCAGACGCAATGGTTAATAAAACTGAGGATGTCTTGGCCTGAAATCAAACCACTAGTACTAAGCTGTTTCTGTAATTATTGTTTTCTTTACTGTCATCCACTCATAGTTAAATATTTTTAAAAGTATAAAAATAGTTTCCACTTTTGTGAAGAAAGTCATTGGTAGCTTGATGGGGATGGCATTGAATATTTAAATTACCTTGGGCAGTGTGGCCGTTTTCCTGATATTGATTCTTCCTCTCCATGAGCATGGAATGTTCTTCCATTTGTTTGTGTCCTCTTTTATTTCATTGAGAAATGATTTGTAGGTCTCCTTGAAGACATCCTTCACATGCCTTGTCAGCTGGATTCCTTGGTATTTTATTCTCTTTGAAGCTATTGTGAATGGGAGTTCATTCATGATTTGGCTCTCTCTTTGTCTGTTACTGGTGTATAAGAATGCTTGTGATTTTTGCACATTAATTTTGTATCCTGAGACTTTGCTGAAGTTGCTTATCAGCTTAAGGAGATTTTGGGCTGAGATGATGGGGTTTCCTAAATATACAATCATGTCATCTGCAAACAGGGACAATTTGACTTCTTCTTTTCCTAATTGAATACCCTTCATTTCTTTCTCCGGACTGATTGCCCTAGCCAGAACTTCCAACACTATGTTGAATAGGAGTGGTGAGAGAGGGCATCCCTGTCTTGTGCCAGTTTTCAAAGGGAATGCTTCTAGTTTTTGCCCAGTAAGCATGATATTGGCTGTGAGTTTGTCCTAAATAGCTCTTATTATTTTGAGATGCATCCTATCAATACCGAATTTATTGAGAGTTTTTAGCATGAAGGGCTGTTGAATTTTGTCAAAGGCCTTCTCTGCATCTATTGAGACAATCATGTGGTTTTTGTCTTTGGTTCTGTTTATATGCTGGATTACGTTTATTGATTTGCGAATGTTGAACCAGCGTTGCATCCCAGGGATGAATCCCGCTTGATCATGGTGTATAAGTTTTCTGTTATGCTCCTGGATTCGGTTTGCCAGTGTTTTATCAAGGATTTTTGCATCGATGTTCATCAGGGATATTGGCCTAAAATTCTCTTTTTTTGTTGTGTCTCTGCCCGGCTTTGGTATCAGGATGATGCTGGCTTCATAAAATGAGTTAGGGATGAGTCCCTCTTTTTCTATTAATTGGAATAGTTTCAGAAGGAATGGTACCAGCTCCTCCTTCTACCTCTGGTAGAATTCAGTGAATCTGTCTGTTCCTGGACTTTTTTTAGTTTGTTGGCTATTAATTATTGCCTCAATTTCAGAACCTGCTATTGGTATACTCAGGAATTCACCTTCTTCCTGGTTTAGTCTTGGGAGGGTGTTTGTTTCCAGGAATTTATCCATTTCTTCTAGATTTTCTAGTTTATTTGCATAGAGGTGTTTATAGTATTCTCTGAGGGTAATTTGTATTTCTGTGGGATCGGTGGTGATATTCTCTTTATCATTTTTATGGCGTCTATTTGATTCTTCTCTCTTTTCTTCTTTGTTAGTCTTGCTAGCAGTCTATCAATTTTATTGATCTTTTCAAAAAACCAACTCCTAGATTCATTGATTTTTTGAAGGGTTTTTTGTGTCTCTATCTGCTTCAGTTATGCTCTGACCTTATTTATTTCTTGCCTTCTGCTAACTTTTGAATGTGTTTGCTCTTGCTTCTTTGTTCTTTTAATTGTGATGTTAGGGTGTCAATTTTAGATCTTCCCAGCTTTCTCTTGTGGGCATTTAATGCTATAATTTCCCTCTACACACTGCTTGAATTTGAAAAAACTACTTTAAAGTTCATATGGAAACAAAAAAGAGCTCGCATTGGCAAGTCAATCCTAAGCCAAAAGAACAAAGTTGAAGGCATCATGCTACCTGACTTCAAACTATACTACAAGGCTACAGTTACCAAAACAGCATGGTACTTGTACCAAGAGATATAGACCAATGGAACAGAACAGAGCCCTCAGAAATAATACCACACAGCTACAACCATCTGATCTTTGACAAGCCTGATGAAAACAAAAATGGGAAAAGGATTCCCTATTTAATAAATGATGCTGGGAAAACTGGTTAGCCATATGTAGAAAGCTGAAACTGGATCCCTTCCTGATACCTTATACAAAAATTAATTCAAGATGGATTAGAGACTTAAATGTTAGACCTAAAACCATAAAATCCGTAGAAGAAAAGCTAGGCAATACCATTCAGGACATAGGCATGGGCAAGGACTTCATGTCTAAAACACCAAAAGTAATGACAACAAAAGCCAAAATTGACAAATGAGATCCAATTAAACTTAAGAGCTTCTGTACAGCAAAATAAACTACCATCAGTGTGACCAGGCAACCTACATAATGGAAGAAAATTTTTGCAATCTACTCATCTGACAAAGGGCTCATATCCAGAATCTACAAAGAACTCCAACAAATGTACAAGAAAAAAGGAAACAACCCCATTAAAAGTGGGCAAAGGATGTGAACAGACACTTCTGAAAAGAAGACATTTATGCAGCCAACAGACACATGAAAAAATGTTCATCATCACTGGCCATCAGAGAAATGCAAATCAAAACCACAATGAGATACTATCTCACACCAGTTAGAATGGTGATCATTAAAAAATCAGGAAACAACAGGTGCTGGAGAGTATATAGAGAAATAGGAACACTTTTACACTGTTGGTGGGACTATAGTTCAACCATTGTGAAAGACAGCATGGCAATTCCTCAAGGATCTAGAACTAGAGATAACATTTGACCCAGCCATCCCATTACTGTGGATATACCCAAAGGATTATAAGTCATGCTGCTATAAAGACACATGCACATGTATGTTTATTGTGGCACTATTCACAATAGCAAAGACTTGGAATCAACCCAAATGTCCATCAGTGACAGACTGGATTAAGAAAATGTGGCACATATACACCATGGAACACTAGGCAGCCATAAAAAAGGATGAGTTCGTGTCCTTTGTAGGGACATGCAGCTGGAAACCATCATTCTCAGTAAACTATCACAAGAACAGAAAACCAAATACCGCATGTTCTCACTCATGGGTGGGAATTGAACAATGAGATCACTTGGACACAGGAAGGGGAACATCACACACTGGGTCCTATTGTGGGGATGGGGGAGGGGGAGAGATAGCATTAGGAGACATACCTAATGTAAATGACGAGTTAATGGGTGCAGCACACCAACATGGCACATGTATACATATGTAACAAACCTGCATATTGTGAACATGTGCCCTAGAACTTAAAGTATAATAAAAAACAAAAACAAAAAAACAAACAAAAACAAACACACACAAAAAAAGAAGATGTGGCATATGTACACCATGGAATACTGTGTAGCCATAAAAAAGGATGAATTCATGTCCTTTGTAGGGACATGGGTGAAGCTGTAAACCATCATTCTCAGCAAACTATCACAAGGACAAAAAAACAAACACTGCATGTTCACACTCATAGGTGGGAATTGAACAATGAGAACACTTGGACACAGGAAGGGGAACATCACACACTGGGGCCTGTCATGGGGTGGGGGCAGGGGGGAGGGATAGCATTAGGAGATATGCCTAATGTAAATGACGAGTTAATAGGTGCAGCACACCAACATGGCACATGTATACATATGTAACAAACCTGCACGTTGTGCACATGTACCATAGAACTTAAGTTATAATTTAAAAAATGGTTTCACTTAAAAATGCTCATGGTGGAGCCATAATATGTTAATTGTATTAAATCTCTGTCTTTATATACACTATTCTTTAATATTTTGTGTGGCAAAAGAGACAATTTGAATAGAGCGCTTCTGTCAGTTGGCAAAATTGGATGGTTATTTCAGAAGAAAATAAGTGTTTGTATAATTTTTTGATCTGTTGGTTGAAATCAGCAACTTTATAAAAAAAATTGGACGTTACCTTTACTTGAAAGAATGATGGACAGACAAACGTGATTTGATACATTTGGATATTAGGCAAAATTTTATTGAAAACAAACAAAAAAATCATCATGTCAAGAAAAAACAAACAATATTTATTGCCAATTATGAAATTAAAATTTTCAAGCAAAAATTAGAATTTTAGAAAATATTTATCCATCATCATGAGCTTCATGGCTTTGCAATATGTAAAGAGGTTTCTAATATATGTCGTAGTATTTAAAATGTGATATTTTGAAATTATATGATGAAACATGCCAACATTTAGACAAACCATATAATTTAGTGAACCAACATTTCTCAAATGGCCAATGTCTGATTTTATAGAATGGAAAACATGGAAAACATAACCATTTAAAGTATAAGCTGGTAACTGAAGTGTATAATTGGAATGTTTATAACACAAAGAAATTGTAAATGCTTGAGGTGATGGATACCCATTTACCCTTATGTGATTATTATGATTTGCATGCCTATTTCAAGATAGTTGATCTATAAGTATACACATCTACTATATACCCGTAATAATTAAAAATTTAAAAATAAAATTATAATGCAAGATGAACTAATGAATTTTATTATAATAGAATATGTAATAGAACTTAAAAAATAATCATATAGATTCAGATTCTATACTGCAACTAATATTTAAGGAATAATACTTTTAAAATCTTGGTGTCACATCAAAGAAGAATATTCAAAGTTATTTGAAAAGATTATTAAACACTCCTTCGTTTTCTAAGTAGTTATTTTTGTGAGGCTGCGTTTTCTTCACATATTTCAACCACAAGAAGATATTGCAATACATTGGATAAAGAAGCAGATATAAGAATCTAACTTTCTTCTCTTAAGAAAAAATGAAAGAAATTTTCAAATACATTAATAAAACAATGTTACTCTCCTGAACAATTTTATAGAAAATAGTTTTTTAAAACAAAATCTATGTTATTTATATTAACATATAATGTCTTTATTATTATTAGCACTATTATTATTTTTGAGAAAGGATATCACTCTGACACCTATGCTAGAGTACGGTGACACTATCATTGCTCACTGCAGCATTGAACACCTGGGCTCAAGCAATACTCTTGCCTCAGCCTCCTGAGCAGCTAGGACTACAGGAGTCCATTGCCACACCTGGCTAATTTTTAAATTTTTGTAGAGACTTGGTATTGCTATGTTTCCCAGGTTGGTTTCAAAGTTCTGGTCTCAAGCAGTGCTCTTGCTTCAGCCTCCCAATGTGCTGGGACTACAGTTATGATCCATTGAGTCCAGCCTGTTATTTTAAAAACAATTTATAAATAAATAGTTTTAAATGTCTGTATTAATTCTAACATTGTGAATGTTGATAGATATAACTCATATTTTATAAAGAAGTTCTTTGACATTTCTCCAAAGAAGACACAAATAGCCCACTGGCATATGAAGAGATGCTCAACATCACTAATTATCAAGAAAATGCCAATCAAAGCCATAATGAGACATCACCTCACCCCAGTTAGAGTGGCTATTAGTGGAAAGACATAAGATAGCAAGTATTGGCAAGGATGTGGCTTAAAAGGAACCCTTTACACACTGTGAGTGGAAATGTAAATTAGCACAGAAATTACTATTATGCCAGTACGGAAAACTGTATGGAGGTTCCTCAAAAAATTAAAAATAGAACTTCCATATGACCCAGCAGTCTCAATACTGGGTATTATTCAAAGGAATGAAATCAGTTGTCAAAGAGATACATGCACTTTCAGTTTATTGCAGCACTATTATCTGTGGTTAAGATAGGGAAACAACCTAAATTCATCAACAGATGAGTAAAGAAAATGTGGTATGTGTACAGAATGGAATGCTAGTCAGTCATAAAAAAGAACAAAAGCCAGTCATTTACAACAATATGGAAGAATCTGGAGGGTATTACGTTAAGTGAAATAAGACAGGCACAGAAAGACAAATACCACATGATCTCACTCATACACAGAGTCTTAAAAATTTGATCTCATGAAAGTAGAAAAATAGAATGGTAGTTTCCAGGGGCTGGGGTGGTTAGCAGGGAGGAGAGGATGGAGAGAAGTTGGTTATAAGATGGATAATTACAGTAAAATAGGAGATATAAGGCCAGGAGCTCTGTTATGAAAGCATGGTGATTATACTTAATGATATGTTTTATTCTTAAAAAGTGCAAAGAGAATTAATGCAAGTTTTCTCACTACAAAAGTAATACCTATGTGAGGTAATACATTTGCTAATTACCTAGAATGAACTATTCCACAATGTACATATACTTCAAAACATCCTGTTGGACACAATAAATGCATACAATTTCATCTGTCAATTAAAAAAATTAAAAATTCAGCTCTTTGGGCCCTTAATAGTTTTTAAGAGTGTATATAATTACTATGCCATCATTACATATATTAATAATATTCCATTACTAATACCCAACATCTTGTCTATATTAAAATATTTCAAATTTTCCACGAACATATGATTATATGTTTGTTTGTCAAATTAAAATCAAATTAAGGTCTCATTGTTATGATTTGTTTCTCTGTTTCAACTCCAACGGCGCAGTCCACATCCTACTTTTGATGCCATTGCTATGTTGGAGAAACCAATTCTCTTATCCAATGGAATGCTTCAATTTCCACATTTGGATGAACATTTCTTTTGATGTAATTAATTTTTCCTCTTTTCTCTGTGAACTTGTAGTTAGATGTGGAAGAGTGATTAGATTCAGACACATTATTTGGCAAGAATACTTCCCATATGGATGGACGCTTTCAACTTCCTTTTGAAGGATATCTTGAAACACAATGTCTTGTTCTTGTGTTTTTAGTGAATGCTGAAATTGATCAGTGGGTACAGGTGGGGTTAACCTAATTTATACCACAAAGTTTCTCATTAACATTTCACTTAATACCTTTAGAATCCATTTAATAATTGTTTCTTAGGGCTATTAGCTTACTTTGGGTGATTTTCTAATTCTATCAGGCTTCTTGCATTTTTTAAGCTGAACCTTTTCTATAAAGAACAATTTTTCCTCACTATTGATTATTCTGAAAATCAGGTCATTTATTAATTATAGAATAAATGCTTGAACATTTTCCTTTACTTTTCAATGTTAATGTTAATGAATTTGTGCACTAGTAATTAGCAATGTTGGCCAATAGTGGTTTTTAAAATAATTAACAATACAGTAATTTACATATGATTTATTTTAATCAATTTCAATCAATATTATTTTAATGATAAAAATTGGTCCAACATTACTAGTAGCAGGCCCTTCATGTTGGTTCCTAGGTTGCATGTTTTGACTCTTACTAGTCATCTGAAAACTTTTCTTCCTGGTAAAATAAGATTTCCCAGGCTTGTCTTGTATATTTCTTGTCCCAAATATGGAAATAGCCATTTCTGAAGAAGTACCTCAACATCCCTACTTAAAACAATTTAGAATGTCCTAAGTACTTAGGGAAAGAAAGATAAATGAGGCCAACTCAAAACTTTCAGATTTTGAGGTCATAATATTTAATTTAGGTATTCTATTTGATCAAACTACTCAGATAATTTATAAACACCATTACAATTTTGATATGATATAAAAGATGTACAGTTCATTGCGTTAACACTTTGATAAACACTTTTTTCAAATCCATTATTTTAACACTTCTTTTAAATAGAATATTACCTATAACCCCAATAATGGCAAAGATACAAAAAAAAAAAAAATGACTAGCTACTGTGTTTGAAGCAGAGATTTATGGGGGTCCAGGGTGAGAGTGAAATGCTGAACCTGGAGACTCCAGCCCTGTCCACTGAAACATTTCTTGGCTGACCCTTATGTCAGACCCTCTAGATACCCCCTACGGTTCTCAGGCTTTGTCAAATGTAGTTTGAAAGCAATTGATTTATAGCTGTTATTTTCAAAGTGTGCTACCTAGACCTGCAATATCTGCATCACCTGATACTTTAGAAATGCACATTTTCAGCCCTAACCCACACCCACTGAGTCAGAAATCCAGGGACTAGAACCCAGAAATCTATGTTTTAACAAAACTTGATGGACACTGAAGTTTGGGTGTCACTGTTTTATAACAGTCCATGTTTTTCAAAGCACCCTTTCCTATACTCACTCCTTATAGTTTTATAACTCCAATGGGAGGCAGGTGCTATCTCTTCTTTGTAGTTTGGAGACCCTAAGGAAGTTATAATTAACATTCAGGTTTTCTCACCTTTGAATTGGAACACTTTTTATCATATCATTTAACCATGATGACCTGTCTCTTCTGTCATGGAAATTCTGTATTTCAAATACTGTGATGTATTTTTAAATGATACTTGGCAATTATGTAAGGAGAGCAAGAAATACTTCACCTGTGAAAATTCCAGAGTTGTTGATAGAATACATATACATGCCTGTAAAACTGTAATCTGCATGCAAAAGTTACATTTTTCTTGTGGGGCTGCAGGAGCATCACATGAAATCCAGCTCTGGGTCTTCATCTAGGGATGGCAGTATATTGCTGCACACATGTGAACTTAGCCACTCCCAACATTCCCACTTCCATGTTTTCTTAAGCAATCACCTATCTAGAGAATGGCTGCAGGATAAAATGCCTCTATTTTAAATGACTTTCATTCCTGAGGTATCCTGGACTATAAGAAACACTTTAGACTTCAGTTATTCCTTGCAAGACATACAAGAAACTGAATTTAAAGATAAGAGTATATTTTCTCCTCCCAAGAGACAAATGGCTTGATTATTTGTTCCGGTCTCTGGAGCTGCTGGAGCAGTGGCTACTGTGTAAAGGGCATCGTGTACAGTGAGAAGGAGATTTGGTGCCCAAGGAAATGAAAAAAAATATTAGCACTGTTGTTATCTGTACTTACAAAGGAAGACTTGCATGGCAGATAACAGCATTCGAAGTTCTCTCTTCTATTTATCTTGCATTACATCTTCTGAACAAAACCAACGTGTAGACAACTGAAGCTTGTTCTAATAACAAAATTGTTGCCTGAAATGAAATTCTTGACATACCAATCATTCTCTATAGCCAAATCTTTTTTTCATACAAAACATGTTTGAAGAACACTTTAATGAATGTTTTGCACTTAGTCATCTACTTTATTTTCTTTGCTAAGAGGTCCTTCAATAACCAGAAAAGAACAAATCTTTCCTGGGAGGCATAAAATATTTCCTGGAATGTTATGAGCATAAGGTCTTCCTAAGACGTAACAGAAACAAAAACTGATGATTACTAGAACAAAAATGACTTTTTGTAAGAGTGTTCTAAGAGAATTGCCTAATAGACCTTAGAAAGGCCAAATACTAATTTGACTCTTAATTGATGAGATAGACAATGCCAGGTTTAAGGCCATAGTCCTTCAGCTTGTGGAAAGTGCCTGGAGATACATTTTAGGGAAGGAGGCAGTGACTCTGGGCTTAGCCCAGATAAATCAGTGTCTGCATGTATATTATAATTTCCCTTGAGTGAGGCACACTTCCCTGCCTTGTCCTGAACCTCGCTATATCTGAACCTCTCATGCCATAGATAGAAGTCAAATTTTACATGAGCTGTCCTTGGATAGAATAACATTTTTTATCACTATGGTTAATATCAGCTTTTTTTCTGAGAGCAGGTGTTGGAAACCAAATGGAGTATGAAACAGGGAGTTTATAATCTCCACTTAGTTAGACTGCCTTCTGAAATATCTGTAGAAAAAAAAGCAAGCATCTATCAATACAGTCACTTGTAAAATAATGCCCAGTGAACTTTACACAAAATTGGTTAGAAATAGAGGCAATGTACCTGCTCTTCTGCCTCACCCCATGCCCCGGCAAGGGCAAAGGCTGTGGTTTGAATACAAAGTACAGTTAAACTAAGGGCTTATTTACTAGATACTTTATTTTACTTCCCTTACAATGTACGTTTTACAAAGCCAGATAGATTGACTCTACTTAATCATATTTGCCAGGAGTTTTTGAAATTATAGGTTTCTCCATCTCATTTTTTAATTAACTTTATTTCTTTTTAAAATAGATTTTCATATTTTAATCACTACTCTTCTTTATAATTATATCCTTATTGTGATTATATGGATCTATTTTATTGCTGACTGCATGTCTAATCATTAGAATTGAAAATTTTGTCCTTCAAATGCCTTTTAACCTTCAAATGTTGTTTTTATATAATTTTGTTATACTCAAGCATTTTGATATATTGTACTTTTGGTTTATTTCAAGCTTAAATATTTTGTAATGTCTTCCTGATTTCCACTTTAGCTTATGAATTACTTAAAATTAACTTTTTAGCTTTTGAGTGTTATATTTTAGCAAACATTTTGTTCTGAATTCTAATCACACTGAATTGTGGGCAGTGAACATGGACTCTATGATATTGATTTTTTTGAGAAAATTATTGAGATTTTGTTTGTGATCTAATAAATGTATAGTGAGTATTTTATGTCATTGTTGTTTCTTTTTATTAATGTTATTTGTCTCTCTGATTTCCCATCAATAACTTTTCCTTGAATTATATTTTGCCCAATACAACTAGCTTTTATTTACTATTTGTGCAACATAATTCATTCCAGTCTTTATTCTCATCAGCTCTATATTATTTAATTTTAGTTTCATTACTTATAATTTAAAAGTTATATTTAAAACATCTAATCTGATAATTTTCTAGCAACAGATATACACACACACACACACACACACACACACATATGTGTGTGTATATATATGATTTGGCAAAATGTTAACGTTCTCTGCATTTCACATTCCCCTGAACAAAATGAAAAGATTTGTCTTAGTATTAGCAAATTTACACCTGGAGATTAGGTTAGAAATGATCTTACTTCCTTTATAATAGAGGGCAATGTGTTGGAAAGAGAGAAAACAACAGGAAAAAGAGAGAAGAGAATTCTAGGGAGTACCAACAGCCTGAACTGGACTTCCTGTTAAGAGGGGGAAATGGATGACTGTGTCCACTGATTAAAATGATTACTAGATTACTATGCATATTGGTAGGAAGTAAACACATGTGATAGCCATTCAGTTAGGGAACTCTCTGTTCAGTATTCCTATTAGACATTGTTTGTAATTACATATCTCTACACAATAAAAGTAAACATTATTTAATACTGTAATCAGAAGACTAAATATACTGTGTTGAAGACACTTGAAAGGGATAACTGTATAAAACAGAAGTTTGGTGTCTCTAAAACTGTCTGTGGGGACAAGAAACTCTTGGTCCTTAAACTAATGGCAAAGGAATAAAAGTACTTGGCAAGGATAATGGCAGAGGCTTTTTAATAAGTGTGATTCTGGATCTCCTTAATCAAAGAAAACATACTCAATAGATTCAGGTGAGTCAGAATCCTTTGCGACCCTGAACACATTAAAGAGAGAATCTGAAAATATCCCATTTTACATCCTCCATTTCATTTTGCAAATGCTGCTAATAAAGTAGAAATAGCATCTGAGTTACTTTCTGTCTTCAATGCCATAATCTGAAAGAATCGTCTACTTTCCAGGAAAATGAGATTTCCCCTTCCCAATTTCCCCTTCGTTTCCTAGGAAAAAGAAGAAGAGAAAGATAGGCAGCAATCAGGAAAAAATAGGGAAATAATTTTGACCTTGTGTGGTCTTCGTCTTCTTCTTTTTTTTTTTTTAATTTGGAGAAGGAGTAGGAGGAAAGGAGTATGTATGTGGCAAGATGAATAGCTGAGAAAACATATCTCCATTGGAGGGAAAAATTTCAGTTATAGTGCCAGGGTCTGTAATTTGCCATATCCAGATTTTCTACACTCTGATCTCTGTCCCTGTTTCTTCTCTATTTTCGGTTTCTCCACAGGTTATGATATAGCTACTATGTCTGAAACTAGACTCTAATTTATTTGTTTTTTAAATTTCTTAGAGGCCTACTTGTGTTGTCATTTATACTTAAGGAGCGCTGGTACTGAATGTCTTCATGGAATAAGGTGTTTCCAAGGGTTCATATTCTACGGTATCTTCAGTCTGCTAATGTAGCTATCTGGGGATGTTAAGAGAAATATGTGGCTTTATCTTTGGTTACATGAGGATGTGTTAGACTTGTAAATGTTATTATTTATTGTTTCCAGAAACAATAGTCAACTTTGTGCAAGTTGACATAGAGAAGGAAAAAAATGAGATCATCTTGCTCGTATTTATTTCCTACTATGAAATCTATTTTAAGATATGTTTACTTCTAGGACAATTCTATACAATGTATATGTAAGGGACTCTCCTTCAATCCTCAATTGAATTGAGTGACAGGACCAATGGATAACACACACAAAATAGAAATAGAATATATTTCAACTTTCATAGAGATTTTGGTTTAGTTGCACAAGACAAACTTATATAAAAATAAAGAAAATACTTTAAATCACACTCACATTTAGTGCATCTAGTCAATTAAAGATTCCACAACTGTAGGTAGAGGTTTAATGTTCTCCTCAGGGAAAGAAGATATAAACAAAGTAAAGTGTTAACAAAAATTTGCTCTGAGTCCAAAATAGCATAGGATATTCTGCTGATCATAGGTGTGTTTTTAAACTTTTTAAAAATCATACCCATTGTCAAATAAATCTTATGCAAAAATATGATTTATGAAAAGATATCTGTGAAATTTCTTTCATATATTTTCTAAAATTAAAGTTCAGGATAATTATGACTTTTAAAGTAAGCCAAACAGTAAGAATAATTTAATGAATGTAGCCATTTTAAATTCATAGTTATGGATTAGAGTCTCAATTATATTAATCACAGTATATAGTTATGTTTTATATTTTTTGGTTAAATAAAATTATGAAAAGGCTGAGTCAACCAGGTACCTTTTTATTTTTTTTGCAAATGAAAAAAGTTAAAACATAATACCTTGCAATTTCAGAGTATTCTTCAAACAAACTGCCACAGGACACAATTTTTATCTCAAAAGTTTTTTAAAATTGAATTACAGAAACAAACATGTTCTTGCTCTGTCAGCAAAGAAGCAATGTTACTCCAAAGGCAATGTGTTTTTATGGAACAGATCTTGATTTTTAATACTATTCTCTAATAAAATAAATCATGGTTTCTTAAACTAATGGGTGGTCTAGCACTGGGGAAGGAAATTTACAAGATCAGTCTAGAGCATCTTGTAGAGAGAGACAGTATGGTGAATATGGTGAACTAAAAAATCAAACCCCACAGTGATAGGTATATCAAAAGTACACAGGAGCAAATTGAAATAGTTCGTGATTGTCAAAGCTGGAAGAATTTGAGTAACAAGATAAATAGTATAGTATTGGGCTTTAGCCCAAAGTATAAATTAAATATACATAAATCCATAGACACATATGCAAATAATTGAATAAATAAATAAATAGAGGAAAATATACAAGTCTCCTATGAAATCTAGACCCAACATGGCGGCGTTACCCGGCATAGCAGGCCCTTTGTTAGACTTCCCTTCCTCTTTGAACACACCTGCAGACTTGCATACGTCAGAGGTTCTGGCTGGGCAACCACACTCCCCCATGACCTGCAGCTCACCTGCATTCCACAAGTTCGTAAACAGCAGTTTTGGTTAACAGTTTCCAAAGACCCCTTCCTCATGACTGTTACTAAGACCCCTCAGGCCCTGTTTGCACAACCAGCTTCCCTACCTCTTGGGCTATAAAAAGCCCCTACCCTCCTCCCTCAGCGCGACTTTCTCGGCCCACGCTTTTGGACCAAGGAACCTCACCCACAAGCCCTAATAAAGGCTATTCTCACTGCCATTTGCCTTGTGTCTTCGTTCCCAGTTTGGCTCCAGCCTCAGTTTACCTTTACATTTGGTGCCAAAACCCGGGAAGAGACCCCTCCCCGGACCCCCACTAGGTCGGACAGGCTCTCCTCTCCCCGAACTGGGATCCCCTCCTCAGAGCTGAGATCCCCTCCTCAAGCCTGGAGCCATCTCACCAAATTCAAGACTCAATTCTATCACTGCTGGGTAAGTTTTCCCCCTGTCCTGAAGGCTCCTTCTGGGAGTCCCTGTCCCAAGCACGCGGCCACATCAGGGGCTATCTCCGGTCAACTGTGACCTTTGCACCGGGGACTAGGAGATGTCCAACCTCCCCGGAAGCCACCGTACCCAGCACTCCGCGTGGCAGTGAGAGGACACTCCCATTGCCTCCGGACTGCCCGCCTTGAGACCATGGGAACTACTCAGTCCAAACCAAACTGAAAATCTCCTCTGGGGTGCCTCTCGGTGAATCTCCAGACTTTAAGTCTCAGCCAAGACATAAAATGAAAGTGGCTCATTTTCTTCCGCACAGTAACATGACTGCAGTATAAATTGGATAATCAGTCTAAGTGGCCTGCAGAAGGCACTCTAGACTTTAACATCCTCACAAATCTGACCAACTTCTGCAAGAGACTAGGCAAATGGTAGGAGATACCCTATGTTCAAGCCTTTTGGGACTTGCATTCTTACCCAGATCTTTGTGCTCAATGCTCGTTAGCTCAGGTCCTACTCATAAAGTCTCTTCCCTCGAGCAAGCAGAGGGATGATTCCTCCTCTTTTTCTGAGCCTCCTGACACCCTATCCCGGCCACCCCTTTGGTCTCCCACCCAACCTTCTCCTTACCCTGACTCGCCATTATCCCCGTCCTCGTCAGCGCCTGCCTTCCCTTCCACCCCTCCTGTGCCCTCGCCAAACCCGACAGATTCTGTCTCCCCTACCTCCACCTCCTCCCCTTCTTCGCCTGTCTCAGCCCATACTTGGTCCAGGAGCGACTTCCTGTGTCCCTTGTGAGAGGTGGCAGGTGAGGAAGGAGTAGTCCGGGTCCATGTGCTGTTTTTGCTGGCAGACCTGTCTAAGATTGAAGAGCATGTAGGCTCTTTCTTGGCCAACCCCACTCAGTATTTCAAAAAGTTCAGATATCTGTGCCAGGCATATGACCTCACCTGGCATGATCCCCATGTCGTTATGACCTCAACCCTGTCCCCTGAGGAACAAGAGTGTATCCTAGCGGCAGCCAGGCAGCACGCTGACCAGGTTCATTTAACTGACCATGCCATGCCAAGTTGGCACTGAGGCGGTGCCCTCAGCCGAGCCCAACTAGGACTAGCAGGTTGGTCAGGCAGGCCGCCGCCGCCGAGATATGATGGTCCAGTGCCTTCTTGCTGGCATGCAGGCACCCTCCAATAAGTCAGTCAATTTTAGTAAGTTCAAGGAGATAGTCCAAGGCTCAGATGAAAATCTGGCTGTTTTTCTTAACTGACTGACAGAGTCACTTATTCAGTACACCTGCCTTGATCCTGCCTCCCCTGCAGGAGAAGTCATCTTAGCTTCATACTTTATTTCTCAGTTGGTCCCCCATATCCAAAAAAAGTTTAAAAAGGCGGAGGACGGCCCTCAAACTCCCATCCAAGATTTAGTCAAACTGGCCTTCAAGGTCTACAACTCCAGGGAAGAAGCAGCTGAGGCCTAATGACAGGCCAGGCTAAAACAGAAGGTACAACTCCAAACCCTGCTTTGGTAGCAGCCCTGAGGCCGGCTGGCTCCAGGAACTCCCAGAAAAGAGGTACTACCTGAGCGCCACCTGGTGCCTGCTTCAAGTGCGGCAATGATGGCCACTGGGCCAGGCAGTGCCCTAACCCAAAGGAGCCAACTCGCCCCTGTCCGAACTGTTGGTAGATGGGCCACTGGAAGTCAGACTGCCCCGACCTAAGGACAGTCACTGCGCCTCCACGTGATGACCGTCCTCCAGGTATTGGAGGCACCTTCCAGCTCCTCGACACCGACGAAGATTGAAGAGGCCCAGTCTCGGAGACCCCTCTCACTCTCACCAAGCCCAGGGTTATGCTCCAGGTAGCGGGTAAGTCCATATCCTTCCTTATGGACACAGAGGCTATCTACTCTGTTTTGCCTTCTTTCAGTGGCCCCAGCCACCTCTCCACTGTCACAGTCATGGGAATTGACAGAACTCCCTCCAACTACCTCCAGACTCCTCCTCTGTTTTGCCGCCTGGATGGCTCCCTCTTCTTGCACTCATTTCTTATCATTCCTTCATGCCCAGTCCCCTTGTTAGGATGAGATCTCACTGGATAGGGGCCTCAGTTCACTTCCGACCCAACCCCTCCCCACACCTCGCGTTCCTCTTCCCCCTTCTCTCACCTGACAAACACCGCCAGGCTGACCCCCCACTCCCATTTCCAGTCCCCATTAACCCTAAGGTGTGGGACACCTCCACCCCTATCATTGCCCAGCACCACACTCCAGTCCGCATTTGGCTAAAAGACTCTTCCAAGTTCCCCTCTAGACCCCAGTTCCCTATCTCCCTTGAACACTGACAAGGACTAAAACCCATCATTACATGCCTGCTCCAGCAGCACATTCTAGTTCCCGCCAACTCACCATGCAATACTCCTATCCTGCCTGTACGGAAAAGCTCTGGGTCCTATCGTCTTGTTCAGGACCTAGGCCTCATCAATGAGGCAGTAGTCCCTACCTTTCCAGTTGTTCCTAATCCATATACACTCCTCTCATGCGTTCCCCCTGACACCACCCATTTCACTGTCCTTGACTTGAAGGATGCCTTCTTAACCATCCCTCTACATCCAGACTGCCACTTTCTGTTTGCTTTTACATTGGAAGATCCAGACACTCATATTTCTTCCCAGCTGACTTGGATTCTTTTGCCTCAAAGGTTCCATGATAGCCCCCATTTTTTTGGACAGGTACTGGCACAGGATATTGTCCTCTGTCCCCTGACCCACAGCACACTATTGCAGTATGTCGATGACTTATTACTATGTAGTCCTTCCTAGGAGTTCTCCCTTGCAGATACTGCTGCACTTTTAAATTTTCTAGGCGACCAAGGTTATCAGGTTACCCCTGCTAAGGATCAACTTTGCAGCCCTTCTGTCACCTACCTAGGCATACCCCTCACACCCACTACAAAAAGCCTTACAGCAGATAGAATAAGCCGCATTGAAACTCTCCAGCCTCCTCAGGATGTGGAAGAGATCTTGTCCTTCCTAGGACTGGTGGGGACAGTGAGTCTTATCCCGTGGCCCGAGTCAGGATCTTTAAGGCCTACATCAAGGTCATAAGCAGCTTCGTCAGCCTGGCCTCTGACATCAGACAACAGGAGGAAGCCATCTCAGCTCTATCTCAGGCAGCAAGCCCCAGGACAGCAGCAACCCTTTTTCCTGGCTAACCTTAGTCAGGGAAGGGGCTTAAGTGGTACACATGGCTGAGGTACACAACATCTCTCTTTGTTTCTTGTGTGCAGTCTTGAATAAGTCCCCACTGGTTGCGGTACCTTTACCTAGCCCTTTTTATTCCTCTAACCTAACCCCCTCCTTTCCCCTTCCCAGCCGAACACTACATCAATGAGTCAGGACTAGTAGAAACCAATCTCCTCACTCTAGAAAAGATGCAGGAAAGATTCCACCAGAAAAATCTCAGATCGAGGCCCTCACTTAGGTGGTGGCAGTCGTCTGTAGGCCGGTTAAGTCCCACCCTTTCTAAGCCCCTTGCTAATCATTGGCTTCTTGCTACTCATAGCTCCCTGTGTCCTACCCTTCATCCAGGACCACATGAAAGAAGTCTCCCAGGTCACTTTCAATCAGATGCTGCTCCACCCCATACCCAAGTTCCGACCTCCGAAGAACCCCATGACGACCCATACCAGCAGGAAGCAGCCAGATGAACATGTCGCCCCATTTTCTTATTAGAAAGAGGTCGGAATGTTAGGCAGGAATCTAGAGCCAACATGGCGGCATTACCCGGCATAGCAGGCCCTTTGTTAGAGACTTCCCTTCCTCTTTGAACACACCTGCAGACTTGCATATGTCAGAGGTTCTGGCTGGGCAACCACACTCCCCCATGACCTGCAGCTCACCTGCATTCCACAAGTTCGTAAACAGCAGTTTTGGTTAACAGTTTCCAAAGACCCCTTTCTCATGACCGTTACTAAGACCCCCCCAGGCCCTGTTTGCACAACCAGCTTCCCTACCTCTTGGGCTATAAAAAGCCCCTACCCTCCTCCCTCAGCGCGACTTCCTCAGCACACGCCTTTGGAACAAGGAACTTCACCCGCAAGCCCTAATAAAGGCTATTCTCACTGCCATTTGCCTTGTGTTTTCGTTCCCGGTTTGGCTCCAGCCTCAGTTTACCTTTACAAGAAACAGACATGTTCTTGCTCTGTCAGCAAAGAAGCAATGTTACTCCAAAGACAATGTGTTTTTATGGAACAGATCTTGATTTTTAATACTATTCTCCAATAAAATAAATCATGGCTTCTTAAACTAATGGGTGGTCTAGCACTGGGGAAGGAAATTTACAAGATCAGTCTAGAGCATCTTGTAGAGCCAGACAGTATGGTGAATATGGTGAACTAAAAAATCAAACCCCACAGTGATAGGTATATCAAAAGTACACAGGAGCAAATTGAAATAGTTCATGATTGTCAAAGCTGGAAGAATTTGAGTAACAAGATAAATAGTATAGTATTGGGCTTTAGCCTAAAGTATAAATCAAATATACATAAATCCATAGACACATATGCAAATAATTGAATAAATAGATAGAGGAAAATATACAAATCTCCTATGCCAAATAATTTCAAATAATTTATCTTGATATTCTTCCCTAAAGGAGGAGTAACATAAATCCCCACTTCTTAAGTGATTGTCTTTCAAAAAGCATACTATAGAAAGTGAATAAACAGAGCACGGAAAGGGCAGGAAAAGAGTCACCTACAGTGGAGACTCCTGATCAGTACTAGCTCAGCCAGGGAATTAAAGTTAATGCTGTAAATAATAATTCATACTGATATGATCTTGTGTGAGTGAGGTAATAAAAATGACGCTTGATCTCTGTGATCTCTCCCCTTCACTCAAATAAATGCCCACAAATCCAATTTAAACAAAAGAAAAACATCAAACAAATTCCCACAGAGGAGCATTCTACAAAATACCTAGCCGGCACTCATCAAAACTGTGAAGGATATTAAAACCAAGTCTATAGAATATTGAACACAATGAAGAGTTTAATTGTCTAACAACAAACATGATAAAATACTTAGAAATACATTTAACGTAAATGTTGGAACACATAAAAATATCAAGTACTCTGGAATTTTACAAAAGTAGTATTTAAAAAAAAACCTCTTTAGGATATCAAAACAGCATCAAGATATAAATTCTCCTTAAATTAATTTATAGACTTAATGTGATATGAATAAAAATACCATGGAGTTTTCTCTGGAACTAATCAAGTTTACTAGGAAAATTTACACATAAATATAGCTAGATTTTGGCATCAGAGTGATGCTAGCCTCATAAAGTGAGTTTAGAAGTGTTTTCTTTGCTTGTGTATTTTGGAAGAGTTTGAAAGGGTTGATATTAATTCTTCTTTGAATATTTGGTAAAATTCACCCATGAAGCCATCTGGTCCTGGGATTTTCTTTGTTGGGAGGTTTTTGATTACTGATTCTATCTCCTTATTTGTTATTGATCTGTTCAGGCTTTCAATTTCTTCTTAATTCAGTGTTGGCAGATCGTATGTGTTTAAGAATGTGTTTATTCTTTCTAGGCTATTCAGTTTACTGGCATATAATTGTTCATAATAGCCCCTTATGAATATTTTTATTTCTGAGGCACCTATGATAGTGTTTCCTTCATTTCTGATTTTGAGTCTTTTGTCTTAGTCTAGCTAAGAATTTGTCAATTTTGTTTATCTTTTCAAAAAACAACTTAGTTTTGTAGTTTTTTCTATACTTTTTACGATTTGATTTAGTTTTTCTCTAATTTTTATTATTTATTTTCTTCTTCTAACTTTGAGATTTGTTTGTCCTTCTTGTCCTAGTTTATTAAGATGTAAACCTAGGTTATGTATTGGAGATCTTTCTTCTTTCTAAAGGTAGGAATTTCTTGTTCCATCTTGCTCCAAAAGCACTACTTTTGCTTATGGGTTGTGATTTCTGGTATGTAGTGTTCTTATTTCATTTGTTGCTAGATACTTCTTAAATTCCCTTTTGATTTTCTTTTTGATCCAATGGCTGTTCACAAGTATGTTGTTTAGTTTCTACATATTTGGGATACCAAAGGTGCATGATCCTTTCAATGTGCCGTTGAATTCTCTTTGCTAGTATTTTGTTGAGGATTTTTCATCTATGTTTATTAAGGATATGGGCTGTAGTTTTTTTTTTTTTTTTTTTTTTTTACATGTTTGTTGGGCTTTTCATGCTGGCCTTGTAAAAAGAGGTTGAAAATGTTCCTTCTTCTCAATAGTATGTGAAACATAAAATAGTCAAACTGTTAGGAACAGAGAATAGAATGGTGGTTGCCAGAGGCTAAGGGAGGGGAAAAGGAAAAATGTTAGTGAAGGGGTATAAAGTTTAGTTATGCAATATACAAAAGTTCTAGAGATACAATGTATAACACTGTGACTATGGTTAATAATACCATATTATATATTTTAAATTTGCTGAAATATTCTCACCACACACACACACACATATCCACACACAAGAAGATTGTAACTATGTGAAATGATGAATGTTAATTATCTTGATTGTGATAATTAGTTCATAATACATACCTATATCAATTCAACTTGTACATTTTAAAGCTAAAATTAGATAAGACACTACTGGAAAGGTAGAGCTTTGAGTAGAAATCATCTTTTCCAATATGTTAACATACTACAAAGTCTTTATAATGAAAATATGTATGATTGGCACATGACTAAACAAATAATTCCAGAAATAAACCCAAGTACATATGCAAATATAGCACATGGTCAAGAAACATCACAAATAGCTAGGGCAAAGCTCCGTTTTTTAAGCAATGATGCTGGAACACTTAGACAAATTTTTGAAAAATAAAATTAGACCTTTCCTTCAGAACATACATAGAATAAACTTCAAATAAATCAGAGTTCTGATTATAAAATATAAAACTGTTGAAGTACTAGAGGTAAACTTGAATGAATTCCTTTATGACAGTGTAGGGAAAGGCTTTCTAGCTATATATAAAAATTCAAATACAGTACAAATAAGCATAATTACTTTAGATCTTGTTCATATTTATGTTTATAAATATTTAATATATTTAGATATACATGTGTGTATAAATGCTTATACATACTTATGTCAATAAATGATTATGTATTTATAATAAATATTGTACATTCATTAAAATTTGTATGGAAAATGCAAACTTTTCATCCTAAGAACACCATAAGCAAAATCAAAAGGCAAATGACAAACTGGAAAAAAATATTTTCTACATCTGACACAGGTATGAAGTTAATATTCCCAATATATAAAGAAATTTTAATAATTTCAAGGAAGAAAAAATCTTATAGAAAAATGGGCAAATGGCATGAATAGACACACATATCAGTCGACACATACATAGAATTTTTAAATATTTAAATATATGAACAGATGTTCAACTTCACTCATGAGATAACCAAAATACTGGACAAAATTCAAAAGCTTGACAGTATATTTTACTAGGGCTATGTTGGTGAAACTCTCGGGCAACAGTCCATCTCAGATGTTATCCGTAAGCCTAAAACGATACGACCACTACAGAGGGGAATTTGGCAAAGCCTAAAATTCTACATATGTATTTATCCTTTGACTCACCAATCTATATTTTGGGAATTAACTCTGAAGATACACCTCAAACCATACAAAAATAGCTTGTCTCAATATCATTTATTAAAAATTATTTGTAATTATAAAATGTTAGTTTAAATGTCCAAATACAGGGAAATGTTTAAATTAGGTATAGTGTACACAACAAAATAGATACCGTTCCGCTGTGACAAAAAATGAAAAAGACATCTATAAACTGATTGAATCTATTTACAAAAGTATTGTGTATTTTATAATATATAATATATTAGAAAAGTAAAGTATTTTTTTCCGTTGTGTAAGAAAGATGAAGGAACAAGAAAAGCTACGTGAATTTGCTTACTTTTGTTAGAGAAAAACACAGAATGGATAACCAGAACCCTGTGAAATTGGCGAGTTATGGTGTCAGGTCCTAGGGGAAAAGGGATGAGATGGGGGATAGGATAAAACTTCTCTGAGTATACCTTTTTATTAATTTTGGAAGCACATTCATATTCTAATCACGCAAAATTAAATCAATGAAGATAAAAATAATTCTAAAATGAACTGCAAACAGAAGGAAAAGAACCCAACTATTATTGTAAATGAAGAACAACCACAATGAACCAGTAAAGAAAATAATTTAAATAACTGCTAGACAATAAGACTTTGACTAATTAGGGAAATATTAGGGAAACAATTTGACTCAAATTAGGGAAATTAAACTGAACTAAACTAAAACTCTGTACCTACATCTTATCTCTGTCCACTAAACGTTCTAAAAGTGATGATGCTCTAGTAGTAATAAATATACCTAGCTGCTGAAATTTTGGTTTGTAAATACCATTTCCCACTAAAAAGGATTAGAGCTTCTTGGAAAAATGGCTCATTCCATGCCTGGGCAGAAAAGGTCCAAGGTGAGCCTAGAATTTATTGTTATGCCACAAAATAAGTAGTGTAAAAAAAACTGAAGGGGACATAGGAGAAAGATTAACAAGATTCCCATTGACCAAATTTGGTTCACTTGGAATATCAAATGAAATGTGTTCAATAATAAATTATTACTTTTTGTAAAAAATGGGAGTTTATTAGCTAGATAGATTAGATAAGAATCTCATAGAGAAATGCAGATTGATAAATATACACGGAGTAATGGATTTGGAGAATTATTATTTTGCAATTAGCATTTTAAACATTTCAAGAATCATGAACCAGTATTAAATCTAGGGGAGCAAAATTTGATGGAGATTAGGATATCTGCATAATTTCAATGTCTACCCATAGATTGCTTATTAGTTGCAAAGCAAAAACAGTAGCTATTCACTGAAGAAATTAGAGAACATTCTGAGCTTGTGATCAAAATTAACATCACCAATAAAGGGTAGGCAGATGCCATGTGCCTCCAAATGGGATATTCTGTAAAGATCAAAATATTTTTTACACAATATACCTAGAGGTGGGAATACATTACTTGAATCTGATTATGAAGAGACATCAGACAAAACCAAACAGGCATATTCTATAAAATAATTATCCAGGGCCAGGCACGGTGGTTCATGCCCATAATCCCAGCACTTTGGGAGGCCAAGGCAGGTGGATCACCTGAGGTCAGGAGTTCGAGACCAGCCTGGCCAACATGGCGAAACCCTATCTCTACTAAAAATACAAAAATTTGCCAGGCGTGGTGGCATATGCCTGTAATCCCAGCTACTTGGGAGGATGATGCAGGAGAATTGCTTGAATCTGGGAGGCAGAGGCTGCAGTAAGCCGAGATCATGCCACTGCACTCCAGCCTGAGTGACAGAGCAAGACTCTGTCTCAAAATAATAATAATAATAATAATAACAAATAATTATCCAGTATTTTTTAAGCTGTTAATATTATGAAATACAAAGAAAAGCAAAGGTATTCTTCCAGATTACAGGAGATTAAAGAAACCTGACTAATTGCAACATGTAATCCTAAACTAGATATTGTCCTATAGGGAAAAGTGCCATAAAATAAATTATTGTGATAAGCAATGAAATTAGCACTTATAGTGTATATTAAATTAAATCATTCTAACAATCTTAATTTTTCTGAATTTGCAACATTACTTTGGGTATAAAAATATTCTTATTTGTAGTTTTCTTTACTCTCCTCCTTATAGGTTTATGTATTTATCTACAAACACAGAAAATCACAGCAAAAAAGGTGTAAATTTTCATTTTATTTGCCATACATATTTTTAAAACATAAAAGGAAAAATGATTTTTATTTTTACCAACATATTTAGTATATATCTTTTATTCTTGAAGTTTAAAGTTTACCTCTAGTTTTCTTTTCTTTTTTGTTTTGTTTTGTTTTGTTTTGTTTTGTTTTGCTTTGCTTTGCTTTGACAGAGTGTTACTCTGTCACCCAGGCTGGAGTGCAGTGGTGTGATCTCAGTTAACTGCAACCTCTGCCTCCCAGGTTCAAGAAATTCTCGTCTTCAGTCTCCCAAGTAGCTGGGATTACAGACGAGTGCCACCACCCCTGGCTAATTTTTGTATTTTTAGTAGAGACAGGGTTTCACCACGTTGGCCAGGCTGATCTCAAACTCCCGACCTCAGGTGATCTGCCCGCCTTGGCCTCCCAAAGTGCTGGGATTTTAGGCGTGAGCCACTGTGCCTGGCCTCTAGTTTCATTATCCTTCAGCCTGAACAACTTTCTTTAGCATTGTTTTAGAGCGGGACTGTTGACAACAAGTTCTCTTGGTTTTCCTTCATCTAAAGTTATGTATATTTCACTTCATTACTGCAAAATGTTTTTTGGATGAAGAACACTGGATTGTTTTAAAAATGTTTCACACATGGTCTACTAGCCTCCACAGTTATCCCATTAATATCCCATTTTCTTTTATATATATTAAGATTTTTTTCTTTAGCTTTTATTTTCAGTAGTTTAATTTATGAAATACTTGGGAATAGTTTTCTTTGAGTTTATTTTATTTTGATTTGATGAGTTTCTGCAATCACTTATTTACATCTTTCACCAAACTTGGAAATATTTCTATTTTCTCAAAAAAAGGTTGTTTTTTCTTTTTTTCTTTTTACTCTGTTGATAGTTTCTTTTGCTGTGCAGAAGCTCTTTAGTTTTAATTAGATTTTATTTGTCAGTTTTTGCTGTTGTTTCCATTGCTTTTGGTGTCTTTGTCATGAAATCTTTTCCCATTCCTATGTTCTGAATGGCATCGCCCAGGTTGGTTTCTAGAGTTTTTATTATAGAGGCAGGAGGCTGACAGGGGCAAGTCCTTAGTGAAACCCCACCTTCAAGCCAAAATGCCTGAAACCCACAGCCCAAAATGAGAACTTCTTTTTTTTTTTGCCCACTCTCTCTTGATTGTTTCTTTCTGAATAATGCCTTTTTGCCAATCGAATGTTGCCTTTTCCAAAACTACTATGGCCAGCCCTGCTCTCCCATCCTGTGCCTATAAAGACCCCAGGCTCAGTAGGTAGGGGAGAGAGAGGCAGCTTGACTTTAGAGAGATGGCTGTACTTCAGATGAAAAAGGTGACTTGACTTTGGAGAGATAGCTTGACTTCAGGGAAGAGCTGGCAGGACTTCAGGGGAAGAATACCTGCCCATCTCATCCCCTCTCCGGCTCCCCTCTCCACTGAGAGCCATTTCCATCACTAAATAAAATTCTCTGCCTTCATCATTCTTCAAGTGTCTACATGACCTTATTCTTCTGAGATGCCAGACAAGGGCTTGGGACCCACCAGCTGTGGGTACCCAAAAAAGGATGTCACACTGGCCCTTTGCCCTTGCTGGTGGAAAAGAGTCACCCCACACAATGAGTCAAGGAACCAAGTGAACTGATACACACAGCAGAGCTAAAAGAGTATTGTAACATGTTCCCTGGGGCTTCAGGGTCACAAGCACCCCTACTGGGGCACTGCCACAGGCCCTGCACAGAGCTTGTTTCTGTTGGCAGCAAGCTGGATCCCTCACTAACTTGCTCACATGCTCCCTCCCGCAAGGGATTGAATGTGGTGTGCCAAGTAAACAGGGCACCACTGTCGCAGTCTGATGATGGGACTGAGGAAAGTCCTGCATCATTTACGGTTTGGGGCTTTTACATTTAAGTCTTTAATCCATCTTGAGTTTTTTTTTTTTTTTTTTTTTTTTTTTTTTTTTTTTTTTATATATGGAACGAGGAAGGGGTCTAGTTTCAGTCTTCTATATGTGGTGAGCAAATTATCCCATGCATGCACCATTTATTGAATTGGGTGTCCTTTCCCCATTGCTTGTTTTGTCAGGTTTGTTGTAGAACAGATAGTTGTAGGTGTGTGGTCTAACTTCTGGGTTCTCTATTCTGTTCCATTGGTCTAGGTGTCTGTTATTGTACCAGTATCATGCTGTTTTGGTTACTATAGCCCTGTAGTATAGTTTGAAGTTGGATAGCATGATGCCTCCAGCTATGTTCCTTTTGCTTAGGATTGCAGTACCTTGGCTATTTGGGCTCTCTTTGGTTCCATGTAAGTTTTAAAATAGTTTTTTTTCTAGTTCTGTGAAGAATGTCAGTGGTAGTTTAATCAGAATACCATTGAATCTATAAATTACTTTGGGCAGTATGACCATTTTAATGATATTGATTCTTCCTATCCATAGCAT
This sequence comes from Rhinopithecus roxellana, assembly GCF_007565055.1. Classification (NCBI taxonomy): domain Eukaryota; kingdom Metazoa; phylum Chordata; class Mammalia; order Primates; family Cercopithecidae; genus Rhinopithecus; species Rhinopithecus roxellana. The sequence continues at coordinate 89,365,637 of NC_044552.1, read as the reverse complement.
GGATTTTTTTTTATTTGTATGTGCTTCACTGCTTTCTTTGAGCAGTGGTTTGTAGTTCTCCTTTTGGACGTCTTTTGCCTTCCCAGTTAGCTGTGTTTCTAGATATTTTATTCTTTGGTCCTTGGCTTGCCTGTTTTTGGTATATAGGAATGCTAGTCATTTTTGCACATTTATTTTATATCCTGAGACTTTGCTGAAGTTGCTTATCAGCTTAAGAAACTTTTGGGCTGAGATGATGGAGTTTTCTAGATATAATATCATGTCATCTGCAAGCAAAGATACTTTGACTGTCTCTCTTCCTATTTAAATGTTTTATTTCATTCTCTTACCTGATTGCCCTGGCCAGAACTTCCAGTACTATGTTGAATAGATGTGGTGAGAGAGGGCATCCTTGTCTTGTGCCAGTTTTCAAGGGGAATGCTTCTAGTCTTTGCCCATTCAGTATGATGTTGGCTGTGCATTTGGATTTTATTATTTTGAGGTATGTTTCATTAACACCTAGTTTATTGAGAGTTTTTAATGTGAAGGGATGTTGAATGTTTTTGAAATCCATTTCTACATCTTTTGAGATTATCATCTTGTTTTAGTCTTTAGCTTTGTTTATGTGATGAATCACATTTATTGATTTGCATATGTTGAACCAATCTTGCATTCTTGGGATGAAGCCTACTTGATCATAGGGGATCAACTGTTTTATGTGCTCCTAGATTCAAGTTGCCAATATTCAGTTGAGGATTTTTGCATCAATGTACATGAAGGATACTGGCCTGAAGGTTTTTGTTTTTTTGTATCTCTTCCATGTTTTGGTATTAGGATGATGCTGGCTTCATAGAATGCATTAGCGAGGCATTTTTCTTCCTCAATTTTTTTGAAATAGTTTCAGCAGGAATGGCACCAGGTTTTCTTTGTACATCTGGTATGAATTCAGCTGTGAATCTGGTTCTGGGCTTCTTTTGGGTGGTAGGCTATTATTGCCTCAATTTCAGAACACATTATTGGTCTGTTCAGGGATTTAATTTCTTCCTGGTTCAGTCTTGACATGGTGTCTGTGTCAAGGATTTTATCCATTTCTTCTAGATTTTCTAGTTTATGGGCACAGAGATGTTTATAATATTCTCTAATAGTTGTTTATATTTCTGTGGGGTCCGTGATAATATCCCCTTTGTTGTTTCTGATTTTGTTTATTTGAATCTTCTCTCTTTTCTTCATTATTAGTCTAATTAGTGGTTAATCTGTTTTATTGTTTATTTTTTCAAAAAAACAACTGCTTGATTTCTTGATCATTTGAATGGTTTTTCATGTCTTTAATTCCTTCAGTTTATCTCTGATTTTGGCTATTTCTTGTCTTCTGGTTGCTTTGGTATTTCTTTGCTTTTGGTTCTCTAGTCTTATTACTTGTGATGTTAGGTTGTTACCTTGAAATCTTTCTAAATTTTTAATATAGGCATTTAGTGCTATGTATTTCCCTCTTAACACTGCCTTAGCTCTTTCTCAAATTCTGGTACTTTGTGTTTTTGTTCTCATTAGTTTTTGATTTCTGCCTTAATTTCATTACTTTCCCAAAAGTCATTCTGGAGCAGGTTATTCAATTTCCATGTAATTGTTGGTTTTGTCTGAATCTGTTAGTCTTCAGGTCTAATTTAATTGCACTTTGGTCTAACAGACTGTTATGATTTTAGTTTTTTGCATTTGGTGAGGAGTGTCTTACTTTCAATTATATGATCAATTTTAAAGTAAGTGCCATGTGTCAATGAGAAGAATGTATATTCTATTGTTTTGGGATAAATAATTCTGTAGATTTCCTTCAGGTCCATTTGATCCAGTGCTGAGTTCAGGTCCTGAATATCTTTGTTAATTTTCTGTCTCAGTGATCTATCTAATATTTTCAATGGGGTGTTAATGTCTCCCACTATTATTGTGTGGGATTCTAAGTCTCTTTGAAGGTTTCCAAAAACTTGCTTTATTGCGGCACTATTCACAATAGCAAAGACTTGGAATCAACCCAAATGTCCATCTGTGACAGACTGGATTAAGAAAATGTGGCACATATACACCATGGAATACTATGCAGCCATAAAAAGGGATGAGTTTGCGCCCTTTGTAGGGACATGGATGCAGCTGGAAACCATCATTCTTAGCAAACTATCACAAGAACAGAAAACCAAGCACCGCATGTTCTCACTCATAGGTGGGAACTGAACAATGAGATCACTTGGACTCGGGAAGGGGAACGTCACACACTGGGGCCTATCATGGGGAGGGGGGAGGGGGGAGGGATTGCATTGGGGAGTTATACATGATATAAATGATGAATTGATGGGTGCTGACGAGTTGATGGGTGCAGCACACCAACATGGCACAAGTATACATATGTAACAAACCTGCACGTTATGCACATGTACCCTAGAACTTAAAGTATAATAAAAATAAATAAATAAATAAATAAATAAATAAATAGATAGATAAATAAATAAATAACTTGCTTTATTAATCTTGGTTCATCTGTGTTGGTGCATATATATGGAAGGTGTTAAATGGGAGAGAATCAGGATAAACAACTAATGGTTACTATGCTTAATACCTGGGTGATAAAATAATCTGTACAACAGTCCTCCACCATGCAGTTTATCTGTGTAACAAACCGGCACATATACCCCTGAACTTAGAATCAAAATTATTATTTTTTTCTGCATTGTCTTTCCCCTCTGCTTCTGAAACTTCAAAGACATAAATGGTTAGCCTTTTGTTATTGTATCATAAGCTCTGGAGGCTTTGATATTTTTTTAAAAGTATTGTATCTGTCGATTCCTCAAATTAGATAATTTCTTTTGTTCTATATTCAAGGTCACTAACTTTTTTTCTCTGTTATCACCATTCTGCTACTGAGCCTATTTAGTGAATTTTCTACTTTAGATAATATATTTTTATTTCTGAAATTTCCAGTTAGTTATTTTAAAGTTTCTATTTGTCTGCTCAGAACTCTCTCTCCATTCATTTTAAGCAAGCTTAATGTCTACTTTGCCTCATGGTTTTCATAGCTTCTTCAAAGTCTTTGTGTGATAATTGCTACATGTGAGTCAAATCAGGTTTATCATCAGTTGATTATCTTTTTCCTTGAGAACTGGGTATAGTCATAGATCATATTCTCTATGATGTATTTATGTCTCATAATTTTAGATTGTATCTTCAATGTATAGATCATTTTGTTATGAAAATCTGGATCCTGTTTAAATCTTCCAGATAATATTGATTTGTTACTGCTATTACTGATGTTTTTCTTGGTAATCAACCTGGTTGATTCGTCCTTGCCTTCTGCCAGCAAGATTCCATTCTCAATTAAGTTTTTGAAGCCTCTGTTATAGAGTTTGAATGTGACCATGCCACTCTTTGATTTCTAGTTGATAGTGGTTCTCAAAACCTTCACTATGCTTTTGGGAGCCTTTTTCACAGATACCCAGGTTGTGGGTAAGTCCAGTAGTTGTCTTGGTTTATACACATAATTATTGAATTCCTTCCCAAGTTCTATCCTCTCTGAATTTACCTATAACCCCTGGTTACCAAGGATCCTCTTTGCCAGTTTCTTTGGCCAGAAAAATTAGCTTCTTTCATAGTTTTATCCGGCCGAGTTGGCAAATCTGACTGACTGGGGATTACCCACATGGCAAAGTTGTGAGAGAAAGGAGAGAAAAAAAAAATTAGAAATTTCATGCCATGCACTTTTTAGACAATAGTCACTCCTTTTCTTGGTTCATCTAGCCATAGACACAGGTTTTACATTGAAATTTTATATACCTATGGCTCCACCTCTGTCATTGCAAGACTCATTCATCTCTGCAACAGGGTTTGCTTTGCAGCAGCTTCCCTGCCACAAAAGAAAAAAAAAAAAAAAAAAAAGAAAAGATTAACCCAGTACTCCCCACTTTTCCTGGCCTCAGGGCTAGAAAATGTTTTCCTTCAATGTTTTTTCTGTCAGTGTTCACTGCACAGCTTCACAACCTGAGCTACTAGATCTTTCTTGGGTGCAGGCTTAGAAATAAACAGAGAAAACAAAATAAAACAAACAACTTAGGAAATGTGCTGTTGGTGGTCTTTCTTCAAGTCTGAAATTGCGCTTTTATCTTTTTATTCTTCTTTACCTTTTCAGAGTCCTCAGGTGGTTGACCTGTTTATTCATTTCAGAATTTACAGTTGTGACCAGGCCCTTGCTATCTTACTCCAGTTTGAATGGTATTGAAAATTCCCATTCTTTCTGTTGGAAAAATTCCTTAAATATTAAATGGTAAAGCAACATATTGTATGCAGGTTATACTTAAATAGTCCATAAAGAGCAATTATTTTTCTATCTATCTATCTATCTATCTATCTATCTATCTATCTATCCATCTATCTATCTATCTGTAGATAGATATAGATAGATCTAAATATAGATATAGATATAGAGAGAATGTTAAAATGTAGCAAGATGTTAATAATTCAGGAATCTGTGTAAAATATGTAGTTTTCTGTTTTATCCTTATAACTTTTCATTAGATTTCAATTATTTCAAGAAAAAGTTTTTTTTTTTTTTTTTTTTTACAAAAAGAAAAATAACTCTGAAACATCTTCAATCTAACACTAATTATTTAAATAAAAGCATCTAATGCACTTCATTTGTCAATACTGTTCGAAAGATCCTGCCATCTTCATTGTGAATTGTGCTTTCCTGGGCAACTTGGAATGACAGATTTAACACAATAAATCTTCATTTTATAAAAGAATATCTTTCTGGAGCAATTATTAAAATTTATTTTGCATAATAAACTTAGAAGCCACTGTTCTACTCTAAATTAATATGATGAGATGCTAAAAACTGATGGAAATACTTTAGGGAACCTTTGTTACATATGTGTCAAGTGTTTTGAAATTATTTTATTTTCATTGCATTCACTTGTATAAAAACTGCATAAAAATCAGCAAAAAAGAGATGAATACAATGACTGTTCTCTATTCTAGCTGAACTGCAATATCCTGCTGAATCATAAAGATGTCAGCACATCTTAAGCTTTAAATACATTCATCAATTATTCCAGGTGTTATTATTTGGATTAGACAATGGTGAGAACTACATTTTTTTTTATAACACTTGCTCATAGAAACACCTCTTTCAATGTCAATGACATAAAACTTGGAAGACTTTTTTTCTGTCTACCATTATGCTTCTTCCTTTCCTCAAAATAAATAAATTTTAATATCAGAGTGTCTATAGAGTTTTGTGGCAACATTTCACTCTAGAAAATACCAAGTAATTTGTTTTACTATAAAATATGAAAGTTTATGTATTATCGTAGTTTCTATGTTCAGATGACTTTGGATGGAAGTATTTAGTGATTTATGCTTTAATTTAGAATCACTAATTGACAGTTGAAAAACATTTGGTTGATGGATACTGTATTAGTTTGTTTTCATGCTTCTAATAAAGACATACCTGAGACTGGGTAATTTATACAGGAAAAAGGTTTAATGGACTTACAGTTCCACATAGCTTGGGAGGCCTCACAAGTATGGCAGAAGGCAAGGAAGAGCAAGTCACATTTTACATGATGGCAGCAGGCAAATAACGAGAGCTTGTCCAGGGAAACTAGTTTATAAAATCATCAGATTTCATGAAACTTATTCACTGTCATGAGGACAGCAAAGAAAAGACCTGCCCTCATGATTCAATCACCTCCCACTAGGTTCCTCCTATGACATGTGGGAATTGTGGGAGTTACAATTTAAGATGAAATTTGGGTGGGGACACAGCCAAACCATATCATTCCACCAGAAATCTGGCCTCTCCCAAATTTCATGTCCTCACATTTCAAAACCAATCATGCCTTCCCAGCAGTCCCTCAAAGTCTTAACTCATTTCAGCATTAACTCAAAAGTCCACAGTCCAATGTCTCATCTGAGCAAGGCAAGTCTCTTCCATCAATGAGCCTGTAAAATCAAAAGCAATAGTTGCTTCCTAGATACAATGGGGGTACAGGCATTAGGTAAATACAGCCATTCCAAATGGGAGAAATTGACCAAAACAAAGGGACAACAGGTCCCATGCAAATTCAAAATCCATTGGGGCAGTCAAATCTAAAAGCTCCACAGTGATCTCCTTTGGCTCCATGTCTCACATCCAGGTCATGCTGACGCAAGAGGTGGTTTCCCATGGTCTTGGGCAGTTCCACTACTGTGGCTCTGCAGGGTACAGCTTCCCTCCCAGCTGCTTTCATGGGCTGACGTTGAGTATCTTCAGCTTTTCCAGGTGCACAGTGCAAGGTGTCAGTGAATATACCATTCTGGGGTCTGGAGGACGGAGGCCCTCTTCTCACAGCTCCACTAGGTGGTGCCCTAGTTGGGACTCAGTGTGGGAGCTCTGACCCCACATTTCCCTTTCACACTGCCCAAGCAGAGGTTCTCCATGAGGGTCCCACTCTTGCAGCAAACTTCTGCCTGGACATCCAGTCATGTCCATGAATCTTTTGAAATCTAAGCAGAGGTTTCCCAACTCCAATTCTTGACTTCTGTGCACTTGCAGGCTCAATACCACATGCAAGTTGCCAAGTCTTGGGTCTGGCACCCTCTGAAGCCACAACCTGAGCTCTACATTGGCTCCTTTCAGCCATGGCTGTAACAGTTTGGATTCAGGACACCTAGTCTCTAGGCTACACACAGCACGGGGACCCTGAGTCCACCCCATGAAACCACTTTTTCCTCTTAGGCCTTCAGGTCTATGTTGGGAGGGCCTGCCGTGAAGATCTCTGACATGTCCTGGAGACATTTTCCCCATTATCTTGGAGATTAACATTCGGCTCTTTGTTACTTATGCAAATTTCTGCAGCCAGCTTGAATTTCTCCTCAGAAAATGGGATTTTCTTTTCTATCGCATTTTCAGGCTGCACATTTTCTGAACTTTTATTCTCTTCTTTCGTTATAAAACTGAATGCCTTTAACAGCACCCAAGTCACCTCTTGAATTCTTTGCTGCTTAGAAATTTCTTCAGCCAGATACTGTAAATCATCTCTCTCAAGTTCACAGTTCCAAAAATGTCTAGGAAAGGGCCAAAATGCCACCAGTCTCTTTGCTAAAACATAACAAGAATCACTTTACTCCAGTAACAAATTCCTCATCTCCATCTGAGACCACCTCAGACTGCACCTTGTTGTTCATATCACTATCAGCATTTTTGTCAAAGCCATTCAACAAGTCTGTAGGAAGTTCCAAACTTTCCCACATTTGTCGGTCTTCTTCTGAGCCTGCCAAACTGTTCTAACCTATACCTGTTACCCAGTTCCAAAGTTGCTTCCACATTTTTGTGTATATTTTTCCACACTTGTCTGTCTTCTTCTGAGCCCTCCAAGCTGTTCCAACCTCCGCATGTTACCCAGTTCCAAAGTCACTTCCACATTTTTGTGTATCTTTTCGGCAGCACCCCACTCCTGATACTAATTTACTGTATTAGTCTGTTTCCATGCTGTTAATAAAGAAACATTGAGACTGGATACTTCATGAAGGAAAAGGATTTAATGAACTCATAGTTCCACTTGTTTGGGGAGGCCTCACAATCACGGTGGAAGGCAAGGAGGAGCATAGTCATCTCTTACATGGATGGCAGTAGGCAAAAAGAGAGAGCTGGTGTAGGAAAATTCCCTTTTTCAAAACCATCAGATCTCATGAGACATATTCACTATCATGGGAACAGCATGGGAAAGACCCACCCCCATAACTCAATTAGCTCCCATCAGGTTCCTCCCATAACACATGGGAACTGTGGAAGTTACAATTCAAGATGAGATTTGGGTGGGGACACAGCCAACCCATGTCAGATACTATATATCAATCAGTTCAACGTTTATCCTACCTTCATGGAATACAAATTTAATGGAAGAAATATAATAATGATTGACAAATAGGTAAATGAGTTTGATTTCAAATAGTGATAAATAGTGTTTTAGAAGATATAAGTTTTAGAAGACCAAAGAATGGGAATATTTCAGGGAGAGAAAACTCTCAAAAATGTAAGAAGAGGAACTGCTTAGTATTCTTGAGAAATTAACAGAAGGTAAATGAGGTTGGAGGTTAGTGAATGAAAGGGAGAGTGGCAAGACCTCACTGTGAAATAAATCTATCAGTTATTCCAGGTGTTAACTGGAATATCATGTGGGACTGGGAAAAGCATGTGTGATGTCATAATAAAGGATTGGTATTTAATTCTAAATGCTAAAGCAAGACATTAAAGTTTTTAAGCATGAAATTTGAAAGAATACATACAAATTTTGCTGATTGCCAAGGGGATAATGCACTGGGTACAAGAAGAATGAAAGTAGAGGAACCAATTATGAAATATTTGCTACAATTAAGAAGAGATTATAATAACTTGGACCAAGGTGGAAGCTATGAAGATGGAGCAATGTGGATACACGGCGACATGTTTTTGATATAGACTCAGCAAGAAACTCTAATATATTAGATTTTATGTTTTCAGAGAAAAAGAGACATCTCCAAGATTATGGCTTGAATAGATTAGGTAATTTTGCAATTTGTTTTTTTGGTGAAGAATAGGGGGATATTTGTGAGGAATTTAACTAGGAATTTGCTTTTGGTCATGTTAAGTCTGAGATTGCCTAAGCAGTAAGCAAATAGAGATGGCAAGTGGAGTGGTGGAATGTACTTCTTATCTCAAACGTCAGAAGGCAAGGCTGAATTAAAGACATTAGAATTAACTAACAAGTTGGAGGTAAAGGCATGGGACAGTATGAGGAGAAAAAGAGAAGAGACATAGGAACTAGTTCTAATTGAAAACATCATGTAGTGGTTGTGTAGAGAAGGAGTCAATTTTAAAAAAAACGTGATAAAAGGTGACAGTGAGGTAGAAAAAAAATCATGGGAAGGTACTGTTACAACAGCTGAGAAAGATAAATGTTTCAAGTAGGAAGAGGTAATCAACTGTGATGAATATTGCAGACAAGTGTAGTAGTATTAGAAAAACGTCCATTTTCCTATGGCAATGTAGAGGTTCTTTGAGATAAGCGACATAAACTTTACATAAGCCTTCGTGAAGTGGGGGCAGTGCCAGATGGCAGTAGACTGAAGAGTAAAATGTAGAGGAGGAAGAAGAGAAAGTGTGCATAAGACAGATGGGTCTTTTGAGGTTAAGCTAGAAAGTAAGTGGGTGGTAGCTGGAATATTTTATATATACTTTTTTAAGATTAAAAGGAAAAGAATACAGTCTTACATTAATGCAAACAACTTACTAGAGAAGGAGAACTTAATAATGTAGAATGAAAATAATAATAGAAGGTAAATAGCTCCTGAAAAGACAGAAAAAAATGAGATCCATAGCAAAAATGGAGGGGGTTTAGCTCTTAAAAAGAGGACTCATTCTTCAATCTAAGAAAGGGATGAAAGATGAAAATTATGATAGCTTTTTATGTTTGCTATTAATGAGATTAGGGATATACTTTGAGTGGATTTTAGTCCCTCAATAGCACACAAAATAATATCACTAACTGAGAGAGATAGAAATAGAGACAGAGACAGAGGTAGAGGTAGAGGCAGAGATAAGAGAGAGATAAAACATGACATGGGGCCAAGACAAAGTTTCTGGGTTTGCTATCAACTGGTATTTGGACATCAGTGAGATTAATGTGAAAGAGCCCATAAAGGAAGAAACTTAATACATGGTTAAAAAATACTATTGTAGAAAGATTAATCTGCTAAAATCATAAAAAATGCATTGAAGGGATGGAAGAAAAATAAAACAAGAAATTAAACTACTAAAATAATTTTGAATATGAAGTGCCATGGACTGAAATCAGAGGCATAATTTGGGTAATAGAAGGTTGAGATAGATTTGAAAGGTCTTATAAAGTACAGATAAACAGTGCTTATGTATTACCTGGAGATGGTATTATAATTAAAAAATAAAAATCTGGATTTTAGTTTTATTTCATTATTTTAAGTGTTAAGATATGGTAGTATGGTGGTGCTATTGAAAGAAATTTAAAAGTATAATGTAAGTTTTGTAGGGAGAAGATGGGTTAAAGTTTGAATGTGTTTTATTTTAGAACTAATAGTGAAACTTGAGAGTGGTCACATATGGAGATGGAAGGCTGAAAGACCTCCCACTGAACATAATATAGAAGGTATAAAATACTCTCAAGTCCCCTCCATCTCAAAATGACAGCAGTAACAATGAAAACTAAACATACCTGTACCTGCATTCTATTCCAGGTCACAAATAATCTCTTTGTTTTATTCCTTCCTTAATTCATTTATTTAATTAATATTTCTTGATTTCTTTATATGTTCATTATATGTTCAGAATTCTATGATCTGCTTTTGTGAATGATGAGAAAAAGGGTGGAGGATAGTGAAGCAGGTATGACCCCTGCTCACTGTCACATAGCATATAGCTTTCAGTATGGAGATAGATTAAACAAATGGTTACACAATTAGATAATTACATTTATAATAAGAGGTAATGAAGAGAAGTCTTAAATTATATGAGAGCACATAATGGGGATACCTTTGTACTGTGAGTAGTTGGAAGAAACAGAAAGTTGGAACTAAAAAGGTGAGAAGGAATTGGCTAGGTTAAGAGACAGCAGAGAGTTCTGTGCAGAGACAACAGTATGACACAGTCAAATAAGAAAGGTTGGTGTGCCTCAGACAGAGAAAACAAGGAGAAAGTTCACGAGCTCTGTGGCAGAAGTAAGGGCCTCAAATCTATGATTTTTAAAATTCGTATTTGTATTTACAATGGCATAATGCATATCTCCATTTAGATTACTGGCGTCTGAACTACTGAGTGCATCAAGGTGAATTAATTAATTTCCCTCTCTTCCTATGATATATTGATTAAAGGCATTAAAATCTATTAGTCATTCACACACACTCTAAAACCTGTTTATCTTTCATTTCTTCTCCTTTATCCTTCACACTGAATGACTCACAGAAGATGAGTCTACCTATGAAATTATTTTTTCTGTGAAATGTGCCTTTTGTCAGATAAAAGTGAATGTATCATTTAGTTAAGTTTTGTAGCTTTGCATTTTCTATCTCCTAAGCATTTATACTTCTAACCTCTATTACCCAATTATCCATTGGGCTATGAGCCATATTTCATCTTGATACTCTATGTACCTAGCATATAACATACATCTATTAATACCTACCAAATGGTGTGTGTGTGTGTGTGTATATATATATATATATATATATATATATATATATATATATAGAGAGAGAGAGAGAGAGAGAGAGAGAGAGAGAGAGAGAGAGAGCATAAGTGGAGGGAGTGTAGAATGAGAATTGTATGAATATTGTCGATAGAAAATAGAAAGATTTGAAGGCAAAGCAGAATGTGAAATCGTTGGATAAGTGGTTCCACAAATAATTACACATTAAAATCACTCAGGGGGTGACTGTTGAAGTAATTTAAAAAAAATCGATTCCCAACATTTATGACAAGATACCTAAATAACAACACACTCAAATCTTGTCATAAGAAATTTTTATTTAACTGGTCTTGGTGAGGCATAGGAACAATAAATTATTTTTTTCTTTATTGAAACTCTTAATCACTTCTTAGCTCGATAACTCTGTACTGATTTTATTTGTCCCATCCCAAACTCGTCTCTCCTAATGGATAGATGGGATGGGACAAATAAAAACAATAAAGAGTTATTGACTCAGGATAAAAGTACTCCATGGGTGATTTTTAACATGCAATTCTTTTGGGGAACCACTTATCTAACAATTTTACATTCTGCTTTGCCTTCAAATGTTTCTGTTTTCTAATGACAATATTCCCACAATTCTCATTCTATATTTCTTCCATTCATGCAGTATATATATTTATTTATCATTTCCAGTCTTGTCATAAGTAATTCTGGTTTAACCAGCCTTGGTGAGGCATAGGAACAGTTATATTTAAAACAATCCTCCAGTGAGTATGTTGTACAGTCTTAGGTAAGAATCATTAGAATAGATGAATTTGTGATGGGACAAATAAAACCAAAAGAGTTATTGAGCTAAGAAGTGATTAGAGTTTCAATGAAGAAAAAGTAATTTATTGATATAGCCAAAACACCTTACACTCTGGCCAACATAGAGTTCTACAGAGAGCAACAAGAATTTATATATTTTAAAAATCTGTTGGTGTTTATGTTTAAAAAGTCATCATCAAACTTTACAGCAGCAATTTTACTTGTGCAGAGAGAAACAAATTACAGAGAAGTGGTAAAACAAGTAAGTCTTGGGAGAGTGAAGGGTTAAACAAATATGTTTAAGAAATTTAAGTAATTTGAGAGAAACTGGTTGTTAGCACGAAGAAGCAATCATTGAATATTTTATTTTATTTTCTTCTTGTAGTACAGATCTAATATATTTGAAAACAAGGTAGGAACTAGTAAAGAAAGAGAAATTATTTAGGGTCAAGTATCTTAGAGGAAGTGGCAGAGTATAGTATTTAGGGCAGATGTACAAGTTAATCTTGGGAAATAGAAGGGAATTTGTCCTTTTTTCTCTTAGTGAAGTGGACAAAGGAGTGACTCAGAATTTAAAGAGAGAGAAGTATATATATATGTGTGTGTGTGTGTGTGTGTGTGTGTGTGTGTGTGTATGAGGAAATTTATTATAGAAATCTGTTCACAAAATTATGAAGGCCAAGATGTCCCACAATATGCTATCTTCAAGCTAGAGAATAAAGAAAGTCTGTGGTGTAATTTAGCCTGAGGTCAAAGGCCCGAGAACCCAGTGGGTAAAAGGACTGCTAGTGTAAGTCCCTGAAACCAAAGGCTCCAGAACCTGGAGTCCTGATACTCTCTTACACAGGAAAAGATGGATGCACAAGCTCAAGAAGAAAGAAAGAGAGAGAGAGAGAGAGAGAGAGAGAGAGAGAGAAAGAGAGAGAGAGAGAATTTGCCCTTCCTTCAACTTTTTGTTCTTTTCTGGTCAAGTCTTCACAGACTGGATGATGTCTATCCACATTAGTGATAGTGGATGGATCTTCTTTACTCAATCTACTGACTCAAATTCTAATGTCTTACAGGAACACCCTTGCAGACACACTCAGAAATGTTTTCACCGACTATCTGGGTATTCCTTAGCTCAATCAAGTTGACACACAAAATTAGCCACCACAGGCTGGTCGCGGTGGCTCAAGCTTGTAATCCTAGCACTTTGGGAGGCCGAGACGGGCGGATCACGAGGTCAGGAGATCGAGACCATCCTGGCTAACACGGTGAAACCCCGTCTCTACTAAAAAATACAAAAAACTAGCCGGGTGAGGTGGTGGGCGCCTGTAGTCCCAGCTACTCGGGAGGCTGAGGCAGGAGAATGGCGTAAACCCGGGAGGCGAGCTTGCAGTGAGCTGAGATCCGGCCACTGCACTCCAGCCTGGGTGACAGAGCGAGACTCCGTCTCAAAAAAAAAAAAAAAAAAAAAAAAATTAGCCACCACATTCTTAAACTTAAGGAGTCCGTTCTGGAATGTAACTCTGCACACCTTAAATTTTAATGAATGTTAAAATCTTCTGGTACTGGGCTGAGGAATCACTTATGAAAAAGTATGATGACATTCTGCAACAAAAATTACCTAACTTTATTGAGATAATTTTTAAAAGGCTTTGCCTTCTATGTTATGAGCAACATTTACACCCAAAATTGTGTTTAAAATTTCCATAACTTGGAATGATTTATTTTTCTCAGCTAAGAATGTTTAAATTTCTTTCTTTTAGAGCTGTGAAAGTGAGGCAGGCTTAGGGGCTGGGCTCCAAGATAGGAATGTGTTGAAAACAAATGAAGAAAATTTGAGATGATTTTGCAACTACTGAGAGCATATTGGTGTTATGTGTGCATTGTTTAAAATGTAGAGTTATAACAGATATCACCTCTCCTTGATCCTCTTGATCCTGAGACCATTAAGTTTAGCTGATTGTCTTAGTCTGATTGTCTTTGTTTTGTGTTTCTATAAAGGAATACCTGAGGCTGGGTAATTTATAAAGAAAAGAGGTTTATTTGGCTCATGGTTCTGCAGGCTGCACAAAAAGCATGGTGCCAGCACCTGCTTCTGGTGAGGGCCTCGGGCTGCTTCCACTCATTGCAGAAGGGAAAAGGAAGGGTATGCAGAGACCACATGGTGAGAAAGGAAGTAGGAGAGAGGGGAGGGAGACACTGAGCTCGTTATAACTTTAGTTTCCAAGGAAACTGATAGGACAACTCACTCACTCTTGAGGGATGGCATTAATCTAATATTTATGGGGTATCTGACCCCATGACCAAACGCCTCCAATTAGGCCCCACCTCAAGCACTGTGGATCAAATTTTGGCATGAATTTGGAGGGTCAAACATCCAATCTATAGCACTGATTAAAGACTTAGAGGCAGGCCTTGGGATGCTCTTGACATAAGATGATTTCTCCCTTGATGACTCTACTGGTTTATACCAATTTAATGGAATCAATATTGGTTGCCATTCAAATGCTGCATTGACTGGGTAGAGTAGCTACTTGTTAAGGATGTAAGGTTGAATCTGAAAGCTTTATATGGAGAAAATATTTAGAGTTCCCAGGAAAACTGAAAGTAGTAAAAGAGGGAGTAAATTTGTATCATTTTGGTAAATAATGGTAAAATTTAGTGGAGTTGATTGCTAATAATTACAAATAGAACCAAGAATAAGTCTTTCAGTTTTTGGCATAGCTACCATTATTTGGTAATAATGTGCTTAGATAAGATTTCTAAGAGGAATCTTATTTATAAGACAAGATCTGTCCCCACATGCCTTGTAGTACTAGTTGGTATGTTGAAAGGTGACCTCAGATATTGCTAATACAGGCCATTGGTTGGGATTTTCTTTTTTAAAGTTGCAGGCATAGAGAGAACATAAAATTACCCTGTAAAGCTGTGTTTTTGGTAAAGTATGTTAGAATATTCCATACTAATTTTGCTGTGGTAAGTAGATGAACCATTTTTCTCGTCATATGTACCAGACACCAATGTGCACCAGTGAAATGACTCTCAGCAAACACAATGGATAAATTCTATCTATCCCTTGAGAAGAAGTGTAATATAATAGTTAATGACATATACTCTGGAACAAAACCACTTAGCTTTAAATTCTGTCTCTGTCACATACCAGCTGAGTGATCTTGGCAACATCATTTTATTACTTTGGGTATCAGTTTTCTCATTTTAAAATGAAGGTGATACTATACTTACCATACAGGGTTGTTGGTGAAATTAATACATACAAATATTCACGTTCAATGTATTATGGCACTAAGAGCAGTGTCTGTGGGAGAGCAAGCACAAAGGAATGTTTTACTATCATGCTGATGAGAATAGAGGGCAAGAATAAGTTTTTGGGTCTTAAACGGTGCCTCCTTGAATCATAACTAGAAATTTTTGCAACAGCTCCTGATTATCTTCCTGGATTGAAGTCCAATTTAATTCCCAGCCTGTATCTCAGTTTTTTTTTTTAATTATTATTATCTCAATCTGTTGGCACTGGTGTCAGAATTTGCTTTCCCTTCTGTGATTCTTCTTTTGATTCCTGGTATGGTCTGAATGTTAGTGCCTCTCCACCCCCAATGTATACATCAAAACCTAATCCTCAGTGTGGTAGGATCCTCAATGTGTATTAGAACTCAGGGCATTTGGGTGGTGATTAGTCATTAAGTCAGATCCCTCATGAATGGGATTACTGCCTTTATAAAAGAGACCCAAAAGAGCTATCTCGCCTTTCCACCGTGTGAGGACATAGTGAGAGGCACCTAATACAAGGGCCCTCACCAGACACCAGATCTGCTGTCCCATGACCTGGACTTCCCAGCTTCCATAACTGAAAAATAAATATTTGTTTATAAGCTACCAACTTTCTGGTATTTTTGTTATAGCACCCTAAACAGACTAGGACAATTCCTTATCAAGGACTTTTCTTGAATCTACCTTATATCTTCTAAATTGTCCTCACTTTGTAATGTATCCACTTCAGATGCCTGGGAGACCTGGCATTTAGCTGACCCAACAGGCAGAACATTAATGAAAACAGATTAGGGTCAAAGATTATTCCCAGTTGGAGGCCAAGTGTCCTGATTAGAACAGGAATTCCTTATTCCCTTTTTAATAAGAACATAGGGCTCTAGTAAAGAGGGTTGTTGGTTTAATTAACTTTTACTGGAGCACCTTTCACTCCAATAGTGCATACACTCCACTAGCAGGGATGTAGTCTCATGGCACTCACTAGTAATTAGGCAGGCATAGTCATAGTCCTGGTGTGCAGGCAACATAGTGATTAAGTAGCCAGTCTCCATAACCAGATGACTTAGATGCCAATACTGGCTCCTTCACAGCCCTGCTCAGTGACCTCAGATAGGGTACCTAAGCAACCAAATTATCTCCTCGGTTTTCTCATCCATAAAATGGAAGATACTTATATTTTCCTCTAAAGGTATTCTGAAGCTAAAATGAATTCATGGATGGGAAATATAGCTTTACTTATGGGTTACTCACTGTTACTATTAAAGAAATACTTGATATTCTTTGTAGAATTAACTTGCTAGCTCTGCATCCCTTTTATAGTGTATGTGGAAAGGGTCATGGCAACCCACAGGATTTGTGAGCAGTGAACACATCACCACCCTAGGTACTAAAGGAAATGGTGAGATGATGGCACCAATGCTAGTGAAACCTTGAACAAGAACAATGGGTACCCGGTTGACCTTTGTGGCAAGGCTCCAGCAGGAGGCAGCACCTGCCATGCCCATCTCAATGAACACCTGCTTTCGTTTTACGACAGATGTGTAACTGCTCCAAAGTTTGGCTGTAAAAACTATCCTGAACTCTTAATGCATGATATAGAGGCAGGCAATCTTGCCTGTCTACCAATGGAAGTCAAAACATGGATTTGGTGAGAAGAGCTGATATCTGGGCCCAAATGTTCTTCACAGCCTTGGAAAAGTGTGACATTCCTTATGGTGGGGTTTACACCCTAGGATGCCCATACACAGAGTGGTCTGTTTTGCTGTCACCATGTAGCGTGGTACTATGTCCAGTCCCTACCCCCACTGCCAGTAGGTTATGAACACTTTCACTCCATGACATTCTGTAGCTATCAAAATGTTTTTGAAGAGGGTGTAACAATATGGGAACTTTATGTTATAGACTGAGTGAGAGAAAGTATGAAGTTTTTTAAAACAGTATTATTTTTTATTTCTTACTCCACTCTTGAAAAAATGATAAACTCACCTCTCTTGTATATGACTATTTTCATCACCATATAGATAAGTACATTTTAAGTCACATATTACTTTTTAAAAAATGGTTTGTTTACAATTGCATTTTAAATTAGAAATGAATTCCTCAAGGGAAGTTATAAAATCTCACTTATTTTTCTACCCTAAGCCCTAATACAGTGCTTCACATAAAGCAGTTATCCAATGAAAGTTTACCGAGTGAATAAATAAATGAGCAAAAAGGTTTGCCATTGAGATATGGAATTAACCTGAGTGTCCATCAGCAAAAGAATGGAGAGGCCAGGCACGGTGGCTCATGCCTCTAATCCCAGCACTTTGGGAGGCCGAGGCGGGCAGATCACGAGGTAAGGAGATCAAGACCATCCTGGCTAACGCGGTGAAAACCCATCTCTACTAAAAATACAAAAAATTAGCCAGGCGTGGTGGCGGGTGGCTGTAGTCCCAGCTACTCGGGGACCTGAGGCAGGAGAATGGCTTGAACCTTGGAGGTGGAGCTTGCAGTGATCCAGGATCGTGCCACTGCACTCCAGCCTCAGCAACAGAGGGAGACTCCATCTCAATAAAATAAAAAAAAAAAAAAGAATGGATAAAGAAAATGTAGTATACATACACAGTGGAATACTATTCAGCCACAGAAAAGAACAAAACCTAGCCATTATCATCAATATGAATAAACCTAGAAAACATTAGGTGAAATAAATCAGTCACAGAAAGACAAATACCACACCATCTCATTCATATGTGGAATTGAAGAGTTGATCTCATAGAACTAGAGAGTAAAATGGTGGTTACCAGAGGGTGGGATGTTTATCAGGGAAGGTAGGATCTGGAGAGGTTGATCAAAGGATATGTAATTACAGTAAAATAGGAGGATTGAATTTTGAGCGATCTATTGTACAGCAAGGTGATAATAGTTAATGATAATATATTCTTGAAAAATATAAAATTAGGAAACATTAAGTGCTCTTATCACAAAAATGAAAACTTTGCGAGACAATGCATTTGTTCATTAGCTAGGTTTAACCATTCTACTATACATACATACAAATATATATATACACACACATACACACATATATTTCAAAACATGATGGACACAGTAAAAATATACAATGTTATCTATCAAATTAAATTTAAAAATAAATTAAGGAACAATTTTATTTTTATGTATTTTCAATATCATTCTTAGAAACATGGAAATAACCTCTTTATTTCCTTTTGTCCTAAGTCTTGGTGATCAGTTTTTTTTATAAACCCACATAAATTAGACTAGATAATATCTTTCTTTCTGTGGAAAAATGGCATTACTGTTCAGACTCATGGGCCTCATTGTCATTGCTGTTTGGACAAACGGAGGTAAGATGGCACACTTCCGGGTTCTTCATCACCAACTTTTCCCGCGCACGCAAAAATGCAACCGGCGCCTGGGAAGGTGCAGACCAACCGGGCATGTGCCAGGTGACGTCAATCCGAAGAGACCAAGATTTACCTGGTCGTACCTATGGAACGCCCCCCCCAACACGCCCGTGCCCCACCTATTGCCCTCCCACTCCTAGAAAAGCCGCTCCCCGCAGACGTGCGGCGCGAACATCCTTAGTCCCCACTCCTGTCGGGACTGCAGGAACTTCGTCCGAGAGCTCACCGGGAGACTCTCTTGGCCTCCTTTGCCGGAGGCCGACAGACCTCTCCCTACCCACCTTCTTCCCTGAAGCTAGGTGACCAAAAATAAATGTGCAGTTTTGCTCCTACCCTTGCCTACTCACTGGTTCTTTTGTGCTCGCTCTGGTGGTCTTAGAAAAACAAATCAGTTGGTGCCGAACCTGGGGGGAGACCACTCCTCAGGCCTCTAAGGGTTGAGGAACCTCCTCCTGCTTCCACGCCGCAGACGGACCAGGACCTGAGACCCGCTTCCCTCACTCTCACGGCCTCTCTGGGGTAAGTGCCCTTGTCTTCTCTTTACCTCCCTTGGCCAAAAATCATGCGCAGGTCTGAGGCCCACTTTTGAGCCACCAAGTGGCTCGGGAGACCCATTCAGGATGGAGACGTCCGCCTGAAGGTAATCTCGACCTTGGCTCCAAGAGCCTCCAGTCTGTCTCTGGTGGTTCCAAAGGACGCTTTGAAGCCAGGCAGAGATCCACTTCCATTTCCATTGTGTCCATTGTGTAAGTAAAGAGGACACAAATGGGAAACCCCCAGTCCAAATTTCCAAAGAGCACCCCCTTAGGGTGCCTCCTAGCCAATTTAAAAACCTTACAGCTCGAACAAGACCTTAGGAGGAAGCGGTTAATTTTCCTTTCCACTGTGGCGTGATCGACCTCAGCACTTTCTGCCAGCAGCTAGGCAAGTGGTCTGAAATTAATTACATACAAGGCTTTTGGGCCTTACGCTCTCGTCTCCCACCCTATACTCCTCCTTCTCTCCCCACTCTCTCCACCCCCTCCCTTCCTGCCCAGACTCCTCCTCCTCCCCCCATCCAGACTCCTCCTTCCTCCTCCTTATCTACTAGTAATCCACTCGGTGCCTCCTTTGGGGCCCCCAACTGGCTGTCTTGAGTCCCCTATCTCTGCCCACACCCTCCTACAGTGTTAGCGCCTTTGCGAGAGGTAGCTGGGGCAGAGGGGGTAGTCAGAGTACATGTCCCTTTTTCATTGGCCGACCTTTCCAAAATTGAGAAGCATTTAGGTGATTTCTCATCTAATCCTACCATATACATAAAGGAATTTAGATACCTTTGTCAGGCCTATGACTTAACTTGGCATGACCTCCAGGCTATCCTAACCTCCACCCTAAACCCTGAGGAGCAAGAGCGCATCCTAGCGGCCGCCAGGCAGCACGCCAACCAACTACATTTAACTGATGCCGCCATCCCACTAGGGGAGCAAGCAGTCCCCTTGGCAGACCCAGACTGGAACTACCAAGCAGGCCAGCCTGGGCGCCATAGGTGAGACATAATGGTCCAGTGTTTGTTGGCTGGTATGCAAGCAGCCTCAAACAAAACTGTAAATTTTAACAAATTAAAAGAAATTATTCAAAATCCAGAAGAACCGCATTCTTAAATAGGCTGACTGAGGTTCTAACCCAATATACCTGGTTAGATCCAGCCTCCCCAACAGGGGCCACCATTTTGGCGTCTTATTTCGTTTCTCAATCAGCTCCTGACATTCGTAAAAAACTTCAAAAGGTAGAGGATGGTCCTCAGACACCAGTACAAGACCTAGTTAAATTAGCCTTTAAGGTCTATAACTCCAGAGAGGAGACGGCAGGCTCGCCTCGAACAGAAGGCACAGCTCCTAGCAGCGGCTTTACAGCCCAGTCGTAACCCCAGACCAGAGAGCACACACCCCGCAGACTCCAAGGCTACAAAAGGAGCCTGCTATAAGTGCAGCAAGGCAGGACACTATGCCAACAGGTGTGCGCAAGGTCCCCGAGCCCCAACGCAGCCTTGCTATAAGTGCAAGGCATCAGGACATTGGGCCAGTGAATGTCCTAACCCTCGTCCACCAGCAACCCCCTGCCCTGCTTGCCAACAGGAGGGACACTGGAAGTTTGATTGCCCCACCCTGAGAACAGGTGCCGTGCCTCCACGTGACCTCCTTTCCCAGGATCCTGGGAGCTCCTTCCAGCTCCTACATCTGGACGATGATAACTGAAGGTGCCGAGACTTGGGGACCCCCATCACCCTCGCCGAGCCGCAGGTAACTCTCCTGGTAGCGGGTAAGACAATTAATTTTTTTAACCAACAGCGGGGCTACCTATTCTGTTTTGCCGTCCTTCTCTGGACCTAGCCTTCCATCCAATATCTCTGTAGTAGGAGTAAGCAGAAAGCCATCCACTCCACGAAAAACTCCACTCCTTAATTGCTGCCTGGCCAACAACTACTTTGCGCACTCGTTCCTCATTCCCAGCTAAAAAGGGCCACTACCGAAAGCAATCAGTGGAAATCAGTTTGGCTTTCCCCCACTCGCCTCAAACTTACTAAATTTTCTTAACTATCTCATACTCCCCAGCCTTGCCAGGACTATCCTTCTGGGTTTTGTCCATGTTCCAACGAATGCTTCCATTCCTCATTCTTATACTAATACTGTGCCTTATTTTATGTTTTGTCCCCATTTTGATCAAATTTCTCCGTGCCGGGATTCGGGAGGTCACTCGCGTCACCTTCAACCAGGTGCTTCTTCATCCGTACGTCCAAATACCAACCATAGGCTCCGACGTTAACGACGCCCCTTAACAGCAGGAAGTAGTCAGACAGATCATGGCGCCCCTTTATCACTATTACCAATAAAAGGCTGGACTGTTTGGACGAAAGGAGGTAAGATGGCGCACTTCTGGGTTCTTCATCACCAACTTTTCCCGCGCGCACGAAAATGCAGCTGGCGCCCGGGAAGGTGCAGAACAACTGGGCATGCGCCAGGTGACGTCAATCCGAAGAGACCAAGATTTACCTGGTCGCACATACAGAACGCCCCCCAACACGCCCGTGCCCCGCCTATTGCCCTCCCACTCCTAGAAAAGCTGCTCCGGGCAGACGCGCAGCATGAACTTCCTTAGTCCCCACTCCTGTCAGGACTGCAGGAACTTCGTCCCAGAGCTCACCGGGCAACTCTCTTGGCCTCCTTTGCCAGAGGCTGACAGACCTCTCCCTACCCACCTTCTTCCCTGAAGCTAGGTGACCAAAAATAAATTTGCAGTTTTGCTCCTACCCTTGCCTACTCGCTGGTTCTTTTGTGCTCGCTCTGGTGGTCTTAGAAAAACAAATCAATTACATCACCAATCTATACACATTTAGCTCCTGAAGCCTAACTTGGAAATTGATGTTTCCGCTCCCTAGTCATTTCTGTTGCCTGTGTCTCGTACTCTTGATGAGGCTGTATTACCTCAGACACTGTTATCTGATGCAGTCTCCCCAGAGTTTTGTAGGAAAAGGCTATTACTTTCCCATCCTAGGATCAAATGTCTCTTTATATGCAGCCTTGAAAATCACTGCCTGTCTGGGTACTGTATTACATTGTGTGTGCAATTCTAATTTGTCCTCCGTTTTCAGCCATTTGTCTCCTTTGGTGATATTGATTTCTTGAGCAGTTCTGCTCTTTGATTTCAGACTATTTTCCTGAGGTCTATTCTTGTTTGTTCTCTTCAGCATTTATGGAGAATTTTAGAAGTTAGCATTCACATTCTTATATACACTCACTTTAGGATAAGTCTCACATCTTTGAAATATTAACAGCTCTTTTCATTTCACAAATAGGTATGGACAAGCAACAGAAATGTACAACAAACCTCTCTAAGATGAATGAATTTTCTGTGCAAACTAAATTAGGAAAATGGACCAGGGAAGCTGGGGTGGAGATGATGATTACAAAAATCTCATTGACTTCTTTATATGCCCTTGGACAAGTCAATTGACTTTCCAAAATCTCAACTTGCAAATTTGTATGGAAGGTAAAAAAAAAGTTTTTAAAATCCTTATCCACCACCTATATCATATGCTTGTTATAAGGATCAATTGAAATATTGGATATAAATATTTTACAAAGACTTCACAAAGGTGAATTTAGTTCAGGATGAAGAAGCAGTGATCATGTTCAATATAATTTAAGTTAAATGTTAAGAAGAGTTAACAATGAAATAAATGAAAAAATCACTAATGCAGACTGCTGGTTGAAGTTTTGTTTTTGTTTGTTTTCATTTTTCCAATTGTGCCTGCATCATAGTCACCTGCATGTTCACTAAAATGGGATGCTATTCACTGAGGTTGCTCTTAGATGTGTCCTATCTCCTAAAAATTAAAAATATCTATGAGGATTTAAAAGTACTCAATCAGGCCGGGCTTGATGGCTCACCCCTATAATTCCAGCACTTTGGGAGGCTGAAGTGGGCAGATCACATGAGGTCAGGAGTTCAAGATGAGCCTGTCCAACTGGTGAAACCCCCTCTCTACAAAAATACAAATATTAGCCGGGCATGATGATGGGTGCCTGTAGTCCTAGCTACTTGGGAGACTGAAACAGGAGAATCACTTGAACCTTGGAGGTAAAGGTTGCAGTGAGCCGAGATACACTCCAGCCTGGGCAAGAGAGCAAGACTCCATTTCAAAAAATAATAATAATAATAAATAGATTAATTAAAAAAATAAAAGTACTCAATCAGATAGACCTGGTTTGAATCTCAGCTCCACTGCTTACCAGTTACATGTGGTTGGAAGCATCATTTAATTTCCACTGTCAGTTTCCTCAACTATAACACAAGCATAATGTGTCATCACCTGGGTGAAGACTGAAGGAGAATGCAAGCCAAACCATGAAAACAATGTCTGGCACATATTTAGTCTCAATAAATATGTGCTATTAGTAAATATCCTTTTAGATACATTTGACTATGAACATTCCTCAACTTACCCATCTATCACTGGAAAAATGGCTGCTTATTCCTTTCTTCATGTGCTAGGTTTGTACGTTTGATGCTGATGGCATAGAGATGAATTAAATTGAATCTGTGCATTCACTAGCTAGGACTTGAACTTGTTCATTGGTGTTCCTCACTGACTAACACTGCACCTGTTGCATAGTCCTTACTCAATAGTTTTTTTTTTAATTAAATGACTTAATGTCTCATCGTGCTTTCAGCTAAGTAATGGGGATGATTATGTAAACAATTTTACGAAGTGCACTGCAATAAATGCTATAACTTAGGTGTCTTCTTGATTTAATTACATTTCTTCATGCTATTCTGTTATTGTGTATCTAAATTTTATTTTCTTCCCTTTTAATTTTTCCTATTATGGCATCATTGTTATTAGTTCTCGGGCTTTTCCAACACTTGCAGTGCCTCCTTATTTTGTATCATGTAAAAATTTCATTAACTTGGTGTTTATTTCCTTTGCCTGATGTTGAATAAAAATAATTTCATACAACAGTTACTGACACCCACACTCATTCTACAACTGCCCTTCCTAGCCTGTTAAACACTACATTTTATTATTTGCTTTGATCTCTGGCCTTTGAGCAAGTTTGAATTTTCACAATTATAATTTTATCACAGACAATTTTTAAAGCATGTTTTTCAGGAACATTCTTAGGGAGAAATTTGTGAGACCTACAACTGTGTGTGTGTGTGTGTGTGTATGTGTATGTATATGTGAGTGTGTGTGTGAGAGAGAGAGAGAGGGAGGGAGGGAGAGAGAGAGGGTCATATAAATCTGAATTGCATTGAATGTCTTATGTTTAATACTAATCGTGATAAAATCATCCCAAGGGAAACTTTTTTCAAAAGCAGAATGTATGTTAGATTATGAATGAGAATGTTCAGTCTCATGTAAAATAATATTAACTAATATTTTTTTAATATTGCAGATTGTCAGGTATTGCTTTAGGTGATTTTATAAATTAAACATTTTTATGAATCAATTTGAGAATTTCCTTTCATTTACAGATAAAAAATTTGGGGTACAAATCAGTTAAAGAACTTATGCTACATCACAGAGCTGGTGAACGTATGGCAGAACTGGCATTCCAATTCCCATATATGGGATGCTGGACTCATTTTCTTCTCTACTAGAATTTTAGCTTTTATAATTTTGGCGGTCCAGAGTTTGGTCTTTCTGTTTCTGTTAACAGCAACTTGATTGAGCTTTGGGCACCACCCCAGATCCATTGATAAAAGACTCAGTAGGTCTATCCATCAGGCTTCCTGACCTCTCTTTACAAAGAGATTTGTGGTGACCCAAAAGCAATCACACTCTTTCTTTCCAAAACTTTTATCTAGATTGTGGAAACAAAAACTGAGAATGATTGGAGTTGATTCACCAAGAAGGCAACCCAAAGAGACTCTCCATTAGTTCCTGCTTTTAAGTCTCTAAAGCATCTCTGAGTTTTGAACTTCCAAAGTATGGTTTTCATTGTTTTCTTCAGTTCTGTGAGGTTCTGGAGTAAGCCCGTGGATTATGATCATATGGGTTATACACTGCCCAACTGCAGAGGGTATGAGTCTCAGGCAAAGGCAGCCTTGTCCCTCACATCCTATCAGCACACTCCTTTTGGGTGAAATGAGTTGCAATCAGTATCTATTGCTTGCAATTAATGAACCCTAATTAATGTTCCAGGATACAGTGGCTGTTATGGACTAAAGTGTGTATGTATTAGCGCCTTAATCCCCAATGTGCAGAATGGGCCTTCAGGGAGGTAATAAAGGTTACATGAGGTCATGAGGGTGAGGTTGCAATCCAATAGGACTCTTGTTCTCATAAGAAGAGGAAGAGACACTAGAAATCTCTCCCTCTCTCTCTCTCTGTCGTTTGTACACACTCAGAGGAAAGGCCATATGAGGACATAGCAAGAAGGTGGCTGTATACAAGTCAGGAAAAGAGGCTTCAACAGAACCCCACCCTGACCAAGCACCTTGAACTTGAACTTCTTAATTGTGAGAAGTCAAACTTCTGCTGTTTAAACTACCTGGTCTATGGTATCTTGTTATGGTATTCCCAGAAACCCATGAATGTTGGCACCACAAAGTGTGGTGCTACTGTAATAAATGTCTAAAAATGTGGAGTGACTTTGGAACTAGGTGATGGGTGCAGGCTGAAAGAGTTTTGAAATGCATGCTAAGAAAAGCCTATGGTGCTTTGAAGGGACTCTTGGTAGAAATATAAATGCTAAGGGTGATTCTAGTGAGGTCTCAGATGGAAGTGAAGAACATGTTATTAGAAGCTGAAGGAAAGACATTCTTTTCATAAAGTGGCAAAGAACTTGAATGAAATATTTGTTTTTTATTATTTTGGAGAAGAGATAATATGTTTTCTAGAAGTGTTAATAATCTGGCCTTATGTCTCTTTAGTGCTTAGAGTAAAATGTAAAAGGAGAGAGATAAATTGAAAAATTTCTTGTCTGGGTATGATGGCTCACTCCTGTACTCTCAGGACTTTGGGAGGCCAAGGAAATAAGATTGCTTGAACTTGGGAGTTTGAGACCAACCTGGACAGCATAGCAAGGCCCTGTCTCTACAAAAAAATAGAAAAAAAAAAAAAGGTCAGTTCTGGAGGTAGCATGCACCTGTGGTCCCAGCTACTTGAGAGACTGAAGCAGGAGGATTGCTTTAGCCCAGAAGGTCAAGATTACAGTGACTTGAGCCACTGCACTTCAGCATGGGTGACAAACCAAGATTGTATCTCAATTTAAAAGAGAGAAAGAAAAAGAGAGAAGGAAGGAAGGAAGGAAGGAGAAAGAAAGAAAGAGAGAGAGAAAGAAAGAAAAAGAAAGAAAGAAAGAGAAAGAAAGAAAAAAGAAAGAAAGAAAGAGAGAGAGGGAGGGGGAGGGAGGGAGGGAGAGAGGGAGGAAGGAAGGAAGGAAGGAAGGAAGGAA
Organism: Rhinopithecus roxellana; assembly: GCF_007565055.1. Classification (NCBI taxonomy): domain Eukaryota; kingdom Metazoa; phylum Chordata; class Mammalia; order Primates; family Cercopithecidae; genus Rhinopithecus; species Rhinopithecus roxellana. Next base: position 89,339,012 of record NC_044552.1, on the reverse strand, counting down.
GGAAGGAAGGAAGGAAGGAAGGAAGGAAGGAAGGAAAGAAAGGAAAGGAAAATGAAAAAAAAAAAGAAACTGTTAAGCAAAGTTGAACCAGAACTTGAAGATTTGGAAAATTCTCATTCTATTCATATTGCAAAAAAATGAGAAAATGTTTTCTGGAGAGAACATTAAGGATATGACTGGACAATCAGTCCATAGGGAGATTTTCCATGGAGTTAATCAGCCATCTTAGCAGCACCAGCAATAGAGGTGGAATGACATTAGCTGAGACACTGCCAGTTTGGACTAAAGGGCAGACAAAAATATGAAATAAAAGAAGGCTTTCTGGCTTCTGAGACTCCACAGGACTGGACAATAGAGCTATTGGGCTCCAACATGCTTTATCCTTCAAGAAAAGGGAATCCCCAGATGTTATCAGAGCTACCACTCTCACTACAGGCCTGGAGGGCAAGCCTGTTTTTTCTCAGCTTCATAGGGTGGACCTCCTACTTGGTTTTACCAGGCCAAGCCATATCTGCCCAGTGCCCCAAGAGCAAGGCCTCTGCCCAGAACTGAGGGGGCAAGGCTGCAGTCTTGGGCTGTGGGAGTGATGTTGCCACCAGACTGGGCCTGCACGAAGAACATCAAGACAAAGAGGATTATTCTTGAGCTTTAAGATCTAGAAGAATTTGCCTTTCTAGATTTTGGACTTTCTTGGGACTTGTCATCCCTTTCTTTGTTCTGATTTCTTCCTTTTGAAATGAGAATATTTATCCTACACCTTTCCTGTCATTGCATCTTGGAATCATATAATGTGTCTAGTTAAAAAGTTTAGAGATAGAAAGTGTAATTTTGCCTCAGGATAAATCATACCTAAAGTCTTACCCATACCCGACTTAGATAATATTTAGATGAGATTTTGATCTTGGAATTGATGCTTGAATTCGTTAAGACTTTTGTGGCTGTTGGTATGAGGTGAATGTATTTTGCACGTGGGAAGGACATGAATTAGGGTAGGAAGCACAGAAACGTGCTACGGACTGAGTTGTGCCCCCTCCCCATTCATATATTAAAGCCTGAACCCCCAGTGTGACTGTATTTGGAGGTAGAGCCTCTAAGAAGGTAATTAAGATTAAATGAGGTCATGAGAGTAGCACCCTAATCCAATAGGACTGGTGTCTTTTTAAGAAGAGAAAAAAGACACCAGAGAGACTCTCTCTGTGTCCACATACACACAGAGGAAAGGCCATATGAGAACACAGCAAGAAGGTGGCTATGTACCAGTCAGGAGAGGCTTCACAAGAAATCAGTCTTGATGTTACCTTAATCTTGAATTTGTAGCCTCTAGAACTATGAGAAAATAAATTTCTTTTGTTCAAGTCACCCATTCTACGGTATTTACCATTAGTTAATATTTATGGCAGCCCTAGAAAACTAATATAATTGCCTTGAGCTCTTTCAGGGTTTGCATGGATATCATTCTGTCTCCTGTTCTGTCTGTCCAGAGGCTAATAAAGGCTATTTTGGTTATCCCTCCCAGAGTTCATTATTGTGTGTTAAGCAGTGTGCAAAGCAATGAGGAGTCAGTGGTGAAGAAGACAGACCCAATTCTTACCCTCATAGAGCTGAGTTAATATATATTAAACTAATTTTATGCACAGCTCCTTTACTTCCTTAAGATTTATGCTAAAATGTTAATTCGTCAGAGGTCTTCCCTGACCACCTAGCCAAATAAATAATCATCTAAGTGTGAGCTCTCCCAGTCCTGCTTTGGTATCTTCCTTCTATAATATTTATCAGTTGACATGTTATATTTTCATTTCCTAATCTGCTTGTCTTATGCTTCCTCACTAAAATGTAATCTTGAGTCCATGGTCCTGTTTTTTCCACTGCCGCATCTCTTTCAGTTAATGCCAGACATGTGAAGATACTTCACATATTTTTATTAATTTGCATTAATTAGAGAGTAAATAAAGTACATAGCAAAGTAAAAATAAACTAATGTCAACTCAAAATTTCTTTAACTACTTTCTGTATGCTTTTCCACTGTGTGAATTGCTTCTCTCTTCCTTCACGTGTTTCCTTTCAGCATCATTTTTCTCCCTCTGCTTTTTAACTCTGTCCTTACCACTCACTCTCTTTTTTTCTGTCTTCAAATCTGCCTCTTCTGCTCACTCTCCCATTCGTACCCATTTTTAGTTACCATCTTCATAACTTAACAGAAGATACATTATATCCTATATATTCAATACTTAAGTGGTGTATACATCCTTGTTACTTGTAAGTAAAGTGGATGAAGTCATTTAGTTTAAATTATATTAAAACAAACATGTAGGCAAAGTTGCAGTTGATCTACATCATAATCAAATTGATTTGTGAACCATGAATTTAAAAATAATATTTCTCAGTCCTATAACAACTCTACTGCTTCATTCTGAAGCCATGATATTCCCACAAACATGTATATCTTTTAAAAATTAGATTGAGTTATCAACATAAAAATTGCTTAATGCCATACATTAAAAACTCTAAAAACTTGGATTTCTGGCTCTTCTTAGGAAATAATATCCTGAAGAGGTCCCTGTTGCTGGCTTATTATCAGCTGTCCTGCATGCTCTAGAGATTTTCCCTTCTTTTCCCACATTGTTCCTTTTCAGATTCCCTGCATCTGGCTGCATTTGCCCATGTGCACCTCACGATTGACCCCTGGAGGTATGTGACATCATAACACTGATCTACCCAAAGCAATATTTTTTATAGGATATATTAGGTCTTAAATAAAGCTACTGCATTGAGTTGAACCTTTCTAGAATATCTTACTGGGGTAAAAGGGATTTCAAATTTGGATCAATAGGGACAAGTATTATAGTTAATTCTCTGTTCATCAAACGTATGGTTTTCCTTATGACTCACCTCCTTTCTGTCCTCTAAATGGCAAAGGTTAAAAAGCAAAGGTTAAAAAACTCTCTGGCTAAGGAAAGAATACTCCTTTAGGATCTGGAACCAGCATTATCAGTCTTCAAAAACGGCTCTTATCAAAAATCTCAATCTTACAGCTAATTCTGCTCTTCCTTTCCATCCAAAGTTCTAAGATCTAGGATCTTTCATTGTGTCTGTGGCCAAGACCACAGCTTGCAGCTCCATTTAAGTAACAAGGCTTTCTCTTCCTGGCCTTTTCAGTAATTCCAATATTGATGGCCCATCTGCTCTTACCAGTTCTTATAGGGACCAGATTATTGCCTTTGAACTCATATACATACAGTTTATGTACTCTTCCTTTATGGGATTTAGGAATCCCTAGTTATCTAAGTTCCTTAACAATTTGAGAAATATGTGTACAGTGCCAACTGAAAGCCAACCACAGCACCAGTCCTATTTCTAGTAAAGTTGGACTGGAGATCCTGTTTATGGTTTTACTGAAAAGGAGACCTCTCCCTATTCTCAAAGCTGTATCTTGAGACATTTGTTCAGAAAGTTGGCACACAGACATGGCCTTTTTGCTTGGAGATGCCACAAAACCTCATCAGAAATTTAATTATCAAAGGATGAAGAATTCCAGAAACAAAGGAGGAAGACAGCCAGGTAGATCTTTAGACAGTCTGTTTTATTACCTAGGTTGGAGAGATAAAAACCCTCCTTAGTAATTAGAACAGCAATAGAGAGATAAGCCCAGGCCCTATTATTTTATTTAATGCTGTGACACCACTCAGGGTTAATGTAATTGCATATATCAGGCTTTTCTTAGGTCCAATTAGCAGGTCATTCCTCTTCTTTACATATCAGTAAGCAAAGGAAAAAATGCTAGAGAGGAGGCACTGATGTTTAACAGTGTCCTCCCTTGGAGACAGAGTGATTGTCCACAATTACCAATATAAGAACAGGAGAATGTTTCCTCTGACAGTCATAACAATTTTCGGCATCAACATAATTACAATATTTGTTTTACAGGTGAGGAAACTAAGACTTAGAGATATTAAGTAAATTGCAGAAGGACAGATGTATGTCTAGAAAGTGGACAACCTGAACTTGGACTTGACCTCTATACTTCCGACTACCCTGAATAGGAACACCTGCCTGGCTAGCGTTTCATCTATACTACTGTGAATGGAACCAGAGTTCTTACCTCATTCTAGTTTGTAGGTCTATTCTGGAGGCTCGTCCCCATCTCTCATTATGTTCACACATGGCAACTAAGCCCTAATTGTGACTATTTCAATGAATTACAAATAATCTGCTTTGAGTAAAATGTGGGGTATTAGGAAGAAACATGAGAAGAATAACTCTAATGTTTTTGTTTAACTTTGTAGGGTCCAAAATGAGAATAATATTCTTTGCTTAAAGTCATTAAATGTCTATTTTGGGGAGTGGCATCATGCAGAGAGTAGGGACTGTACTTTCTTAACAAGAGAAGCAGATGTCCTGGCACAGATAAATTAATTTACTTGCTCATTCAGAGCAAAGACACTTTTGTAGATAATAAGAAATATTTAATTTATTTCACTATTTGAGAAAATACCCTACTTGTAATCTGTAAGCAAAACTGCCCCATGGCTTTTAGAGAGATCTATGATAGATCTAATTAATAGGAAATAGTGTAGTGAAATTAAATTTGGAGGATAAATGTTAAAGCTAGAATGTAAGTCCCCTGAGTGACTTTTGCCCATCAAATTTGTAGCTGTAACCCTAGCACTTAGAACACTGGATCTTAATATGTTAGACATATTCTTAGTAAGTATTTATCTTCTTAATAAATATTTGTTGAATGAATGAGTAAAATTTTGAAAGAATATTAAGTTATAGGAAGTTGGGGCACCAGAGTATGGAGATGAATTATCAGTACTATGATAGGACGTTGTTGTTCAGAATTTATTTCATTTTGGTGCAACTCAGTTAGCCAAGAGCGTACCTCTGAATTAGCTGAAGTTTGCTTTTGGCCCCCAATGCACTTGAGCCCTTGGAGACACACCGTTTTTACTCAGTTTAACTGTCCATTGCCCTGTGGTCCTTCTTTTCATTTTCACTTTATGGTTCCAAAATCAAACACATGCCTTTTTTCTTTTTAATTTTTGTGGTTATATATATCAGGTGATGCACATACACCCTGCTTTTAAATTTTTTATGAAGATGAACATATAAACTCAATACAATAAAAAGAAAAATGAAAAAGGAGTCCCACTGGTCTAATTTCAGGTAAGTGACGGCAAGTATGGAATTTACTAATGAAGCCATCAGATCCTTGCTGGCCCCTCTGTCATGGCAGTGCAGGCTGCACCTGTTCAATCTACATTTCCCACCAGTCTGGGAAACTGAGTTTGTGACTACATAGACACATTTATTAATATAACTTTTAAGTGTTTAGTGTTGCTCTTAGGGTGTTTTACTGGGTAATAAGAGCTACTCAATATGATTATATTTTGGACTTAAAGGAATATTTTTTAAATGGAGCTGCTTCAATTACAGGTTTATTAAGGTTCAAAGTAGAACCTTGAGAAAGAAGAGCATAGAGTCATCAGGATGTCAAGTTCACTCACTTCATAATAAATCTATGTAACATAATGGAAAGATTCATCATGAAGGCAGTAGCAGAGACAATCATACAAAGACAAGCCACAGAGCAGAGGGAATCGAAATGTATTATGTATGTAATTTAACAAATGTGCCCATGAATCTAATTCCTTCAGGGATTTATAAACACTAGTGCATAACCTAGGAAAGGTGGAGTCATTGCTTTAAATGTCAGCCTTGTATTCACTTACTGAGGGAAGAAAATAAAAAGTTTATAGAGAAATAAAAGAAATGATAATATGTTCCTTAGGTTATTTGGCTTATCCTAAATTTAGACTGAGCAATTTCCAAATTGCAAAAATGGAGAGTATGGAAACAATAGGAATATTCCCCTTGGTATGTCATATTATATGTGAGACTTTAATTATTTTAAGTCAATAGCCAGTGGATCTGTGGAAACTGCTTTCTTATTTTCTATAATACAAATTATAGTAGCAGGCATACAGGAGCTGCTCAATAAATATTAATTTGTGGCAAAAATCAATAATTTCTCCCCACCCTTCTGTAATTTCTGTATTTAGTATCATACTGGAACATCAACTATAATAATATATATATATAATATATATATTATATATAAAGGTTTTTTATATATATACACACACACACATATATATACACAGACACAAAACAGTACTTACTATTCTCCTTGTAGAAATTTTTCTCTACTTTCACATTTTCAGTTTGTCAGACTCATAGTCTGACAAGACTATGTCAAAGTATCCTGCAACAGGAGCATTGAACAGCAGGGAGTCTTCCTTATTATTAAATTGTATTTTGTTGTTGTTGTTGTTATTGTCTATTTGGGTAGGGCAATGAGAGAAAATAGTTTATTCAGGATTAACGTTGTTCTATCAAGCAGTTAGTATTTTATTCTGTGCTAAGGTCTGTGCATTAGGCTGGAGACTGCAGGGAGAATTCCATACTAGCTTTCCCAATGGTGCTTGTCTTCAAGTTAAATGTACCTCTGGTGCAGCATCAGAAGCATCATCCTAATATTTATATCAGCTTATACCAGATTCAGACCTTACAGATGCGCCCTCTGGTGTGTTGGTCAAGTCCTGAGGAAGGAGCCCTCATATCCACACTCAGCCTCCTCCAGAAAGAGCTCCTCGCATTGGCTCTGGGACTTGTTTCCGTAATCTTTTATGGTGACCAATTCCTAGACTTTATTCTGTTATCTCAAGCAGATGTACACTAATATTACTTGATGGGAAAATGCACAAAGCAACAATGACAAGAAATACAAATTAAGAGAATTAGGAACTTTCCCATTCATATAAGAGCTCCTAATGGAAAGGAAAGCAGCAGAGTTTAGTGGGGAAAGATGCTGGAGCAAAACCACTTAGGTTTGGATTCTTCCTCAACCACTGATTAGCCCTGGCATCCTTGGGCAACTTAGTTCAGCCTCTTTAAGCCTCACTTTCCCTACAATGAATCCTACTTCAAAAAGTAGAAGTTGTGAACTTCAAGAGAGATAATATATGCAAAGTCATAATACATAGCAAAAATTCGTATTAATATTATAATATCTTGTTTTTCATGAAAACAAGATTAACCATTGCCTGGGTAGTAAATTTTCATGTGTCTTGGCATAATTCTTGCCAATTTTTAATAACTATGTCTTTCAATTATTAAAACAAATTGGAAGTTTTTAACCTTACAAATAGCTCAAAATATGATTTTCAGCTGAAATTATACTATACACTAGCTGGATCTAAAATTTGTTGGGTGCTTCTAGTTGTTACATAAAACTTGAACAAAAGAGAAGTCTGAATAATGCTACAGCTTCCTTTTATCCTCTTCCCCCTCAGAGACTTTTAGTCTTCAAAAAGATTCTTTGGTAAGTCAGAGTATAGCCTGTGTTTTCTCATTTCCTGAAGAAATGACTAAGTTCTATGTTTTTAATTGTTCTTTAAGACCCTAGCTTTTCTCTTGGGAGGATGAAGACAAGTACAGCATGTGAGCCACACTTCCCTCATTCATAAGCACGGTTCAGGGAGAAAAAAAGAGTCCTTGAGTAGTTCACAGGCTTAGTAGCTCTGCAGCTCTGGAAATACAATGTACTTCCAAGAAGGTTTATAAAGTGGCCTGTTAGGAAGACCTGAGAGAATGACTCTTTCTTCTGGCTGTATTTAAAGTTACAAAGAACAGAAAGGGTACTGGTTTTTCTCAGTGCAGCAGAGACATTGTGTCTATTCCTTGTCCAAAGCTTGATTTGGTCATGTTGAAAAACAGAAAGAAAAGAAAAAAAGAAGGAAGGAAGGAAACTTATTTTAGGTATGGAATGTGGTATGGCTTGGATTCGTGTCCCCACCCAAATCTCATGTCAAATTGTAATCCCAAGTGTTGGAGGTAGGGCCTGGTTGGAGGTGATTGGGTCATGGAGGTAAATTTTCCCCTTTGGTGCTGTTCTCATGATAGAGTTCTCATGAGATCTGGTTGTTTAAAAGTGTGTAGCACCTCCCTTCTTGCTGGCTTCCCCCTACTTCAGCCATGTAAGATGTGCCTTCTTCCTCTTTGCGTTCTGCCATGATTGAAAGTTTTCTGAGGCCTTCCCAGCTGTACTTCCTATAAAGCTTGGAGAACTACAAGTCTCAAGTAGTTATTTACAGAAGTGCAAGAATGGACTAACACAGAATGTTTTCTTTCCATCTTTTAAGATCATTAAGAATTCTGTAGCTATACTCCCACAGATTTAATGACTTGTTCCTATCCTACTGTGTTCTTGCTGCAATACCTCCAACACTGCCCCCACTTTGAGAATAAATTCGAAAGAAGACTAATTTTTCACTTTCCTATTTCTTCACATTCTGTTCACCCCACTTGGAATTCCCTCTTCCATTTCTCTCCATCTGTCCTTGTTCAAGTATCTAACCTTCTCAAATCTACCCTAAACATTGTAAATTCAAATAAGCTGTCCTTTATCTGTAAACTGATACTTGAGTTACTTGCACCTCTCATTTGGCACTTAATCATGTACTGCCTCAAGGCACAGGTCTGAGGTTGTTATTTTGCAACACTAATAAATTGCATAGAGTGAAATATTTTCTTCCAATCCAGATTGTAGGTTTCAGGGTACCATTTATTCTGCCTTATACAAAGAAGTTTATCAGCATTTCTTTTTCCTTTTGAAATGGATGCTTATTTTTTTTCTGAAATTTGTTTTTATAAACAGCATCTTTATTGTCTGCTTGTCAAAGAGTCAAGAAGAATAAGACAGATACTCTAATTTGTTGCATAATTAGCTTCTACAGTGTCCATATAAAAGTTGACATCCCCTAGAATCCTGACGCTATTGGGAACTTCATCTTTAATTCTGTATTGACTCATATGCTCAAAGTAAATGTATGTCTCTTTTTAATAAAGATGTGGCATTTACCCTAAAATTTATAAGGAGATGTTAGAGATCAAAACAGAATCACATTAAGTAACTAATAGGGCTTTGGGATAATGAAAATTAAAGTGAGTCTGTAAGATTTTAATCAATGTAATTGATTCGTTGATCTGAAAGGGAGTGGTTCCTATTAGTGTATCTCAAAATAGTTCTTGTTAAAATCATTGTCTTTGGATGTATTGATAAGTCTTATAACTATTTGAAAAAGTATACATGATTAGAATATTGAGCTTAATATAATTACTAAGCAGGCATGTGTCTGGTGTCTGGATCAACCATCCCTCCAAAAAAGCTCGGAAGCAGTTGGAATGTAGCTGAACTCAGGAAGGGTTCCAGGTAGGATTGTCCCTCTCACTTCAATACCCAGAGTGTGTACAACATGTCTCTCCACATGTCTCTCCACCTTCACCTTGCCCTGCCAAAACTGTCTTGAGCCAAAAGGGTAAATCTCATGCCTTTAGTTCATGTTTATGTCAGTATTCAAAAAGTGCAGCAGGTCATCCCTCCCCTCATAGGGCATCTCCTCCCCATGTAGTTCAACGGATTGTGGTTCACTGTCACTCTCCCTGTCCTTTCTTTCCTTAATTTTGGTCCATAGCATTTATTGTCAGCTGAAATACTATATGTTTTACTAATTATCTGTCTCCCCTGACTCAGATGTATGCTCTGTGAGGGCAGATTTACATTTGCATGTGTGTACAAATTGTTTTCATATCTCCAGTGTTTAGAATAGTGCCAGTACATAGCAGGCACTGAATAGGTACTTACGGAGTAAATGCATGAGTGCATGCACGAAAGTCCTCCTGGTCCACAAAGGATGCCAGGCTTGCAGAGGCAAGCCATGACTGGGCAGTCCCTGAAAAAGTTCTACTCAGCTTCAGCTGCTTGTTTGCTGCTGCTACTACTTGGCTATGCCTTAAAATGTTTGTGAATGTTTTCAAAACCATTTTGAAATATTTAAACTTCAAGGGCTCTATGCTAAGGGTTAATCCAAAAGAAGGGTAAACTTTAATATCCATAAATGCTTACTGAAATCTCATTGAAAATAACAAGCAATTCATTCATTCATCTGTTCAGCCGTCTGTTTCTCTATTTAACAAATTTCACCTTCCACATATTACAGGCTAGAAAATGTGTTAGATGCCAAGAGTATAATGGTGAGCAAAATTGCCAGTCCTTGTTCTGAAGGAGAGTTTATAGTTAGTAGAAATGACTTAAATTTTTAATATCAATACAATAACTCTGTAGGTTGAATTGGATATGATTACTTGTATCATATTTTATCTACTGGTGATAAAATGATTGTGAATTGTCATATTATTATCCTCCTCCCCCTCTCTAGCCATCCTACCTTACCTCCACTCCAGACCTTTTCCTCATTATGTTCTATGCCTGGAATCCCCTATATTCCCTCAACTCCCTTCCTGAATGAGGCTCTTTTTCTCTTGTCTGCTACTATCTGCATATCTTTATCATAATTCACCACATTGTTCTGTAATTACCTGCTTGTTTATTAGCCTTCTCCCTTTCAGTACAAGCTATTCAAAATAAAGTGTGTTCTTTAGTAATTACTGAATCTCTGACACTGAAAACACTCTCTGAGATATGGAACAATACATGTATGTGAAGTAATGCTTGAATAAATGATAGAATTTTAGCACTCTATGAAATTATAGAAAAAGTTGAAATTTGATATGGTCATTCTTTAATATTTTAATCATATTCAGTAAACACAAATTTAATCTGCAAAGTGAACTTTTATCTTCTGATTTTTCTTATAATTGTTGTTCTCACTTACATATGAGAAATCTGAGCTTCTCTGCTTCAGAGGTTGATGCCTCTAATTTGTAAGTGATAGGGAGAAAAAGGATACACTGAAAATCTGTATCCTCTTAATGCAATATATCTACCACCTTAATGTACTCTAAATCTCTATTTCTGTAAATTAATTTAATGTCTATAGAGCCTGTTAGAATTTACATTACCAGTAATATAGGGATAATATTATTATAATTATGATTGATCCCCTTTAGGTTTACTAAGTTATTTTTGTTGGGATTTCTATTTTGTTTGATTTAGGATACAATCAATTGTGTAGTTTAAAAAATATTTACTTAGGGTTTAATATACAACAGTCACTGTGCTAGGGCCATAGTGAGAAATACACAAGGCAGACACATTTCATGACAAAAAATATTTATTTCAGAACTTTCCTACCTATTTAATGTCCTGTAGCCTGAATGTCACAATCTCCACTATCATTTTTCCCCTGTAAAATTGCTTTTCAGTAGGTGCATTGGTCATAATCACTCACACTGGCTAATATGATGCAGTCTCGTGATCGTAGCTCACTGCAGTCTCAAACTCATGGGCTCAAGCAATCCTCCTGCCTCAGTCCCCTGAGTAGCTGGGAAGACAGGCATGCCATAAATACCACAACATGTTTTTATATAGTATGTAATGCAGCTATCTATGAATATTTATCAAAATGCAGCTTATTGTTTGCCTTCAATTTATCAGCTTATCATGTTTGTAATGAAAAATAGCAAACATATAAAAATATAAAAAAATAGATTCAGCAGAATGGTGAATTCCCAAGAACCAACAACTCTGCTTCAATAATTGTCAACTCTTGGTCAATCTTATTTGAGCTATACCTTTACCAATTTCTTTTTCCCATTCCACCTCCACCCTGCATATTGTCTTGAAGTAAGTACATGAATTCCTCCCTAAATATTTGTGTATATATATCATTAAATATAGGTACTAAATTACTATTTTAACAAAACCACAAAACATATGTCATCCTAAAAATTTTAACAATAATTTCTTAGTTTTAATGTTCATATTTTCAAGTGTTACATATGCATCATTTTGCTTGTTGAGTCAAGATACAAACAAATTACATATATTGAAATTGGTTAATATAACCCTTAATTTCTTTTATATTGTAGGTTTATCTTCTGTAATTTTTTTCTTTGCAATATATTGCTAAAGAATCTTTGTCTTCTGTTCTGAAGAGTGTTGCAAAGTCTGGATTTTGCTGCTTTTATCCCTGTAGTATCGTATTGCATGTTCTTCCATCCTGTGGATTTTTTATAAGTTAGTGGTTGGATCTCAAGTAGTAATAAAATTTACATTCAACATTTTTGTCAAAAAACTATCAAAAATGGAGATTTGATTTTCTGTCATGTGACAAGTAATGTTTAGCTATCTTCATTTTTGTGATACTCGATATTCATCCTGACTTGATATTCAGTTTCTAAATCAATTCATTTATTAGTAGCTGTGAAAAAGTGATATCCTAAAACTGACCTTGCTTTATTTATTACTGAAATATTTTGATAAAATAATTTCCTTCCTTGGCTATATACAATTAGTATAGAGGAGTCAAAATAAATATCTAAATTCTGTCCTTAATTTTCTGCTTTTCAAACTAATGAATTTTTATTGATATCCACTAACAATGACTTTTTTATTATTATAATGAATTAAAGAGTTAAAAGATACTTGATATTTCAATGCACTGCAATTATTATCATTATTACTCAAAGTGTCCCAACTTTAGCCAGTTGGAAATGGTTCGAATTGCGTTTGAATCTTTAGATAGAACCCTACTGTATTAGTTGGGGTTCTCTATAGAGACAGAAATAATAGGAGATATATATGGTATATATATATCCTATTATGTAATATCCTAGTATATATACACATATATGCGCACACACACACGTGTGTGTGTGTGTGTGTGTATGTACGTATATGGGAGTTTTTAAAGTAGTATTAACTCACATGATCACAAGGCCCCACAATAGGTCATCTGCAAGTTGAGGAGCAAGGAAGCCAATCCAAGTTCCAAAGCAGAAGAACTTTGAGTTCGATGTTTGAGGGCATGAAGCATCCAGCACAAGAGAAAGATGTAAGCTGGGAGACTAGGCCAGTCTAGCCTTTTCACATTTTTCTGTCTGCTTTATATTCTGGTCACACTGGCAGCTGATTAGCTGGTGTCCACCCAGATTAAGGGTGAGTCTACCTTTGCCAGTCCACTGACTCAAATGTTAATCTCCTCTGGCAACACCCTCACAGACACACCCAGGAACAATACTTTGTATCCTTCAATCCAATCAAGTTGACATTCAGTTTTAACCATCACAAGTCTACTCCTTGTCAACTTGAACCCATACACATCTCTTGAGATCATACATAATCTTCTAATAAAGACAATAATAAGGTCATAATTATGCCTAACATAATACAACTATACTTTGTACAAGTGGAAACACACCAATCCCCCACCCAAATACTATTACCTAAAGTTAACAATACTTAATTGCTGACATGAAGTCAATAAATCTTGCATCACATGAAAAAGGGAAAAGGAAATAAAATATATGTTCTTAGTACAAGCGTATACATGCACAAACATGTTTTTAAGAAAAGAAGGAGGAAATATTCATGACAATTATGGTCCTCATTTCTGCAGATGGTCATGTGGTTGTACCTGGTATTGCTGACTACCTTTTTCTACTACCCATTCTGTATTCCCTTTGTCTTCAGCAAGGACCTCAGCAGGTTGTGTTTTTTTTTTCCCTGGTGGAGTGGCCCAAACATTTATTCCGGAATGGTCTGGGCCATTTGTAGTCTTGCCTGGATTGGGCTGTTGTAGTTTCCCATTGACCTTAATCACAGGGCATGGTAATACTAAGAGATGTCCTAATGGATCTCCTGTATTCCATGCATACTCTTCTTTACTTCTGTTGTGGAGTAGTAGACTGATTTCATCTGGATAGTCCAAGTCACTCAATAAATGGGCTGGAGTAACACACCCAAATGAGGAATGTGTTGCTTCCAAAATCCAAATAGGCCCACTAGCCATGGTGCCTCTTCCTTGATTGTAGGAGGGACCAAATACAGCAACTTATCTTTCACCATAAAAGGAATATCTCAACAGGCCCCACACCACTGGACCCCTAGAAATTTTACTGAAGTAGAAGGTCCCTAGAATTTAGTGGGATTTATTTCCTACCCTCTGGCACAAAAATGTCTCACCAATAAGTCTAGTTTGTTTGCTACTTCTTGCTCAATAGATCCAGTCAGCATAATGTCATCAACGTATTGGACCAGTGTGATATCTTGTGGAAGCAAAAAGCAATCAAGGTCTCCTCAAATAAGATTATGACACAAAGCTGGAGAGGTGATAGACCCCTGAAATAGGACAGTAAAAACATATTGCTGACCTGGCTAGCTGAAGGCAAATTGTTTCTGGTGGGCTTTATGGATATGAATGGAGAAAAAGATATTTCCCAAGTCAACGGCTGCATACCAGGTACTAGGAGCTGTGTTAATTTGCTCAAACAATGAATTCACATCTGGTATAGGAGCTACAATTGGAGTCACCACTTGGTTAAGCTTATGACAATCCACTGTCATTCTCCAAGATCCGTCTGCCTTCTGCACAGGCCAAATAGGAGAGTTGAATGGAGATGTGGTGGGAATACCATCCTTGTATCACTCATGTCCTTGATGGTGGCACTCATCTCTGAAATCCCTCCAGTGATACTATATTGTATTTGACTTACTATTTTTCTAGGTAGAGGCAGCTCTGATAGCTTTCATTTGGCCTTTCCCACCATAGTAGCCCTCACTCTACCAATCACAGAGCCTATGTGGGGGTTTTGCCAGCTGCTAAGTATGTCTATGTCAATTATGCATTCTGGCACTAGGGAAATGACCACAAGATGAGTCCCAGGACCCACTGGACCCACTGTACATCAGACCTGAGCTAAAACTCCATTACTTGCTGACCTTCATAAGCCCCTACATTAACTGGAGGCCCACAATAATGTTTTGGGTCCCCTGGAATCAATATCAGCTCAGCTCCAGTGTCGAGTAGTCCCTTAAATTTCTCATCATTTCCTTTTCCCCAATGCAGATACCCTGGTAGAATGCTGAGGTCTCCTTGGGGAAAGATGGGAGAAAGATTAACATCATAAATTGTTGGTAGTGTAGTGGGGTCCTTCCTTAAGGGGATCCAGCCTCCCCTTCTCTTAATGAGTTCTGGGTCTGTAAACTTGCTCAAGTCTGGAAACTGATTGAGGGGCTGTATTTCTCTGTTTTTATAATTCAAATTAGTCTTTTGTCCATTCTTGATAGTCCGGGTCACTCAATAAATGGGCTACAGTAACACACCCAAATGAGGATATTGATTGAGGGGCTGTGATTCTCTGTTTTTTATAATACAAATTAGTCCTTTGTCCATTCAACCTTGAAGTTTCTGCTTATACAAATTAAGTAGGAACACAGTAGGCCTCCTATCAATTTCACTTCTAGGAACACTGTGATCCATTAGCCTATGCCAGAGTTCTACACAAGTCAGACTATTCTGATTGCTGCTTTGCCTTTGCTGTCCATTATGGTAGCTATACCCACCTTGTCTTTGATGGTTGAGTGCTGCCACTTAGCCCCTGCTACCTCAGGATCCAATTACTCCCATTGTATTTAAATTTTGTAGTTGAGTGACTATGGTTTCCACTGTTAGATCTAATATACAGAGAAGAGTAATTGCAGGGCTCTTCAAAGACGCATGTGCTGCCTTCACAAATTTCTTTCACAAAGCATTGGTCGAGGATATATCTTCTGGACCCTCCTAACTGGGATGAGTTGGTCTAAAGTGACTAATCCACTCCCCCATCCCAATCTCTCTAAGCTTTTGGATCGCTTCCTCTGTATACATTAAACCAAAGGAGATCAGACATTTCCAGCTCTCTCACAGTGGGCTACATTTTAATCCATATTTCAGTTGGACAAGGAAATAAACTATTAGAACCTTCTTTAACTCCCTGAGCTGCAACATTAAATGCAGGATCCCTACTTCGTGGGCCCAAATCAATAAATTCAGCCTGATCCAACTCTATGTTCCTTCCACCACTATCCCACACTCTCAATATCCATTTCCATGCCAGTTCTCTAGATTTTTGCTTAAATAAATTAGAAAACTCTAGCAGTTCTTTTCAAGTGTAGCACACCTCCTCATGGGTCACACTATGAACCTCACCTTTAGGGGCCCACCAGGACTTTAATTATAGGTCTAGAAACAGACAGAGGTCCTGAGGGTGGCTCCTGAGGAGAATCAACATTATCTTGCCTGGCAACTGCCTCAGGAGAGGCCATCACTGTTGCTTCAGGCAGCGCAGGGTTTATCTCCTCAGACAAAAGTGGAAAGGCTGATGGCAGCATGGGTCTGGGAGGGGAAGTTGCCACTGCTGGAGATAGGGAAGCTGTTTCTTCTGGCAAAAAATGTTCATCAGTGTTTACAGGCTCAGTGTCCCCAGCTTCATCAGGGTCCTGTCACAAATCACTATTCCAAGTTACAGGGTCCCATTTTTTCCAATCAGTGCCCTCACTTTAACAGTAGACACTTGGCAAAGCTGTGCATGCACCTTTTGTTGCAGGTCAGCCACTTACATGATATGAGCTTGTGTTTGTTTTTCCACAATTTCAACTCTTTCTCTAAAGGACATAAGACTCTCACTCAGGGTAATCTTAACAGATTTGAGGCTCAGTATCTGCTTCTGAAGCCAGGAGTTAGAATCCCTGAATTCATAATTTTCTTTCATCACTTTGTCCAGTGAACTTAGGAACAACCAACCAACTTCATTATGATCCTTTGTTCTCCACATATAGTCATAAGTATTTTGTATAGAGTCACTAAACTCTTTGCCCCTCATGAACAGTGCATCAGCAGTGTCAAATGCATTTATTTTGCATAACTCTCTAAACAGTTCATGCCAAGGACTATCAGTATTCTCCATAATATTAGAAGTACAATCCTTATTTTGGGGTCAATCATATTAAGCTGCCAACTCCAGAAACCCCAAAACCAATGAAAGAACTCCATACTTAACATTCTATCCTTCTAGAACCACTATTGGTACCAAAATCTGTATTAGTCAGACTTCTCTAGAGGAACAGAACTAATAGGAGATACATATATGAGTTTATTAAGTAGTATTAACTCACACAATCACAAGGTCCCACAATAAGCCACCTGCAAGCTGAGAAGCAAGGAAGCCAGTCAGAGTTCCAAAACTGAGGAGTCTGGAGTCTGATGTTCGAGGGCAGGAAGCATCCAGCACGAGAGAAAGATGTAGGCTGGAAGGCTAGACCAGTCTAGTTTTTTCATATTTTTCTGCCTGCTTTATATTCTAGCCGTTCTGATAGCTGATTAGATTGTGTCCACCCAAATTAAGATTGGGCCACTGACTCAAATGTTAATCTCTTTTAGCAGCAACCTCACAGACACACCCAAGATTAATAATTGGCACCCTTCAATCCAATCAAGTTGACACTTAGTATTTACCATCACACCTACTCTACTCCGATGGACTCCTTATTGTTTAGTAAAACATGTGGATCTAGCATATTTTAAGCCTTAAGTATGAAATTATCCATTACTCCAAAGAATTCTTGTTTATTTTAGTAGGAAAAGATATTTGAAAAACTGAATCTACACATTAGAGGTATTCATTCCTATTAGATTATTACTATTTACAGGCACCTTCAGTGAACCTAGGAAAGAAATTCAAATTTTTATTTTTTAAAGATAAAATACTAAATACTAAATATTGATTGTTTTCATTAAAATGTAGAATACAGAGTTCTTAATGTCTTAGTTAATTCCTGCTGCTATAACAAAATACTTAAGGGATTGGGAAATTTACAACAGATTTCATTGCTCTTCAGTTCCGGAATTTGGAAAGTCCAAGATCAAGGTGTCAGCAGATTAATTGTCTAGTAAGAGCCCATTCCTGATCCTCATAGATGGATTCTTCTTGCTGTGCCTTCCCAAGGTGGAAGAGCTAGCCCTTTAAAAGATGATAGGTCATGAGAATGCCAGGACATTCAGTGTCTGGGAGAGCCTGTTGTTTTCTATTTCAAGGACGGCATCTTCTTGCTCTGTCCACAAGTGGTGGAAGGGGCAAAAACTAAGACGTTCCCTCAAGCCTCTTTTATAAGGGCACACATTTCATTTATGAGGGTTGCCCTTATGACTTGATCACCTCCCAAAGGCCACACCTTTTAATATTGTCACATTGGGGATTCAATTTCAACATGTATGTTTTGTGGAGACAAACATTCAGACCATACTTTCTTCTAATTTATGTGTCTCTCCTTTCTCCCACAATAATAATCCTGACCACTCTGTGAATGATAGAAACTGAAAACTGCAAACTCAATTACTTAATCCCATAATATATACAATGTATGTATCCCCTAGAGACAATCATTAGAACATACATTAGGGTTTACCCTTTCTTGTTTTAATATTGCATATATATACACATATACCTCCACATATGTATCATATATACATATATATAATATGTGTATATTTGTATACACATATGGGTATATATTTACTTTTTTCTCTTCTTAGCTAAATATTATATGAGTAGGCTTTCCCTAGGGTTTCTACTTTATTTGCTATTTATCTAGCTGTTTTGTTTAAAGAAAGATTGTATATTGGTTTCAATGGTTATCTTTAGTATCCTTATAATATTTGTGGTTTTCTCTTTTTTGGTTATTATCTTTTGGTTCACTTTGATGATTAATATTAAATTTAACTAGTAGCTAATTTTTTCTCACCTTTTGTCTCTCCTCCTTTTCATAGTATCATTTGATATGCAGTCCCTTGATTTTTGGCCTTTTTATTGAAAGGTTCAGGCAGATCTAAGAAGCATGTAGCTTCTGTCTCTGTCTTTCCAGTTAGTACACTAATATAAAACTTACTGTTCTATTTCTATTGAAGGACATTATTGGGAATTTACCATAGGAAAAAAATAGCTCAAATTTATTATTTAACTTTTTCTCTTACAATATTTCCAACACAAAGGGAAGTAATTTTTAAATATGTTATATTCAAAATAGAAGGTAAAGTAGTTTGTAGATTCTAAATGTTTGAAAAGTAAATGTTCATCAGACTCAAACCTTAACATTACAAATTGCCAGGCAATTGTTATTCTCTTAAATGTTAAAATGCTGTGAAAGTTTTACACATTTGGTATTTGTCAAATGTAGTACAGGTTATTTTGCCTTTAGTCCTTTATTTCAAAAAGTTATTTCATAATTAACAAAAAGCAATTACAAAGTACTCATAACTACTCAAAAGAGTTATAGAGATACTCAGTAATAACTTTGAACTCTGTATGCCTTTTATAATTTGTAAAATTTTACATTGGATAAAAAACAATTACCCTAGAAAATAATGGGTAGCTCCACTTTGATGCATTCAGTAACTGTGGCTATCAGGTTGAGGGGTCTCTGAGGAAGAAGTTATAAAACAATCATTGCACTGATTGCAATGGGGGTACAGCTTGTGTATTTTTTCAACAAAATCCCTTCCATAATGAAGTATAGCTTTTGCTCTAGATAACCTCCTCTCTGGATGCTTGAATTTTAGACCCAGCATTTGTGCTGTGGAAGAGATTCATACCAAAGTCTCCCATGCTTCTGTTGAATTCTGGAATTACATTTGTACTCTGGCCTGAGTTACAATTATTTGCTTCTAGCAGTGTGATTAGCTTATTAGAAAAAACTAAAAGGGGGAAAACTAATTTCTGGTGCCAAATACTCAAAATAGATCTTCTTTCCAATATGAGAGATTATTCTCTTCAAATATTTTAGTTCTACATAAACAGCAGGTAACAGGGAGTAAAAGATATCTGTGACTATAAAGAATATGTTTGTGGAGTTTTACCTACCATGTATGCTGTTTGAAGGCTGTCTCGTGCTATATGTATGAGGCACTGATTGGGGGAAAATCATGCAGTAAAAGTTTGTCTCTACCTCTATCTCTGCCTTTGCCTCTGTATTGCAGATCTGGGAAGGAGACAAAGAAACCCATGTTGGAAGACATTTTTTACAACATGTTGTTTGCACTCAGAATTAGGTTCTGCCCCTTCCGCAAATGTTACCAAAGAATTATTTTAGTTGATGCAGATCATATGGAAGATTATTTACAACTTGAATGTGAGTTCTGTAATCATTAGTTTCTGAACAGAGATTTGTGTCCTGGTTTGCCAATGAGAAGGAGCCAGATTCTTTAAGACTATTCCTGAGACTAAATCAGAATAGAAAGGGGTTAAAGCCCTGGGGTTGGGTCTTTTCTGAGCTTAACAGTCAACAGAAAAGCAAAGGCTTTCTGCCTTATTCCTACTGGGCTGGTTGAAGGAGGAATTTCCCAGACTCTGCACTCTGTGCCTTTTGGTGGTAATTTCTTTCATAAAGGCTGACATAATGACATTACTACCTACTTACAATGTAGTGATAATGAAAGCTATGTTTCCGGGGAATAACACACTGCAGCTAGAAGTTCAGCAGAGGTACAGAAAGACAGCACCAGCTTGGTGCAAGCTGGCAAACTGATAAAAAGCACTCAGATGCACTCAGACCTCAGTGACTTGCTCCTGAGTGTGCACTTGAAAGACTTTAGTAATTATTTCTTATTTCCTCTTACAACATTGCCATTGCATACCCCTACAATGCCAAGTTTCAGCCGATTGCCATAGCTTATTGCTCCAGATACACTGGCTTTCATTTGTTGACTTCATCATGCCAAGCTCCCTTCCTGCATCAGGGTCTTCTCTGGCTTTCACCAGATCTTCCCATGGATGACTTACCTGGCCAATAAATTTTTGCAGAAGTTCTTGTTTTCTCTTCATCTCTAATGTAGCCCTATTCATTCCCTAGCACACACTCTTACAGCATTTTGTTTTTATAATCTCATGTGATTTTGCTTATTTATTGGTTTAATTATTTTATAAACTAAGCCCTTGTATTAGTTCATTCACACACTGCATTAAAGATACTACCAGAGACTGGGTAATTTATAAAGCAAAGAGGTTTAATTGACTCACAGTACCACATGGCTGGGGATGCCTCAGGAAACTTACAATCACGGTGGATGGTGAAGGGGAAGCAAGGTGTGTCTTTCATGGTGGCAGGAGAGAGAGGGGTGAGAAGTGTCATACTTTAAAACCATCAGATCTTGTGATGACTCACTATCACAAGAACAGCATGGGTGAAATGGCCCCCAGTGTCCAATCACCTCCCACCAGGTCCCTCCCTTGACATGTGGGGATTATAATTTGAGATGAGATTTGGATAGGGACACAGAGCCAAACCATATCAGCCCTCTCCCCAACTCACAAACATTAGAACATACGCTTTATCAAAGAAAAGTCTTCATCTATTTTGTGCACTGTTGTATCTCCAATGCCTAAATAAGTAAGTACTGAGTAAATATTTTTTGAATAAATAATCATTCATATTTTCTGCCTTTTGGTGAAGGCAAATATCTCGTCTGATAAAGTATTTTAAAATCAAGAGCATTTGATTTTTCTTGAATATAACTATTATAGCAAGTACTAAATGGCTATCCAAAATGTGAATGCACTTCTGCAAAAGCCAAAATTCTGATAAAGGCCTAAAGAATCATTAATGGTGTATGGAAGAATCCATACTGACAATGTGGTTCACCCTTAAATGACTCATCAATTGGCTCAAATGACTTTGATGACATAGGTGCCACTCCCTTCATCATGAGCTAAAAGAGTATAACTGATTTAGTGTTGTTAGCAGATTTTTGCTCTTAAGTTTGATAATTTTAAGCATTGATGTGTGTATACACACACACACACACACACACACACACACACACACACACACACACTTATGTCCTTTCATATATTTCAAAGTAAAAGTGAAAAGAGTAATGGAGATTTAGTTTGGTAAATATAAAATAAAAGGACTCATTAGCCTTTATGTGGCTTTCAGTTTAGTAGTACCCTAACACATTGTTGTTCTGTTTTTCTCGATGAAATTCATCCTATTTTGTGACTTTCTAGAATTGATTTTCACATTTTTTACTAAATTGGTAGAAGCGTTTCATGCCCCCCACCATCTGTAAAGAATTTTATTATGTTGATGTAAATGTTGGTCTGAATTTTGAATCAGCATAATTGAATGATTGGTTGGGGCCATTTGGACAAGCTCTCCAAATAGCAGGTTTCACCAGAGTGACTGATAGGGGCCACATTTGTACTCAGCCGTATAAAAAATGGGATATCCCCAAGGCTCCTTTTCTGAGAGGCTCTATACAGAAGTCTTCCTTTTGCAGCCATGCCCACTGCAGTTGCTGCTGGAATCCATGGTCAGGTATGGTGACTAGAAGAAGCTGACTTTGTATCAGTCAGTTTCTTGGAACCATATTTGGTATTGGAACCACATTTGCTGAGATGAGCTCTTACATTCCTTTCTCTCCATTTGAGGGTAGTAACTGTTGCATGAAAATGTAGGAGATGCCTTCCACTAGAAATCCACCCTCTTTTCCTTCTGAGAGAGGGGTTTGGGGGAAATGATCATTTGCTTTAAGCAAAATGAGGTCTTTTGCTTAAAAGTATGTTTTGCCCCTTGCCGTTTGAAACAGATGAAAGTTTTTTTGTTTTGTTTGTTTCTTTGTTTGTGTTTTAAGACTAGGTACAAATGTGCTACTAGACCTGTGGCCTGGTCATAACTGATACATATAATTGTACCCTACATTTTCTTGCTTTTCATCTAAGTTATCTATTTGATAACCCAATTCCATAATTTATTGATAACAAAACAGACTATATAATAGGTTGGTTTTTAATTTTGGAAGATGTAAACTTTACCTTTTACATATTAATTTTTTTCATTTAAATGTTCAGTGAGTTCAGTTATGGCAAACTATTTGTCAAGAATTGTGATCTGGCTATTAACACAGTACCTAAATTCTGAAGTCTACAGGCCAAGAGATTTTCCAGCATCTTACTAAAGATCATGATTTTTGAAATCAGAAACTTTGTTTCCAGTTTTGGCAAAATACACACTAGCTGCATGAATTTAGGCAAAATACTCAAACTGTTTAATCTTCCCTGCTCCTGCTTTAAGATGATGATGATATCTACTTGATCAGGTTGTTAGGAGAGTAAAATGGAAAAAAAATTATGCAAAGCTTCTCAAACAGGACAATAAATAGAAGATATTATTTATATTAGAGATTTTAAATTAGGTTGAGTTACTGGCTCCCAGTTGAGGAGATCTCTTGAAGCCAGAAAATAATGAATGATTATTGTTATTATGTCACTGTTGAGTCAAATAACTTATTTAGATAGTAGTACAAATTTGTATCCTAACAAAGGAGAGAAAAACTAGAAGATCTCTAAGAATTTCCAGCTCTATGTATATAAGCTATCTATAGAGAGATTATATCTATCTATCCATGTGTATATATATCTACCTATCTTATAGATTATATAGATATAATATATAATATTTATTATATAATCCTATAGATTATATAATAATCTATAAGTCTGCAATAATACATTTTTATGTGATCTTACAGATTATATCTATATATTATATCATATAGATATAATATATAAAATATATATAGAATATATATAATATATTATATATATATTAATTATATAAAATATATAATATTTATATATATAAATAAAAATATATAAAATATATATATAGATATAATATATAAAATATATAGATATAATCTATAAGATCACATAAAAATGTATTATTGCAGACTTACAGATTATTATATAATGTATAAGATGGGTAGATAATATAGGTAAAATCTATATATCTATAGATAGGAAGATATACATACATACACACACACATATATCTACCTATCTAACATGTTCATATCTAGACAGGGAAAATAATTAGAATCCTTGGATTTTCTCTGCATTTAGACATTTAGAAACAGAAAACATTGTCAGTCTAAGTAGAGTACTCCATTTGCCTTTGGGGGTTAGGGTCAGGTAAGTTTCTGTGTCAATAATTGTGCCTGTACTAATGGACTTTGATCATCTATACTCAGGTACAGTACATTGATCTCATTAATGTGAGAAAAATTTATGATTTTGTTTATTTATTTATTTTAGTTATTATATTCCAGCAGCAGAGAAGGAATGGAAATGGAATAGAAAGCCTGAGACACAGATTGATAGGCCTATGCATAGGGAAAGTGAATTTCACTACAGAAGTGAAACTGTCAGTGAGAGAGCTTCTTGGAGTGGAATTACCTAGAGAGGTAGAGAGGTTGGTGTTACAGGAAAACACAAACGCTGTTTGCTTATTTCAAAAGTTAAGACTCGTGTTTTCTCTGAGAATAATTTCTCACTCTCTTCATAGATGTCAGTTCAATCTGATTTGAAGTCTAAAGAAGTTATTAAGAGAACAAAGGAAGTTGATTTGTTTTTACTTGATGACGGCTGACTCTCCCTGCCTAAAACAGTGCCAAACACTTGATAGGCATTCAGTAAATATTTGTTGGACAAATTAATAAATAGTTTATATCCTAATAGCATTTTTTTTGTTGTTGTTGTTGTTGTTTTTTTTTGAGACGGAGTCTTGCTCTGTGGCCCGGGCTGGAGTGCAGTGGCCGGATCTCAGCTGACTGCAAGCTCTGCCTCCCGGGTTTACGCCATTCTCCTGCCTCAGCCTCTCGAGTAGCTGGGACTACAGGCGCCCACCACCTCACCCGGCTAGTTTTTTGTATTTTTTAGTGGAGACGGGTGGATGGTCTCGATCTCCTGACCTTGTGATCCACCCGTCTAGGCCTCCCAAAGTTCTGGGATTACAGGCTTGAGCCACTGCGCCCGGCCAAGAGCATGGTTTTATTGTCCTCCTGAGAGTCACATTTAGTTTGAAAGTCTGCAAGATTTCTAAGAATGTTGTTGTGGAGTGTGGGAAGGTCAATTTAGGTGAAGAGATCCATCTAGCTTAAAAGAAGTAATTTATTTCACAGTAAGAAGACCTCTGAAAAATGTATCATTTTATAAGAAAAAGTAAAACTGTTGCTACTTTAGAAACTTTTTAAAAAACTGTCAGATTCAAGAAAAATCTTTATTCAAGAATGACTTGTTTAAAACAATCTGTATTCTTTTTGGTGTTCAATATGGAACCAAATCTGACACCTTGTCTTGCCTCTATAAGATAGTGTGCACATCACAAACCACAATCATAGAGTGAAAATGGCACCTTTAAAACTGAGATAAACAAAAAATACATAGTAACCCTGTATACCTCTAGACTTCCAAATAAATTAGCTTTGAGACTTTTCTATAAGTTACCGATTGACTTCCTAAAAATCCACTAGCATTCCTGACTTTCATAGTGCCTATGTCTAAGATATAGAATAACCTTTGCAAATATAATACATATCTGAAGAAAAGAGTTAATTTTCCACCATAAATTGACTAACTGTAGGATAACTTTTGTAATATAGATTTTTCTTTAATCTTATTTATTTCTTTTTTTTTTTTCAATTTGGAGATCAATTTCTAAAGCCTGGATTCCCTTGCAAAACCTTTTTTCCAAAACATTACTTTTCTAATTTTATCACCTTAATACTTCCCTCATGAATATAAAGCAAATATATTAAGTATTATAATACAAATATATTAAATGTTTTCTGAAAATTATGTATGATAGGCTGATATGGTTTAGCTGTGTCCCCACTCAAACCTCATCTGGAATTGTAGCTTCCATAATTCCTGTGTGTTGTAGGAGGCACCCAGTGGGAGATAATTGAATCATGGTGGCAGTTTCCTCAATACTGTTCTCATGGCTTTCTGCCATGATCGGGAAGCCTCCCCAGCCACTTGGAACTGTGAGTCCATTAAATCTCCTTTTCTTTGTAAATTACTCTGTCTTGAGTATGTCTTTATCAACAGCATTAAAACTGACTAATACATAGGCCAACATAGGTATTAATGTGTCTTAGAGGAAACAGTTAGATGGTTCATTCTAATGTAGGACTTTAGGTTTGGTTATAGTATGCCTCTAGGCAAGCGGTAAATTAATAGTAAACATAGTAAAAGCAAGAGAGAATTTATAATAATTTTGAAAACTTTTATTAAAGAACATAAAATCACAATAATTGGAGAGATATACCATAACATTGTTTTTGCTGTTGTTGTTTGTTTGTTTGTTTGTTTTGAGATGGAGTTTCGCTCTTGTTGCCCAGTCTGGTGTGCAATGGTGCGATCTCAGCTCACTGCAACCTCTGCCTCCTGGGTTCAAGTAATTCTCCTGCCTCAGCCTCCCAAGTAGCTGGGATTACAGATGTGTGCCACCACATCTGGATTTCTTTTGTTGTTGTTCATATTTTCGGTACTGATGGGGTTTCACCATGTTGGTCAGGCTGGTCTCAAACTCCTGACCTCAAGTGATCCACCCACCTCAGCCTCCCAAAGTGCTGGGATTACAGGTGTGAGCCACTGCGCCTGGCCTAATCATTGTTGAATTCACTTTAGTACACAGACTTTCACTCTGTACTAAAACTCTCCCAAAACTGTTACGCAATTAGAATAAAAATTCCAACTAGATGATTTCAGAACTAAATAATTTTGGACAGGCATATTCTAAAATTTATGTGCAAGAATAATGAATAACAAATAGGCAAAACAATTTTAAAAAAGAAAAGCCGAATAAGAAATTGCCCAATCATATTTTAAAAATCTACTTAAAATTTATGATAATAACACAAATGGAACTAGTTCAGGAATAGAAAAATAGAGCAGTAGAGCAGAATAGTGATATCAGAAAAAGAACTACGTAAATACAGAAAATCGATTGGTGACAAAACCAGTACAACAAAAAATGAGGTAGGGTTGGGAAGCTGTCTCAAATATGAAAAAATTCAAAACCAGATACTTAGCTTATACCATAAGTAAAAACTGTAAATGTAAAAGACGAAAGTAAAAGGCTAACAAAACAACATTTATGAGAATATTTTTGTAACTTAAAAGTGGGTAGATTTTTTTTAAAGGTCCAAAAAGCATAGATCATATGTCAAAAAACTTGATTGATTTGTTGATATTAAGATAAAAGCTCTGAGGTCAATGACGGACTACCTGAACAAAATTAACAGATAATAGATAACTGTTTAGGAAGAGACATTTACAATTCTTAAAACCACAAAAGGAATTTATATATTTACTGTAAAGTGAAATATTTCAAAACCAAGGAATAAACGGCAGAATACTCAGTTAAAAAATGGTGAGGGGGGGCGCGGAGCAAGATGGCCGAATAGGAACAGCTCCAGTCTCCAACTCCCAGCGTGAGAGACACAGAAGACCGGTGATTTCTGCATTTTCAACTGAGGTACTGGGGTCATCTCACTAGGGAATGCCGGACAATCGGTGCTGGTCAGCTGCTGCAGCCCGACTAGTGAGAGCTGAAGCAGGGAGAGGCATCGCCTCACCTGGGAAGCGCAAGGGGGAAGGGAATCCCTTTTCCTAGCCAGGGGAACTGAGACACACAACACCTGGAAAATCAGATAACTCCCACCCCAATACTGCGCTTTAAGCAAACGGGCACACCAGGAGAATATATCCCACACCTGGCCTGGAGGGTCCCATGCCCACGGAGCCTCCCTCATTGCTAGCACAGCAGTCTGCGATCTACAGGAAACGGCAGCAGTGAGGCTGGGGGAGGGGCGCCTGCCATTGCTGAGGCTTAAGGAGGTAAACAAAGCCGCTGGGAAGCTTGAACTGGGTGGAGCTCACAGCAGCTCAAGGAAACCTGCCTGTCTCTGTAGACTCCACCTCTGGGGACAGGGCACAGATAAAAAACAACAACAAAAAAGCAGCAGAACCTCTGTAGACGCAAACGACTCTGTCTGACAGCTTTGAAGAGAGCAGTGGATCTCCCAACATGGAGGTTGAGATCTGAGAACGGACAGACTGCCTGCTCAAGCAGGACCCTGACCCCTGAGTAGCTTAACTGGGAGACATCCTCCACTAGGGGCAGTCTGACACCCCACACCTCACAGGGTGGAGTACACCCCTGAGAGGAAGCTTCCAAAGTAAGAATCAGACAGGTACACTCGCTGTTCAGCAATATTCTATCTTCTGCAACCTCTGCTGCTGATACCCAGGCAAACAGGGTCTGGAGTGGACCTCAAGCAATCTCCAACAGACCTACAGCTGAGGGTCCTGACTGTCAGAAGGAAAACTATCAAACAGGAAGGACACCTATACCAAAATCCCCTCAGTACGTCACCATCATCAAAGACCAGAGACAGATAAAACCACAAAGATGAGGAAAAAGCAGGGCAGAAAAGCTGGAAATTCAAAAAATAAGAGCGCATCTCCCCCTGCAAAGGAGTGCAGCCCATCACCAGCAACGGATCAAAGCTGGTCAGAGAATGACTTTGACGAGATGAGAGAAGAAGGCTTCAGTCCATCAAATTTCTCAGAGCTAAAGGAGGAATTATGTACTCAGCGCAAAGAAACTAAAAATCTTCAAAAAGAGTGGAAGAATTGACAGCTAGACTAATTAATGCAGAGAAGGTCATAAATAAAATGACAGAGATGAAAACCATGACACAAGAAATATGTGACAAATGCACAAGCTTCAGTAACCGACTCGATCAACTGGAAGAAAGAGTATCAGCGATTGAGGATCAAATGAATGAAATGAAGCGAGAAGAGAAACCAAAAGTAAAAAGAAGAAAAAGAAATGAACAAAGCCTGCAAGAAGTATGGGATTATGTAAAAAGACCAAATCTACGTCTGATTGGGGTGCCTGAAAGTGAGGGGGAAAATGGAACCAAGTTGGAAAACACTCTTCAGGATATCATCCAGGAGAACTTCCCCAACCTAGTAGGGCAGGCCAACATTCAAATTCAGGAAATACAGAGAATGCCACAAAGATACTCCTCCAGAAGAGCAACTCCAAGACACATAATTGCCAGATTCACCAAAGTTGAAATCAAGGAAAAAATCTTAAAGGCAGCCAGAGAGAAAGGTCGGGTTACCCACAAAGGGAAGCCCATCAGACTAACAGCAGATCTCTCGGCAGAAACTCTACAAGCCAGAAGAGAGTGGGGGCCAATATTTAACGTTCTTAAAGAAAAGAATTTTAAACCCAGAATTTCAAATTCAGCCAAACTAAGTTTCATAAGTGAAGGAGAAATAAAATCCTTTACAGATAAGCAAATACTTAGAGATTTTGTCACCACCAGGCCTGCCTTACAAGAGACCCTGAAGGAAGCACTAAACATGGAAAGGAACAACCAGTACCAGCCATTGCAAAAACATGCCAAAATGTAAAGACCATCGAGGCTAGGAAGAAACTACATCAACTAACGAGCAAAATAACCAGTTAATATCATAATGGCAGGATCAAGTTCACACATAACAATATTAACCTTAAATGTAAACGGACTAAATGCTCCAATTAAAAGACACAGACTGGCAAACTGGATAAAGAGTCAAGACCCATCAGTCTGCTGTATTCAGGAGACCCATCTCACATGCAGAGACATACAGAGGCTCAAAATAAAGGGATGGAGGAAGATCTACCAAGCAAATGGAGAACAAAAAAAAGCAGGGTTGCAATCCTAGTCTCTGATAAAACAGACTTTAAACCATCAAAGATCAAAAGAGACAAAGAAGGCCATTACATAATGGTAAAGGGATCAATTCAACAGGAAGAGCTAACTATCCTAAATATATATGCACCCAATACAGGAGCACCCAGATTCATAAAGCAAGTCCTTAGAGACTTACAAAGAGACTTAGACTCCCATACAATAATAATGGGAGACTTCAACACTCCACTGTCAACATTAGACAGATCAACGAGACAGAAAGTTAACAAGGATATCCAGGAATTGAACTCATCTCTGCACCAAGTGGACCTAATAGACATCTATAGAACTCTCCACCCCAAATCAACAGAATATACATTCTTCTTAGCACCACATCACACTTATTCCAAAATTGACCACACAATTGGAAGTAAAGCACTCCTCAGCAAAAGTAAAAGAACAGAAATTATAACAAACTGTCTCTCAGACCATAGTGCAATCAAACTAGAACTCAGGACTAAGAAACTCAATCAAAACCACTCAACTACATGGAAGCTGAACAACCTGCTCCTGAATGACTACTGGGTACATAACGAAAGCAGAAATAAAGATGTTCTTTGAAACCAATGAGAACAAAGATACAACATACCAGAATCTCTGGGACACATTTAAAGCAGTGTGTAGAGGGAAATTTATAGCACTAAATGCACACAAGAGAAAGCTGGAAAGATCTAAAATTGACACTCTAACATCACAATTAAAAGAACTAGAGAAGCAAGAGCAAACACATTCAAAAGCTAGCATAAGGCAAGAAATAACTAAGATCAGAGCAGAACTGAAGGATATAGAGACACAAAAAAACCTCCAAAAAATCAATGAATCCAGGAGTTGGTTTTTTGAAAAGATCAACAAAATTGACAGACTGCTAGGAAGACTAATAAAGAAGAAAAGAGAGAGGAATCAAATAGACGTAATAAAAAATGAAAAAGGGGATATCACCACCGACCGCACAGAAATACAAACTACCATCAGAGAATACTATAAACACCTCTATGCAAATCAACTAGAAAATCTAGAAGAAATGGATAATTTCCTGTACACTTACACTCTCCCAAGACTAAACCAGGAAGAAGTTGAATCCCTAAATAGACCAACAGTAGGCTCTGAAATTGAGGCAATAAATAATAGCCTACCAACCAAAAAAAGTCCAGGACCAGATGGATTCACAGCTGAATTCTACCAGAGGTACAAGGAGGAGCTGGTACCATTCCTTCTGAAACTATTCCAATCAATAGAAAAAGAGGGAATCCTCCCTAACTCTTTTTATGAGGCCAACATCATCCTGATACCAAAGCCTGGCAGAGACACAACAAAAAAAAAGAGAATTTTAGACCAATATCCCTGATGAACATTGATGCAAAAATCCTCAATAAAATACTGGCAAACCGGATTCAGTAGCACATCAAAAAGCTTATCCACCATGACCAAGTGGGCTTCATCCCTGGGATGCAAGGCTGGTTCAACATTTGCAAATCAATAAACGTAATCCAGCATATAAACAGAACCAAAGACAAGAACCACATGATTATTTCAATAGTGCAGAAAAGGCTTTTGACAAAATTCAACAGCCCTTCATGCTAAAAACGCTCAATAAATTTGGTATTTATTGAACGTACCTCAAAATAATAAGAGCTATTTATGACAAACCCACAGCTAATATCATAGTGAATGGGCAAAAACTGGAAAACTTCCCTTTGAAAACTGGCACAAGACAGGGATGCCCTCTCTCACCACTCCTATTCAACATAGTGTTGGAAGTTCTGGCTAGGGCAATCAGGCAAGAGAAAGAAATCAAGGTTATTCAGTTAGGAAAAGAAGAAGTCAAATTGTCCCTGTTTGCAGATGACATGATTGTATATTTAGAAAACCCCATTGTCTCAGCCCAAAATCTCCTTAAGCTGATAAGCAACTTCAGCAAAGTCTCATGATACAAAATTAATGAGCAAATTAATGTTACACCAGTAACAGACAAACAGCCAAATCACGAATGAACTTCCATTCACAATTGCTTCAAAGAGAATAAAATACCTAGGAATCCAACTTACAAGGGATGTAAAGGACCTCTTCAAGGAGAACTACAAACCACTGCCCAGTGAAATAAAAGAGGACACAAACAAATGGAAGAACATACCATGCTCATGGATAGGAAGAATCAATATCGTGAAAATGGCCATACTGCCCAAGGTTATTTATAGATTCAATGCCATCCCCATCAAGCTACCAATGAGTTTCTTCACAGAATTGGAAAAAACTGCTTTAAAGTTCATATGGAACCAAAAAAGAGGCCACATTGCCAAGACAATCCTAAGTCAAAACGACAAAGCTGGAGGTGTCACGCTACCTGACTTCAAACTATACTACAAGGCTACAGCAACCAAAACAGCATGGTACTGGTACCAAAACAGAGATATAGACCAATGGAACAGAACAGAATCCTCAGAAATAATACCACACATCTACAGCCATCTGATCTTTGACAAACCTGAGAGAAACAAGAAATGGGGAACGGATTCCCTATTTAATAAATGGTGCTGGGAAAATTGGCTAGCCATAAGTAGAAAGCTGAAACTGGATCCTTTCCTTACTCCTTATACAAAAATTAATTCAAGATGGATTAGAGACTTAAATGTTAGACCTAATACCATAAAAACCGTAGAGGAAAATCTAGGTAGTACCATTCAGGACATAGGCATGGGCAAGGACTTCATGTCTAAAACACCAAAAGCAATGGCAGCAAAAGCCAAAATTGACAAATGGGATCTAATTAAACTAAAGAGCTTCTGCACAGCAAAAGAAACTACCTTCAGAGTGAACAGGCCACCTACAGAATGGGAGAAAATTTTTGCAATCTACTCATCTGACAAAGGGCTAATATCCAGAATCTACAAAGAACTCAAACAAATATACAAGAAAAAAACAAACAATCCCATCAAAAAGTGGGCAAAGGATATGAACAGACATTTCTCAAAAGAAGACATTCATACAGCCAACAGACACATGAAAAAATGCTCATCATCACTCGCCATCAGAGAAATGCAAATCAAAACCACAATGAGATACCATCTCACACCAGTTAGGATGGCAATCATTAAAAAGTCAGGAAACAACAGGTGTTGGAGAGGATGTGGAGAAATAGGAACACTTTTACACTATTGGTGGGATTGTAAACTAGTTCAACCATTATGGAAAACAGTATGGCAATTCCTCAAGGATCTAGAACTAGATGTACCACATGACCCAGCCATCCCACTACTGGGTATATACCCAAAGGATTATAAATTATTCTACTACAGAGACACATGAACAAGTATGTTTATTGCGGCACTATTCACAATAGCAAAGACTTGGAATCAACCCAAATGTCCATCAGTGACAGACTGGATTAAGAAAATGTGGCACATATACACCATGGAATACTATGCAGCCATAAAAAATGATGAGTTTGCGTCCTTTGTAGGGACATGGATGCAGCTGGAAACCATCATTCTTAGCAAACTGTCACAAGAACTGAAAACCAAACACCGCATGTTCTCACTCATAGGTGGGAATTGAACAATGAGATCACTTGGACTCGGGAAGGGGAACATCACACACTGGGGCCTATCATGGGGAGGGGGGGGAGGGATTGCATTGGGAGTTATACATGATATAAATAATGAATTGATGGGTGCTGACGAGTTGATGGGTGCAGCACACCAACATGGCACAAGTATACATATGTAACAAACCTGCATGTTATGCACATGTACCCTGGAACTTAAAGTATAATAAAAAAAAAAAGAAAAAAAGAAAAGGAAGGTTGATTACTTTGGTTAAAGATGATAATTAATGTAAATGCTTAATGCAGAGGAACACAAAATGTATACCGGACAATAAATATCCTGCTGGTTTTCTGTTTATTAGGAACGTTGAAACCATTTATTCAGAGGGTAAATTTTATTTTGACATACATATTCTTTTATCTAATGGATTTAATTTTAAAACTATAGTTAAAATGTAAAATTTGAAACGTATTATCTATTTGTATATTTACATATCTATGTATGCCTAAATGTATACATGTAAAGGCATATTCATAAATTCTCTACTGTAGAACGTTACATGAATGATGTACAAAAAGGGTAAAATTAGAATTGGAGTTTTTTTAATATACAAAAATTAAGTTATGCTATGTCCATATTATTAAATATTTCTTTTTGTTAATAAAATATTCTGTTAACTTTCAAAAAAAATGGCTAAAAGATAAGAAGATTCGAACAGGCAATTCATAGATAAGGAAACTCACATATATAACAAGTATATGGAGATGCTAAAACTCATTAGCAAATTTGAGAAATTCAAATTGAAATAGCATGCATATTCATCTGAATCACAAAAATTAGAAAAACAATAATAACAATTATTGACAATAAGTTTTGGGGTAAAAATTCTCATGCCAAAATTATGGCACTACATGCAGGTGCAAGTCTAACGTTTTTTGAAAGTTGGTTTTAAAAAAAACTGGCAGTATTTAACAGAATTAAGAATGTGTATCTTCACTGTCACTATAAGTAGCACTCCTGAATATATAAACCAATTAGTTCACAAATAGATTGTAAGAAACATAAACAAGGACAATTATTCTTGTTATGTTCTAGGTAGTACAGAGTTGGAAGCAAACTAGGTATACTTTGAGGGAAGGATAAATAAAATGCAGCCACTGCATACTGTAGTGTTCTCTATAGCAGCTACAATCAACACATGGACACTCTAAATGTGTATATGGTAACATGACTAGATCTCTAGTGTGGAGTGAAAGGAGAAACAAGGCAACTTATAGCATAATACCATTTAAAACAAAACAGTGCACTTATTTGATGAAGACATGCATATTTAAGTAATTATCAAGCTACCAGATGGGTTCTTATAGCTAGAGAGGGAAACGGGAATATGGATTTGCAAACAGGGTGGGAAATTGAAATAAAATAAAACAGTAGAGGGACTGTATGGACTGACTATAATAACATATTGTGAAATGAGGAGTATGATTATCACACCCCACATCTCTGAATGCTACCTCTTCCCCTACCACAGACTCATAGTGAGCATCAACTCTTTTTAACTCGATTAGTTTAATGTGTTAATGACAGAAGCACACTCTCTTTCAGTGTCTCTCTCTTTCCTTTCTCTTACCAAGAAGAAAAATTATTTTTGAGCTTTGCCTTCTAAAAATATTGTGTATTCTCTCTATTTCTATTCTCAAGAAATAACCAAGAAAGAGGATTTCCTATCACATGCCTGAATTCTTGCAGTTCAACTGAAGTGATATAAGAAGTCCCAATTGAAAGAACCTCTGGGATTTGCCTAACAAAGATTTTAATTTTCTCTCTGTCTGGAATAATTTTATTTTTCATTTCCAATCCTGTGTTAAAGGAGGAGTGAGCTATTATATTGACCTCCTTCAACATTTATCTATTGGTATTATTATCTTCACGTGACTTTAGGATGACAAAATCTGTATGGTTTTGTTTTGTTGATGACAAACCAGGTTATTTTGGGCATGGAGCTAATGACTTCTACCCCTTTACAGTAAAAATACAAGTCCTCCAACTCTGCTAACCATTAAAGATCCATGTGAACTTTCTGGATTTGCATGTACAGCAGTACTCAATTATATATTTTTCTATCTTCATTGACATGGAATTAGATGTAAGGGCATTTCTACATAGAAACTGCCCCAATGTAGACAGCTATTTCTAATCTCTGTTAATGTTGTCTTAGTTGCTTTTAAATTGTATATTTTAAGAGCTGGATGCAGGGTATCCAAATAATCTCAATGAAAGGTGGTAGTCCTTAACTTGAAGTGCCACGCTTTCCTCTGAATTCCAATGAAGTCAAAAAGGAAAAAAAAAATTATCTCTTATCTTTTATATCTTAATGCAAATGCATGCTAACACTTTTTTTCTGTCAATAAAATAAGAGAAAGCCAGAAATTTGAAAATAAGGTATTAGCAAACAAACCCCATAACATTTACTACAATATAAGTCTTGCCATCTTTTCTTACTTTGTAAGTGAGGGTAAAGTTTACTTGATTAAGCTCAGTCATCTAGACAAGCAAAGATTTGTGTCTAAGCTCTAAAACAAATTAGCTGCATTACTTGGAGAAACAAACTTCAATTTTCAGGCCAAAATTTGCTTGAGAGATTAAATAAAATAATTCATAAAATATTTATTCACCATATGTAACACTTGACAAGTGTGTGTGTGCAGTAAAATATATAATATGATATTTGAATTAGTCTGTTTCCATGCTGCTGATAAAGACATACCTGAGACTAGGCAACTTATAAAAGAAAGATGTTTAATTGGACTTACAGTTCCACATGGCTGGGGAGGCCTCACAATCATGGTGGAAGACAAGGAGGAGCAAGTCACATCTTACGTGGATGTTGGCAGGCAAAGAGAGCTTGTGCAGAGAAACAACCCCTTAGAATACCATTAGATCTCTTGAGACTTATTTAAAAACAGCAAGGGAAAGGCCCACCCCCATAACCATAATTCAGTCATCTCCCACCAGGTCCATCCCATTAGCATGTAGGAATTATGGGAGTTACAAGATGCAATTTGGGTGGGGATACAGAAGCAAACCCTATCATTCTGCTCCTGACCCCTCCCAAACCTCATACCTTCACATTTCAAAACCAATCATGCCTTCCCAACAGTCCCCCAAAGTCTCAACTCACTTCAGCATTAACCCAAAAGTCCAAGTCCAAGGTCTCATCTGAGATAATGCAAGTCCCTTCTGCTTATAAGCCCATAAAATCAAATGCAAGTTAGTTACTTCCTAGGTACAATGTGAGTACAGGCAATAGGTAAATACAGCCATTCCAAATATGAGAAATTGGCCAAAATGAAGGGGCTACAGACACCATGCAATTCCAGAATCCAGCAGGGCAGTCAAATCTTAAAGTTCCAAAATGATCTACTTTGACTCCATGTCTCACATCCAGGTCATGCTTATGTGAGAGGTGGGTTCCCATGGTCTTGGGAAGCTCTGCTCTTGTGGTTTTGCAAGGTACAGCCTCCATCCTGGCTGCTTTCATGTGCTGGCATTGAGTGTCTGCAGCTTTTCTAGGCACACAGTGCAAGCTGTTGTTTGATCTACCATTCTGAGGTCTGAATGACAGTGACCCTCTTCTCACAGCTCTGTGTGGGGGCTCCAAGCCCACATTTCCCTTCCACACTGCCCTAGAAGAGATTTTTCATGAGGGCCCCAGCCCTGTTTCAAACTTCTGCATTGGCATCCAGGCATTTCCATACATCTTCTGAAATCTAGGCAGAGGTTCCCAAACCTTAATCCTTGATTTCTGTGCACCCACAGGCTCAACACCATGTAGAAGCTGTCAAGGCTTAGGGCTTCCACCCTCTGAAGCAACAGCCCAACCTGTACCTTGGCCACTTTTAGTCACAGGTGGAGCAGCTGGGACACAGGGCACCAAGTGCCCAGGATGCACATAGCATGGGGACCCTGGGCCCAGTCCACAAAACCATTTTTTCCTCCTAGGCCTCCAGGCCTGTGATTGGAGAGACTGCCTTGAAGACCTCTGCCATGCCCTGGAGATATTTTCCCCATTGTCTTGGGGACTAACATTCATCTCCTCACTACTCATGCAAATTTCTGCAGCCAGCTTGAATTTCTTCTCAGAAAATGGGATTTTCTTTGCTATCAGCATTGTCAGGCTGCAAATTTTACAAACTTTTATGCTCTGTTTCCCTTTTGAAACTGAATGCCTTTAACAGTTCCCATGTAAGCTCTTGAGTGCTTTGCTGCTTCGGAATTTCTTCTGCCAGGTACCCTAAATCATCTATCTCAAGTTCAAAGTTCCACAAATATCTGGGGCAGACGCAAAATGCCACCTGTTTATTTGCTAAAACATAACAAGTCACCTTTACTCCAGTTAACATGTTCCTCATCTCCATCTGAGACCACTTCAAACTGGATCTTATTGTTCATATCACTATCAGCAATTTTGTCAAAGCCATTCAACAAGTCTCTAGGAAATTCAAAACTTTCCCACATCTGTCTGTCTTCTTCTGAGTCTTCCAAACTCTTCCAACCTCTGCCTGTTACCCAGTTCTAAAGTTGCTTCCACATTTTTGGGTATCTTTTCAGCAATGCCCCACTCTATTGGTACCAATTTACTGTATTGGTCTGTTTCACGCTGCTGATAAAGACATACCAGAGACTGGGCAATTTACAAAAGAAAGAGTTTTAATTGGATTCACAGTTCCACGTGGTTGGGGAGGCCTCACAATCATGGTGGAAAACAAGGAGGAGCAAGTCACATTTTATGTGGATGGTGGCAGGCAAAGAGAGCTTGTGCTGGGATACTCCCCCTTATAATACTGTCACATCTCATAAGATTTATTTGCTATCATGGGAACAGCACAGGAACAACCTACCCCCATAATTCAATAATCTACCACTGGGTCTGTCCCACAACATGTGGGAATTATGGGAGCTACAATATGAGATTTGGGTGGGGACATAGAGCCAAACCATATCAATACTTAATTTTTTTCTTTGCCCTTAGAGTCTCAATGTGTATATTCATTTTTTGTTTTTTAAACTTTTATTTTAGGCCAGGCACAGTGGCTTATGCCTGTAATCCCAGCACTTTGGGAGGCTGAGGCAGGCAGATCACTTGAGGTCAGGAGTTTGAGACCACCCTGGTCAACATGGTGAAACCCCGTCTTACTAAAAATACCAAAAATTAGCCAGGCATAGTGGCAGGCGATTGTAATCCCAGCTACTCAGGAGGCTGAGACAGGAGAACCACTTGAACCTGGGAGGCAGAGTTTGCAGTGAGCCAAGATTGCATCCTTGCACTCCAGTCTTGGCAACAAGAGCAAAACTCCATCTCAAGAAAACAAAAACAAACAAAAAAAAAACCACTTTTATTTTAGGTTGGGGGTACATACGAAGTTTTCTTATATAGGTAAACTGTGTGTTCACAGGGCTTTGGTGTAGAGATCATTTTTTAACTCAGGCAATAAGTATAGTATTCACTAAGTACCTTTTCTGATCCTTGCCTTCCTCCGATCCACCGCCCTAAGTAGACTCCAGTGTCTGTTGTTTCCGACTTTGTGTTCATGCATTCTCACTGTTTAGCTCCCACTTATAAGTGAGAACATGCAGTATTTGGTTTTCTGTTGCTGCATTAGTTTGCTTAGGAGAGTGGCCTCCACTTCCAACCATGTCCCTAGAAAGGACATGATCTCATTCTTTTTTTATGGCTGCATAGCATTTCATGGTGTATATGTACCATAAGTACCATATTTTCTGTATCTAGCCTACCATTGATGAGAATTTAGGTTGATTCCATGTCTTTGCTACTGTGAATAGTACTTCAATGAATATAGGAGTGCATATGTCTTTATGGTAGAAGAATTTATATCCCTTTGGGTATATACCCAGTAATGGGATTGCTGAATGGACTGGTATTTCTGCTTCAAGATCTTTGAGGAATTGCTACACTGCTTTTTGCAATGGCTGAACTAATTTACACTCCCACCAACAGTGTGTAAGCATTCCTTTTTCGCTGCAACATTGCCAGCATCTGATATTTTTTGATATTTTCATAATAGCCATTCTGACTGATGTGAGATGGTATCTCATTGTGTTTTTGATTTGCATCTCTCTAATAATCAATGATGTTGAGCAATTTTTATATGCTTGTTGGCAGCATGTATGTCTTCTTTTGAGAAGTGTTTGTTTATGCCCTGTGCCCAATTTTTAATGGGGTTGCATGTTCTTTGCTTATAAATTTAAGTTCCTTACATATTCTGGATATTAGACCATTGTCAAATGCATAGTTTGCAAATATCTTCTACCATTCTATAGGTTGTCTGTTTACTCTATTGACAGTTTGTTTTGCTGGGCAGAAGCTCTTTAGTTTGATTAGGTTCCATTTGTCAGCTTTTGCTTTTGTTGCAATTGCTTTTGGCATCGTCATTGTGAATTTTTTTCTGTGTCTTATGTCCAGAATGGTAGTTCTTAAGTTTTCTTCCAGAGTTTTTATAATTTTAGGTTTTACATTTAAGTCTTTAATCCATCTTGAGTTGATTTCTGCATACGGTGTAAGGAAGGCATCCAGTTTTACTCTTTTGCATATTGCTAGACTTTTATCTCAGCACTATTTATTGAATAAGGAGTCATTTTCCTATTGCTTGTTATTGTTGGTTTTGTCAAAGAGCAAATGGTTGTGTGTGGCTTTATTTGTGGGTTCTCTAATCTGTTCTGTTGGTCTGTGTCTCTGTTTTTGTACCAGTACCATGCTGTTTTGGTTACTATAGCCTGGTAGTACAGTTTGAAGTCAGGTAACATAATATCTCCAGCTTTGGTCTTTTTGCTTAGGATTGCCTTGGCTATTCAGGCTTTTTAAAGAGTTTATGTAATATGATAGAAGTATGAGAGAAATAAGAAAAAATATTAATTAACAATAATTTTTTGGGAGATGATGCATTAAATGAGAGACTATTTTCAAATTTTGCTTTCTTTGGTAAGTCAGTATTTAGAGAATACGTTAATATTATCCAGTTTCCATAAGTGGACTCCTAGAAGACTCCTTTCAATTTCTTTGATAATTAGTTGCTGAATTGTACTTCTTGTATAAGATTACACTATAATGATGATATCTCTGAACTTACATCAACTTGCTTGTAAATAGTATTCTTTATGTCAGTAAGTTTTTTTAAAGAGCATAAAATTCTTTACCCTGAGATTTGATTTTCTTTAAAACAACCACTATTTGGGCATGAGGTGTTTATTGATAAACTAGAAAAAAATATTTTTATTATGCATGAATAATTTGTAAACATTGATAAAATAAATCATACTGCAGCAGATAAGCAGCCAGAGCCAACACTTGCACATTTGCAAAGAAATATATATTGACACATGATTTTCAACAAAAACATGCACAGCAATATTTACAATTATGGCAAACCTGGTCTTTAATTATACACCAGTTAATTGTCTCAATAATTAATAATTATTCAGTAAAATGAGTAACACTAGGAAAGCTACTTTGCTTCCTGGATATCAATGGGATATTTTCATATAATGAGCTTTCTAACAGAAATTTATTGGTAATTTTTAACTGACATGGTGACCCTTTACTTAATTGGAATAAAAGTATGTTGAATAAAGCCACTTTGTCTACATCATCATTACTAGGTAATCTGTTAATAGGGTTAGAATTCCCAGAACTTGAGATCAGTTTCACTGTAATCTTTTCTGATAGAGGTCTAGGAATCACTTGTTAAACTGTAGGTATCCCTGGCATTAGCTAATAAATATCAATTATCTATTATCATCATAGCATTGGCCATCATATTAACTGCATTCATCTAGCTGAGCTCTTCAGGAGACCGTGTTGGGAAATAATTGTCTAGGAGTCTCTTATGTTTCTGCATGTCTTGACAGTAAAGTCACTGACTGCCCTTTGTTCTGGATCATCTTTTCAAGGATTTTTCCATTGCAAACTACCTTGGAAGATAGAAATGGTGTCTCTTTCCAGAGCAAAAAATTGCTTTCTGCCTAGTATAATAAATTAATGTCTTTCACCAAAGCAAAGTTTAGGTAGGTTTCTTGCATCCCATTATAAAAGACTTTTTCCTAAGCTTGAGATTCCTCAACAAAAACCCACTGTGTGGAACATCCATCTAGATTTCTACACATCATTTCCATGTGACTAGAGTGCCAAAAGGAATGAATGTAACCAGTAAACTCATGCTGCTTGCTGTGCTATGAATAATGAAGGCTTTTGTCTCTGAACAAGTGTTTCACATTTTCTACCAGCATCCATAAAACTGAAGCAGGCTGACTCATTAGCTTACAAGTAGTATGCTATCACAAACCATTCGGCATTCTTGACAGGCCACAAAGGAGATAACATTCTGTGTTGGGAAAGTGAAAAAAGGGATAGATCTAGAATGTGGGTAGTCTATGGAGAATAAGTACACATGTTTTGTCTGGATGCAGAAATATGTAGAAAGTGAGGGGTACTTGAATCTCAAGGGAAAAAGTTTGAAGAAGAGAGGATAATTTCAGAGAAGAATGAACGGTCTTTATAAGAAACAATGATCCATTTTATTTAATTTTTTTTTTGAAATTTACAATCTAATGCCTTTTAATTCTTTAGCATGAGGAGAAGGGAAGGTAGGGCTTATGATCAGGCTCGATGACCCTAGAATATGAAAACGGAAAGTCTTATTGTCAATTGGTGTCCCTGGAGAGATGAAATAAATTGTGCTAAAATAAGAAAACACTTTTAAATGAAGAGAATATTGAAATCAAGTAAAGCCATCAAAGAAAATAATGAAATACGTTTCTATGCTGCAGTAACAAGTGAATAAACAGTCATAAAAATACTCAGGCCTTCTAACTATCCCCATCCCCCTTCCACTTTCAGTCCATTTTCCATACAGCAACTAGAATTATTCCTCTAAAATCCAAGCCAGATCCTATCAGTCTACTGCTCAAAATTCTTCCTGTGCATTCCTAGAGTTTTCAAAACTAAACCCAAATTTACTCTCCATGTCATACAAAGTCCACCCCAGGACTTGGTTGCTTACTATCTCTCTGGCTTCATCAATGATCATTCTTCCACTCATTTTCTCATCTCCAGCCACTCTGGCCACCTTGCTATTCATCACACATGCCAAGATTTCTCTTGGAAGACTTTGTACTTGCTGTTTCCCCTGTCTGGAGCACTTCCCCACTATAGATCCTTTTGGCTTGCTTACTTATATCTTACAGGGTTTTGTTGTTGTTGTTGTTAAATTGTTCTTTTTAAGAAAGACTTTCTGACCCCCATCTATAAAATAGCACTTATTTGCCAACTGTCACTTTCTATTCTGTTTTTTATTCTTTTTAAAAATCATACTTAATGCCACATGACATAATATATGTACACATGACTTGTAAATGCACACACATGTGCACATAGCCACTTCTAGGTTACTTCATCTGCCTTGTATATGAACATCTAAAAATTTCCTTTGTATGTGCATTTGATCAGGTGACATTTATCAGGAAGTAGTTGATGATTCTGTCCTTACTTACAGTTTTACAAAAATGAGTTTATCATTCAACAAGGCATCTGATATTTGATAAATAGAGTGACCAAAAAGTTTACTACTCAAAGGAGCCTAGAGAACAGCACCTTGAGAATAAAAGATATAGTTGATAATTTCTTTAGGATACAGGCAAACTTGGATTTTCCTAGGCAAACCAGGAGGCATAGTTATCCTATTGATAAGTGATATTGGTTGGGAATTCAGGCAAGAAGCTTCCTCCTATGCCAGGATTGCCCCACTCCACCAATGTTTTATGCTTCCCTTTATGCTTCAAGACTCTACTCCTACTTCACTTCCTTTCTGAGACCTTTGAGGATGCCATTATGCCCTTAAGGGTCAGAAAAGACAGTTGCCATTGTCTTTCTCTCAGACTTTTTACGTACCTAAATTCAGTTGAGACCCCTCATGTCCTAGTAGTGCCTAACTCCCATTAGACTCTCAATAAATCTCCACTGTATGATTTAATTAATGACTTGAGGCTAACCTCTTACAGAAATGTTCAGATCCATCTGGGAATGGGGCTTGGGTTGGATATCAGACCACAAAAACCACTAACACGTTGATAGAGAGAGTCAATAGTCTCTTGATGCAGGTCTTGGTCCTAACTCTATTATCAGAGATGAAAGCTCTGACCTTTATATCTGAGAGAGTGATGCTCTACACCACAAAATTCCAAGGGAAAACTCATTGTTTTTTCAAGATAGCTTTTTTTTTTTTTTTTTTTTTTTTTTGGCCAACTTCACATTTTTCCTAAAAGGCAAGTAGCCAACCGCCTATCTTTCTAGCAGCCATTTGAGCTGCCTGCTTTACTCTCCTCTGGA
Source organism: Rhinopithecus roxellana (assembly GCF_007565055.1). Taxonomy (NCBI): domain Eukaryota; kingdom Metazoa; phylum Chordata; class Mammalia; order Primates; family Cercopithecidae; genus Rhinopithecus; species Rhinopithecus roxellana. The sequence continues at coordinate 89,295,639 of NC_044552.1, read as the reverse complement.
GCTTAGCAATTAATCACTACTAGAAATCCTCTGGTCAGGACTCTAGGAAGTCTTTTAATACCATCATTTCTTCAATTTTCTCTGCTAAGGAAGTCTTCACAATTCATTAACTGAGTATCAATTCTAGCATAATCTTTCTGTATGTTTTTCTTAAACCTGCAACATTTCACCTTCTGGGCATTGAAAATCTATCAGATAAGTTTTTTTTTAATTGTTTTATTTTCTTGTTTTATTTTGTTGTTCTTTCCCCCCTTTTTTCTTAATAAGAATATCCTTATTTATGGAGGAGTCATCTCTTTTGCTGGAAAAAGAAAAACCTTTAGAAAAGAAATCACTAAACAGTGGTTTGTTATTATTATTATTATTTTTGGTGGGTGGGGAGAGTGCTTAACAAATACGCCAGGTTATTTTACTTCCAAGAATAGTAAAGGAGCCATGAGAACAAAAACTATGGTCTTATTATCAGTTCATCTTAGAACATAACTCCATATTGTATAGATCCTGGTGTTCAAAAAACACAAAGAGCTGAAATGTCTAATATGGTAATCACTAACTTAGGTGGCTAGTTCAAATTGAGATGTATTATGTGTTAAATGCACACTGATTCCAAGACACAATTTATAAAAAAGAATGTAAAATATATTATGAATACTTTTTATATTGATTGCATATTGAAATGATACTATTTCCTATATAGTATGTTAAATAAAATACTTTTTTTTTGAGACGGGGTCTGGTTGCATTACCCACGCTGGTCTTGAACTCTTGGCCTCAAGTGATCCTCCTTTTTCACCCTCCCAGTAGCTGGAATTACAGGAGTGCACCACTGCAACTGGCTAAAATCCATTTTTAAAATATCACTTGTTTATTTTTATGTATTTAATGTGGCTAGTAGAGAAATTTACAATTACATATGCAATTCACATTATATTTCTCTCAGAAAGCACTGACTTAGAGGATTAACAACAATAAGTAGTAATCAATAAAAATAGCTATGCAAAACATTTAATTCTTTCTCCCTAATGATTATTATACACATTGATATCCCTCTTTTTGAAGGGTTATAAAGAGAGTATGCGTTTGTTTCATGCTCACTGTTTTGAGTTGTAATGCTGCTTTGATAATTTAGGCTTCTGTTTGTTGTCTTTGGCAAGTGGCTTAACCTCATGAGCTCTAATTTTCTCATTTGTAAAATCTGGTAGTATCGATATCCACCAATACAGGGGATTTTGAAAGTATTTGATTCATAGTAAATATTATAAGTATTTTGTTCATCTTGTTTTATAGGAAGCTGTATTATTTTACTATTCAATTATGTTTTGCATGTTTAAATATTTGGTTAGACATTTTGGCGGAATGGAAACCTGCCTAATATCTTTAAAAGAAGAAATATGTGATTGACTTCATCATCTGGTAGAAAAAGATTCTGAAAGGTAGACAATTTGTGGAGAAGGAGGTAAAGAAGTTGAGTAAGTATGCAGCAAACATACCAAAGCACCTATGCCTAAATATATACTGTATGTGTCAAGGTAGTCTCTCTCTGTTTTTATTTTCATATTTAGTAGTAACCTGTGTAAGTATACATTTTATGCAAATTTCCTTCAAGGACTGATTTTCAGATAATTTTGTCAAGTTGATGCATTCTTCTTTTCAAATTCTTCCATAAATACCATATATACTAGGGACACACTTGCCCTGGATTCATGTTTAAATGATTAATTAAGATACAATTCTATCTAACACATTTTCTAAACACTCTGTGGGTGGCTTGCTTATAGGCAATGACTATTCCTGGGAAGCCCCTGTGTTGAAAAGTCCTTTCACCTCACCTGCAACCAGGAATACTGAATTCATCCTGGCCTGGCATGCAAACCCATGAGATGCACTTGCCTCTCAATTAAAGACATGCATTTATTTCTTCTGAAAATGTCTTCAAGGTCTTGACTCATATATTAAGAGTGAACATATACTTCCAGGACTATCGAGCCGTGCCAACGAACACAAAGTCTTAGAGGCAGACAGGCAAACTCTCGAAAATGTCTCAGCTCAAGTGTCATTTCTGGTCTTCAACTGTGGCATATTCATAGGCCATAAATAAACTCTCTACCTAAGGTTCGCACATGGCAGAAAACATCCAAGATTTAACAAGGAAGAAAGGAAAATCAATACTCATTTTTATCTCATTTTTCCCTTTTTTTCCAGTCTTGAGTCACCTCCATTGCTATCTCATTTCTTTCTTCACTTAGTCCTCTGATGACTTCTCTTTACCATTTGTACTCTGGACCAAATCTCTAATATAGTCCTCAATTTGTTCATTTTTATTTTTAAAACTTTTCTTTTGAAACTGTTTTCAAAGTCAATTGTCTTTCATATTAAATAGCCATTTATTATCAACCTCTAAATGTACATCGGTAGTTTCCACATTTGAGCCTGCATCAGAATCACCTGGAGGTTTGTCAAAACTCAGAGTTTCTGATTTAGTAGGTTTGGGATGGGATGTAAGCATTTGCATTTCTAACAAGTTCCAAAGTGATGCTGAAGCTCTTTGAGAACTGCTGACTTAAGCAATGCTTTTTGGGGCCATGATCATGACAACTAGTTTGAAGTAATATAACTATCATGACTGATTTCTACTTAGGTTTTGGGCGATTGCATTGAAAGCAAGATCCCCAGCTTTGGAAGTTTGAAGGCTTGAGGAGACTGGGGCTATAGTGCTGGGTCAGTGCTCCATATGGTCGATACACAATGGCCATGAGGACTAGTGGATTAGTTGGGGAGTATTTTTTTTTTTTAAATGCTCTGAAGTGAGAAATAGTTGGCTACTGCAAAAGATTATTCTTCTATCTTTTTTTCCAGGTGTGTGCTGTGTGCTTGCTAATTAAATTGGATAATCTATAATACACTGCTTAGAACAGCAGGAATTTGTCATATTTGGACCAAAACAGAACAAAATTAAAAAATAAGCTAGATAGCCTGTCTTTTGCTATCCTTTTATTTAATTTAAATAAAAGAAGTAGGATAAATACTAGGTTGTATCATTTTTCACAAATTTAGCTCTTAAAGAATATCATTTCTCTCTGGTTAAAAGCCTGTGGGCTCAGTATCACGGCCCTCAAGGTCTTATTTCTCCATTCTCTCTCTTATTTCCTCCTCTTTTCTAAATGTATATTTCTATGGTGACTCAGTTTTTAGTCACCTGGTATTTTACCGTTACTTCAGCAGAAACATGAAGGAGGCTTTTCAATTAGGCCTTCCAGCCTCTAAATTGTTACATGCCATAAGGGACATTAGTGCCCATAAACTACAAACTAACCAGTGAAAACTGAACTGCTGGTTGCATTTATAATACAGAAGGAAATGCAATAGGTGAAAAAGCATGGAGGAATATATTTTCCTAATATATTCTGAAAATGTGTGGTTAGGGATTTTTTTCTTTTCTTTTTTAATAATTTAGTTTGGAATGGATTGCACTAGATGATAGCTTGATCAATTTTGCTGACAGGGGCCAGTAGGGTAAAATGAATTCTAATTGTTTATTTTTAAAAATCAATGTCTTCCAGTAATGTCGGGAACTAAATGCACTATGGTAAAGAGGATATGCTAACTAAAGCCATGTTTGATGAGTGTTTCATTTCCTTGTCAGTTGTTTTAGTTGAGTCCAAGTCAGCATTATCTTTCTGAGTGGATATAGGGCTTATCTACACACTTCCAATATAGAAAGTCAAAATGATCTCAGTCAATGAGTCAATGAGTTAAACTACATGCTTCACCTTGCCTGTTTTGCTTAGTTTCATCCATCTCCCAGCTGCCTAAATTTCAAGTATTCAGATTCTCCTTTCATTTTTAAATGACTCATGTGTTCAAGGTTTAAAAAATGACAGCACAACCACCATTTGTCCCAAACTGTGATGATTAAATATAGCAACTCACTTACTCAGATGGCTAGTGCAGACAGAAAAAGAGGGAGACAGTGAAAGGAAATTGGAATTGTTAGGAATCCTATCCATTACTCATATCTTTTTTTTCCTTGTTCTTATCATTCTATTAGGTCTTTCTGTGGCTATTTCTTTAAAGACAAAGAACAACGAAGATTGAGCCCAGCATCTTGCTATTAAGGAAAAGTGAGTTCTTTCCCATTTCTCATAAACTAATTTAGACCAAATAAATATTGCATTTCCCTTGTACCTATTTTTTGTTCATCTTACAAATATGGCAAGTCTAGGGCTACAAATCAAAGACAAGTCATATAATTGTCTTGATTACCAATTATTTTAATGTTTACAATTATGGCTGTCACATAGAGCTTTAGCTTGAAATTCTTCTTCCTCCTCCTCCTCCTCCTCCTCCTCCTCCTCCTCCTCCTCTTCTTCTTCTTCTTCTTCTTCTTCTTCTTCTTCTTCTTCTTCTTCTTCTTCTTCTTCTTCTTCTTCTTCTCCTTCTCTCTTCTCCTTCTCCTTCTCCTTCTCCTTCTCCTTCTCCTTCTCCTTCTCCTTCTCCTTCTCCTTCTCCTTCTCCTTCTCCTTCTTCTCCTTCTCCTTCTTCTTCTTCTTCTTCTTCTTCTTCTTCTTCTTCTTCTTCTTCTTCTTCTTCTTCTTCTTTCCTCTTCTTCTTCCTCCTCTTCTTCCTCCTCTTCTTCTTCTTCTTCTTCTTCTTCTTCTTCTTCTTCTTCTTCTTCTTCTTCTTCTTCTTCTTCTTCTTCCTCTTCTTCTTCTTATTTGAGGGGGAGGGGATGGAGTCTCACTCTGTTGCCCAGGCTGGAGCACAGTGGCACGATCTTGACTCACTGCAACCTCTGCCTCCCGGGTTCAAGCAATTCTCCTGCCTCAGCTTCCTGGGTAGCTGGGATTACAGGCATTCACCACCACTCCAAGCTAATTTTTGTATTTTTAGTAGAGACAGGGTTTCACCATGTTGGCCAGGCTGATCTTGAACTCTGGACCTCATGAACTGTCTGCTTTGACCTCCCAAGTTTGTAGAATTACAGGTGTGAGCCACTATACCCTGTCGAAATTATTTTTTAGTCCAAATTGCCACCATTCTACTGCTGTGTGGTTAGGGTTTGGGTTTTATATGAAGAGTCCCATAGTTATTATCTCCTGCCATAGGCTGGGCATAGGTGCTATAAATTTGTTTTCATTGTTAGTTATAATTTATACTCTTTTAAGGTAATGATGCACATATAAGTTAAGCATAGCAATAAAAATTTGCTTCAAACAAATAAAATGCCTATTTTTAGAGTGAAAAATGTACAGAGAATGTACATTTTAGACCCATAAAAAGGATACGGGGCATTCTCTTTCCTACCCCAATATACATATTCATTTCCTTCAGCTCACTGAAACTTCATTTTATGAACTTACTTAATGTAAATAAACAAGTGAAAAAATAAACAAACTTCTTGGTGCCATGCTAAATGTCTCAGCTATGTTGCAATTAAGTATCTTGTATCAAAAATTTTAAGAAAACTAAAAGTTGAAACTAAAAGGTGTTAATAAATCACAGGACAATGATTTTATGCCTTTATTTAAAAAATAAAGGTGAAATGGAACTTTGCTTTTCTACAACATCCATTAATTGCCCTTTTAAAAAAGAAATACAGAAAAGTATAAATTCATAGTAATAAATTGATTTGGGATAGAAATATACACACAAAAAGGTTACTGCTGAAAAATCTAAAGACTCCACCAAAACCTGTTAGGACTGGTAAACAAATTCCATAAAAATACAGGATACAAAATCACCACACAAAAATCAGTAGCATTTTTATGTTCCAGCAGCAAACAACCCAAAAAGGAATTAAGAAAGCAATTCTATTTACAAAATTAAAAAAACACATACCTAGCGATAAACTAAATCAAAGGAGGGAAAGTTATTTACAATGAAAAGTATAAAGTTGATACCAGAAATTGAAGCTGACACAGAAAAATGGAAAACTATTCCTTGTGGACTGGAAGAATCAACATTGGTAAAATGTCTACATTACCCAAAGTAATCTACAGATTCAATGCAATCTCTATCAAATATCAGTGACATTTTTCACAGACATAGAAAAAAATCCTAAAATTCAAGTGGAACTACAAAAGACCCAGAATATCCAAAGCCATCCTGAGCAAAAGGAACAAAACTGGAATAATCACATTACCTGACTTCCAATTATACTACAGAACATCATGGTACTGGCATAAAAATAGACACAGAGACCAATGGAACAGAGTAGAAAATCCAAAAACAAATCCAAATCCATATACCTACAGTGAACTCATTTTCAACAAAGGTGCCAATAACATATATTAGGGAAAGGATAGTCTCTTCAATAAATAGTGCCGGAAAAACTGGATATCCATACACAGAAGAAAGAAACTAGATGCCTATCTCTCACCATATACAAAAATCAAATTCAAATTGATTGAAGACTTATATCTAAAACCTCATACTGTGAAACTACTAAAAGAACACACTGATAAACTCTCCAGGACATTACTTTGGGCACAGATTTCTTGAGTAATTCTCCACAAGCAAAGGCAACCAAAGCAAAAATGGACAAATGGAATCATATCAAGTGAAAATGCTTTCACACAGCAAAGGAAACAAAAAAGTGAAGAAACAACCTCACAAAATGGGAGAAAATATTTGACAACTTGCCATCTGACAAGAAAGTAATAACCAGAATATATAAAGAGTTCAAACAACTCTATAAGAAAAAGTCTAATAACCTGATTTAAAAAGGGCAAATATTTGAATAGATATTTCTAATAACAAGGCATACAAATGGCAAACAGATGTATTAAAAGATGTTCAACAGCAATGATGGTCAGAGAAATTCAAATCAAAACTACAATGAAGAATCATTTTACTCTAGTAAAAACGGCTTTTATCTAAAAGAAAGATAAAAATGAATGCTGGTGGGGATGTGGAGAAAAGGAAATCCTCCTACATTGTTGGAGGGAATTACAGCTATTACAACGACTAAGGAGAACAGTGTGGAGGTTGCTCTAAAAGCTAAAAATAGAGTTATCACATGATCCCACAATCCCACTGCTGGGAATATTCCCAAAGGAAGGAAATCAGTATATTGAAAGGATATCTGCATTCCCATGTTTATAGAAGCACTATTCACAAATAGCTAAGATTTGGAAAAACTTACATGTTATCAACAGACAAATGCATAAAGAAAATGTGGTACATATGCACAATGGAGAACTAATCAACCATACAAAAAGAATGAGATCCTGTCATTTGTTACAACATAGATGGAACTGGAGGATGACATTATGTTAAATGAGATAAGTCAGGCACAGAAAAACAAACTTGGCACATTCTCATTTATTTGTGGGAGCTAAAAGTAAAAACAATTGAACTCATGGAGACAGAGAGTAGAATGATGGTTACCAGAAGGTTGGAAAAGTAGTGGAGTGCAGGGGTAATGGGGGTCATTACTGCATACAGAAATATAGCTAGATAGAAAAAATAAGATCTACTATTTATTGATAGCACAGCAGGGTGACTGCAATCATCATTAATTTATTTTACATTTTTAAATAACTAAGAGTATAATTGGAATGTTCATAGCACAAATAAATGATAAATGCTTGAGGTGATGAAGAGCCCATTTACCTTCATGTGATTATTACATATTCTATACCTGTATCAAAGTATCTTCTGTACCCAATAAATATATATACCTACTACGTATCCATAAAAATTAAAAGTAAAATTATTTTAAAAATTAAATTGTATATAATTCCATCTGCAAACCACGGACAGTTAGGAGATTTTTGTTTTACTGTGGTTTTCACCATTATTCTTTAAAATACCTTGTTCCTCCTTCTAGCAATATTTCAATTTTAGATTAAATGAGTTGTTATAAGTAGAGGTCTAATTCAATTAACTAAAAAATATTTTAGTCTAGCTTATTGTATTAAACTATATAAAACGTGGGAGCAAAAGAACATGTACACTATTTAAAATATAACACATTTCAGGGAGGCTAAATTGGGGCTAAATTGGTCATTCTGCCATATTATTATTCATGAAAAAGAATACTCTCCCTCAAAAATATGAATATTTACCATCCAAGGGGCATATATAAACAGAGTAGAAGAGAAAACCTCTAATTATTTTTACCAAGGACACTGCTAGATTGCCTATTTCCTGGTGTTCTGATATCATTCTTATCAAACAACCTTCAGATTTAAATTTGACTATCCATGTAGCTGTTCCACAGGGAAAGAATAAGCTAACCATTAAATGTAGATATTCAGTCTATTTGGAAGAGTTTTTTTTATATAAATGAATACAGTTTAATTTCAATTTTATGCATTAGCCCCTTGAGATTGGTTAGCTTGAATATATCCCAGAGACACTAATTAATTCTCAATTCATTGATAAAATAGAATTTCTCATCACTCAAAACTGACAACGAGATATTGGAAATAGTGACAAAATCAAGGTGCTATTTTAGACGGGGCTTCCCGGATATTAGAAGACTGAATTCAATTTGTGAATAAATGAGGTGGCAAATAATGTGTGTCATGAAAAAATACTTGGGAAGTAAAATCACCAATTTAATGTAACTGATGGGGAAATGCATAAGTATATGATACTGTCTATAATGCTGGGAGTAAAAGTAACAAATCAATAAAATAGTCCTATCTTTATTCAGTGCAACGTTGTTCAACCTTTCTTGCAGGTGGTAGTTGTCATATTCTTTTAGGGATGCTATAATAAAATAGCATAAACTGAGTAGCTCATAAAAAGCAGAAGCAGAAATTTATTTCTCACAGTTGTGGAGTCTGTGAAGTACAAGATCAAAGCACCAACAGATCCAGCGAGTTCCCACTTCCTGGTTCACAGAACAATGCTTTCTTGCTGTGTCCTGGCATGGAGGACGAGGTCAACAATCTCCCTCAGGGCCCTTTTATAGGGCATAAATTCCATTCACGAGTTTGAAGTCCTCATGATCTAATTACCTTCTGAACCCTACCTCTTAATACCATCACCTTGGAGGTTACAACTTCAACATATAAGTTTTGAGAGGGCACAAACATTCATAGTATAGCAGCAGATGAGGTCATCTAGAGAGTGCTTACATAAGCCGGTACCACAGCATACTCACCAGCAGCCAGAGCTTAACAGGCAGACATTTTGCTAAGGAAAGGATGACATGGACCAAGCTAGATGCTAGTTTCTTGGCCTGCCACAGTAACAGTGAGGGAAAAGCCAAAGATGAACTTTTGAATCATGAGGCTGAGAGTGACAATCTATAAGAGAGATTAGAATTGAAACAGCTGGTCAATATTAAAATGCTGAGGGAAAGATATTGTAGTCGAGTGAACTGGGAAGGACTCATCATATTCATGCTCTAGATTTTCTCATCAGCCTTTAGTAGAACTATAACCTTCCAATCTGTGCAGTTGACTTCAGTTTTGTCCTGACTACTTGGAGCATCAGGTATGTGATGATTAATTTTATGTATCAAATTAACTGGGCCACAGAAGGTCCAGACATTTGGTCAGAGATTATTTTGAGTGTGTCTCTGAGGGTGTTTCTGGATGATAGTAGTATTTGATTAGGTAGAGTGAGTATAAAGCAGCTTGTTCTAATGCGAGTTGGCTTCATCTAATCATTTAGAAACACAGTAGAACCAAAAGTCTGAGTAAGGAGGAACTTCTGCCTGACTGCTTGAGTAGGAACATTGATTGGTCTTCCTAGCTTTTGGACTATGATTGGAACAATATATTGGCTTTCCTGGATCTCCAGTTTGCCAACTGCAGATCATGAGATGGCTCAGCCTCCAAAATCACGTAAGCCAGTTTCTTGTAATAAATCAGTAAATCTCTTTTTCTTTATAGATAGGTTGATAAATGTAGATATAAATATAGATTGAATAGATACAGATATAGATTTTCTGAATCTCCTTTTGATTCTGTTTCTCTGGAGAACTCTAATGCAGTTCTTTTGGTACCAAGAAGTGGGGTACTGCTGTAAGAATTGCCTAAACATAAGGAAGTGGCTTTAGAAATAGGTGATGGGTAAAAGATGAAAAAGATTTGAGGTACATAGAAATATGGATGTTAAGAGTGATTTTGGTGAGTCTCAGATGAAAGTGAAGAATATATTACTGAAAATCGGAGAAAAGGAAATTCTTATACAGTGGCAAATAACTTGGCTGAACTGTGCTCTAGTGTTTTGTGGAAAGTTGAACTTGTGAGTAATAAAACTGGATATTTAGCTGAGGAGATTTCTAAACAATGTTACTGAAGAAGCAGCTTGTATCCTCCTGACTGTATTAAAATGTACAAGGAAAAAGTCAAATTGAAGGATTTGTTAAAAAGAAAAAAGAAACCTGAACTTGGAGATTTGGATAATTCATAGCCTATTCATATTCAAAAAATTAGAAAACAGTGTTCTAACGAGAACACCATGGGTATGGCTAGACTATTAATTGAGTTAATAGGATTATGAAAGTAGAAACACTGCCAGTTCAAACTGGAGAGGATGAAGATGGGACAAAAGGAAGGAACACTGTCAGACTTCTTGAATTTGACAGGACAAGATGATAGAGGTATTTGGCTGCAAATATATCCTCTTCTTTTTTTCTTTTTCCTTTTTTTTTTTTTATACTTAAGTTCTAGGGTACACGTGCACAACGTGCAGGTTTGTTACATATGTATACATGTGCCATGTTGGTGTGCTGCACCCATTAACTCATCATTTACATTAGGTATATCTCCTAATGCTATCCCTCCCCCCATCCCCTCCCCACAACAGGTCCTCTTCTTAAAGAAGACAGAAAAATGACCCTGAATGAAATTCAGATATCAGGGCCACTGGCTAAGTTTCAGCAGCCAGATGGCCTCAACCTGGGATGATTCTGCCACTCTTATGGAACTGGATGGCAGGACATTGAGCCAAAGAGGTTGATTCTTGAGCCTTAAGATCTATAATGGTAATTGCTTTGCTAAATTTTGGATTTGCTTGGGACCCATCACACTTTCTTTATTTCAATTTATTTCTTTTGGAATGAAAATGTCTATCTTATGTCTGCCCCACCATTGTATTTTGGAAGCCAGACATAAGTTGTCTGGTTTCACAAGTTCACAACATGAGAGGAATTTTGCCTTAGGATGAATCATTCCTTGAGTCTCATCCGTTTCTGATTTAGATGATGTTTTGATGAGACTTTGAACTTTAGACTGTAGAGTTCATGCTGGGACATGTTAATATTATTAGAGCTATAGAATGAATGCCTTTTGCATGTGATAAGAACATGGATTTTGGAAGACCAGGGATACAGTGGTATATGTGTAGCCCTAACCCCAAATGTAATGGCATTTAGGATGAGGCCTTTAAGAAATAATTGCATATATAGGAGAGACACCAGAGGACTTGCTCAGTCTGTCTCTCTCTGCCATGTGAGGAACCAGCAAGAAAGCAGCTACCTGTAAGCCAAGAACAGAGCCCTCACCAGAATCCAAACATGCTGACATCTTGATCTTGGTCTGACTCCAGACCTGTGAGAAAGTTAATTTCTGTTGTTTAATCCACCTAGTCTAGGGTATTTTGTATGGCAGTCCACGCTGGCTAAGACAAAGAGAGACTGTCAGAGACTGGACATACAATACTGAAATCAGAAGAGAGGACTGCGTAAAAGAGTTTATCCAAAAGTAATTAGGGAGGAATGAGAATCATAATCACATATCAATGTTCATCTAGTCAGAAAAGGGACATGAGAGATGTGCAGGTAGGAGAATTGGTTCAAGGGAAAGTTTGAAGCCAGGAATAAGCTTATGATGTGCTTGAAAATGGTAACTTAAAAAGCTAGCTAAAAGGGAGAGTTTTGAAGGAAGACATAAAGGATCAAAGTCCGTTTTGGGCCATAGGGTGATGAATCATGTTTTAAGATGATGCATGCATTTCCAAGACACTATGCATTGTCTGGTTTGGTGGCTGTAGGGATAAACTTTATACTGATCTTTCCATATTTTTTTCTATACTACTTCTTGAAAGTAATACAGTAGGACAATTGAAGTCCTTTTAAATCTCAAGGTACTCTGATCCAATTGCGCATTTTTAACATGCCTGACTGAGAGGAAGAACATAGTCTGTAATATATAAAAATATATTAAATGGTGGTAAAAACTATCAAAGCTGTGACCTTCAATTTGCTGACAATACTATTTAGTGTAGTGATCAACAAATTGGGTCTACAAACTCCTCAGGAGTATACAATGTGATCTACGAGACCACTGTCAGAAAAAAAAATAGTGGCATGTTTATGTTCTTATTTATGTTTTGGAAAATATTTTAAGATATGCGTAACATAGCAATTATATGCTATGAAGCAATTATATACTTATGAAGGTGTATTTAAAACATTTGCAAATAGAGTTGTGCAACATAAGATTTTAAAGATCATTGCTTCAGTCAACTGAATTTTTCAGTAGATGAAAGATGACTGTCTGGTAGGGATATTAGGTAGTATTCCTGAGAAGTTGAAAATCAGCTGAAGGAATTTAAATATGGAAGTTATAAAGTCAAATTATTTTCAGAGAGCTCATTCTGAAAATTCACTGGGATACAGGGTTAGGGATGACACTGAAAGGCAGTTTAAGCAGTCAATAACTTCTTCTCTTCAGGTAGTGAGGGTTTGATCCAGAGTGGATGATAATGTGGACTGAGAGGAAAAGACTGAGCAGATAAATAATGATCAGGTAAAATAAGCTGAATGTGGTGATTGAATGAGGAGTATGCAAGAAAAGGAGAAGTGAAGGATGCCTCCACAGTTTTTCATGTAGATGACCATTTAAACATTAATTGCAATAGATAATAAAACTAGGGAAGGTTTGTGGGTAATTTATGATCAGTACAGTTGTAACCATGTTGAGTTTGAGATACTCAAATCCCTTTTCAGGTGAAGATAAACAGAAAAGAGCTGGAATATGAGGCTTAGAGGAGAGGTCTAGATAAACATATTGGTTTGAGAATCAGAACAGGTATAAGTGGAGGGGCTATGAAAGCATAAAGAGTAATAGTATAAGACAACACATGCAGGCCCAAGAATGCCCCAAAATATTAAGAATATACATGTGCCAGGAAAACAAATACAAAACACTTTACTTTATCTGATAAAAACTTTGTAATGTGACTTTTTTAAGGGAATGGGTGAAATAAAATGGTGATTCACAGTGATATGAAATGGTGACTCATAGATAGTGACTTTTTTCAATTTTTGAAAGCATCTGCTATTCAAGATGGCATCATGAGGTGTGAAAAAAATTTCATCCTAAAGAATTGGTGGAATGGTAATTTTTTCTATATTACAAAGAATAATGACCTTAGAATAAATGTTGGAATTAAAATAGCTAAATACATGTGAATTTATGCCTTTCATTTTGCAAAACATTGGCCAAAATTGGTTCAGATAAATTAAAAATAACTTCATCTAAGTTAATATTGTACTTTATCATACCCTCAGGAAAATGTGTATGAAAAAAGTAGAAAATTTGTTGTTTTAACTCAGACAATAAAAATAGGCCATTCTTTTACTTTTTTGAGCCTTAGAATATATTGTTTAACATAATTTCAACTTTTATTTTAGATCCAAGGGGTATACATACAGGTTTGTTACCTAGGTGTACTGTGTGATGCTGAGGTTTAGGGTACAACTGATCCTGTTGCTGCAGTACCGAGCATAGTACTCAATAGTAAGTTTCTCAACCCTTACCTCCCTCTCTCGCTCACCCTTCTGGTAGTCCCCGGTGTCTATTGTTGTCACCTTTATGCCCATGAGTACTCATTATTTAGCACCTTCCTATAAGTGAGTATGTTTAGTATTTGTTTTTCTGTTTCCCTGTTAATTTACTTAGAATAATGACCTCCAGATGTATCCATATGGTTGCAAAAGACATGATTTTATTCTTTTTTACAGCTATGTAGTATTTCATAATGTGTATGTATGACATTTTCTTTATATAATCCACCATTGATGGGTATGTAGGTGGATTCCATGTCTTTGCTATTGTGAATAGTGCTGTGAAGAACATATACATGCATGTGTGTTTTTGGCAGAAAGATTTATTTTCTTTTGGATATATACCCAGTAAGGGGATTACTGGGTCAAATGATAGTTCTATTTTAAGTTTTTTGAAAAATCTGGAAACGTCTGTCCACAGTGGTTAAACTAATTTACATTCCTGCCAATAGTGTATAAGTAGTCCCTTTTCTCCAGAGTCTCACCAGTATTGTTTTTTGACTTTTAAATAATAGCCATTCTGATGGCTGTGAAATGGTATCTCATAATAGTTTTGATTTGTATTTCTCTGATGATTAGTGATGCTGAACATTTTTTCGTGTTTTTTGGTCACTAGCATGCCTTCTTTTGAGAATTGTTATTCATGCCTTCCCCATTTTTAATGAGACTATTTGGTTTTTACTTGTTGAAATGTTTAAGCTCCTTACAGATTCTAGACATTAGACCTTTGTTGGATGATCACTTTGTGAATATTTTCTTTCATTCTATAGGTTGTATGTTTACTCTGTTGATAGTTTCTTTTGCTGTGCAGAAGCTGTTTAGTTTAATTAGGTCCTACTGTCATTTTTTGTTTTCATTGCAATTGCTTTTGAGAACTTAGCTATACATTCTTTCCCAAGGCCATTGTACAGAAGGGTGTTTCCTAGGTTTTCTTCTAGCATTCTTATAGTTTGAGGTCTTACATTTTAATCTTTAATTCATCTTGGCTAATTTTGTATATAGAAATAGGTAAGGTTCCAGTTTCATTCTTCTGCATATGGCTAGGCAGCTATTCTGGCACCACTTATTAAATAGAGAATTATTTCCCTGTTGCTTAATTTTGTCAACTTTGTTGAAGATCAGATGGCTTTAGGTGTGTGGCTTGATTTCAGTGTTCCCTTTTCTTTTCCATTAGTCTATGTGTCTGCTTTTGCACCAGGACCATGCTGTTTTTGTTACTATAACCATATTCATCTGTTTTCATGCTGCTGATAAAGTCGTACCTGAGACTGGAAAGAAGAAGGGATTTAAAGGACTTACAGTTCCATGTGGCTGTGGAGGCCTCACAATCATGGTGGAAGGCAAGGAGAAGCAAGTCCTGTCTTACATGGATGATGACAGTCAAAGAGAGAGCTTGTGCAAGGAAACACCTGTTTTTAAAACCATCAGATCTCATGAGACTCATTCACTATCACAAGAACAGTACGGGAAAGACTTGCCCCCATAATTCAATCACCTCCCACTGGTGTTCCTCTCATGACATGTGGGAATTGTGGGAGTTACAATTCAAGATGAGATTTGGGTAGGGGCACAGCCAAACTATATCATTCTGCCCCTGGCTCCTCCCAAAACTCATGTCCTCACATTTCAAAACCAATCATGCCTTTCCAACAGTCCCCCAAAGTCTTAACTCATTTCAGTATTAACTCAGAAGCCCACTATCCAATGTCTCATCTGAGACAAGGCAAGTCACTTCTGGTTACAAGCCTGTAAAATCAAAAGCAAGTTAGTTACTTCCTAGATACAGTGAAGGTACAGACATTAGGTAAATACATCCATTCCAAATGGAATAAATTGGCCAAATCAAAGGGACTACAGGCCCCATGTAAGTCTGAAATCCAGCAGGGAAGTCAAATCTTAAAGCTCCAAAATGGTATCCTTTGATTCTGTGTCTCACATTCAGGTCATGCTGATATAAGAGGTGGGTTTCTATGGTCTTAGGCAGCTCCAACCCTGTAGCTCTGCAGGGTTCAGCCTCCCTCCTTGCTGCTTTAATGGGCTGGCATTGAGTGTCTGTGGCTTTTCCAAGCACACAGTGCAAACTGTCTGTGGATCTACCATTCCAGGGACTGGATGACGGTGGTCTTCCTCACCCAGCTCCATTACATGATGCCCCAGTAGGGACTCTATATGGGGGCTTGAACCCCACATTTCCCTTCTGCACTGCCCTAGCAGAGGTTCTCCACGAGAGCCCTGCCCTTGTATTAAACTTCTGCCTGGACATCCAGGTGTTTCTATACATCTTCTGAAATCTAGGGGGAGTTTACCAAATCTAATTTCTTGACTTTTGTGCATCCATAGGCTCAACGCAACTTGGAAGCTGCCAAGGCTTGAAGCTGGCACCCTCTGAAGCTATGGTGCAAGCTGTACCTTGGCCCCTTTTAGTCATGGCTGAAGTGTCTAGGACACAGGGCACCAAGTCCCTAGACTGCACACAGCATGAGGACTCTGAGTCTGGATCATGAAATCATTTTTCCTCCTAGGCCTACAGGTCTGTGATGGGAGAGGCTGCCATGAAGACCTCTGCCATGCCCTGGAGATATATTCTCCACTGTCTTGGAGATTAACATTTGGTTCCTCATCACTTATGCAAATTTCTACAGCCAACTTGAATTTTTCCTCAAAAAATAAGATTTTCTTTTCTATCACATTTTCAGGCTGCAAATTTTCCAAACTTTTATGCTTTGCTTCTCTTGTAAAACTGAATACCTTAACCAGCACCAAAGTTACCTATTGAATGCTTTGCTGCTTAGAAAGCTATTCTGCCAGATACCCTAAATCATGCCTCTCAAGTTAAAAGTTCCACAAATTTCTAGGCAGTGGAAAAATGGCACCAGTCTGTTTGCTAAAACATAACGAGTTACCTTTGCTCTAGTTCCCATGGTGGAAGGCAAGGAAAAGAAAGTCACATTTTACACAGATAGCGGCAGGCAAAGAGAGACCTTGTGGAGGGAAACTCTCATTTTTAAAGCCATCAGATCTCATGGGACTCATTCACTATCATGAGAACAGCACAGGAAACAGCTGCATCCATAATTCAATTACCTCCCACTGGGTTCCTCCCATGACATGTGAGAATTGTGGGAGTTACAATTTAAGATGAGATTTGGGTGAGGACACAGCCAAACTGTATTAGTAGCCTTATAGTATAGTTTGAAGTTGGGCAATGTGATGCCTCTGGCTTTATTCTTTTGCTTAGGATTTCATTGTCTATTCAGGCTTTTTTTTTTTTTTTTTTTTGGTTCTATATGAATTTTAGAATAATTTAGAATAATTTTGTCTAGTTATGTGAAAAATGGCCTTGATAATGTAATAGAAATGATGTTAAATATGTAGTTTGCTTTGGACAGTGTGGCCCTTTTAATGATATTGACTCTTAAAATCCAGGAGCATGACATATTTTTCCATTTGTTTGTGGTGTCATCTCTGACCTCTTTCAGCAGTGTTTTGTAGTTATACTTGTGGAGAATTTTACTTTCTCGGTTAGATATATTTTTAGGTATTTTTTGTTTATTTATATTTTGAGGCTACTGTAAATGTTATTGCATTCTTGATTTGGCTCTCAGCTTCAACGTGATTGGTATAGAAATGCTACTAACTTTTGTACATAGTTTTGTATCCTGAAAGTTTACTGAAGCCATTTATCAGTTCCAGGAGCCTTTTGGCCAAGCCTTTGGGGTTTTCTATTTATTGACATCAATGAAGAGAGAGTTTGGCTTTATCTGTTCCTATTTGGATCTATTTTAATTCTTTCTCTTGCCTGATTGCTCTGGCAAAGATTCCATGATTATATTGAATAGGAGTGGTGAGAGTGGAGATACTTGTCTTATTCCAGTTCTCAAGGAGAATGCTTCCAGTTTTTCTCCATTAAGTAGGATTTTGGCTGTGTGTTTGTCATAGATGGCTCTTACTATTTTTAGGTATGTTTCTTTGATGCTTAGTTTCTCCAGAATATTCCACCCATCAAATACAGAATATACATTCTTGACATATACACATAGAACATACGCCAAGATTGATCGCATGCTTGGCCATAAAGCCAGTCTCAATAAATTTAAAAAAAAATCAAATTAATACCAACCACTTTCTTAGTGGAAAAAAAAAATAGAAATCAATATCAATATCAAGAGTATCTCTCAAAACCACATATTGCCTGGAAATTAAACAACTTGCTCATGAAAGACTTTAGGTAAGCAATGAAATTAAAGAATAAATTTAAAAGTCATTTAAATTAAACAGAAATGCAACATACCAAAATCTCTGGGATGCAGCAAAAGCAGTTTTAAGGTGAAATTTTAGAGAGTTAAATGCCTACCTCAAAAAGTTAGAAAGATCTCAAAGTAAAGACCTAACATCACACCTATAGGAGCTGGAAAAACAATAATGAAGTAGCTCTAAAAATAGCAGAATAAAAGAAATAACTAAAATCGGAAAAGTGCTGAATGAAATTGAGACATAAAAATTTATACAAAGTACTAACAAACCCAAAAATTGGCTAATGGAAAGAATAAACAAGATCGATAGACTGACCAGTTTGACCAATAAAAAAGAGTGAAGATCCAAATAAGCACAGTCAGAAATAAAAAGGGTGACATTATAACTGATCCCACAGAAATACAAAAGATCTTCGGAGACTATTGCGAGCACTTCTGTGCACACAAACTAGGCAATCTAGAGGAAATTGATAAATTTCTTAAAACACAAACCTTCTAAAATTGAATCAGGAAGAAATTTAAACCTTGAATAGACCAATATCAAGTGCCCAAATTGAGTCAGTAATAAAAAACCTACCAACCATTAAAAGCCCAGACCCAGTGAATTCACAGCAGAATGCTTCCAGAAATACAAAGAAGAGTTGTTACCAATCCTTCTGAAACTATTCCAAAATATCGAGGAGGAAAGAATCCTCCCTAACACATTCTAAAACCTGACAAAGACACAAGGGAACAACAAAAGTACAGGCCAATTGCTATGATGAACCTAGAGACAAAACATACTCAGCCAAATACTAGGAAATAGAATCCAGCAACATATCACAATGTTAATCCACTGTGATCAAGTAGGCTTCATTCCTAGAATGTGACGCTTGTTCAACATGTGCAAACCAATAAATGTGATTCACTATATAAACAGAATTAAAAACAGTAACTGTATAATCATCTCAATGGATGTGGAAAAAGCTTTCCACAAAACCCAACATTCTGTCATTATAGAAGCCCTTATGAATATCCTTTTTCTTCATCTTAAATTTTCTTCCCTCACATTTCATACTAATGCTCTACTGTTTAACCTTCAACACCCAATTCATAGGTAACATGCCCAGAAAGCTTTACTTGACTTCTACATGTGTTGTCTCACTTATCTTTCCTACCCGACAAGTTTTTTTTAACGTAATTTATCGTATTTTATTCTTTTTCATTGTAAATTGCATTTATTTATTTTCTTTTAATAGGACATAGTTGTATATTTTCTTATTGACTCTCAGGTACAGAGTTAATTATGTTCTTTAGTTCATGGTATGTCATCATTCTTTTCCCATTTGCATTCTTCTTCCCCATCCATAGGTAACATACTCATGTACCTGTTATTTGTTTTATTGTCATAAAAGTATGGCATAAAGAATGTACTTTAAAAGTATTTCTTCTTTTTCGGTCAAAAAAAGAGACAGACATCTAGATAGAGATCCAGACATAGATAGATATAGAATCCATAGATATATGGGTATATATAAGTGGTATATAGGTATCTATCCATATATATGGGCATATATCTACAGAATCTGTCTATAGCTATATACCCATACATATACAGTGTGTGTATATATATGTACACACAATATATAGATACTGTGTATAGTATTTATATATATTGTGTGTATATATACTGTATATATACACACAAAATACAGTATACTATATATTATAGTATATATAGATATAGAGGTATATATACTATATAGTATATATCCATGTATAAGATATATATTCATAGATATAAATAACAGTGTATATATGCATATGTATATCATACATGGACATATAGATACATAGCCTATATATCTGTGGATTATATATACTATATCTAGTATATATATAGTGTGTATATATCTACATATGGTATCATATATTCATAGATATATAGGTTGTATATCTATACACTATATAGTATATATACCTTTATAAGATATATAGGTGCCTTTATATATTTACATAAATTATATAATATGTTCGCTAGATTTATTTTAAAAATCTAGCAGATGTATGATTAGGACTTTTGGTAATAGTTTTGTAACATTTGAAATGTTAATAATATTAATCTTCCAATGGAGTAACATGGGATTTCTCTCCATTTTGAAAGGTTTTACATATTATTAGAGTTTTAGATTATTTTCCACATTTTTGGTATATTCTTTGTTGATTCTTAGGTATTTTAATTTTTAACTGATATTACAAATTATATCTTGCTCCTGGTAATATTTTGTAGTTTGTTATGGTTGATATACAGAAACAGCATTTATTTTCATATGTTGATCTTGTTCCAGAAAACATACTAAATTCTGATACCTTATCCATTCTATTGGTTTTTGATAATTAATTGCTAATAATTGGTAAATTATTTTATCATCTTTAAACAATAACAGTTAATTTCTTCATTTGCAAAGTTGATACTTCTTATAAATCTTGTCCTATAGTATTTTTTCAGAACTCTAGTATTCTTATTATTGTGAAACAATAAAAATTAAAACTGACAAGACATTCTTGTCTCATTCCTTATTTTAACAGGAGACTATATGAAAAATGTCTATTTTAAATAAAATATTCACTGTCAGTGTTTTGGTTTAGAAACTTGACCATATCAATGAAACCTTCTTCTGTTTATTATTTGGTTTCCTTCCTTATGCTATGTGTTGATTTATACCAGATGCTATTTCTATATCTCTTAAGTAATCATGAGTTGCTTCTTTTATCTGTGGCCAATTACATGGATATATTTTCTGATATGGAATCATCCTTGCATTCTTGAGATAAACAGTACTTGATTATTAAGTATTGTAATCACATATAGCAATCTGTTGGATTTAAATTGTATTTTAAAAAATATGTGTCTCTATGATCATATATTAAAAAGGACTATAATTTCTTTAGCACTGTCTGTATTGAGAATTGGAATGAAAGGTACAGTAGTCTTGTAAAATGGCGATATTTTGGTGTTTTTTTCACTCTTAATTGGTGCATGGATAGATATAAAATATAGTTCTTTAAAATAGTATTATCCTATACATCTGTCTATATATCTATCTAGTTTTTATATTTCTTATTTTCCTTAACAGTATATCTCCATTTCATATTACCACATTTTAAAGTTATCATTTTATAGTAATACAACATAGTATGAAATAGTAATGAAATATTCTGTTAATCTGTGTGAATTTTTTGGAAATGTTTGTCTTTTAAATAATAAAGCTATAACGATAACTACACGCTTTTGACAACTCAATGCACCTATCCCAATACTAGTAAGTTCCCTTGCCCCAGGCCTATATTTTCAACTAGTTGTTGTATTTTTTTCTCACTGACTCTCAGGTACAGCTGAGTTGTTTACTGTCTGTTGTTTTCCCATTATTATTATATTTTTAATTTATGTTGGATGATAATGAAAGCTACTTTTGGGGAAATTTTTATGTTTTATTCTACTTGTAAATACTATTCATAAAGGACCCTCTTTTTTTGACTCAGAGCAGTTGCAGTTTCCCAAGACCGCATTTCCATTTTACAACATGACTCTCATGAGAGTGTCTCGATTGAATACAGGCACTTCATTAGATAATGTTAGAGATAACTTAATACATTTTGCTAGCTACAGGAAAGCAATCACACTCCAAGCTCTGAATTTCATCCCTTAGTGAATCAAGAGCAAGTTTCCTATGGAAAGACAGGTTTTTAGCTGAGTTTTTGTTGTTTAAGGAAAGTTAAAGTACAGGATCAAAGGTGAATTATATTGTTACGTCTGCAAAGCCTTTTAGAGTTGTGCTGACATGTTCTGCTTATAGATGAATTCACCAAGAGAGAAGGAGAATGTTTCAGGTGCTACTAGCAAGTGTATATAGAAATAATGACAATTAGTCCTGTGTAGATCCACCATTAATAAGAGAATAATTGAGTCAAAGGAAAGAAAACATGTAAGAACTGGATATACACAAGTCTTCTACTGTTATTTTTAACACAACACGATTCACAACAGCAAAGATGAAATAAACCTAGATGCCCATCAGCGTTAAGAAATCTTTTATTTTAGTGTGTGAATTCCATGCCTAAGGGCACCAAGATTCTTTCCACTGTATATGTGAATAGCTCTGCTTTTCTTTTTCCTTTGTCTTCATGCCTTGGGCCCTTGTTCTTGTACAATCTTAACAGAGAAAAAATAAAGAAAGAAATTCCTAACACTCATTGAGAAGGCACGTCTTCCCTTCTGATGAAGGCATTGTGCCATAATGAAAAAGGCATAGGTTTGAAGTATACTTTGCAAAATGCAGAATTGCAAAATTTCATTATAAATAGGAAAACATTCTTTGTAATTTATGTTATGCTTTATTTTCTAGGATACAACTCAGAATTTTAAAATAGTTTGATTATAAAGATCAGATATGCTCTTACACTAGAGTTGCAGGAGCTGCATACTTAATGTTTGTATTATATATGTTTTTTTCTCAATGTGTTTTAATCAGTGAATAATAATTGCCTGGAGTTTTGACAGTCATAGACAGTTTTCAACATCAAAGTGAAAGGAGACAAAGAATAGGAATAGTATTCTACCAAAGGCATATAAATGCACAGCTGTAGTCTCTATCTTCCAGACACTTTCTATCCCAGACATACACACACAAAATGAGCTTTTATTTTTATTGTATAGATTATTCTGATCAATACCTGTATTGGCAAATTGTGTAGGCTAGGCCACACAATGTTTTACAAGACTATTTAAATTAGAGTTAATATTAGAGTATATCTGTAGAATAATGCCATAAATCAATTAGATTGCAGTTAATATTGTTGAGCCTCAAAAATGAAGCTATATTTATAAACAGCACTTCCATTAAGAATTTTACTCTATGTTCTAGAAACAAATCTACTTTTCAGTCCACAACTGGTGTAATGTTACCTGACTTCGTTTCATTTATCCACACACAGAAATTAAGGAAGAAAATATAAATACATAAAAATAAGAAAAATAATGACAAATAATGAAAAGATGTAGGAATCTAAATTTTTGAGAGTTGAAAGGTAAATGGTTTCTACAAAGATTCAAATTAATAGAAATTTTTTCTAAACATGGTAAACTTTGTAACTATGCATGTGTATATATTTCTTTTTAAACATCTTTTTGTGATTATAAAAATTATTCTCACTGTAAAATTTCTGGAAAATGTAGCAGCATATGAAAAGAAAAAAGCACCCAGTCTCTCATTATCATTCAAACCCTTGATCCTGTTTGGCATATGTACTTCGAGGCCTTTTTCTGTATTTGTAAATAAAGTTGAGACGATTTTGTTTATATGTATTTTAATTGTTTTTATTTGATTTTATATCTTCAAGTTTTACCCTTAGTATCAAATTACCCCTGTTATTAAAACTTATTCACCAGTGGGTTTTCATCTTACTGGCCATGAAATAAATAATCCTGGCTCACCATGGGACTTTATTTTCTCCCACTCTCTTCTCACTCATTCCACACCAGCCAGCCAAGACTTACTTGTTCTTCCTCAACCATGCCAAGAACACCTCTTTCTTTTGGGGTCTTTGTCTTTACCATCCCCTCTGCTCACAGTGCCCTTTCCCTTCATGTATATATGGCGTGTTCTCCCTCTTAATTCGAGTGTTTGTTCTAATAACACCTCATAAGAAAACCTATCCTATTCCATCACTGTGTATCTTCCTAGTCTACTTGGTTTTCTCCGTATTACCTGTGATAAGTATTTCTTTTCCTATAGTCTACTTTTTCCCTTTATTTTAGACACACAAACACACACACACCCCAGAACTCTAGTAGAGTCTTGTTTTATTCACTGCTCAATTAAGAGAACTTAGACCAATGTCTGATGCATAGTACATAATAATTTATTTTATTTTTATTTTTATTTTTATTTTTATTTTTTGAGACAGAGTCTTGCTCTGTCACCCAGGCTGGAGTGCGGTGTTGTGATCTCGGCTCACCACAACCTCTGTCTCCCAGATTCAAGCAATTCTCCTGCCTCAGCCTCCCGAGTAGCTGGGATTACAGGCATGTGCCACCATGCCCGGCTAATTTTGTATTTTTAGTAGAGATGGGGTTTCACCACGTTGGCCAGGCTGGTCTTGAACTCCTGACCTCAAGTGATCTGCCCACCTCGGTCTACCAAAGTGCTGGGATTACAAGCGTGAGCCACTGCACCCGGTCACACATTTAATAAATAATTGTTGAATAAATAAGTTTATTTGCTTCAAATATTCAATTTCATAGGTAAATCTTATTTTATTTAACTGTATAGTTGGGCAATGCTCCATTAAATAGTGAAATAATTAGCATATTTAAAATAAGTTTTTTCAAACTATACCACAGGGCTACAGTTACCAACACAGCATGGTACAGGCACAAAAACGGACACATAGACCAATGGAAGAGAATAGAGAATCCAGAAATAAGGCTGCACACTATCAGATCAGATACAAAAATCTCATCTTCCATGAACCTGATTAAAACAAGCAATGGGGAAAGGACTCTATTCAGTAAATGGTGCTGGAATAACTGGCTAGCCATATGCAGAAGGTTGAAACTGGACTCCCTTCTTATACGATACACAAAGATTAACTCAAAATGGATTAACGACTTAAATGTAAAACCCAAAACTATAAAAACCCTGGAAGGCAACCTAAGCAATATCATTCTGGACATAGGAATGGGCAAAAGATTCATGACAAAGACAGCAAAAGCAACTGCAACAAAAGCAAACATTGGCAAATGGGATCTAATTGAACTCAAGAGGTTCTGTACAGCGAAGGAGACTGTCAACAGAGTAAACAGGCAACCTGAAGAATGGGAGAAAATTTTGCAAACTATGAATCTCATAAAGGTCTAATATCCAGCATCTATAAGCAACTAAAACAAATTTACAAGAAAAAACAACCCCACTAGAAAGTGAGCAAAATAAAATATGGTACGTATACACTATGGAATACTATGCAAACACAAAAAAAAAACACCACAAGATTGTATCCTTTGCAGAGACATGGATATAGCTGGAGGCCATTATCCTTAGCAAACTAACGCAGGAACAGAAAACCAAATATTGCATGTTCTCACTTAAACGTGGGAGCTAAATGATGAGAACACATGGGCACATAGAGAGTAACAACCCATAGAGCTTATCAGAAGATGGAGGATGGGAGGAGGGAGAGGATCAGGAGAAATAACTAATAGGTACTAGGCTTAATACCTGGGTGATGAAATAATCTGTACAACAAACCACCATGACACAAGTTTACCCGTGTAACAAACCTGCATATTTTCCCATGAACTTAAACTAAAGTTTAAAAAAGTGAGCAATGGACACGGACAGATGCTTTTCAAAAGAAGAGATACATGCAGTCAACAAGCACATAAGAAAAGCTCAACATTACTGATGATTAGAGAAATGCAAATCAAAACCACAATGAGATACCATCTCACACCAGTCAGAATGGCTATTAACAAAAAGACAAAATACAGGTGCTGGAAAGGTTGTGGAGAAAAAGGAACACTTCTACGTTGGTGGGAGTTTAAATTAGTTCAACCATTGTGGAAGACAGTGTGGTGATTCCTCAAAGACCTAAAAACAGAAATACCATGCAACCTAGCGATCCCATTACTAGGTAATGTTTTTTTGAAAGTAAACATTAGTGTTCTTCTTTGCTTTTTCCTTTTTTTCTGGTGTTTTGTCTATAGTCTTTGGCATTTCTTGGCTTGTAGATACATCACTCAATCTTCCATCTTCAGGTGGCATTTTCACTGTGTCTTTGCATAATTTTCCTGTGTCCAAATTTTCACGTTTTATAAGGACACCAATCATATTGGATTA
Source organism: Rhinopithecus roxellana (assembly GCF_007565055.1). Taxonomy (NCBI): domain Eukaryota; kingdom Metazoa; phylum Chordata; class Mammalia; order Primates; family Cercopithecidae; genus Rhinopithecus; species Rhinopithecus roxellana. The sequence continues at coordinate 89,269,756 of NC_044552.1, read as the reverse complement.
GGGCCTGTTCTAATAAATGCAGCTTAACTTGATTACCTCTTTAAATAGCCTGTTTCCAAATGGGGTCACATTCACAGTTATTGAGGATAAGAATTGCAATATATCCTTCGAGAGAGATGCAATTCAACCAATAACACTAATGTTTACTTAACGAAACATGTTTTACTTTATTTTATTGATCAATATCTGTATTGTAAAGTGTACTGCTTTAATAATTATAGTTTTATACCGTTTTATTTGTATAATACAATCAATCTTCATATATCAACTTCTAAAAATATCTTACTCTCATTTTTATTTACAGATGGGTTTCAGAATATTTCTCTTCCCACATCTGCTAAATCTATAATTTAAATAGGAAAAAATTGATTTAATTAGGAAAAAATTGATATTTTTCAAGGATTTTTTTCTGTTTAGGAGCATGGTGTATTTCTCAATTTATATTTTTTCTTTTATGTATGGTCACATGGTTTTATACTTTTCTTCATAAAATACTGTCAGAATGCTTGAACAGGTTATTTTTTAATTTTTGTGGGTACGTAGTAGGTGTATATATTCATAGGTTGCATGAGATATTTTGATATGAGCATGCAATGTATAAGAATTATATCAGGATAAATGGGCTATCCATTACCTCAAGCATTTATCCTTTATGTTACAAACAACCCAGTTATACCCTTTTGGTTATTTTTAAATGAACAACTAAATAGTTTTTTACTATAGTAACCCTGTTGTGATAGCAAATAGTAGCTCTTAAACATTCTTTCTATTTTCGTACCCACTAACCATTCCCACTTCCTCCTTACCTCCTGCTCCACTACCTTTCCCAGCCTCTGGTACCTATCCTGCTATTCTGTCTCCATGAGTTGAATTGTTTTGATTTTCAGATTCCACAAATAAATGAGAATATGTGATGCTTATCATTCTGTGCCTGGCTTATTTCACTTAACATAATGTCCTCCAGTTCCATCCATGTTGTTGCAAATGACTGGATCTCATTCTTTATTATGGCTGAATAGTACTTTATTGTATATATGTACCACATTTTCTTTATCCATTCATTGGTTGATGGGCACTTAGATTGCTTCTAAATCTTGAATATTGTGAATAGTCATGCACTAAACATGGGAGTGCGGAATCTCTTCAATATATTGATTTCTTTTCTTTTGGGTGTATAGCTAAAAGGGGGATTGCTGGATCATGTGGTAGCTCTATTTTTAGATTTTTGAGGAACCTGTAAACGGTGGTTCCTCCATAGTGGATTTACTTAGGTACATTTCCACCAACAGTGTTCAAGGGTTTCCTTTCACCACACCCTCATCAGCATTTGTTATTGGCTGTCTTTTGGATATATGCCATTTTAACTGCGGTGAGATGATATCTCATTTTAGTTTTGATTTGCATTTCTCTGATTATCAGTGATTTGTGCACCTTTTCATATATCTGGTTTCCATTTGTACATCTGAAAATTGTCTATTCAGATCTTTTGCCCATTTTCTAATTGGATTACTAGACATTTTTCTATATAGTTGTTTGAGCTCCTTATGTATTCTGGTTATTAATTTCTTGTCAGAGGGGTAGTTTTCAAGTATTTTTTCTCATTCTGTGCGTTGTCTCTTCACTTTGTTGATTATTTTTGCCATACAGAAGTTCTTTAACTTGATATGATTCCATTTGTCCCTTTTTGCTTTGGTATCTTGTGCTTATAGAGAATTACTCAATAAATTTTGCCTAGACAAATGCCCCAGAGAGTTTCCTTGAGGCTTTCTTGTATAATACTAGTTTCATAGTTTGAGGTCTTACATTTATGTCTTTAATACATTTAATTTGATTTTTTATATGATTAGAGATAAGAGTCTAGTTTCATTTTTCTGCATATGGATATCCAGTGTTCCCAGACCATTTGTTAAAGATATAATTTTCCTAATATATGTTCTTGGAATCTTTGTCAAAAATGTCAAAAATGAGATGTATGGATTTTGCTTTGGGTTCTCTATTCTGTTCTATTGATTTGTATGTCTGTCTTTACACAAGTACCATGCAGTTTTTGTTACTATAGCTTTGCAGTACAATTTAAAGTTAGGTATAATTTAAAGTGATTCCTTCAGTTTTGTTCGTCTCACTTAGGATAGCTTAGGCTATTTTTGAGTTTTGGTGGTTCTATATAAATTTTAGGATTTTTTTACTATTTTTGTGAAGAATGTCATTGCTATTTTGATAGAGATTGCATTGACTCTGTAGACTGCTTTTGGAAATGTGCGTGTTTTACCAGTACTAATTATTCCATTGGAAAATATTTTTCCATTTTTTGTGTCCTCTTCAATTTCCTGAACCAATGTTTTATAGTTTTCATTTTAGAGACTTTTCTTTTGTTTAGTTAGGTTAATTCCTAGGTATTTTCTTTTCTTTGTAACTATTGCAAAGTAAATAGAATTATTTATTTTTCAAATTGTTATTCTCTCTGGCATATCAAACTGCTACTAATTTTTTAATGTTTATTTTGTACCCTGCAACCATGCTGAATTCATTTATCAGTTCTAATAGTTTTTTGTGTGTGTGTGTGGAGTATTTAGTTTTTTCCAAATATAAAAGATTCACATCATTCAAACAAGAATAATTTTGATGCCTTTATTTTTTCCTGTTGCTTGATTGCTTTGGCCAGGACTTCCAGTACTATGTTGAATAACAGTGGTGAAACTGGGAATGCTTGTCATGTTCCTGACCTTAGAGAAAAGGCCTTTGGCATTCCCCATTTGGTATGATACAAGCTATGTGTCTTTTATTATGTTGAGAAATGTATTAATCACTTCTATACCCAGTCTTATGAGAGTTTTTTAAATGAAGTCATGTTGAATTTTATCATATGCTTTTCGAGCATCAATTTAAATGATCATATGGTTTTTGTCCTTCATTCTGTTGATATGATGTGTCACACTGATAGATGTGCATCTGTTCAACATTTTTGCAGACTTGGAGTAAATCCCATTAGGTCAAGTTGAATAATCTTTTTAACGTGTTGTTAAATTTCATTTGCTAGTATTTTGTTGAGGATCCTTGCATCAATATTTATCAGTAATAATAGCCTATAATCTTTTTCTGATGTGTCTGTCTGGTTTTGGTATCAGCATAATACTGGCCTCATACAATGAGCTTGGAAGTTTTCCTTCCACCTCTATTTTTCATAATAGTTTGAGTAAAATTGATATTAATTGTTCTTTAAATGTTTGGTACAATTCAGCAGTGAAGCCACTGGCATGGGTTTTTCTTTGCTGGGAGACTTATTATTACAGCTTCAATTTTATTACTTGTTATTGGTCTGATAAAGCTTGGGATTTCTTCATGGTTTAATCTTTGTCAGTTGTATATGTCTAGGTATTTATGCATTTATTCTTGATTTTCCAGTGTATTGGCGTACAAGTTGTTCATAGTAGCCTCTAATAATCCTTTGAATTTCTGCAATAGTTGTAGTGTCTCCTTTTTCATCTCTGATTTTATTTATTTGGGTCTTCTCTCTTTTTGTTTTAATTAGTCTAACTAAAGCTATAACAATTTTGTTTATCTTTTCAAAATACCAACTTTTTGTTTTGTTGATCTTATATATTATTTTCTTCATTTCAGATTTATTTCTGCTTTAGTCTTTATTATTTCTTTCTTCTACTAATTTTGAATTTGGTTTGCTCTTGCTTTTGTAGTTCTTTAAAATGCATCATTAGTTTGTTTATTTGATGTTTTTCTTCTTTTCTGATGTAGGCACGTATAGTTACAAACTTCCTTCTTAGTACTGCTTTTACTGTGTCACTTAGGGGTTTTTAAAGTTTTTTTGTAGACAACATCTCACTATGTTGTTTAGGCTGGCTTTGAACTCCTGGGCTTAAACAATCCTCCCACCTCAGCCTCCCAAAGTGTTTGGATTACAGGCACAAACCATGACACCTGGCCCAAAACTGTTTTTTCTGTTCAATATCTTCAAGTTGAGTATGTTTAACAATATGCAATATTTGCATTTTATGTTTGAGGTTGGTTTTTATATGCATTGTCATACATAGGAAAAGAAAAATATTATCCTTTAATTACCTTCTTTTCCAGTAATTAGGTTTTCCACGTGTGTGTGTGTGTGTGTGTGTGTGTGTGTGTGTGTGTGTGTCACAGTTTTACTCTGTCGCCAAGGCTGGAGGGCAGTGGCACAATCTCAGCTTACTGCAATCTCTATCTCTCAGGTTCAAGTGATTCCTGTGCCTGAGCCTCCCCAGTAGATGTACAACAGGCATGCACCACCACACCTGGCTAATTTTTGTATTATTAGTAGAGATGGGGTTTCTCCATGTTGGTCTGGCTAGGCTCAAACTCTTAACCTCAAGTGATCCACCTGCCTTGCCTAGGTTTTCTACTTCTTAAATGAATTTTTCTCATCATTAAAACCCTTGTTATTTTTTGGTATGTTGTGTTTCCATTATCATTTTTTTCAAGAAAATTTTCAATTACATTCTTAATTTTTTCATTGGCCCACTGATCATTCAGAAGCATACTGTTTAATTTCCATGTGTTTGTATTGTTTCCCAAATTCCTCGTTATTGATTTCTAGTTTTATTTTATCATAGTCAGAGAAGATGCTTGATATAATTTCAATTTTTTTGAATGTCTTAAGACTTGTTTTGTGACCTAACATATGATTCTATCCTTGAGAATGGTTCATGTGCTGTGGAAAAGAATGTATATTCTGCAGCCATTGCATGGAATGTTCTATAAATATCTATTAGGTCCATTTGGTCTACATTAAGATTAGGTCCAATGTTTCTTGGTTGATTATCTTATATATAAGATTGAGTGCAATGTTTCTTTGTTGATTTTATGTTTAGAAGATCCATCCAATGCTTAAACTGGGTGTTGAAGTCTGTAGCTATTATTGTACTGAAGGCTATCTCGTTCTTTAGCTCTAATAATGCTATCTTTATTATCTCAGTGCTCCAGTGCTGGGCACATGTATTTTTAAAATTGTTATATTCTATTGCTGAATTGATCCCTTTATCATTTATAATGACTTTTTTTGTCTCTTCTTAAAGTTTTTGTCTTGAAATCTATTTCTTCTGCTTTAGGTATAGCTACTCCTGTTCTTTTTTGGTTTCTATTGGCATGAACTATCTTTTTCAATCTCTTTATTTTCAGTCTATGTGTCTTCACAGGTGAAGTGTGTTCCTTGAAGGCAACATATCATTGGCTTTTCTTTTTCTATCCATTTTGCCAGTCTGCGTCTTTTGATTGGAGAATTTAGTTCATCTACATTCAATGTTGTTAAGTAAGAACTTACTCCTGTCATTTTGTCATTTGTTTTCTAGTTGTTTTATGGTCTTCTCTGTCTTCTTTCCTATATCTTTTAGTGAAGGCAATTTTCCCTAGTATGATTTAATTTCTTACTTTTTTATTTTTTATATATTCATTGTATTTTTTTATTTCAAGTTACCATGAGGCTTGCAAATAGTATCTTACAACCCATTATTTTAAGCTGATAACAACTTAATAGTGTTTGTGTAAACAAACCATTAGAAAACTAATTTAAAAACTCTACACCTTATCTTTATCTCCCTACTTTTTAACTTTTTGTTGTTTCTATTTATATCTTATTGTACTATGTCTTGAAAAGTTGTTGCAGTTATTATTCTTGATTGATTAATCTTTTAGTTTTTCTACTTAAGATAAGAGTAGTTTACACACAACATTCACAGTGTTACAATATTCTTTGTTTTTCTGTGCACTTCCTATCTGAATTCCTTCTCTGTTATCTTGAATTTCAATGAGTTTCCTCAAAACAGCTGTTTTGAATTCTTTGTCTGAAATGTCAAATATCTCTGTCATTCTGAGATTGGCCCCTGGTGTGGTGCCTGATGTAGTTCATTTCAAGAGGTCATGTTTTCTAGACAGTCTTAATGCTTGTAGATGTTTGTCAGTTTCTGGACGTTAAAGAGTCAGGTGTTTATTGTTATCTTTGCAGTCTGAGCTTGTTTGTACCAATCCTTTTTGGGAAGACTTTCCAGATATTTGAAAGATCTTGAGTATTGTGATCTAAGCCATATCTGCATTAAGGGGCAAGTCTACTAACATGTGGTTACCCAAGCCTACTAACACTGTGGCTCTTGCAGACTTGTAGAGGCACCACCTTGTTGACCTTGGATAATATCTGGAAGAATTCTCTGGATTACCAGGCAGAGACTTGTTTTCTTCCCTCACTTTCTCTCCAACTAATAGAATTTCTCTCTCTATTATGAACTACCTGGAGCTGGGGGTGAAGTGACCCAAGCATCCATGTGGCCACCACCACTGGGTCTGTGCTGGGTCAGACAGATCTGAAGCCAGGACTGCACCGGGCTTCACCCAAGGCCTGCTGTAACTACTACCTAGCTATTGCTTATGTTTTCTCAAGGCCCTGGGGCTTTACAATCAGCACGTGGAGAAGCCAGCCAGGCTTTGTTCTTCCCTTCAGGTTGGCAAGTTCCCCCAGGCCCAGATGAGTCCAGAGGTGCTGTCTAGGAACCAGGGATGCAGTCAAAACCTTAGAAGTCTGCTCTGTGTTCCATTGTACTGTGGGTGTACTGACACAAACCATGAGATGCAGTACTTTCAATTCCTTATTACCCTTTCCACAGGTAGAAGAGCCACACCCTACCACCATCATAGGCCCACAGGAAGTACTGCCAGGCCACTGCTAATGTTCTCTTAATTCACACAGGTATTGCTGGGTGTTTCACAGATGTGTTTTTATTGTGAATGGGTTATTATTTCTTATTTTCCCAATGGTTATTGCTAGTATATATAATGATACTATTAATTTTTGTACACTGATATAAAGCACATTTGTTAAATCACTTTATTTATTGTAACAACATATAAACTAGTTTTAATGCATGTCCTAAGCATGCAATCATATTGCCTACAAGGGCTTATATTTTTAAAAAAATGATTACACTATTTTGGTTTATTTCCAGACATATTTTATTGTGAAAAACTTTTAGGAATAATAATTATAAAATACTAGAGTGAATACCATTGTCCTTTTCTTAGACACTTTATTATGAATATCTATAATATTTTATTTTATCTATGATTTTGCTTGCTTAGTAGACATATTCATTTCTTATCCACAAATATTACTCACTTTTATTTTGAGCTTTTAATTTAATAATTGAGTATTTTAGTTTTATAAATAGCTTTTGTTTTACATAATCTGTCATATTATATAATAAATCCATTGATAGGAAACATGGCAGTTTACCATAGGAATCTACATTGTATGAAATTGCTTTGTCCTAATTTTTCTCTCCTAAGCCAATGTCATTGATTGTAAAATCCGGATCTCCAATCAGAGTACCTGAACTTCTGTGAAGAAATTTTAAAGTACTATTTTCCATTTTAAATCTCAGTTCATTATAATTAACATCTAGAAAATGTGGAACCAACTCTTAGAAATAGTGTTTTTTATTGTATATAAATTGTATCTCAATAAAATTGATTTTTCTAAATACTGAACCCACATTTGTTTAGTTTTTTATATTAATCTATTAATCAATTTGCTAGAACACTAGGGATACAAAAATGAGCAATGAAGAGTAACAGCAGAAAACATACATTTTCTCCTTCTATTATGGGAGGAAGTGGCAGCACTCATCATTCAAATATTCACATTATGGAAGAGGAGTTTATAAATGCAATAAATAATCTAATAGAATAAAAATATTTAATGGAAGCATGCAGGAGTAGGGAAACAGTTATGTTGATGAGGGAGTGGTGGTCTGGAAAGGCTTTCTAGCAATGATAATTTTTGAGATGAGTTTGGAAGTATTAGTGAGAATGACAGTTTGAAGGAGAGAGGTAGGAGTATCATAAAGAAAGGGAAATGTTTATGTGAAACCCTTGTGTCCTAAGCAGCTGAAATGCCTGAGAAACTGAAAGATTATTAAAGAAGCTGTAACTCTATAAAGTAAGCAGGAGAATATTAGATGCAACTGGCAGGGCCAGATGATGCCATGACTCTATGGATTATGCCAGTAATTTTTATTTTTATCCTAAGAACACTGGGCAGCTGCTGAGGGATTTAGCATAGTTAGGATGAGTTAAATTATCATGGATCATGGTAGAGGCAGGTGAAATGAAGAGGAGTGGATGAAATGACATATATTTAGAAAATAAAAGTCTATAGCCAAATGAGAAGTTAAATCTTCTTCAAAGGTCCCTCCAAATTAGGAAAATGAAACTATGCAGGTCTCACGTCAGGTTAAGCTGCAACAGCCAGTGTCTGTTTCCTTCTGAAACTAGAAGATGCGCTTCAGAAAGTAAACAATTGCTCTGGGAGATGGAATATATTGCTGTAAACCGGAGTTTTTCTATACCTTATAGACTCTTTTACGTAGTATTCTTACACCCTAATATTACAGCCTTGAATCAAGAAACTTTTTCTTTAAAACTGTATAGATCCCACCTTTAAATGAAGAATGAGTACTTTTATTTTACAAATAGCTTACATTTTACATATATAATCCTTGGTCTTTGAGACGTCGCACTTTAATTTCAATGTATCGATTATCTCTATGCACTAGTTAAGACTATTTTGGTTATAATTCATTATAAATTAACTGCGGTAGCGTAAGCAAAAGTCACTGCTCTTGTGGAGGACGCATTTAATTGTTGAGAAACCAGATTGCATACTTTCTCTGTCTCCATCTCTCTCTTCTGCCTTCTCTATGTGTCATTTCCCTCAAATGACTTAGTGAAATGTGACTGCTATCAAGTTTACGTATTATAGATCCACTTACCATTCCCCCTCTTTCTCTCTCTCTTTCTCTTTCTTTTTCTCATTGACTAAATTCTAAATTCCTGTGGAAGGGACTCTGATTAAACCAGTTTGGATCAACTTTCCAACCCTTGTGCAATTAGCCACAATCATAATGATTGGTTGTAAATGAAGATGGCTTCTGTGGATGCTTCTTCATCTGGGAAAAGGAATAGCTGGAAGTAAAGAGGGTGAGTTGAGGTTGGAGAACATTCAAAAAGTTTGCAATTTACAGATAATTTTTCTCAAATACTCAATTTAAAAATGGCCTGGATAATACTGTATTTTAATACATCCTTCACAAAATACAACTCTTAATATGTTATCAAGACCCCTAGAACATACACTTGGAAATATTTTATAGCATTATAACATAACTATTTTACACAAAGATTTATAAATGTAATATATATTATGACCTGGTATTTTGAAGGCACAAAACACACATGAGGATAACAACAGAAGCTTTTTTTTTTTTTTCTATTAAGTTTGCTTAACAATTCCTTTCTCCCCTGGAATAAAATTTTGTGTAAGTCCCATTGCTTTCCCAGTCCATCTAAATAATGAAAGTTGTCTGGTCACTTCGAAAATCTTAAAGAATACATTTTAGTGTGATAACTGAAATTTGTAACGTCCAAGCTAAATTTTTTCGCATCTGTGAGCTTGAGTTTACCTCAGGTAAAAAAGTAGATGGGTAGTTTCCCATCCCTCATTTCACCTCCTTCCAGATTCACTAGCCCTTGTTTCTGCCCTTGAAAAAGAAGATTTAGGTTAAAAGGCACAGGTTCACGTCACTGATAGAGTTGTGCTATGGAATCGGAATGCTTGAGAAGTGGCATATTTGAAAGCTAAATCTTCTGTCATGAGAACATGATTGAGGAATCCTTCTGGTTGATTGCTTATGACTCATTGCTCAGCTCATCCAGGTGGCCCTCTTGGTGGAGAGTCTTTAAGATAACTCCAGGCCAGCTCTGATTGACAGGTATCACAGCCAGACACCAAAAAACAAACATTTTCCAAGTTAATGAAAGTGCCACTTGCTGTTCTTGCAGCCATGTCTTGGCAGCCTAAAGCAATATAGTCAGAGCCTCTCTCTTCAGACTTTTAAGATATAGGTCAGAGTCCTGTGCTTTCATTCCTTAACTCTATGAGATCTATGTCATGCTCTTTTAGTGGTCATCTTGCAGCCTCTGTCCCTGGGCTTAATGTAAAAAGGAAGCACTTCTTTTATTCCCCACAGAGCACACCAAAAATTATTCTCAAATTTCCCTTTCACTCTTGAAGTATGGTCTGTGGAGCTGCAGTATGACCTAAGAAATTGTTGAAATTATACAATCTCAGGTCTCACCCCAGACCTAATGCATTTTAACAAGATCTCCAAGTCATTTGTACACAAATTGAAGTTTAAGAGCATTGTTTTATTTCACCTCTACTATTTTATAACGTCAATACGGAAGATGGATTAATATTGGCTGAAATGGATTTTGTAATCTCAGCATATCCCGCATAAGTAGTGCAGCACTTGGAAAGGGATTTCGCTCTTTGAGACCTCAGCTAAGACAGAATAAGAGAACTGCTTCAATATATGCATTATTCTAATTCTTATCATAAAAATGCAAAATTCAAGAAAATAGTGAGAAAATTTTTATGATTATAGTAGTCAAAGACAATTATTGTGAATGTTTTCACTTTTACGTCTATGCCAAATTACATATTTGATATTTACTTAGAAATAAAAATGTAATAAGAATGTGCAATGTTAGTATATTCATAAAGGATAAATGAAATATTTTATTTTTAATATACTTATTATTCATGAACATATGTGCTTATAAAATCAAACTACCAAGGAATTTGATTAAAAACCTACGATTCCCTTTTATTCCTTTACTCACCATCTCATAACTGATCCCCTCTTCTTAGCCAATTTTGCTTTATTATTTGGTAAATATTGTTCAAGACTTTTTTCCTACGTATACACATATTGGAAAATGTTTAACATAAATTGGTCTGTAATAGAAATCTGTTTTGCAACATGATTTTAACATCCTGGAATGTCACAGTGATCCTTGTATGTTAATACATTTAGATCTAAATCATCTTTTTAATTACCAGAGAGTATATTAATTATGAATATGCCAAACCTTAAGCCACTTCCCTACTGGTGTGTATTTAGATTGCCTTCAAGTTCTAACTTGTTCTAACATAGATGCTCTGAACCAAGCATCAGTTCTACTCCTGCATCACTTCTCATTTTATCAATGCACTGGGGTTCCTTTAAGTTTTCTATTCTTAGAACCTATTTGGCCTACACCTCCCTTTGAAGTACAGATTTCTCACTCATGCTCTACACTGTTGAAGATCCACGAGACTCACTGTGAGTCAACAATCTTGCTCAAAGCAATTTGGCAAGACTTTCCGACAAAGTCTCATTCTCTGGCTGCTCACTGTCCATGGCCTAATTCTTGGATATTTGTCTTTCCATTTTTAGATTATCATATCTACTTTTGGCCTCCTGAGTTTAAACTGCCTTCTCTTTCTTTGTAGAAACAGATTCCAACTGAGTCCCTGGCACTGCCCACCCACCTAGGTTCAGCACTCTCTCCAGCTTTGGGTGTGAAAATTCTCAAACCAGCTCCCAAAAGATTCACCCAGCATTAAGCATATGAATGCAAATTAAAACCATCATGTGACAATTTTTTTTGTGACACAAAAAGAAAGAAAAAATTACAAAACACAGTGTTGATGAAGATGTGTGGAAGTCAGCACTCCTTTTCACTGCTTCTAGTAGAATTTGTATCACAAGCATTAAAACGGTGCTCCCCTATTGACGCAACCATTAAACTTCAAGAAAAAGTGTTCTGAGAATATATTCATGATACTTGCAAATCTTTATCTTTAGTGATTTCAGATCCAGAATGGTTTATAATTGCAATACATTTGAAGCTACTGTTTATCCTAAAAAGGACTAGTATTTCGTTTTGAAGACGGAGGGTGATAAAATCATTAAAAATAATGATGTGAAAGATTAACTGATAACATAAAAAACTTTTCCTTAGATTGTTAAATGAGTCAAAGCAAGTTATAAGCCAGTTTATACAGACTACTCTTTAAGATACTGTAGACCAATACTTTCTCTGTCTAGTTTTCTAAATTTAACCTTACTACAGGTAAAATAATTTCTCAGAAGCAGACCGAATAGTCAAGATAGCACATGCTGGAAGCCTAATGACAATGCCCTTGATGTCAGTGGGTTTTAGTAGTCTGATAAAATATATTACTTATAATGTGATTTGTTTCATATTTTAATTAAAATCATTGTTTACTGGTAACTTAGTTTGTAGACTAATTTATTTTGAGCATAAAACCTCTAGTCTTTTGCTAATTTGAATTGATACCATTTTATAAGAATTAGTAAGAAATGCTAATATCAGTCTTTCTGCCATTTTTGACATAGTAGAGTCATCTTCCTGTTTAAATCTCTCTGTGTCTTGCCTTACAAAACATTTTATAGTCCAGCTGTCTCCCTCCCTGACAGTACTGTTCTGTGGCTTCCTTTCTTGTTGTTTCTCCATTATTATAAATATTCCCAAAAATCCCGCCTTTGAGCTTTGCCCTTATGTTTCATTTCTAATGGCAATAGCAATTCATTCATTAGCTCACTCATTCATACATATGTTTATTCAACACATACTTATTACTTATGTTCCACACACTGGGATGGATGATGTCACACAATTTTGAGTAGGTCATGTTTACTTACTTGAATCACACAAGACATTTAAAGTTTAGTGATGTTGATGTATAAATAATAGTAGCTAACATTATTAAGTGTTTTTAATGAGTAAGGTACTCATATATTACATTAAGTTCTCACAAAACCTAATGAAGTGGACATTAATTTCATCCAGAATTTAGAGAAGAGTCTTATCATCATAAGTATGATTTCTATGTTGTATTTATATGAGCAGGTGAGGCATTTTTCAATAGGTCCATTCTTTTCACCTGCCTAGTAGGGGCAAACTAAGCAGTGGTTTAATGACAGTAGTTACCTCCTGGGAATCCCATTATAATCACCTGGAGAAGCTTTTGAAACTTTCATTTCCCAGGACACATTTCAAACCAACTAAATCAGAAACTCCTGGGAAGGCAGGGAGGCATCAATGTGATTTAAAACTCCCAAGATAATTTCAATATACTGAAGTAAAGAATCACTGCTTAAACTTTGTTTGCGTATCAGAATTATCCGAGGGGCTTCAAAACCCGATGCTAGGCATTCCTAGCAATTTTGATGTAATTGTCCTGAGGTTGAGACCAGGCATTAATACTTTTGAAAATCTGTAGATAGATAATTAGATAGGATTAAGAATCTCTGTAATGGGACCCCCATTCACTTAGTTATAATTATTAGATATGTTAAATTATCTTAAATGATTATTTAGCCCTACCTTAAACCTTTTTCACTCAAAGAAAGTAGAATGTCTTTGAGAGTTTATTTAGCCTTTCTGCAAAGCAGTTGGTTCTGTAATCATAGTTGGCTTTATTCCATTTTTTAAAAACGACACCCTTAACAGGGAATTGCTCACTCATTCATTTGTTTTAGTTTTGAAATATTGTTTTCCTTACCAAATTATCTGATATTAAACCAAGACAAAATAATTCAACTAACTAATTAATTCAATAGGTATTAGTTTGCTAATAATTAAGTGAAATGCCATACCATACCATTTTCTGCCAGCTTAATACAAAGAAATACATGAACATAAAATAATCATTGACATAGTCATTCTGAATAACACATAAAAGAAAGTTAATTCTAAAATGTGTAGTTTAACATCAACTTAGATGGAATTGGTGAGAAAGCACACCAATATCACACTATTACACCATGCAATAATTAATTGAATATTTAAATTCTTATGTTTTAATATTTGTACTTATCTAACCACAAATTGTCAACTATATTAATAAAACATCTATAATCCCTCCTTGTAGTTGTAATTAAAACAGAGCCTTGCTTTAACTAAAAAATGATTTTAATAATGTTTATATTATAATGTATATTTATAGAAGACATATATAACAATACATATAATATTATAATACACACTGGGCAAGACAACTTTTGTGGCCACATATTTGCAGCATTCTTTAACAAGAATTGTTGGTACTATTTGAAAACATAACCTGAATATAATTATTTATCATATTTCTACAGTCAAAACTCTAATCCAGTTCTCCATAGTCTTTCACCTGGACTACTGTGATACCCTACTATCTAGTCTTCCTACTTGATTATTTTTCCCTATAATCCATCCACCCCACATTAGCAAAAGTAATATTTTAGGAATACAAATCAGGTGATACACCTTTCTTGTTTACAACTCTCCAGTGGTTTCTATCAGAATTACAGAGACTGGGCACGATGGCTCACACCTGTAATCCCAGCACTTTGGGAGGCTGAGGCAGGCAGCTCACCTGAGTTCAGGAGTTCCAGACCAGTCTGGCTAACATGACAAAACCCTATCTCTACTAAAAATACAAAATAAACCGGGTGTGATGTTGCATGCCTGTTATCCCAGTTACTCTGGAGCCTGAGGCAGGAGAATCACCTGAACCTGGGAAGCGGAGGTTGCAGTGAGCCAAGATAGAGTCACTGCACTCCAGTCTGGGCAACAGAGTGAGACTCCATTTCAAAAAAAGAAAAAGAAAAAGAAAAAAAGATTTAGAATTCATTTTGATCACAATCAAAATAGAAGATTCTACCTCTCTTTCCTCTCCCCATGTCATTTACTCTGTCATTCACTAAGCTCTAGTGGCATTAATTTTTTTTGTTGTTGTTCTTCCTCTTATATGATAGAGCATTTGCAACAGTTCTAGCCTCTACTTGAAATGTTCTTCCTGTAGATCTTTGTGTGATCCCTTTAGTATCATGAAGAACTGAATGATCAAAGCATACTCTCACAAACAATAGCACTTACCAATACAAGAGTGACAAATAATTAGTAAAGTATACAAGGAAAAAGCAAGCAAACAAACCATATTTCAACATTGTTTCCCGGATGGCCAATGGAAATCATAGGCATGTGATTCATTTGTTACACAAGATAGATTAGAAAACCTGAATAGCTATATGACTATTAGGGAAATTGAATTTGTAGTTACAACCTTCAGAAAAATAAATTTCTAGGCTCAGATATATCCACTATAAATTCTACCAAACACTTAATGGAGAAATAATACCAAATCTGCACAATCCATGCCAAAAAAATAGAAGAGAAGATTATACGTCCTAACTCATGTTATAAAGTCAGGATTAGCCTTATACCAAAATTATACAGATAATAAAAAAGAAAAGAAAATACAGACCCATTTCCATCATGAATACAGATGCAAAAATTCTCAATATGTTAGCAAATAACGCCCATGAATATATTAAAACATATTAAAACACTAATGTACCATGACCAAGTGGGATTAGTCCAGGTATGCAAGGATGGATTAATATTAGAAAATCAATCAATGTCACCCACCACATCAATAGTCTAAGGAAGAAAAGTCACATTTTCTTTTCAATGGATGTAAAAATATTTGAACAAAATCCAACACCTATTCAGAATAAAGTCGAATTTCTTTTTTTCCCCAAGATGGTGGATTAGAGGCTTTGTTAGCATGCCTCACCTACTTGTAAATAGCAAAATAGTGTGTGGAGATTCACAGTGATCTTTTATTCAAGAAGGAAAACGGGAATTCACTGGAAAAGTGAAGTACACTTCAGATTCTGGGAAAAAGAAGGTGAGTAAGCAGCATTTATGACCACATTTGGCTGAGAACTGTCAGTGAAACCCCAATATAGGAGAAGGGCAGAGAGTGTACCTCTGTGATCCACCTTGCAACTAGGGAACCATACAACCAGGCCATGGAAGAGCACCTTGTGCCTCCCAAGCACTGGTTGTAAGTTGGGGAGAGGCTAAGTGACTGTGAAAAGGAAAGGCACTAGGAAAGCCTTCAGTCATTTTCCCAGGAGGATGCCATTCTCTATCCAGGCACATACCAAACCAGGTAATGTTTGGCAATCTGGCAGCAGTGGCCACTGAGTACATTTAAGTCTTGGGCTGGAGATTGAAGCACTTGGAGTATGGGAAGGGTGCCCACCAGCAGAACTGAGAGGCAAGTGTGGAATGTACTCCAGCTGCAGGCACTGGAATTAGGCTCTATCCCTCATGGGACTACAGCAGGAGGAGATTTTCCTGGAGCCACAGTTTTGACTGGGTAGCAAGACTGCAGACAGCAACAGCTTTGTTCCTGGGGACCAGTCTGTGTGTGATACTGCAGGGTACCTCATTTTGCTTTCTTAGTCAGGAAAGAGACTGAACTCTGCTGCTTCTGAGGAGTGGGAGAGAGGCTGATCCCAATCCTGCTTGCCTAGATTGAAAGCTTGGGCCACCCCTCCCTTCCTGTGCAGAGAATTAGGTGCATCAGTGGTTTCTCAACTCTTTGCCTGGGCATATCTCTGGGCATTTGGTGACTGCCCCTTGGACTCCCACTGAAGCTGGTGCTTACACCAGCCACTGGGGGACTCACGTGTCATCTTGTCCAGTCCAGCTCTGCCCAGCTTCATTCCCCGACTCTGGAGCTAAATGTGGAGCCGGCGTTACGGTACATTCCATAGCCCTGCCCATTGCCTGAGGCACTGGAGAGCTTCTGGTAAATAAATATCAAGCAGAAGGCCTACTGTTACTCCCACAGTCAGCTTTTGCCTGCTAGCGCCACCTACTGGCCTAGAGGTAGGCCTGAACAACCCAATACATAATCGGCCGACACAAGTGTATGGCACTTGGGAAAAATACACAGTTCTTAAAAATCCTGCCACCTCAGTTTCACAGGAGGCTGTGAGACTGCTCACATGCACAGTGCACCACTTCTACAACCAGCATTTGAGCCACCACAATAAGGCTATTTATAACCAAGGAATTCATACGGAGCTTCACCATTGAAAGCATACAGAAGCAAAGCCAAATAATCCATGAAAACATACAGAAGCAAAGCCAAATAATCAACATACATTATAGTCATATCCTCAAGGAAAACAAAGTCCTGTCCCAATTAAAATAAACTCGAAGAGTGGACAGAAGAAAGACACAGAAGCTGGGATGAAGGGAGAGAAATTTGGAAACCCGGCATGGGCTCTCATGCACCAGGATTCATTTTTAACCACAATAGCTCTGAGGCAATGGATGAGTTGAACTGGCAAGGAGCAACTCAATCTCACCATGGGCTCTGAAACCCCACCAGGAGAGGACCCCTCGACCACCACAGACACTTAAGATAACAGGGAGAGTTGCTTAAAGAAGTGGCTGTAGGTGGGGGGCGGGGGCGTTACAGCAACCAGCTGATGTGGAGCCGAGAGGGTTTGGTGCTGGAGCACCTGTAGTGGAGCATGGCCAGGGACAGCCATTCCTCTAGGCTCAACTTTCTCCCATAAAAGACTTTAGCCCCAGGAGGCACTATTTGATGTGATCTTTGCAGGACGGTCTTATACATCAGACGGTGCTGGTCGGACCTGAGCACCGATTGGTCTGCTGGCCTCTCCCAGGGTCCCAGCCTGCCCACATCTGCTTACAGGGCAGTCTTCGGTGCCCCGGGGCCCACACCATAGTTTCTGTGCCTGACCAGTAGAAAGCTCCAGTGAGGTGACCCCTATGGCCACACACTAGCCTGCATGCTCTCTCCCCACACTGTAGCATCCCCTGAGCTCATGGCAATGGGACTGGTATGTGTCTGCATGGGTGGGTTTTGCTTTACTTGCACCACCAGCAAATGGGAGTGCAGTCCATCCCCTTTCTCCCTGCTTGCCACCTTTGCAGAGCAAGTTTTGACAGAGCACAGAGCCAGCCAGCCCCATCCCTGCCAGTGCCCCAACCTTGCACTAACACTGTGCAGAGAACAGTGGATCCCCCAATACCCTGAGTAATCAATCTTGCTTGTCAGACTAGCCGAATCCAGCAGTACATCAAAAAGTTTATCTACCACAGTCAAGTAGGCTTTATCCCTGGGATGCAAACTTGGTTCAACATACACAAATCATTAAATGTAATTTGTCACATGAACAGGACCAAGGATAAAAACAACATGATTATCTCAATAGATGCAGAAAGGTCTTTCGACAAATTTCAACATCTCTTCATATTAAAAACCCTGAATAAACTTGGTATTAAAAGAACATACCTCAAAATAACAAGACGCGTGTATGAAAAACACACAGCCAACATCATCCTAAATGTGCAAAAGCTGGAAATATTTTCCTTGAAAACCAGTACAAGAGAAGTACGCCCTCTCTCAGCACTCCTATTTAACATATTAGAAGTTCTGGCCAGGACAATCAGGCAAGAGAAATAAATAAAACTCATCCATAGAAAAGAGGAAGTTAAACTATCCCTGTCTGCAGATGATATGATTCTGTATCTAGAAAATCCCATAGCCTTAGCGCAAAAGATTCCTAAGCTGATAAACAACTTCAGCAAAATCTGAGGATACTAAATAAATGTGAATAAAATTACTAGCATTCCTACAGTCAAGGTGAGAGCCAAATGAGGAATGTACTCCCATTCACAACTGCCATGAAAAGAATAAAATACCTAGGAATATCGCTAACTAGGGAGGTGAAAGAGCCCTACAAGAAGAACTACAAAACACTGCCCAAAGAAATCAGAGACAGCACAAAGAAATATTAAAATATTTTATGCTTATGGGATAGGAAAAATCAATATCACTAAAATGTCATACTGCTTAAAACAGCTTATAGATTCAATGCTATTCCTATTAAGCCACCATGAGATTCTTCGTGGAACTAGAAAAAAAAGAACTATTTTAAAATTCATATGGAACCAAAAAAGAGCCCGAATATCCAGAGAAATCCTAAGCAAAAAGAACATGTTGTGCTACCTGACTTCAAACTATACTACAGGGCAAGAGTAACCAAAACAGCATGGTCCTGGTACAGAAACAGACACATAGACCAATGGAACAGAATAGAGAACCTAGACATAAGACTGCATACCAACAAGTATCTGATCTTCATTGAATCTGACAAAAAACAAGCAATGGGAAAAGGATTCCCTATTCAATAAATGGTGCTGGGATAACTGGCTAGCCACATGCAGCAAATTGAAACTGACTTGTTTTGTATACCATATACAAAAATTAACTCAAGATGAATTAAAGACTTAAATGTAAAACCAACCCAAAACATTAAAAACCCTGGAAGATAACTTAGGCAATAATGTTCTGGACATAGGAACAGACAAAAAATTTGTGAAAAGACACCAAAAGCAATTACATAAAAAGCAAAAATTGACAAATGGTATCTAATTAAACTCAAGAGCTTCTGCACAGCCAACTGTCAACAGAGCAAACAGACAATCTACAAAATGGGGAAAAAATTTGCAAACATTTCATCTGACAAAGGTCTAACATCCAGCATCTATAAGGAACTTAAGCAAATTCATAAAAAAAATGGGCAAAGGACATGAACAGACACTTCCTAAGAAAACATATATGTGACCAATAATCGTATGACAAAAAACCCTCAACATCACTGATTATCAGAGAAATGCAAACAAAAACCACAATGAGATGTCATCTCAAACCAATCAGAGTGGCTATTACTAAAAAGTCAAAAAATAACAGATGCCGGTAAGGTTGTGGAGGAAAAGATATGCTTATACACTGTTGGTGGGAGTGTTTATTAGTTCAACTATTATGGAAGATAGTGTGGAAATTCCTCAAAGACCTACATACAGAAATACCATTTGACCCAGCAATCTCATTACTGTGTTTATACCCAAAGGAATATATATTTTTCTGTTATAAAGACACATGCTGGCCAGGCGAGGTGGCTCATGCCTGTAATCCCAGAATTTTGGGAGGCTGAGGTGGGTGAATCACATGAGATCAGGAGTTCAAGATCAGCCTGATCAACATGGCAAAATCCTGTCTGTACTAAAAATACAAAAAAAGAAAAAATAGCTGGACATCGTGGCACACAGCTGTCATCCCAGCTACTTGGGAGGCTGAGGCAGGAGAATTGCTTGAACCTGGGAGATAGAGGTTGCCGTGAGCCGAGATAGTGCCACTGCACTCCAGCCTGGGCAACAGAGTGAAACTCCATTTCAAAAAACAAACAAAAACAAACAAACAAAAAACAAAAACAAAAAAAACACATGCATGTATATGTTCATTGCTGCACTATTCAGAATAGCAAAGACATAGAATAGAATTAACCTAAATGCCCAACAGTGATAGACTGGATAAAGAAAATGTGGTAAATATACATCATGGAATACTATGCAGATATAAAAAATGAATGAGATTAGGTTGTTTGCAGGGACATGAATAAAGCCAGAGGCCATTATCTTCTAACAAACTAATGCAGGAACAGAAAACCAAACACCACATGCTTTCACTTATACATGGGAACTAAATGATGAGAACACATGGACTTACAGAGGGAAACAACACATACTGGGGCTTATAAGACGGTAGAGGTTGGGAGGAGGGAGATGACCAGAAAAAAAATAAATAATGGGTACTAGGCTTAATACCTGGGTGATGAAATAATCTGTACAACAAACCCCCATGATACAAGTTTACCTACATAACAAGCCAGCACATATACCTCTGAACTTAAAATAAAAGTTAAAAATAATTTTTTTTTTTTTTTTTTTTTTTTTTTTGAGACGGAGTCTCGCTCTGTCACCCGGGCTGGAGTGCTGTGGCCAGATCTCAGCTCACTGCAAGCTCCGCCTCCCGGGTTCAGGCCATTCTCCTGTCTCAGCCTCCCGAGTAGCTGGGACTACAGGCGCCGCTAGGTCGCCCGGCTAGTTTTTTGTAGTTTTTAGTAGAGACGGGGTTTCACCGTGTTAGCCAGGATGGTCTCGATCTCCTGACCTCGTGATCCGCCCGTCTCGGCCTCCCAAAGTGCTGGGATTACAGGCTTGAGCCACCGCGCCCGGCCAAAAAATAATATTTTTAAAAGTACACTCAAAAATAAGAAGTGACAGTCACTCCAGATGAAAAGAAACTAACATAACAATTCTAGAAGTATTTCAAAAAACATGGTTTTATGAAACTCCCAAAGGATCACACTAACTTTCCAGCAATGAGTCCTAAGCAAAATGAAGTTATTGAAATACCAGATATAGAATTCAAAATACTGATTTTTAAAGAAGCTCAATTAGGATAAAGAGCAATCTGAAAAAGGATACAAATAAATCAGAAAATCAATCTAGAACATGAATGACAAACTTACCAGATAAACAGATTTTTAAAACATCAAAAAGAATTTCTGAAAATGAAAAACCTCTTGAAGCAACAACAAAAAATAGATAAAGTCTTCAGCAACAGACTAGATGAAGCAGAAGAAAATAAATCTCAGAACTTGAAGAAAAGTCTTTTGGATTAATCCAGTAAGACAAAAACATTTTTTAAAAAAGAATTAAAAATAATGAAAAAGGAGTACAAAATATGGCCAAACACATAAATCAAGCAAAAAGTTTGGAAAACTTATTTAGGAAAATAATTGAGTAAAATTTCCCTAGTCCAGCAAAAGATTTAGGCATCCATATACAAAAGTCTCAACAAATTCCAGAAAAATACATTGCAGGAAAGGCCTCATCATGAAATACAGTCATCAGACTTTTTAAGGCCAATGTGAAGGAAAAAAATATATTAAAATCAGGAGGAGAAAAGCATCTATCACCTATAAAGGTAACTCCATCAGACTAACAGCAAACTTCTCAGCAGAAGCATTACAAGCCAGTAAAGATTAGGATTCTATTTTCAAAATGCCTAAAGAAAAAAAAAAAGTCAATCCTGGTTTTTGTGTCCTACTAGAATAAATTGTATAAATGAGGAAATAAGGTCTTTCTCTGACAAGCAGATGCTGAGGGACTTTATCGCCACTAGACCAGACCTCCAACCAATGTTCAGTGAAGTTGTAAACATGTAAACAAAAGGTTGATACTCACCATCATAAAATCACACAAAACTATAAAACTCACAAGTATAAAAAACAATTTCACAAATGGAGAAAGAATTCAAACACCAATGTGACAGAATTCAAGCAAACTAAAAGACAGAGAGAAAAAAAACAATGAATCTACACAGCAACTAGACAATAATTAACATCATGACAGGAACAAAAAACTTAGATTAACCTTGAACATAAATAAATTAAATGCTCCACTTAGAAATAGATTGGCGAAAAGGATTAAAAATATAAACCAACTGTATGTTACTTATAAAAAACTCCAACTTACTAGTAAAGACAGTTATAGTCTGAAGGCAAATGGGTGGAAAAGGATATTTTATGCAAATGGAAAGAAAAGCAAGCAGGAGTAGCTACCATTATATCAAATAAAACATACGTTAAATCATCAACAATTAAAAAAAAGAAAAAGAAACTCATATCATGGTAAAGGGACCAATTCACAAGAAGATATGAAAATTCCAAATATATATGCACGTAACACTGGAGCACCCAGATTCATGAAACAAATATTACCAGACCTAAAAAAGAGACAGACAACAATACAATAATAGTGGAGGACTTCAACACCCCATTGACAACACTAGAAAGATAATTGAGACAGAAAATCAAGAAAGAAACAGTAGACTTAAATTGAACTTTAGACCAAATAAACCTAATTTATATAACATTCTGCCCAAGAACTGCATAATACACATTCTTCTCATCAGTACATGACATATTCTCCAAGATAGATCATATGTTATGCTATAAAATAAGTCTCAATTAATGTAAAAAAAAGTCAAGTATTTTGTCAGACTGCAGACAATAAAACTAAAAAATAAATTTAAAGACGAACACTTGAAATTATATAAATATAAAAAAAGTAAACAACATACTCCTGAACAATATTTAGATCAACAACAAAATTAAGATATATTTTGCAAATTTTATTGAAACAAAAAGGGAAACACAACATACAAAAAACTCTGATGTAAAGCACAGTAGTGCAAGAAGGAAGTTTACAGTATTAAATGCCTATATCAGAATATCACAGATTTGCAGCCAAATATCTCATTTACCTTAATTAAGAAGTAAAACAAGAATACAACCAAACCTAAAACTAACAAAAGAAAGGAAATAACAAAGATCAGAGAAGAACTAAATGAAATTGAGAATTAGAAAATCGCACAAAGATCAGAAAAACAAAAAGGTTGTTCTTTTTGTTCTTTGCAAAGATACAAAACATTGATTGAACAATAACTATATTAACCAAGATGAGAAGGAAGATTCAAGCAGACATAATCAAAAATTTAAAAAGAAACATTACAACTGATACGACAGAAATGCAAAAAATTATCAGACTACTATGGACAACTGCATGTTCACAAACAGGAGGAAATGAATACATTCCTGGAAACCTCCCAAGATTGAACCAGCCAGAAGTAGAAATCCTGAACATATCAATAACAAGAAGTGAGAATGAATCAATAATATCTCCCCAGTACCCTAGAAAAAGCTGAAGACCAAATGAAATTACAGCCAAACTCCACCAAATGTACAAAGAAGAACTAGTACCAATCCTCCTGAAATGCTTGAAAAAATCAAGGAAGAAGCTTTCTAACTCACTTTACAAAGCCAATATTACCCTGAAATCAAAGCCAGGCAAGAGAACAACAAAAAAAGAAAACTGACGACTAATATTTCTAATAAACATAGATGAAAAATTCTTAACAAAATATGAGGAAACCGAATCCAATAGCAAATCACAAAGATAATGCACTGTGATCAAGTGGGTTTTATTCTAGGGAAACAAGGATGGCTCAAGTACATAAATCAATATATGTGATTTATCATATAAACAGAATTAAAAACAGAAACCATATGATCATCTCAATAGATTAAAAAAAGCATCTAATAAAAGTTAGAATACCTTCATGATGAAAACCTTCAACAAACAAAAACCTTCAACAAACTAAGCATCAAAGCACATTCTTTAAAATAATAAGTCATTCATGACCAAGTGTGATGGCTCACACCTGTAACCCCAGCACTTTGAGAGGCAGGAGGATCGCTTGAGCCAAGGAGTTTTAGATCTGCCTGGGCAACACAATGAGACCTCACCTCTAGGGAAAACACAAAAATTAGCTGAATGTGGTGGCACACACCTGTGGTCCCATCTACTCAGGAGACTGAGGTAGGAGGATCACTTGAGCCTTGGAAGTCAAGGCTACAGTGAGCCATGATTGCACCACTGCACTCCAGCCTGGGCAACAAAGTGAGACCCTGTTTAAAAAAACTTAAAAGCTATTTATGACAAATCCAGAGTAAATATCATACTGAACAAGAAAAAGCTGAAAGCATTTTTCCTAAGATCTTGAACAAGACAAGGACACTCACTTTCACTATTCCTATTTAACATAGTACTGAAGTCCTAACCACAGCAATCAAGAACGAGAAAGAAATAAAATGCATCTGAATTGGAAAAAAAGTAGTAAAATTATTTTTACTTACTGATGATGTGATCTCACATCCAGAAAACCCTAAAGGTGCCTCCAAATGATTGCTAGATTTGATGAAGCAATTTAGTTAAGTTAGAGATACAAAATAAATATAAAAAAATTAGTCGCATTTCTAAACACCAATAATGATCAAGCTAAGAACCAAATCAAGTACTGAATCCTATTTGCAATCATTAAAAAATTCCTAGAAATATATTTAACCAAAAAAGTAAAATATTTCTACAAGGAAAATAAGAAAACACTAATAAAATAAATCATAGATGACAGAAACAAATGACAAAAACATCCCATGTTCATGGATTGAAAGAAGCAATGCCATTGAAAATGACCAGACTGCTCAAAGCAATCTACAGATTCATTGAAATTCCTATGAAAATACCAAAGTCACTTTTCATAGAATTAGGAAAAAAAAAATCTAAAATTCAAATTTAGATGAAACCAAGAAAACAGACTGAATAGCCACAGCAATTCTAAGCTGAAATAACAACAACAAGCAGGAGGCAATCAGTACCTGATTCCAAATTAGACTACAATGCTATAGTAACCAAAACATCTTGCTACTAGCACAAACATAGATACATACATCAATGGAACAGAATAGAGAACCAATAAAGCGACATAATTTTATCCAACTGATCTTTGACAAAGTTGACAGAAACATAACTTGGGGAAAGAACTCCCTCTTCAAGATACGGTGCTTGGAAAACTGGATTGCCATATATGAAAGAATAAAGCTGTATCCCTCTCCCTCATCATATACAAAGACTTAAATGTAAGACCAAAAACTATAAAAATCCTAGAAAATAAGCTAGGACAAACTCTTTCGGATTTTGGCTTGGGCATATAATTTATGACTAAGACCACAAAGGCAAATGTAACAAAAATCACAATAGATAAATGGGACTTAATTCAACTAAAATCCTTATTCACAGCAAAATAAATAATCAATAGTAAAAAAAAGAAGACCTACAGAAAAAGAAAATACTTTCAAAGTATGCATCTAATGAGAGAAATATCCAGAATCTACAAGGAATACAAACATCTCAACAAGAAGAAAACAAACAACCCCATTAAAAAGTAGACAAAGGACATGAACAGACATTTTGCAAAAGAAGATACAAAAATGGCCAAGAAACATATGAAAAAATGCTCACCATCACTAATCATTACAGAAATGCAAATTAAAACCACGATGAGATGCCATCTTATACCAGAATTGGTATTATTAAAAAGCCAAAATATAACAGATGTTGGTGAGGATGCAGAGAAAAGGGAATGCTTATACAATTTTTGGTGAGAATGTAAATTTTTACAATCTCTATGGAAAACATTATGAAGATTTCTCTAAGAATAAAAATAGTACTACTATTTCATCCAGCAATCCCACTACTAAGTATCTACCTAAGAAAAAGAAGTCATTATATAGAAAAGATGCATTCACTCACATGTTTATCACAGCACTACTCACAATAGCAGAGATATGGTATCAAGTTTACATCAGTGGATGACTGAATAAAGAAAATGTCATGTATATAAATAGAGCTTACCATGAATGGAGCTTGCAGAAATGGGAACTGCTCTAGGTGAGTCAGTGAGTGAGTGGCAAATGAATGTGAGGGCCTAGGAGTTTACTGTACTCTATTATAGAATTTATAAACACTATAAACTTAGCCTAAACTAAATTAAAAAATAAAATATCATCAATATTGAATTAATCTTAGCTTACTGTTAACTTTTTTTACTTTATATACTTAATTTTTTTTAACATTTTGACTCTTTATAACTCAGTAATTCATAACTCTTTGTAGTAATACTTAAACATAAACATTGTACAGCTATACAAAAATATTCTCTTTCTTTATGTCCTTATTATATAACCTTTTTTCTATTTTTACATTTTTTCTTTATTTTTCTTCTACTCTTTAAATGTCTTTGTTAAAAGCTAAGACATAAACACAATCATTAGCCCACACCTACACAGGTTAACAATCATCAATATTACTGCCCTCCACCTCCACATCTTGTCTCACTGGAAGGTCTTCGACCTGCTTGGAGTAGTCATCTCC
The DNA here is from genome assembly GCF_007565055.1 of Rhinopithecus roxellana. NCBI lineage: Eukaryota > Metazoa > Chordata > Mammalia > Primates > Cercopithecidae > Rhinopithecus > Rhinopithecus roxellana. The sequence goes on along the minus strand of NC_044552.1, from coordinate 89,243,323 downwards.
TATGATAACAACGTCTTCTTTTGGGATACATCCTGAAGGACCTACCTGAAGCTTTTTTACAGTTTACCTTTTTTAACAAGTGGAAAGAGTAAACTCTAAAATGACAAAATGTGTAGTATAGTAAACACATAAACCAGTAACATGGTAATTTATTATCATTATCAGTTATTATGTATGCTACATAATTGTATTACTATACTTTTATACAGCTGATAGCTCAGAGGGTTTTTTTTTTACATCAGAATCCCACAAACATGTGAGCAATGCACTCTTATGTTAGGAAGGCTATGATGTAGATAAGTAATAGTAATGTTTTAGCTTTGTTATGTGACAACTTATAGAATGATTTTCAGAGATATGGCTCATTGTTGACCAAAAGATTAAGTGGCATATGACTGTATCAGTGTTGAACATAAAAATTAAATTCAGTACAATTTAAAATTACTCCAAAAAAGAAATAGTTATATACTTTTAAAATGTGTGATATCCATAGACTGACAATTATAAAATACAGATGGAAAAATTAAAGTAAGCCTACATAAATAGAAAGGCATATATTTATGAATTAGAAGAGTCAACATAGTAAAGATATTAATTATCCCTAAATTAATCTATAATTTTAATGCAATGTTATCAAAATTTCAGTAGCTATATTTTTCAGAAATAGACAAGCTAATTCTAAAATTTACATGAAAGGCAAAGAAAGTAGACTAGCTAAATATAATATTGAAAAAGAAGACTAAAGTTTAAGGAATTATGTTTCCCAATTTTAAGACTATGAAACCACAGTGACTAAGTCAGTGTGGTATTGGAGGAGGGACAGACATGTACATCAATGGAACAGAATAGAAAATGTAGAAATTGACCCACAAAAAAATATAGCAAAAGCAATTCAGTGAAGAAAGAGTAGCCTTTTCAATACATTATTTGAAACAATGTGAATCTAACCTGAACTTCACATCACACATACATTTACTTAAAATGGATAATAGATACAAATTTAAAACATTGAACTATAAATCTTTTAGGAGAAAATCTTTGCAACAAAGGGCTAGTTTCAGTGTTCTTAAACATGACACCAAAAAGGTGATCCAGAAAAAAAAGGATAAATTGAAACTTCATCAAAATTAGCATTTTTCTGTGAAACACCCTGTGAAGAGGATAAAATGTTAAGCCACAGACTGAGAGATAACATTTGCAAAGCACATAAGAAGTCAGTCAAATCCCTTCTGCAGTATATAGAGATGTTTCACCAAAAAGCATATGCAGATGTCAACTGAATATATAAAAAATGTTCACATCATAAGCCATATTAGAGAACAAATTAGAGTCATAATGAGATATCTGTACCACACACACCAATGAGAATGACTAAAATAAAAAAATGAATACTGATAATATCAAGTGCTAGCAATGATGCAGAGCTTCTAGAACTCTCTGACTTTGCTGATAGGAATGTAAAATGGTATAGCCACCTTGAAGAGGTATTTGTCACCTCTTTGTCAGTTTCTTATGAAGTTAAACATTCACTTATTGTATGATCTAGTGATCACCTCTGTGTATATATTTATACTCAAGAAATAAAAACTTATGTCTATTCAAAAACCTGTACATTTCAGAGCAGCTTTATTTGTAATAGATAAAAACTGAAAACAAGTAAAATGTTATTGAATAGGTGAACGTATGAATGTGCTGTAGTTCATACATAGACACTATGAAATATTACCTAGCTGTATAAAGAAATAAACTATTTTTATACAGGCACCCACTAACTATGATGGATTGAAAGGTTATAGTGCTGAATTAAGAAAAAATACCCATCTCAAAGGGTTACATATTATATGATTTCATTTATATAACACGTCCAAAATGACACAACTATATTGATGGAGAATAAGTGTGTAGGGTTTAGGGATAGCGTCTGACTATGAAGAGGAAGCAAGAGGGAATTTCTTTCTGGCAATGTAGCATATTTTTGTAATGTTTATAGTTGTGGTTAAACCAATCTACACATGTGATAAAATTTTGTCACACTATACCCTAAAAAGAACACAAATATGTGTAAAATTTTGTAAAATCTGAAAAAAATAGTGTAATAATATTTATACCGATATCAATTTTCTAGTTTCAGAAATGTACTATGACTATATAATATGTTGTTATTGAGAAAAAGTTGAGTGAAGGTTACATGAAAACTACTATTTTTGCAAATTCCTGTGAGTTTTATCTCCAAATAAAAAGTTAAAAACAAAAATGGAGCACCCACTATGAACAAGACTAGGTCTCTTTTGCTAGAGATATAGGGGTATCTTTGCCTCCAAGCAGCTCACATTAAAGCAATACTGGGCCTTTAACTGAAATGGAAAACGTAAGAGGCAAGCTAGAAAGTGAAATTTTGGCGATGTCTGTAGAATTCCAAGTGCCAAGTACAAGAGAGGGTTGTATACAATCATAGTTCAGAAGAAAGGACAGTTATGTAGGTTTGAAAGTCATCAACACAGGGTGAGATTATCAGCATAGAATGGGGATATGTTAATAAAAGAGGACCTAGAAAGGCACTCTAATAATTCCTGGACATGTTCTCTCTGAGCTGCACAACTACACTAGCTTGAGGTGGTGCCTTCTCTCATTCCATAAGCATAATGGTACTTTGATGGAGGTCACAAACACAAATGCTAAAAAATAACATAAACACATAATTTAAGCCTGGTATAAACAAGACAGAAATTCAGAAGGGCCACTGGAAAATGGGAAGAAGTATTTAAACACTTGTTTAAAGTCATTAAAATTCAAGCATTGCACAAACACATTTTTGTTAGCCAAACAAAACAAGATTGCAGCCAGATTCTGCTAAGAGCAGTTGGTTTGCAACCTGTGTTTGGGTGAATGAATTGACTTGTTTTCTAATCTCTTATTAAACAATGGCACATTAATGGCTTAATATATTACCTTTTTAGGGTATATACATTTTGGAAAAGAATTTTGTAAGATTCAATATTTTTACCCCATGGAAATTTCACAGAAACACTGTAAGATATTATAGGAGATTTATTTAAGCAATGCCTTCTAAATTACACTACGAAAAACAAGTCATGTGCAAAACTGACCATTGTTTAAAAGGTATGTCGCACAAGAAAGAGACCACAAAACAACCAGAAAACAAATTTTAAAATGGCAGGATTAAACCCTTACTTGTCCAAAACAGCACTGAATGTAAATAGATTACACTCTCCAATCAAAAGGTGTAGAGTGGTCAAATGAATAAAAAAGCAAGAACCATTGATCCATTGCCTGTTAAGAAACACACTTTACCTATAAAGATACACATAGACTGAAAACAAAGGGATGGAAAAACACAGTTCATGCCAATGGAAACCAAAAAAGAGCAGGAGTTGCTATACTTAGACAAAATAGATTTCAAGACAAAAAATTTAGGAAGAGACAAAGAAGATAACTATATAGTGATAAGGAGGTTAATTCAGCAAGGGTACCCAACAATTTTAAACATATATGCACCCAACACTGGAACATCCAGATATACAAAGCAAATATTATTAGAGCTAAAGGGAGAGATAAGTTCCAATAAAATAACAGATGGAGACTTCAGCATCCCACTTTCAGCACTGGACAGATCTTTCAGAAAGAAAATCAACAAAGAAACATCCAACTTAATCTGCACTATAGAACAAATGGATCTAATAGATATTTACAGAACATTTCATCAAAGACCTACAAAATACACATTCCTTTCCTCAGCACGTGGATTATTCTCAAGGACAGATCTTACATTAGGTCACAAAAGAAATCTGAAAGCATTCAAAAAAGTTGAAATAAAATCAAGCATCGTTTCCGACTACAACAAAATAAAATTAGAAATCAATGACAATATAAATTTGGAAACCATAAAGATACATGGAGATTAAACAACATGCTGCTGAATGACCAGTGGTTCAGTGAAGAAATTAAGAAGGAAATTGAAAATTTCTTGAAAAAAATATTAATGGAAATACAATATACTAAAACCTATGGGATACAGGGAAAGCTGTACTAAGATGAAATTTTATAACTATTGTTTACATTAAAAAAGAAGAAAAACTTCAAATACCTCACCTAGTGATGCATCTTAAGGAACTAGAGAAGCAAGAGCAAATCAGACCCAAAATTAATTGAAGAAAAAAAAATAAAGATTAGAGCAGAAATAATTATGGATTGGAAAAAACCAATATTTTAAATTGTTAAATTTTACCATAAGGATATGGTAATATATCCATACTACTCAAAGTAATCTACAGGTTCAATGCGATCTCTATTAAAATACTAATGACAGTCCTCACAGAAATAGAGAAACAATCTTAAAATTAATAGGACACTACAAACGACCCAGAACAGCCAAAGCTATTAAAAAAAAAAAAAAAAACTAAAGGAATCACAATATCTGATTTCAAATTATTCTGCAGAGTTATAGCAACAAAACAGCATGCTACCAGCAAAAAAAAAAAAAAATCAACCAACCAACCAAACAAACAAACAAAACGCAGACAGATGGACCAATGGAATGGAATAGAGAACTCAGAAACAAATCCACACACCTACAGTGAACTCATTTTTGACAAAATTACCAAGAGCATATATTGAGAAAAAGACAATCTCTTCAATAAATGGTGCTCAGAAAACTGAATATATATATGCAAAAGAATGAAACTAGATACCTATTTCTTGCCATACACAAAAAATCAAAACAAAATGGATGAAAAACTTAAATCTAAGACCTCAAACTGTGAACTTACTACAAGAAAACACTGGAGAAAATCTTCAGGAAATTAATCTGAGCAAAAAATTTCTTAAGGAATACCCCATAAGCACAAGCAACCAAAGCAAAAATGCACAATTTGGATCACAGCAAGTTAAAAAGTTTCTGCACAGCAAAGAAGACATGAAGAAAGTGAAGCAAAAAACCCACAGAGTAGGAGAAAATACTTGCAAACTATCCATACATCTGAAAAAATATTAAAAATCAGAATATATAAGGGGCTCACACAATTCTCTAGGAAATAAATCTAATAATCTGATTCAAAAATGGGCAAAAGATACGAATAGATGTTTCTCAAAATAAGTCATAAAAATGGCAAACAAGTATATGAAAAGGTGCTCAACATCACTGTTCAGAGAACTACAAATCAAAACTACAATGATATATCATCTCACCTTAGTTAAAATGGCTTTTATCAAAAAGACAGGCAATAACAAATGCTGGTGAGGATGTGGAGAAAAGGGAAGCCTTGTACAATGTTGGTGGGAAGGTAAATTAGTACAGTCACTACGAAAAACAGTTTAGAGGTTCTTGAAAAAAAGTAAAATTAAAGTTACCACATGACCCAGCTATCCCACTGCTGGGTATATACTGAAAATAAAGGAAATCAGTATATAAAAGAGATATGTGCACTCCTATGTTTGTTGTAGAATTGTTCAAAATGACCAAGATTTGGAAACAACTTAAGTGTTCATCTATAGATGAGTGAATAAAGAAACTAGTATATATTCACAATGGAGTACTATTCTGCCATAAAAAGGACTGAGTGCCTGTCATTGGCATCAATCTGAATGGAACTGGAGGTCATTATGCTAAATGAAATAAGCCAGACAAATAAAGACAAATATCACATGTTCTCTTATTTGTGGGTTCTAAAAATCAAAATAATTGAACTTACGGACATAGAGAGTAGAATGATGGTTACCAGAGGCTTGGAAGGGTAGCAGGGATGGTGGGTGGAGGTGGGGATGGTTACTGGGTACAAAAATTTAAAAAGAATGAATAAGACCTACTATTTGATAGCACAAATGTGACCATAGTCAATATGTACACTTTGAAATAAACAAAGTAATATAATTGAATTGTTTGTAACACAAAGGATAAATGCTTGAAGGGATGAATATCTCATTCTCTATGATATGATTATTATGCATTGCAGGTCAGTATCAAAACATGTAATGTACCCCATAAATACATACAACTACTATGTACCCACAAAAATAAAAATTAAACAGATATGTTACTCTAATACAAAGGGAAAGTGACCTTTGGAAATTCTCGTTTTATTCTATCAAAACAGTTTATCCTGCCCTTGTTGATTGATTTATGAGAAATTCTGTATAAATAAAAGAACACTTCTTATTTGTACTTGTTAGTTTTTAATATAAAAAGTTTCACTCAGATAGCAAATTAATCAACTAGCAAGGATTTTAAGATATGTAACATGGATCAATCATTTTTACAATTATGATTGGAATCAGACACTTCAAATCTTATGGTAATATAACGATTCAGGTGACTGAGTAATTTGAAATAAATTATTTATGCAAACTGTCATCCTAACGTTGATAACAAACAGAGGTTAGGAAGAAATTACCTTATTTAAGGATATGAGACTGCAGCAAATGTCTAAGGAGCACCACAATAACGTATACTATGTTAAGAAATTTGGAAGCTATGTGAGACTACCAGAACATAAGTGTTACTAATTGATTAATTCCTTATTCTGGTTTACAAGGTACTATATGATTTGGTCCATATCTACACCTCCAAGTGTATCTACCATTTTCTAGCTATATGGTTTTGTTTTTCATTTATTTAATACGACATACCTGTTGCAGCTTTTGTCTCCACATTAACTTTTCCCTTTGCCTAGGAAACTCTTCCTCAAGGTATTTGAACTCCTAATTTTTTCTTGTCATTCGGATTATTGTTGAAATACCACTAATTCCTAGAGACCTTCCAGAAAAAAATAATCTTAAAGAGTTACCTAATGACTTTCTGTAACTTCAGTTATCTGCACGTACCAGTCACTGGCTGATTTTTGTTGTTGTTCATTTGTAATCTCTCTTGCATCTCCACCCATCTACAAGCTTCATAACAGCTGACAACACAGACTTCTTGTAGTGGACTGAATTTGGCTCTGAAAAAAACAAATGCTGAAATCCTAATATCAAGAACCTGTGAGTATTACCTCATATAGCAAAACATGTCATAAAGTAAAGGATCTTGAGAGAAGAAGCTTATCCTAGACAATCTGTGTGAGAGAGGTAGAGGGAGTTTTGAGATACACACTGAGGAGAAGCTGATGTGAAGATGGAGGCAGAAATTGGAGAGATGCAACTACAGCCAAGGGATGCCAAGGCATACCAGAAGTCACCAGAATCTAGGAGAGGCAAGGAAGGATTTTCCCCAAAATCTCCAGAGTGGCCATGGACCTGCTGAAAGTTTTATTTCAGACTTATGATCATTGGTTATTATATTGGACAGTTAAAATATGAAATAATTTCATTATTATTGAAAGTTTTGTTAAAAATGGTGCATAACCATAAGGACTTCCAGGTCATAGCATCTTGGTAGAATGTCTCCTTTTACCATAGCCTGGTCCCTTTTGAGGCCTTTCTTGCTTTAGTTATCACTGAAAGCTGACAGTCTTTCAAATCACTGAGGAAATGAATTGGGACCAAATTTCCCAAGAATATGCTGCCTCCAGAAATCAGCATCTTATGAGGTCCTGTGTTTCTTACTTGTGGGATATGCAAAATTTGATTATTCGTCCTATACATTAGATTGGGTGTACCAATATGACCTGGATTTCTGGAGCCACAAAACTTCATCTATATGGCACGTTCTTGAATCTTTATAGAGTTTATCTCCCACCCTCTATGGCCTGTGTATCTTACTTTGCCCTCCTTGTGAGTTGCCACTTCCTGTTCATCCTCCTATTAACATGATATAAACACTAAAATAGACCAAAGTAATTATCTTGGGAATGTCCAGAGGATGTTTACCTTCAGAAAATTAATAGCTCTGAGACGAAATCATAAGTGTATACTCATGTGAAGCTAATTATTTGTTACGCTCCTTTAAATATGATAAGGAAAATAAACTGTTAGTTAGGTCAATAGCTACATGTGCCAGAAGCTAAATTAATCTGCTCTAGCGAAGATACCATATTTGGTATAATATCTGTAATTATAGCTACCACTAAGTAAAGTTTATATGAGGTCACTGTGATTCATATAATCTAGTTTTTTAGGGGCTAGAGCACTGAATTATGTGGGAATCTGGTGGGGACAATCACACCTGTTGCTATGGATGAAATGTGTCCTGCAACATTCATGTGTTGGAAAGTTGATCCCCAACGCAACAGTGTTTAGAAGTGAGAGCTTTAAAGAGGCGATTTGGCTATAAGGGCTCTGACGTCATGAGTGGATTAATACCATTATCAGTGGAGTGGGTTAGTTATCTCAGGTATGGGTTTATTATCAAAATAATGCATTTGTTATAAAAACTAGTTAGGCGCTCTCTAGCTCTCGTTTGCTCTCTTGTCTTTCTGTCTTCGCTAGGATGAACCAGCAAGAGGGCTCTCATCAGTGGCTGACCAGATGCCAGAAACATGCAATTGGAGTGCCCAGCCTTTAGAACAATGAGCCAAACAAATTTCTGTTCATTATAAATTACCCAGTCTCAGTTATGCTGTTATAGCAGCAAAAAGCAGGCTGAGACACACGTCATCTTTTAATATTTTAAGGTGATACTAATCAATTTTTTCAAATATGTAATATTGTTTCTTGTTTTTTTTCTGGGGAAATGAATAGTTTAAGAAGTTTCCAATGGGCCTTCCGCACTATAATACCTCTTAGCACACAAACTAACAAATCCATGTTGGGATTCTGCCAACTACCAAGTCTCTTTATTCAGGTTATATTTAGAAAGCAGGAACATGTCCACTGGGCAATTCATAGATCCATTAGCTCCATAGTGAACCAGACATGTTCTGGAACTTCATTAATAATGCCACTCTAACAAGAGGAAAATGGTGGTGCTTTGGGTCCACAGATATCGATGCTGATTCAGAGCCATATCCAATAATCCCCAAAAGGTGTGACTACGTCCTTTCCTTCATGTGTGGTTATTTACTACAAAATTGTCAGTTATTTTCTGAAAGAATAGGAGGGAATTACTCTTTAATATATACTTGTGGTGTTGCCTGATCCTTTCTCACGCCATGGATTCTGGATCTGAGAACTGTACTCAGGTCTTAAGACTGGGAAAGGGAAAACAATATTTTATTAGTATAGTTGCATTCAGTCTCCTAATTATCCATTCTTTATTTATTTTAATAATGTAAATTAAGCAACATATTTGATGACTTCCTAAGTTGTCTTTGAAAATACTATGTTATATTAATCATATGTATAATCATATCTCTAGTCATATATCATGCATATATATAAAATGATATATATAACATCTCTGCAGTTCATACCTCCTCTGCCTGCCACTTCAGCTTTGGTGCCCAGGGTGGTAAATGTGTCCTTCTTACTTTGACAGTTAAGAGCCACTATCTGACTTCGTTTTATTTCAGGATACTCTCATACCTGTTTCTTTCAGGGAGGCCAGTCCTGTCACAGTATTGCCTGGTCTACAGAGGAGAACCATACTGAGCTCAGAAATGACAGTGCCTTTTTCACCAGTGTAATCTGTGTTGCTTTAGTGAATTAGCTGTGCTTCTAATCTTTCTTGGAATATAGTTTGCTGATGGTTTTTCTGATTTTACATAGTATGTCACTGTAGCATGCACATTTAATGCCTTCATCTTCTATCTGTCACGCAGTTCTGGCACTTCTGCTACACTTATACGGGCCATTATTTTTTCAAACTTTCCTAGTGCCATTCTGCTGATATATTACTGTTTCCTGGTGTCCTTGCCAGTGTGTTAAATTACATATCATGTGAGAGTGCTCCATATTGATAAAGTATCGCATATCCAACTCTAAGTTCTATGCCTCTTTTTATGTCACCTTCTGGATCCAGTTTCATTCATGTTCTCCTGGCTCCGATGGTACCTATTAGACAGGTCCTACAATTCCTTTACATATAGTCTCTTTCTTCCCTTAGCTAGTTCAGTGCTTGTCTCATTGAAATGTGCTGGCATTTAACCCTTATTATTGGAATGTTTGCCAGGAAGGAAATAAGGATAGCTCCTCAGTGTGTGGGGGTCTTAGATGGAAGCATTGTCTTTTAAAGGACCTAAGTCATTTGAAATTTCTGTATGATCTCCAAGCAATGCTTTCTTTAAAAGAAGACCACTATCTTTTACCAAAAGAATTAGAAGATACTTCCACCAAAAAAGAGCATTTGGGGGAAAATAGAACTTCAAGGTTTTTAGCTATGTCTAATCAATTGCATTCATTCTAAATCTAAGGGGAATATTTCTTTCTTGTTAGCGTCTTGACATTGGCTTATGAAACCTGCTGAGGTGAAGAATCCAGCTATCTTTGAAGTTCCACTAGTTGTACTATTAACTTTTGAATTTAGTCCTCTAGTGACTGCCCACCAGTGGCAGATGATTCGAGTCTCCTTAGATTCCGCCAAGAGTCCCTCTGGCTTTCACATTTTACCTTGGAATGATAATTAATTAATCGCCTGAACTCGTCGTTATCAACTCTTAAATTAAAATAAAATGCTTCTCAGTAAAGTTTATTTATTTTGTAGTCCTTATACTTATTATTTTCTATATGACATCAAGTTCCAGAAGTAATTACATAGCCAGTGTGTCTTCTTCCACCAGTACTGCATCTGAGTTCTGAGTTCACGACTTGCAACAGTTTTATCAACTGTGAAATGTGAAGTCTACTCATCCTCCACTTACCACCAGCAATAGGGCCCTCATTGCTAGATGGCCTGAATATTTTGATCCAGTTTTGGAATATTATTCTACAGTTTGTTTTCTAGGACCCCTTCTAGTAACAACAGAATCATATGAAGTTCCCTAGACATAGTCTCTAAGATGGAGAGTTTTATGCAGAGAGGATTTATTGGGGAATGCTCTTGGTAGATGTATCTGTGATGAACCAGAAAAAGCAGGATTGAGCAGAAAGAGAAGTAAACCCAAAACACAGTTTCAATAAAGCTTTAGAACTGGAATGACTCTTCAGTGTTTTTCTGACATGAAATATAGTGTCTAGAACTTTATATCATTGCATGATCCAGTGATGGACTATGGTGTCTCCCTAGTAGAATACTGTTAGAATAGAGCTGTTGTCGGGCGCTGTGGCTCACGCCTGTAATCCCAGCACTTTGGGAGGCCAAGGCGGGCGGATCACGAGGTCAGGAGATCCAGACCATCCTGGCTAACATGGTGAAACGCCGTCTCTACCAAAAAATACAAAAATTTAGCCAGGCGAGGTGGCGGGCGCCTGTAGTTCCAGCTACTCGGGAGGGTGAGGCAGGAAAATGGCGCAAACCCGGGAGGTGGAGCTTGCAGTGAGCCGAGATCACGTCACTGCACTCCAGCCTGGGTGACAGAGTGAGACTACATCTCAAAACAAAAACAAAAACAAACAAACAAAAAAAGAATGGACTTCTCTGTGGCCAAGGGCAATTTTAAGAGAGGAACTCACCTGTGAGCTATCAGCCTCAGACATCCGCAGTAGCTGGGGTATACCAGATTTGCCAGAGAGTCAATGATCTATTATAGGACACACACAGAAAAATTCACAAGTTTATGTGTACGCCTATATTTGATAAATTATTATGTAGAAAACATACACATATAGCCACTATACAGTTCAAGAAATGTAACACCTTTAAACTGCAGAAAGCTTTACAGGGCCTACTTAGTTATTAACCGCATTTACATAATAAAAATAAATTACCTAACTTTTAGCACTATAGTTTAGTTTAGCTTGTTTTCAAACTTTGCATAAATTGAATCAAAGCAGTGGGTTTTTTGTGTCTAACGTTCTTCTCTCAATATTATGATTTGGGCATTCACCAGAGTGATTATGTACATCAGTTGTTCATTAAATATACTTTTATATGAATATATTACAATGTGTTATTGTAAGTTTGAGTGACATATTAGTTGTTTCTAATTTTTTACTGTTATCAATAATGCAGCTAATAACATGTTTACACCTATAGTCTGGTGAAAATAGATATGTACGTAATTCTGTTGTAGTTAACGAAAGAGTAAAACTTGTAACAGATTCAAAAGATACTGTCAAACAGGGTTTTTGCCAGAGGTTAGATCAATACATAGTCCCACTGGAAGAAAACTGGTGCTCCAATTGGCCTGCATCATCTCCCACACTTACACTTAGTCAGGGTTCTTTTTAATTTATCATTTTATCTTAGTTGGTATGGAATACTATCACTTTGTAGTTTAATTCACTCAAGATATAACACCTTAAAAATATACACTGATGTTTTTATGTAAAATTCAAGACTACAGAACTTTGATGTTTTCGTTATCTCTTGATTCTAAAGAAGAAGGTGATGATAAAATTTGGATCTTCAATAATTTCTCATTTGTTATATCATATATTACTCTTAGAATAACAGTACTAGTATTAGCACTTAAATGACTATTGATCACTTTACTTTTTATCTTTCTCCGTTGTTTACCATAATCCCTTCATAAACAAATTGTCAGAATGCATAGTTATTGCATACTGTCTTCCTCTTAGCTGTCATGCCATCTTAATTCTGCGGGCAACCGTATGTTTAATGCTGACATCATTCCTTATGTCTGGGTCTCTCTGGTCATTGTGGTTATCTGTGTGCTATTCTATAGTATATTTCTGAGGAAATGCTCAGGGGAACATTATTTTTTGAGTGCTTGCATGTTGTTAACAGTTTATCTGTGCCCTTTGTCAGTTGTGTTGGATATAAAGTCTTTGGCTTATACATTTTTTTTCTTGAATGCATTAAACATTTTTCTCTATTTTCTTCTTTCCTAAAGTGTGGCTCCTGAAATTGTTATGGTAGTTTAATATACCTTCCCATATAAGTCAAATGCTATATTTTCTTGATGCACAAATAATTTTTCCTTTTCTAATAATTTTACTGGAATGTCTAATGGTGTTGGTGATTCTGAGATAACACTCTTAGATTTATGGCTTTCTATTTCCATATATAGTTTCAAGGTTTTTTATATCATTATAAAAAATAAAATATATGTTTTTATTTTTATAAATAAAAATAAAAGAAGTTATTTTATTATCTTGCTTTGGCTTTCAGTTCTGGAACTTCTATTAAATACTTTAAGTTAAACCTTTTCTGCCTATCTTTGATATTTGTCTTTTTAAAAATTATTTTCATCTCTTTCTTCAAATTTTTAATGCTACTTTAAAAATGTACTCTTTTTACATTCTATTTCTCTCAAAGGATTATCTGTGTTTATTCATTATAATTTTATTTTTACTTTAGCATTATTTTCTAAATAGCTATTATTTTTTTTTTCCTGAGGACTGACATATTACTTCTGAATTTTAAAAACTTTTATTTATGTTATACTATTCTTTTATGTCTTTGATCATTTTCTTAATGTCATTTAACCTATTTTGTGGTTGTATCTTTATGATATGCTTTCATTGTAGGGGTATTATCCTTCTTATTCTTTTTCTTGTAATAATTTTATATTGTACATTTTGATGTAAAATTAGGCTCCATACACATGGACTTGAAACGTCGATGAAGGTACGTTTCAAGAAAGCTTTGATAACATCACATGGCACCCCTCTGCTGTTCTCTGTAATGCTCAAATGCGTGGCAGCTTATTTTCTGAGATATTCTGCATCTAGACTCCTCACCCACTTTGGTTTAGATCTTTTTCTACTTGTCTCTACTGCGTCTGTCCTCCTCAATTTTGATTCTTCTCTCAGAAGTTTTTTTCTAATCTGAGGACTTGTCCCCCGATGGAGAGCTGGAGGGTCAGTTTTTCAAGTTCATAGGAGCCAGACAGTTCCAGCAGTTAGTTATCTTTTTTTGTAAAACTTTGACTCATTTTATTATTCTCTTGAGAGATACTGGGGAAGTGGGTTCCACATTAAATAGTAGGAATGTTGAAATTTTCAAATGTATTGATATGTAATCCCAAACTTCTTTCACGATATTTCATGCCAATTTTATCCTTATCAGAATGGAATCACAAGCCCCATCTTATCATACACATCCAAGTCCTGAATATTGCTTTTTGTACTTGACAATTTAATAGATAAAAGGTGGTTTATCATTGCTAATTTAATTTGCATCTCAGTTTACACAAACAAATATGCTTATATGCCTCAGTAATATGATATCCATGAGTTAAGTGATATGTTTGGTTTGCAAACTCTGAAGTAATTGTAGCAACTCTTGGACATTAGATGAGGCATCAAAATCCAGATTGATTGTGACTGGCTTTATTTCATTATTCATGTCAGAATTAAAGAATTTTTCCAGACTCTTGTCATAATGCTCCTCTTCTTGCTGCCCTGCTAGTCTCTTCTCTTCTGATGATGCTCCTTAATTCCTCAATAGTTTTAACACAAAGTTTCTCCTTTATACCACAAAATTTTTCACACTAATTGCTTCTCATCCACCAGTACTTAAACTCCAGCACATAAGCACACACACACACATACACAATCAATCACAGATGCTTTATTTTCTCACAAAAATGATATTTTTCTTTCAAATCTGGACACTCTAAAATTCTAGTATAAAAGCTGAATTTTCACAAGCCCTCCTAGGATCCTAAGGTTTCATTTTGCAGGCTAGAAAAGAGCTCACAGGCCTAAGAAGCTTTCAAATATTCATCATGAGACAATTCCCAAGTGAGTAGATTCAGAATCTAAGCTCTTCTTTTTTAAAAATGCATTAAAACATACAAGTAGTTAGAGTCTGTGGACTTTGAATATTATTAAAATTACCTATTACAGTGCATTTTAAGATATATATATAGTAAAAATTAGAGTGATTCATATTTCATTGGAAATAACCTGATATTTCCAAAATCTGATTAGAATAGATCATACCAGGCTTTTATTCAAATATCTTCTGTTCATGAGTCCGTGAGTGTTTCTTGTGAGGGGGCAGAGGAGAGTCAATGAGTGGGTGTGTGTCAGGGTGCGCTGCCTGCCTCTTCTGCAAACTTTGGTTCTTTTCCAGAGGTTTGGTTAACTTTTATGCCCTGTCTGCTTCTAAACTAGGCCTAGACAGATTAACATGACATTTTGATGGGAAATTGCATAAGATTTGCTAATTTTACCATTAAGAGATGATTTTCTCTTCTTAACTCACTCCTCCATTCTGCAACACAAAGGCCTTACTTAATATGATAATTTAACTAATTTCAGTGTACAGTATTAAGAGAAAGGAGAAAGAATTTTTCATGAAAGATCTTCTTGGTTATCACCAAAATAAATACTTCTAGAAATGTTATTTTATAATTTTAAGCTTATTTTAAGTTTGCTTAAGCTTTATTGATTCCATCTCATAAAGAAAAACTCATAATAATGAAAGAAATTACCAATGTTGATATACTATTTTAAAACCATGCCAATAAACAAATGCTATCTTGCACTTAATTTTTCTCCATATTTTGATTATCTGAGTTAGATTAAAGAATACTTTACCTCTACTTTCTAAAATGAATTTTTAAAGAAGTTAAAAACAATCATTTTTCTGAGTATATACTACCATTTACTAATGAATTATCTTTTTCTCTAGCATTGTGATTAGTATGTCATAATTTTGTTCATTCAGCATTCTGATGAGAAAAGTAATAAAAAATACAAAACAAAATTCAAATTCACAATTAGATATATTACCATAACTTGGCTTTGCCCTTTCAAGTAATTTTATTGATTTTCCTAAATCTACATATGTATTACAGTAAAACCAAATTAACTAGAAATTATCCTTCTTTCTAAAGCCAAAATGTCCCTTAAAATTTGCCAAGCATTTTTGAATTCACACCAAGTGGGTATCCAGCTGCTTGTTCTCATGGTCCAATAACAAGATACAGGTAGACTGGGAAAGAAGGGAGTTTATTTCTGCAACTGGTTACAGAGAGCTCGGAGTAACTCACCAGACCAACTCAAAGTTACAGGTGTTCTCTAGCGCTTGTATACATTTGATGCACCTACAAACCAAAATCAAAGTGTTTTACTCTATCTAATCTTTAATTAGGGTACTGAGTCTAGACAGTTACTTCAGAGCCTTGGAAAAATTACCTATCTAAAGTGGGTCCTGGTACAAGGTGTGCAAGAACTTAACCATTACTTTAATTAAACTCTAAGGTTCTGAGAAAGCATAGGTGTGGTCTTAATGGAATTGTTTTTACATTCTAGCCTTTGTACTAAAGCACCAGTTTCTTCTGTTCTTTAATGTTTAACTTACACATTCATCAGAGTTACATTAAGGTGTTGGTGAAGGCCAACTGCTCTGGTTGCTAATGGAAACCTGGCCTGCCACATTTTGAGAGTTTTAATACTCAGCCAATGTTACTTGTACTTGAAAATTTTGTTTTGATTTTCTCAAACTTGTCCCTTACATAACAGCTCTTTCTGTTTTGCCTGTTGCATGACCTTCTTTACAACATAAATTTTAATTTCATATATATATATGAAAGAGAAGTCATTTAAATACCATTTTGTGCTTCTCTTTTTAGTAGCTCTTCTCTCAAACAAGAAAAATATAATATGTAAGCATTTAAATATATATAATTTATAATATATAAATTATATATAAATACATTTTCAAAAAATATTTAAAATGTAAAATATATGTTTACTTAAAAATAATGTAAATAAAATAATTATATAATGGTGAAGTGTTAAATATATAAATGTATATGTATGTATTTATATATTCTTCAAATGAAAGGGAAAACAATATTTATTTTGTGTGTCCTTACATCAAATATTTTAGATGCCACTGGATTTCTAGTATATTCATTATTAGATATTAGGGCCATTATTAAATATTATTAGATATTAGGGCCTTTAAAATATTTTAATTAAATAAGTGAATGAATGGAAAACTTCATGAGAAGCACATTTTATCATCTCTGAAAACACCGATGCTCAGAGAGATTGACAAATGTTCCCAGGATTACCTGGCTAGTTAGAATAAGCCAAACTTTTAGATATGTCAATCTGTCTTACAAAAAACCTATGGTCTTCCTACCAAACCAATTTGTGTAACAATATGATAGGTTGGGGTACATGCATTTGGTAACTCAAGCACAAGGAAGGCATTTACAAAGGCAAAATAACTCAGGACAATTTTGCCCTCATATAAAGCATAGCTAGCTCATTCTGCATTATAACTTTAAAATAATACCACCATTAATCCTATTTTCATCTAATTATAAAATCCTTTATGATCAGAAGATTTGGGGTATGACTTAAATAGTAATAACTAAAGAAAAGATAAATATGCTTAGATTTTTTACTTTTCGGAAATTTCTGATGTCTGGAAAAAATAATTGTAATGGTTATTAGATTCACTATTGCTAATATACCATCCATGTGGGAGAAAGATAATACTGTGTGAGACAAGAGCTACTATGAAGAGAAGCATTAAATGGCCTTAAATGACTCTTTTATAATCTAGGTAAGGAAAACATACTTTATTTTCATATTCATATCCACATACATTTTAACTTTTAAGGAAAACATCACTCTGTGAGAAACACATTATAAAATAACTAAGGATCTATGACAGAAAACAAAATATGTAGATGTTTTTTAAATAAAATGAGTTTAACAGGCTTATCCCAGTTCCATCTTTATCCTATGATAAGGTATCTTGATTATCTTATCCATCCTGCCCGGACCTCAGAATGCTGACAGCAGTATTAGTAGGGTTTTGATTAGATACCATTTCTTAAAGATACTTGAAGGAATTTTTACAATATGTGACATTAGACTATGTGAATTCTATTCACTTTATAAAATAAACAATATACAGTTTCCTAACATTCACCTATTAATTCAACACATATTTCTATTACAGGTCTGGTATTTTACTGGACTTCATAGATACTGCATGAGGCAAACCAGTCACATCTTCTGCATCTAGAATAAATATATCTCAATCAAATTGTCTAATACAAAATTATTTTTAAATATATTTTAAAATTCATGCTTGCTCTTTCCCAACAGTGAATTTACTAGTAAATCTTACTGACTTTACCTCCAAAATGTATGCAGATCCTAAACACTTCTCATCATGTCCTTTTCTATCTGATCCTAACCCCGATCTCTGGGCTCCAGAATTATTCTATTCTATTGGTCTCCTTCTTTGTGTCCTTTGGCCTACCTTCTCTTGATGTTTATTCTCAACACAGTAGCTACCGTGACACTTTCAAAATATGTTAGATCATGTCACTTCTTTGCTTAAAATCTTCTGGTGGCATAATGTCTCATCCAGAATTCATATTCAAAGTCCTCACCATGACCCTACATCTGAAATATGCTTTTCCTGTCACACTCTCTGATCTCTTCTACCAACCATCCCCCCAGACCTCTTTGAATTCCTTACTTTTTCTCAAATGCCAAAAACATCCATGCCTCACCATCCCTGCCTTGCTCTTTTTTCTGTCTGAAATGTTTGCCTCATGTATTCACTTGGCTCACTTTCTCCCTCCCTTCAGGTACCAACTCAAGTGAAATCTTAGTGAGGTCTCTTATTCCTTATATAGAAAAGTTACACTAATCCCGCCCCTTTTATCCTTGACCTGATTTATTATTTTATTGTATTCTCTGCTGTTGGACACCATTTGCTACCTGGTAATTCTCATATGACTTAATTTACTACCTGATACATTGCAAGGATTCACTAAGTATTTGTTTTTGAATAAATATAGTTAAATTACATGTTGTCATTACAATATGTTGCTATATGTCCTTCTATATAGAGGTGACTAATAATGTAGAAAATTTGTAATATGCATTAAGCTAAAAGATAGATAATAGATAATAGATAGATAGATAGATAGATAGATAGATAGATAGATAGATAGAATCAAAATGTTATCTTGATGTGGACTTTGTTATGGGTGATGCTTTTATGTGTGGCTTCCTATTGATTTTTATTTTTATGACACAAAATATCAGAAAAATGCAAAAAAAAAAGTTTGAAATAAATGAAAACAATTCAAAGAAGAGTGTTCAGATATATAACAATAAAATTAGGAAAAACGTCCTGGGATAACTTTAGCAGTAGTATTTTACTACCAATCAATCATTTCCTAGTACGGATTACTTGAGGGCTGAAGCTTTTTATAGTTAGGAGAAAGTAGAATTGTGGTCCTGTTCACAAACTTGATAATCTTTTTTCATCATGTTTCTGTGGCTCTGATTTCCATTCTCCTTTTTCACCATCTCATTACTCTGACCTATTACTAATATCAGAGATTTATGCTCATACAAGAATTATTAGTTTATTTACTTTGGAGACCATCTGCTCTGTTTCTAAAAGAGCTCAACAACTTATTGCTATTGTTCTTGCAAGTTCTGTTTTGGTTTCTAATTTTACTTACATGAAACCTTGCTACATCATGCATTCCAGAAAGGGAAATCTTGTATAATTCCTTTGGAAGGTAGATGTATGCTGGCCTGAGTTATTGTCTATGACCGTATATAAAAAGTGCATTGTGAAATATTCTATTTTATATATTGGACACTTCCCACAAAGTTCTTCTTTATTATTCTTTAAATGCTCATCCTCAGCTGATGATAATGTTTTTTCATCACAGATATGTTCACCATATTCTATCCTGAGATTGAATTTAATTGAGTCCCCTGGGGCTTTGCTCCTTTACTGATTGGTAGAAAATTATACTAGGTTTTGGGTTGATTTGACTTCAAATATCTGCTTAAATCATAGGGATAAAAGAACCCTAAAATAATTTGCTGGAAATCCTTAGTGGTTTTGAATGTTAGCACTTGAAATTGAGTTAGGGTTGGCCTGGGAAGGGGTTTCCATGAAATTTGACAACAATTCTATTGGTATAGCAATTTTGTTTCTTTGTTTCCAGAAACCTCAACTTATTTGGCCGTCATTTCAGTGCTGACCTAGTTTTATTTTAGGGCAATTAGATTGTGAGCTAAAATATCCATTACTTTTTAAAATATTGACAAGTGTAAGACATATTTTCCAAGATATTCCATATCATAAGACTATAATGAACACTTGGGCGTGTGTGTATATTACATATTTGTATATGCTACATATGTATGTACAGCATAGGTATTATATATGTAGTATATATGATGCACAAATATGTACATGTATATACATAAATATATTTGCATATTAGATTTCATTAACTATTGAAAATCTTTAAAATCTATGATTATTCTTGTTTACTTGATCTAATAAATTCTTCTTTTTTAAAAAATTAGATGGAGTCTCACTCTGTCACCCAGGCTGGATTGCAGTGGGGTAATCTTGGCTCACTGCAACCTCCACCTTGGGTTTAAGCGATTCTCGTGCCTCAGTCTCTCAAGTAGCTGGTATTACAGGCCCACACCACCACGCCCGACTAATTTTTGCATTTTTGGTAGAGATGGGGTTTCACTATGTTGACCAGGCTGGTCTTGATCTCCTGACATCAAGTGATCCACCCACCTCGGCCTCCTGAAGGGCTAGGATTACAGACATGAGACACCATATCCAGCCTGATAAATTCTCAAAGATGAGTATTTCGATCACATGAATTTCTCATTACTTTTATAGTAGTTCTTTCCTTTATGTGCTTCTCTACTATGTCATTTTATGTTCTTCAGTAGACAATCACTTTGTCAGCAGTTTTATCCTTGAAGTCCACTTTACATGATATTATTGTCATCTTGGAAATCATGTATTCATTATATTTTATAATTTTTAAATTATGATCTTCATTTTGTTCTAATTGTATATTTTGTAACTAAGATACTCATATATCTTCGAACAGCCTTATTTTACACCTGCTGTATAAGTGCAGTTAGTGATCAACTACACACATGCCCTGGAGGAAAATAACAGATGCCAAAATTTTCCTCTGACTTTCTGTTGTTTTTCTGACTTGAACACTTTTGTTATTGCCTACTTTTTATGAAATATGTTCATATAAATGCTTAATTTGTTTTTAAATTTTGAATATTATTTTCCTATTATTACTAGACTAAAACCATGTTTTTATCATATATTAAAATGTTTGATTTCCATTTTATTATAATAATAAATAAAGATAAAACAGGTATTATTCTATTTTCCATTCACTAGGGTCTTATTAGATATTTAAAATTCCCCTTCTCTCCCTTTCTCTTTCTCTCTCTCTCTCTGTGTAAATATTATTTTTCCCTTTCTCATTTTCTATAAAGTTTTTTTCTATATTCTGGTTTCTAATTTTGTACCCAAGAAGTCTAACACTAGTATATTTTTTTCCTAATTTAAAAATGTATATTTCTGTATGGAAGCTGATACTATTTTTTACTTTTAGAACATAGAATTTTATCAATATCTGTCTAGGTAAAAGCTAAATGTGTGTCTTTTATGTTTTTGTTATTAACCCTGAATAAAATTTTTAATTTATTTTCATTAGGAGAGCCAACATTCCTGTTAAGGTAGGTTCTTTACATAATTTCATTAATTATTATATCTATCTTTTATTATTTTTCTTCCTGGAAAAACATTACTTGCATATTAGTGCTTTTGAATCTGACCTTGAAGGCATTAGTATATTTTCTCATTATTTGTATTAATTTTTTTTTTTTTGTTAAACATTATGGGAATTTTTTTTAAGTTTGTGAAACCTACTACTTAATTTTAGAACATGTGTATCAGATTTTTCTTCCAGTTTATCTATTGAATTATTACATTTAGAAATTATGATCTTATTTCTTTACATTGTTTTGTGTCTTAAGTTTTTATCCTTGAGAGTACTTAATATGACTCCTAAATGTTTCCTACTGTCTCTGTAGGAGCTAACAATTTTGACATTTAGCCTTTTTCCCCTCCCTTGCATTCACAAGTCCTTGTAAATAAGCATATTTACTTTTGTCTTCATGGATATTGTTTCCAAAGTAGGGAAATTGTTCACTGACAGAAAGTGATAAACCAGTTGCAGAACATGAACTTACCTTTGCCATGGATCACTGGCTGACTGACATGGGGAGAGTGGATGGCTTCTCTGCTTCTAGGTTTCTTCACGTACAAAGGAGGATGGTGTGATCCTGCAAGACATAATGAAGCAATTAAATTTCCATTGTCAACTCAGAATCCACTAGCAGAGTATGTATATGACAGACAGCTCTTCAAACTTTCAAAGCAATGCTCTGACACCTGCAACAGCCGAGTATTCCATAGATATTTCCCTAGATGCTACTGCGAACTTAGAAGCCCTGGGCTCACTCAGGCATCCCAGACAATTTTCTCTGGAAAGTTGCAAGGCCTGTAATGCACTAAGATTTCTCCCATCCATTCATCCATCATATTTATTTTATTTTTGTGAGTACTTTTATGGCAGGTTTAGAAGAGAGGGGAGACCTTTTTCTGATATCCCACTTTATTCTACATATTATAAACCATTTAAAAGTCAGTATATGGGAATCTAAAAAGGAATGGGTTATTGTCTTTAAACAAGCAAAATGGAAATAATGATCATGATGATGGTGAAGATAAAGACACCTTATTGTCAAATGATTCAAAAAAGGTATTTACACAAAAGTGCTAGTAGGGAATAGACTCTGTAATCCCATTTATTCATACATTCATTTACTAAGCCAACAATTATTTATCAGCATCCACTTTATGCTAGGCATTCTGTTTTTTGCTGGGAATACAAAGATGAGTAAGAAACAATTTCTTCTCTTGAGAGGCTCACAGTCTGAAAGTTTTCATAGCATTAGCTGCAGCAATAGCATAGCACTAATAATCAACATTTCTTTTATATCTAGAATATTCTATGTTTTCTAAGTGCTCTGCCTATGCTTTCTCATTTACAAGCATTTAAAATGTTTCTATGAATAGGATATTGTTATTATCCTCATTTTGCAAGTTAGGAAACAAAGGCATTTGGAGACTAAGCAACTTGTCCTGGATCATGCAACTGTTATAGAATTCAAATGCAAGTAGCCCAACTCCAGGATCACCTTGTATGTTGCAATGATGTCTTGTTGAGTCTATATAGTTTAGAAAGCCATTTATGAAATAGTGATAATACTAATAATAAAAGAAGAGAGGTTTGACAGTCATCTAAGCAACACCAAGTAAGCAGGGAAGAGCACTGCTATGAAAGAGCATCTTAGAGAGTTTTAGTAATCCGTGCATTGATCAACGTGATGTTAATTTTACTGGGCTAGCTGAAAGGTTTGTATTGGAAGGGAGGCAACATGAAAAAAAATTGGATTATAAAAGTTATCTTGTTGAAGAAGAACATGATAAAACAGGGAAATGTAATGTAGAAAAGCTTACAGTGTTAGATAATTAAGTTCAACTCTTCAAATATAGGTGCAATTAATTTTTTGAACTCCTTCAGATCATGAGGATTAATACATCAATTCTTATGAAAAGCATTTTGAAACTTGAAGAAAATACCAAGTCATTTCAGTAAAAAGCAGAAAAAATTATCTGAATAATATGAATCATTGAGAATTCTTGACAAGGTAAACACACCTTCTTATCTCCATTTTAGTCAGAAAGAAGAAAAGAAAGAAAATATTATTTTAGTTGAGTCATTTGAACATTTAAGCAAATACAGGTATGATGGTTTAACAACTCTTAGGTGTAAGAGTTTAGTGTTCTATTATTACTAACAAGATAGACTTTTGTTAACTTTCTTCTAAGAACTGTTTCTTTTAACTTACTCAGCACATGTGGCAAAACAAACTTGTCAAGCAAAATGGACCCTACAAACCATGGATAATATAAATTGTAGAAAATTATAAGATGAATTTTTACACATTGCCTTTTCAATGAGGAAAACATTTATTGACAAAAGGTGTTATAGGAAAATTGAGCTGCTTCTTTTGGGTGCTGAGGAAAGAGTACAAGAATCTCAGGCCTTATATTTTAAAATTTTCATAGGTCTATCCTGAACTATTTTAATATATCTTATTTTTGGATAGTGAAAACTAAATCACTTTGACGTCAGTACCCAGAGCTCCTCATTCCTGTTCATGTCTATGCAGATACCTTAACAATTACTATGTTAATATCCATAATATCCACAAATAAACAGCTTTAATTTTCTTTCTAATTTTTGTGATTTTTTCTTGCCTTAAAGCACAAAGATTTTCAATATAATGCTGAATAGAAGTAGTAAGAGCAGACAAGCTTGTATTATTGCTCATCTCAATATTTCAAAATTAAATATGATGAATGTATTTTGTTAGTAAATGCCCTTTAATGGATGGAGAAAACCGTCATTTATTGCAAATTCGCTAAGATTTTTTTAAATTATGAATGATTGATGAAGTCTAGCAAATGTTTTCTCTATATCTACTATAAACACACTCACACATTTTTATTATGCTTATGTGATGCATTATGTGAATTAGTTAATGATGACTCAACCATTACTGCATTTAAAATATATTTCTGGATTTACTTTTTAAATTTTTGACAATGATTTTGCCTGTCTTGTCAAGAATGGTATCGGTATGTAATTTCCTTTTGTAATTTCCTTTTGATATAATGTACCTGGCCTCATATAATAAATTGGTAAGTGTTTAAATCTTCTGTACTTTCAAAATTAAAAATATGTAACATATGTATTATTTCTTCCTTCAGAGTATGATAGAATTCATCAGAGAAGAGCTCCAGAGGCCTGGAGTTTTCTTCGTAAGAAGTTTTTAGTCTAATCAATTTTTAAAATTTATTAGATACATTTCAATTAGTGTAATGACTACGTAACTGTCTTATTAAATGCACTTAATAAAAATACTTAATGTGTAGTATTTTAATAACAGTACTAAGTATATTTATATATTGATAATTACATTTAATAATTATGCATCTCATGCTTATTTTGATAAATTATATTTTTATGGAATTTGTGTGTTTTGTTCAAACTGATGATTTTAGTGTCATAAAACGATTCATATTTCCTTAGTTTCTTTTTTGTTTATTGACAAATAATATTATATTATTATCCTTTTTATGTTTATAGAATTTCTTATGATATGAAATTTTTTATTTCTGGTATTAGTGAATAGTAATTTCTGATTCCTTTTTTTCATTATTTTTAATAGGTATTTAGTGGTTTTAGTAATCATTACAAAAAAGAATCCTTTGCATCTGTTTTGTTTAATGAATGCATGTTTTAAATTGCATTAGTTCTGCTCTTATTTTTATCATTTTATTTCTCCTATTTCCTTTATTTTCTTTTATTTTCATTATTTTCTTAATCCTAATGTCTTTCAGAACTATTTGAGTTGTATCTTTCAATCCAATTTAAAATCTTATTTTTACTCTATCTACATTTAACACATTACTGACATTATTGCCTGTAAGTCTATCATCCTGATATGTTTTTGTCTTTTTTGCGTGTTCCTTTACTTGTTCTTTCTTGATTTCTTTTGTATTATTCCAATATACATATTTTTAAATTTTTCCATTTTGTCTCCTGTTTGCTTTTT
Source organism: Rhinopithecus roxellana (assembly GCF_007565055.1). Classification (NCBI taxonomy): domain Eukaryota; kingdom Metazoa; phylum Chordata; class Mammalia; order Primates; family Cercopithecidae; genus Rhinopithecus; species Rhinopithecus roxellana. The sequence continues at coordinate 89,217,889 of NC_044552.1, read as the reverse complement.
AATTTCATTTTTGTGATGCTTTTAGTATCATTAATTTATTCATTATTCTAGAAATTACAAAATGCAAGCTTAGCTTAAAACAATTTTCTTTATGTTAGTACATTTACCATCTTCCACAATACAAAATCTTACTATAGTTTAACTCCCATTGTTTTATCTCTGTCTTTTGTGATACAAACTGCATACATGGGACATCTTTTAATATATCTATCTCTGTTACAACCTCTCCAGTTAAGTTGTTTTTTCATTCTTTTTTGTCTTTCAGTTTCCTTCTACATAATTTTCTGCCCACTAATTTACTAAGCATTTCTTTATTCCATATATTTATTTTTATAGTTCTAGAATGGTCATTGGATTATTTTTCTAGATTCTGTTTTCAATTGAAATACTCTATTGATTCATCCAATTTACCCACATTTATTTCTGTTTCCTTTCACATGTTAGATGTAGTTAAGTTCTTATGGCCTCTCAGGGTCAGTATCATCTCTGGGTTTACTTCTATTAGCTGCCTTCACTCTTCATTATCAGTCAAATTCTTCTCAGTGTATCTAGTAAATTTTGATTAATGAAACATATTGAAGATGACATAATATAGATGCTCTGGATTATGTTATTTCCCCCCAAAGAGTAGTGGATTTAGTTCTGTCTTGTAGCTAAATTCCCTTCTGATTTTACTAATCTTGCTGAGGCATGGTTTTAGGATTGATTGGGATAGTTCTATTTTAATTTTTCTCTTTTTCCAAGGGTATAGTTCTTCCCAGGCTTTACAACTAGGATACGTATTTTTCTGGAATCTTCATTCAACAGCCAGGATATGCATTAAGGCTTCTTCACTCTGACTGGGCCTGAATATCAAAGTCAACATTTCTCCAACACTCAGCAACTTTTGAAATATCTTTAGCTTCCTGTCAATTGCTTGTCCTTGTTCTTTCTCTCTCTCTCTCTCTCTCTCTCTCTCTCTCTTTCTCTCTCTCTCTCTTGCAATAATCACAGTCCTTGCCTTTACAGTTTAGAAGGTGGCCAAAATCGGATGGAAATGTTTCACAGATATCTAGGACTTGTATTCTGTGGATACCTTCTTTCCAGTAATCTGACTCTTCCTCCATCTTTGCTGCCTTAGCAGTATTGAAGCCAATCTGTTTCTTCCCACTCTGCGGCTCTCCATTTGCAGTATAATTCAGAACGTGCCCTCAAGGAGTAAATACGGTGTAAATATGGGCTCACTTAGTGTGCCATCTGTCTCTTGGAAATCGTAGCCCAGTATTAGTTGCCGTCTAGTGCCTGCAGAAAGTTCTTTTTAACATTTTATATTTTTTATTTTGATATATATATATATATAGGCTTCCCCAGTAGGAAAGTAAAGGTATTCCTTTACTTTCGCGGAGGGTAAGTCGTTCATGGCCAGAACCTAAAGCCCCATTGTCATTTAATTACTCAAAATTATTTATTGCAAGACTGAATTCGTTTCTGAGAATTCAATGTTGTGCAAAATAACAGGCTCTGCTTTCAATACCCATGTTTTCGTGGAGAATGCACACAACTAGAGAGATACAGCATTTTCTGTCTGGCGAGGAATTTATAGTCTCATAAAGCACTCAGAAATTGATTTTTAAAATCTTTAAAACTCTTCATGTGTCTTAGGTTTCTTTCCCCACAAGTCTCCACAGAATACCTTTGACAAGAAGATATAATTGAGATATATGGCCCTAACTTATTGGCATAAATTATCAGTCTTTGAAGGTTGTCATTAAAATATTGATGAAAAATTTAAATATAGCATGCTTTCTTCTTTAAAAATATAATACATATATCAATGTGCATTATATCTTTAGTTATATATACATTTTGAGATTTATGACCATGGAATGCTGCAATTCTTTTCAACCAGAAATGTAGAGTGAAGAATTTTGCCAAAGTATCTACCTCTGCATAAATATTTAATTTGAAACAAGCAAATATATTATGCATTTATATGTAGATAAAATACTAAACAAACAATTAGTATATTAGTGTTTTTCTATAAACAGTTAATGTTAGTATTTTTTTTTAACATATCAAGGAGTTTAGCAGATAATTTTCTAAAACCTTCCATTATCTGTGGACCCCTATTTAGTCAGTTGATATAGGTTAAATCAGACTGCGTAGAATTTTTATTCTCGTTACAAATAAATATTTTGTAAATGCCCTTTCAAAAAGTTGTATAGTATATCCCAGAATGTCATAAGTAAAATAAGAACTTTTTCTTTATCTATACTTTCCAAAAGCATGGGATTTCTTATTTAAAGTTTGAGTAAATTGCTCACAAATTAATAGAATTACAGTCATCCCTAGATTCTTCATAAGGTGGTTTTAATATCCTGAACTATTTGAAATGAATTTTTTAATGCTTCTGGTGTTTTTATGTGGAGAAAGTCTTAATCCAGATCAACAATTTCTGGTTAGAAGAATATGAAAACTTAAAAAAAACCCTCTGGCCAGGCGCGGTGGCTCATGCCTGTAATCCCAGCACTTTGGGAGGGCGAGGTGGATGGATCACGAGGTCAGGAGATGGAGACCATCCTGGCTAACACGGTGAAACTCCGTCTGTACTAAAAATACAATAATAATAATAATAATAATAATAATAATAATAAGCCGGGCGTGGTGGTGGGCCCCTGTGGTCCCAGCTACTCGGGAGGCTGAGGCAGGAGAATGGCGTGAACCCAGGAGGCGGAGCTTGCAGTGAGCCGAGATCGCGCCACTGCACTCCAGCCTGGGCGACAGAGCGAGACCCCCCCTCAAAACAACAACAACAACAACAACAACAACAACAAACCTCCAATTAATTCAGCCTTAGTATGATTTTACTGAAGATGTGTTGATTTTTGTTATTGCTTTTAAAGCTTTTGCCACATATCTTAGAGTAATTAGAAGTTCTTAGTTTTCGTAATCTATAAAAAACACATGACCTGCTGTATAAGTCTCAGTCTATAAAGGAAGCATACAAATGAGAGTGTTTCATATTTCTTTGTTTACATTAAAGATAAGTCTGGGAAGCAAGATGCTACTCAGAGTTTTTCAACCTCACCACTATTGACATTTTGGGTGAGATAATTATTACTTGTTGTGATGGGCTATCCTTCGCATCATAGGACGTTTAGCAGCATCCCCAGCTTCCAGCTACTTCATATTTTCCACCCTAGTGTGACAGTCAAATACATTTCCGGACATTGCCAAATGTTCCCTGGCATGGGGGGTGGGGGTTTGTGTGTGTGCTAGATGAAATGATCTAGTTTGCAATAGAGAAAATGTTGCTAGAGAAGATGTGTCCACAACAACAGAATGGCAAAGCAGAAGGGCACAGGGTAGTCATAGGTACAATAGAACAAAACAATAACTAACAATGCAGTGCTTTTTAAGCGTCAGACATTGCTATAAAACTCTCTGTTTTAAGTTGCGTTATATTCTCAACAAGCTTATTAGTTAAGTATTATCATCTGCATTTTACAGACTAGGAAACTGATGTACACAAATTTAAAATTACTGCAACATACAACTAGTAAGTGGTTTTCATCTTGAGAAGCATATCTCTAATATGAGTTTGTTTATAGTTTTTGTTTGTTTGTTCACTTGTTTGTTTTGAGACGAAGTCTCCCTCTTGTTGCCCAGTCTGGAGTGCAATGGTGTGATCTTGGCTCACTGCAACCTCCGCCTCCCAGGTTCAAGCGATTCTCCTGCCTCAGCCTCCCGAGTAGCTGGGATTCCAGGCATCTGCCACCACACCCAGCTGATTTTTGTATTTTTAGTAGAGATGGGGTTTTACCATGTTGGTCAGGCTGGTCTCAAACTCTTGACCTCAGGCAACCTGCCCACCTCATCCTCCTGAAGGGCTGAGATTACAGGCATGAGCCACTGCGCCTGGCCTGTTAGGTTTTAACATAATTTTTATTTAAAATAGTTTGATTTTATTTACTTTTTAATAATTTCAACTTTTGTTTAGGAATCAGGGGGTCCATGCGCACATCTGCTACATGAGTATATTGTGTGATACTTAGGTTTTGGGTATGATTGAATCCATCACCCAGGAAGTGAACATAGTACCCAACAGTTAGTTTTTCAACACTTAGCCCCCCACCCCACCTCCCTTTCCCCTCCAGTATCTATTATTGCCATCTTTAATTCTGTGAATACGCAACGTTTGGCTTTCACTTATAAGTGAGAATTTGTGGCATTTGGTTTTCTGTTCCTGTATTTGTTCACTTAGACTAATGGCCATGAATACAGCTGTATTCATGTTGCTGTAAAGGACATGATTTCATTCTTTTTATGGCTGCATAGTATTCCATGTTTTATACGTGACACATTTTCTTTATCCAATCCACCAGTGATGGACAGCTAGGTGGATTTCATATCTTTGCTATTGTGAAAAGTGCTGTGATAAACATACAAGTGCATGGGCCTTTTTGGTAGAATGGTTTTTTTTTTTTTCATATATATCTAGTAACAGGATTGCTGGGGCAAATCGTAATTCTGTTTTAAGTTTTTTGAGGAATCTTCAAACTGGTTTCCACAGTGGCTGAACTAATTTACATTCTCACCAACAGTTTATAAGCCTTTCTTTTTCTCTGCCAGCATCATTTGTTCTTTTGACTTTTTAATAATGGCCATTTTGATTGTTATGAGATGGTATCTCGTGAATTTGATTTTCATTTCTCTGATGATTTGTGATGTTGAGAATTTTTTCATTCGTTTCTTGGTCACTTGTAAGTCTCCTTTTGTTGGTTCATGTCCTTTGCCTACTTTTTCATGAGGTACTTTTTTCTTGTTGAATTGTTTAAGTTCCTTGCAGATTCTCGATGTTAGAACTTTGTTGCATGTATAGTTTAGAAGTATTTTCTCTCTTTCTGTAGGTTGTCTGTTTACCAAATTGATAGTTTCTTTTGATAAGCAAAATCTCCTTAGATTAGTTAGGTTCCACTTGTCAATTTTTGTTCTTATTGCAATTGCTTTGGAGGACTTGGTTATAAATTCTTTCCCAAAGCAGATGTCCATAATGATGTTACTTAGGCTTTCTTCTAGGATTCTTGTATTTTGATGTCTTACATTTAAATATTTTGCTTTTATTTTTTATTTTTTTGAGATGGAGTTTTGCTCTTGTTGCCCAGGCTGGAGTGTAATGGCACAATCTTGGCTCACCACAACCTCCACTTCCTGGGTTCAAGCGATTCTCCTGCCTCAGCCTCCTGAGTAACTGGGATTACAGGCATGCATCACCACACTTAGCTAATTTTGTAGTTTTAGTAGAGACGGGATTTCTCCATGTTGGTCAGACTGGTCTTGAACTCCCAACCTCAGTTGTTCCACCCACTTTGGCCTCCCAAAGTGCTGAGATTGCAGGTGTGAGGCACTGTGCCCAGCCTACATTTAAATCTTTAATGCAACCTGAGTTAATGTTCATATATAGTGAAAGGCAGGGGCTCTGTTTCATTCTTCTGCATATGGCTGGACAGTCATGCCAGCACAATTTACTGAATAAGAAGTCCTTTCTCATTGCTTAGTTTTGTCAACTTTGTCAAAGATCAGATGGCTGCAAGTGTGCAGCTTTATGTATGAGTTCTCTATTCTGTTCTATTGGTCCATGTGTCTGCTTTTGTACCAATACCATGCTGTTTTGGCTACTGTGGCCTTGTAGTATGGTTTTGTCAGGTAATGTGATGCCTCTGGTTTTGTTCCTTTTGCTTAGGATTGCTTTGGCTTCCTTTTTTGTTACATATGAATTGTAGAAGAGACTTTTATAATTCTGTTTAAAATGATGTTGATAGTTTGATAGGAATTACATTGAATCTGTAGATTGCATTGGGCAGTATGGCCATTTAACAATATTGATTCTTTCAACCATGGCCATGGAATGTTTTTCCATTTATTTGTGCCATCTCTGATTCATTTCAGCAGTGCTTTGTAGTTCTCCTTTTACAGACCTTTCCTCTCCTTGGTTGGATGGATTCATAGGTATTTTATTTTTCCTGTGGCCATTGTCAATGGGAATGAGTTCTTGATTTGGCTCTCAGCTTGAATATTATTAGTGTATAGAAATGCTACTGATTTTTATACATTGTCTTTGTAGTTTGAAACTCCACAGAAACTATATATCAGTTACAGGAGACTTTTGGCAGAATCTTTATGGTATCTGATCTATAAATCATATTGCTGGCAAAGAGAGAGAGTTTGATTTCATCTTTTCCTATTTGGATGCCCTTCATTACCCTCACTTTCTGGATAACCTGACTGGGACTTCCAGCACTATGTTGAATAAGAGTAGTGAGAGTAGGCATACTTGTCTTATTCTAGTTCTCAACAGAAATATTTCCAATTTTTGCCCATTCTGTGTGATGTTGGCTATAGGTTTTTCAGAGATTGCTCTATTTTCTGGAGGTATGTTCCTTCAGTGACTAATTTGTTGACAGCTTTATCATAAAGGGATGTTGGATTTTATTGAAGGCTTTCTCTGCATCTGTTGAAATGATCATATGGTTTTTGTTTTTCATTCTGCTTATGTGATGAATGTCATTCATTCATATGCATATGTGAATGTTGAACCAACCTTGCATCCCAGGGATCAAGCTTACTTGATCATAATGAAGTAACTTTTTGATATGCTGCTGAGTTTGATTTGATGGAATTTTGTTGAGGATTTTTGTGTCTGTGGTCATCAGGAATATTGGCTGATAGTTTTATTATTATTATTCATTTTGTGTTTGCCAGGTTTTGGTACCAGGATAATGCTGGCTTCATAGGGTGAGTTATGGAGAGTCCTTCCTCCTCAATTTTTTGGAATAGTTTCAGTAGAATTGGTACCAGCTCTTATTTGTACATCTCATAGAATTCTGCTATGAATCCATCTGGTCTAGGTTTTTTTTTTTTTTTTTTTTTTTGGTTGCTAGGTTTTCTTATTAATGATTCAATTAGGAGCTTGTTATTTGTCTGTTCAGGGTTTGAATTTCTTCCTGATTCAATCTTGGGAGGTTATGTACTTCCAGGAATTTATGCAATTTCTCTAGATTTTCTGGTTCATAATAGTGTCTGAGGGTCTTTTGTATTTCTGTGGGATCAGTTGTAATGCCTCCTTTGTCATTTCTGATTGTGCTTATTTGGATCTATTTTTTTCTTTATTAATCTAGCTAGTGGTCTATTAATCTTTTTAATCCTTTCAATAAACTAAGTTTGGTTTCATTCATTTTTAATGGATTTTTTGCATCTCAATTTGGTTCAGTTTTGCTCTGATTTTAGTTATTTCTTTTTGTGCTAGTTTTAAGGTTAGATTGTGCTTGTTTTTCTAGTGCCCCTGGATTTGATGGTAGATTGTTAATCTGAGATGTCCAGGTAGGAATTTAGCACTATAAACTAACCTCTTACCACTGCTTTTGCTGCGTTCTAGAGGTTTTGGTATGTTGTGTCTCCATTTCATTTATTTCAAAGAATTTTTGGATTTCTGCCTTAATTTTGTTGTCTATCCAAATGTCAATCAGGAAGAAGCTGTTTAATTTACAAATAACTGTGCAGTTTAGGGAGATCTTCTTGGTATTGATTTCTATTTTTATTCCACTGTGATCCAAGAGTATGGTTTGTATGATTTTGGTTATTTTTTTGAAATTATTGAGATTTGATTTATGGCTGAGCATGTGGCTAATCTTTGACTATGTTCTGTGTGTGGATAAGAAAAATGTGTATTCTGAGGTTGATGGGTGGAGTGTTCTGTAGATGTCTATTAGGTCCAATTGGTCAAGTGTCAAATTTAACTCCACAATTTATTTGTTAGTTTTCTGCCTCGATGATCTAACATTGTCAGTAGGGTATTGAAGTCCCCCAGTATTACTGCCTGACTGTCTAAGTCTTTTCATATATCTGGAGGTAGTGGTTTTACAAATTTGGGTGCTCTAATGTTGAGTGTGTATATACTTAGAATAGTTAAATTTCCTTGTTAAATTGAAAATTTTATCATTATGTAATGACTTCCTTGTCCTTTTTTGTTAGTGATCGTTTAAAGTCTATTTTATCTGATATAAGAGTAGCAACCTCTGCTCTTTTTATCCATTTGCATGATAGATCTTTCTCCAATTCATTATTTGAAACTATGAATGTTGTTATCTGTGAGGTGAATTTTTTGAAGACAGCAGATGGATGGGTCTTGTTTATTTAACTGGCAACTCTGTGCCATTCACGTGGGGCATTTAAACTGTTTACATTCAAGGTTAATACTGATATGTACGGCTTTGACCCTATTGTGATGTTTTTAGCTGGTTGCTTTGTAGTTTCTATTATTTGGTTGCTTTATAGGGTCTGTTGGCTATTTACTTAAGTGTGGTTTTATGATAGCCAGTATCATTCTTTCATTCCCACGTTTAGAACCTTATATCTCTTGTAAGGCTAGTCTAGTGGTAACAAATTTTCTTTGTGCTTGTTTGCCTGGAAGATTTTATTTCTTTTTTCATATATGAACCTTAGTTTGGTGGGATATAAAATTCTTGCTTGGATTCTCTTCTGTTTAAAAATGCTGAAAATAGACCCATAGCATCTCCAGGCTCCTAAAATTTCTGCTGAGAAGTCTGCTCTTAGTCTGGTGGGGTTTCTTTTGTATGTAATCTGACTTTTTCTCTATCTGCCTTAAAGATTTTTTTCTTCAGTGTCAACCTTGGACAGTCTGATAACTATATTAGTTAGTGATGTTCATTTCATCTATTGTCTCGCAGATGTTTTCTGAATTTCTTGTATCTGGATATCTATCTCTCTTGCAAAATTAGAGAGATCTTTACTAATTTCTTCAAATATGTTTTCCTATTTGTTTACCTTTTTTCCCTTCTCGGGAATTTCAATAATTCATCGGTTTGGTTATTTTACAGAATTTCAAATTTCTCAAATATTATCTTTGTTTAAAATGTTTATTTATTTTTGTCTGTGAACAATTGATCTTCAAGTTCTAAAATTTTTCTGCTTTGTTCAGACTAATGATAAATCTTTCAATTGTATTTTGAAATTACTTAAGTTTTTTTTTTTTTTTTTTTTTTTTTTTTTTTTTTTTTTTTCAATTCTAGAAGCTCTGCTTGACTTCTGTTTCAGATTTTTATCTCTTCCTTCATTTCCTGGATTGGGGTAGAGGTTTATTTGTGTTGATTTTCTACCTTGTTTTAGATCTCATTGCACTTCCTTGCAATCCCTGCTTTGAATTCTTTATCTGTTATTTCTGAGTTTCCATTTTGGTTAGGAATCATTACTGGAGAGTTAGTAAGATCCTTTGGTGAATCCTACATTCATATCTTTCATGGTGCCAGAATTCTTGTGCTTGTTCCTTCTCGTCTAAAGACACCGGCACATCTCATTTTTGTAATTATTTTCATGCAAGTAGGATTTTTTCCCCTCCTTTCCCTATAATATTATTATTTCATTTTACTTTCCTTTTTTCTTTTTCCTTTTCCCAAGGTGGTGTGACTGTAGAGAATGCTGGGTAGGATATATTGGCTTTGATTCTATAACCCTATGCACTCCTTTTATCGGATTTTGTAGTGGGCTGTGCAGTTTGACTTACAAGCCAGTAGAGGGTGTTTATGGGTAACAGCTATCTGCAGCCAACATAGCTGGGTGTATACTTAATCTTCGTTTATTGGGTCTCAGAAGCTCTCTGTTACCTCAGGCAATGGGCTGATTCATGGAGTGCACAGTAGTCTGAGCTTCCTGCTCTCCCCTGGGACGTTTGAAAACCAAGATAAATGTGGTCAGATTAGGCAGGCCAACATACAGGTCCTCCAGTGGCAGGCACAATCGCCAGTGCTGAGGGAGAATCCAGAAGGCAGACACTAAGCAACCAGAGAGGACCCTAGACATGGGGCTGGGTAACCTCCTGGGCCCCAAGTTCTCTTTACAGAAGGTGGGGCAGCCTGAAATCTTAATCCAGGATAGTGAATGCTCCAGATATATGGATATTTGCCTGGGCATGAAGCAAAGAGGACCCCTCTGCTCCAACACACACACACACACACACACACACACACACACACACACACACACACACAGAGATCTTGGCACAGGAAGAGTGGGGTGGGTCAGGCTGGTGACTCAGGCAAGCATGTGCTCTGAATGCCTGAAGATCTGCTTGGGGGTGGGTCAGAGAGGGTCCCACTGCACCACAATCTATTTCCATGAAGGTTGGGGTAGCGTAAAAGCTGCTGGTTCAAGCAAGTGAGCCCTCCAAATGCCTGGAATTCTGCCTAGTCCTAGAGCAGAGAGGGCTCTACTGCACCATGCTCTCAGTGGAGTAGTCTGGGGTACCTAGCAATGACACATGCAGAGTGCTTTCAGGTCATCAAGTTGGACTTGTCTTCAAGGTTACTTGTCACTCAGAAGAAACCACGGCAGTAGCGGCTTTCCTACCACCACAGGCCTGTGAGAGGGAAGAACACAATTCCAGAGTTTCTACTCACGTGCTGTTCACAATTCTCACTGTTAAGGGCTCTCACTCACTCCAGAACAAGTGCTCCAATCTCTTGCCAAAGACAGAAATGTCCATACAGCCATACTGCCGGGTTGCCAAAAACAGATGACTTTGTATGAGCCCGGATGAAAAATGGCATCTTGCTGTCAGTCACAGATCTGGAAAAATGCCTGTAGCTTCTGGTGTCATTCCCTTTCAGTGCCTCCAAGCCTCTCCCCAAGTTAGCACCAGCACTTGGGAGAAAGCACTCTCCCTCAGCCTGGGTTGCTTGACTCTTTGGTGGAAAGGTAAGTCACAGAGGGAGGCTCTGTGTCTCTTTCACATATTGGAGTTTCACTCACTTTTATCAGCTAGTTGCTGTCATGGGAGCTGTTTGGCTGTGTTATCCTCCCTGGGATCTGGAGTGTCCATAATTTTAGTGTGCTCCCATTTTCCTTTTTGAATTAAAGCTCACAGAGTTAATGTTTATGCACTGTCTCGCTATTTCCAAGTAGCCGAGGCACACTAAAAACCTTAAATCCACCATCTTAGGGAAAAAAACCCATAAACACAAATAGTTTAAATTTACAGAAAAGTTGCAATCATAGTACAAAGATTTCCCATATGGACCATAACTAGTTTTCCCTATAGTTTCCCCTATTTTTTATTACTATGGTATATTTTTCACAAATAATGAATCAATCGTAATACATTAAGATAAACAAAAGTTTATACATTATTCAAATTTTTCAGTGTTACCTAATGTTCTCTTTTTCCTCTAGGATCTCATCCAGATACCACGTTATATTTAGTTGTCTTTCCTTAGGCTCCTCTAGACTGTGAGTTTCTCAGGTCTTCCTTGTTTTTTTTTTTTTTTTTTTTTTTTTTTTTTTTTTTTTTTTTTTTTAATGACCTTGACAATTTTGAGGAGTACTAGTCAGGTATTTAGTGGAAAGGTCATTGGCTGGAGTCTGTCTGATGTTTTTCTCAGTAGTAAACTGGAGTCGTGGGTTTTAGAAAAGAAGAACACAGAGGTAAACTGACATTCTCTTCTCCTTAAGTTTAAGCTGCATTCAAGGGTACAACTGCCCCACCCCCAAGCGGATCTCCAGGCATTCAGAGTACATGCTTGCCAGAACCAGCAGCCTGACCCACCCTACTCCTCCTGTGCAGAGATCCTGGTGAGTGTGCGTGTATGTCTGCATGTGGGGGGCCCTCTGCTCTATCACCAGGCAGATACTATCAACTTGAATTATCACAGATGATGCTAACTTCACATACGTGGCTGAGATATTGTTTGCCAGATTTTGGTAAACTTACTCTTCTTCTTAAGTTCCTCTTTTCAAACTGTAAAGTGTTTTCTGTTTGTTTGTTTATTTGTTTTTCTTCTTTTTCCATACTGCGCCTTTGGGAGATCACTATGTGCAGCCTAAAATTAAGGAGTGGGGAGTTCTGTTGCACCATAAATGCATGTACATAAATCACTCTGGATTCTTCGGTATGTGGTCTTTGAATATGAACTTATGGCTATTTGTTTTGCAGTTTGTGTTATAAACCAGTACTCCTTTATTTATTGCTATTTTTCTTTTCCAGCTTTGGCCATTGAGAGCTTTTTCAGTTGACTCCTGTGTTCCATTGACATACCCCCATTAATGTGTGTGACTGTGTGTGTGTGTGTGTGTGAGTGTGTGTGTGTTTGAAGCACTTTCTCCCTTTCTAGCACTATAAGATGTTCCACAGGCATCTTCTAACTTCCTTGCCTCAGCTGTAGAATCAATCATATCTCCAGGAAGTCCTGGTTCATTTTGTTGGAGAATGATGTTGGAAAGAAAGATCTGAGCACTTGGAGCATTCGTTGCCCCTGAGGAACCCTTGCTTCTAGGCCCTCTCAGCTAACAGAGGAAGGGAATATATGTGTATATAAAAAGTTTTATATATACCTATATCTATAAATATTTATATATGTATTCCTCTGTATTTGTTCTGTGTTTGTATTATACTGATTACACTGATATCTCCAACTAATTCACTACGTCATGCGTCATACAAGTTTTCTCCCCTTACTTATCTGAGCTTTTATAAAACTAATTATTAAAGTGTATAATCATATTATGGAACTGTGTTTTATACTTCAATATAGGGTGGTTGAAAGGGAAGTTTGTGACCATTTATTTGAAAATCTATCACTTAACAAATATAAAAACTGAGGCATAGAGTATAGTCTACATTCAAAATAAAATAGAGAATTTCATTTTACATATCTTTCAAATGACCTATAAGTAGAGCTTTTCTAAGAATAAGTTGAATATATTCTGCTCTCACCTAGGATAATGCCTCTTGTCATTGACTTCTCCTATGTTAAGTAAACATTTCTGTGTGTAGGAGAATCATGTTCACCTAGTTGCCACTCCTATCCTCCACTCCTCTGGAGCCTCTGAAAAGTCTACAAGTCCCAGCACCTTTACATTCAGGCAGGGAATGACAGTGACACTTCTAGGCTGAGGGTGGTGAGTGAAATCCCAGGTGACTTTGCTTCCTTAAGGGGAAGCAACAAGTATAACTTTTTTGTCTTGCTTTTGTTTATGTAATAAATAATAAATGGCAATTTATGTTAGCTTTCAGCCACTTTGAAATGTTCTATTTCAATTTTAGCTTAAAAAATCACACATTATACATAACTTTTTATTATTATTGCCATTAAATTAAATGGCATTTATAGTTGAGTGGTTGTAATTCTGGGTATATTGAGTGATTCTAGAAATAAATGACACATTTTGTAATGACAATTAAATGGTATTGAAAGAGAAAATACCTGCTAGTAGAAATAAGAAACATTTTGTGGGGGATAATTTTTTTTTTTCTTTTTTAGCACCTAGAAGGGTACAGTCTATATATCAATTTAGGAGAATTCCAGGGGAGTAATTTAATTCTGGTGGAAGACTGTCAGATGCAGTTGAAAATGGACATGGCTAAACTAGAGCTCATAAACTGGTGACAATAATTTTGAAGTGGATACATTTAGGCAAAATAAAAAGAGATTTTACACACACACACACACACAACACCATCATTATGTACCTAACTAGGACATTTTATATTTAAATTATATCATAGAAATAGTTGCTCAGAAAAGTTCACCTATCGATACCCCTGGAGAATGTGTAATTGCTTGAAATTAGCTTAAATTGTATTTTATAAAGTCTCAGTGGAAACTTAAATGTGTTGCTCAAACAATATTTTGTATTAAATATAGTTTCACATTTTTATTGTCATAAAAAGACTCTCGAGTCACTACGAGGTTTGATACTGAAAAGATGAAATAATACATATATTGATTCCTACTAGACAGCCGGAATCTGCAAGCTCCTGAAGAATAAATAAAATGACAAAAACTGAGCCTGGAGAAAGTAATGGAATGGTATTTGTTCTAACACAATCCTTTCAGACTATATCAGAATTTCCCAAAACAAATAAATTCTTTTCTGGAATGTTTCTGAAAATCAGAAGAAATTTTGGAATACTTTCAGTTTAAGTTTTATAGATACTAAAATTTAAAAATCAAATGTAATCAGTTCAAAAACAAACCTCTTTGAACACCGAGTATTCAGAGATGGAAAACGTCTGGCATCATATTTGAGGAGCGCACAGGCAGGGAAAGAACACAAAGACCAAGTGTAATCAGCACTCTACATTCTAATAGAGCCGGGTGTTCAGTACTAGGAATACAGGGATGTATTCGCACATCTCTGTTGATTACAAGGTCTGGTTACAAGGTGGCATGAGGGGAAGAAGATAGGCACAGATAAAACAGCAAGGTTTTATGCTCTCAGTTCATTGGTCAACAATTTAATACACAACTCTTAGACTCTCATTACACTAATCACTAAAATAATAAAGAATTGAGAATAAAGAACAAAAATGATTGTTGCCATAGTGCAGTCTTCCAGTGAGGACATGACCTTGTAGACACCTCACACTAAAATAGGATCTTAAAATTCAAGGCCCTCTGAAGACTCTACTTTTTAGAACAGAAGATTTCTTCTTGAGAAATTATATCACATTATATATTTGACTGAAATAAGAAATGTAAATAAAGGATACAATAGAAAACTAGAGACTATTTAGAGAAAAATGTTGGGCTTGAATTTGTTTCACTTAGGAAAACACAAAATGTCTCCATTACCCATTCAGATTGAAGACATAAGCTGTTCACCTATCACACTGATTTTATTTATGTATTTGAAATATTAGTAGAAGGAATTAATAAAATATAAGCAAAAGATAGCTGCAGCCTAAGAATTTGGCAGTGAAGGAAATTATATTTTTCCTTAAAAGGTAAAATAAGTATACAAGATGAGAAGAAATCATGAACATTACCAAACGGGAAAATAAGTTTTGATCCTTGAGAACAACTAAATGGATGAAAAGTATATGAACTCATATAAGTGGAAGAACAGAAGAGACAGTGGTCAACAAGAATAGTCCAGAGAGCAACCAAATAATTTTAAAGTGTGTTGTGTATATCTGCCCCCCATCACAGAGAGCAAGGCTTTAAGAGACTAATGACATTAAACATTTGAAATATGCAAGTGGCCTTCTTTGTTCCTGTTTGTGAATTTGAATTCCCATGAGTTGCCTTAAAAAAGTATTCTCAGCCCAGTCACTATGAGATAGTGATGTTTCTGGACAGTTATTTATCTCATTGTAAAGTATTAATATAAGGAAACTTTTTCGGCTTTTGTTCTGTTCTTTGGGAATATTTCATATCCCATGAAATGTTAACTTCAAGACAGTTACAGTTCAATGATAGACCTATCGAAAGAATTATAATTTATGTTTCTTAAAAGAATAACTTTTTGAAGTATTTGAGCAAAAGGTCACAAAAATGGCAAGCTGAACACCACCTCAAAGAAACCACAATTCATTTTGGTACCACTTATGTTAACCAGAGAGATGAGGAGAAAATGTTCTAGTAATAAAAAGGCACTATACCTAGGAAGGGGTAAACATAGGACATAAAACCTACGGATTCTTTTTTTTTTTTTTTTAATTATACTTTATGTTCTAGGGTACATGTGCACAACATGCAGGGTTGTTACATATGTATACATGTGCCATGTCGGTGTGCTGCACCCATCAACTCGTCATTTACATTAGGTATATCTCCTAATGCTATCCCTCCCCCCTCAACCCCCCGAAAATAGTCCACAGTGTGTGATGTTTCCCTTCCTGTGTCCACGTGATCTCATTGTTCAATTCCCACCTATGAGTGAGAACATGCGGTGTTTGGTTTTCCATTCTTGTGATAGTTTGCTGAGAATGATGATTTCCAGTTGCATACATGTCCCTAAAAAGGACACTAACTCATCCTTTTTTATGGCTGCATAGTATTCCATGGTGTATATGTGCCACATTTTCTTAATACAGTCTGTCACTGATGGACATTTGGGTTGATTAGAAGTATTTGCTATTGTGAATAGTACCGCAATAAACATACGTGTACATGTCTCTTTATAGCAGCATGATTTATAATCCTTTGGGTGTATACCCAGTACTGAGATGTCTGGGTCAAATGGTATTTCTAGTTCTAGATCCTTGAGGAATCACCACACTGTTTTTCACAATGGTTGAACTAGTTTACAATCCCACCAACAGTGTAAAAGTGTTCCTATTTCTCCACATCCTCCCCAGCACCTGTTGTCTCCTGACTTTTAATGATGGCCATTCTAACTGGTGTGAGATGGTATCTCATTGTGGTTTTGATTTGCATTTCTCAGAGGCCAGTGATGATGAGCATTTTTTCATGTGTCTGTTGGCTGCATAAACGTCTTCTTTTGAGAAGTGTCTGTTCATATCCTTCACCCACTTATTGATTGGGTTGTTTGCTTTTTTCTTTTAAGTTTGTCTGAGTTCTTTGTAGATTCTGAATATTAGGCCTTCTTCAGATGAGTAGATTGCAAAAATTTTCTCCCATTCTGTAGGTTGCCTGTTCACTCTGATGGTAGTTTCTTTTGCTATGCAGAAGCTCTTTAGTTTAATTAGATCCCATTTGTCAATTTTGGCTTTTGTTGCCATTGCTTTTTGTGTTTTAGACTTGAAGTCCCTTGTCCATGCCTATCTCCTGAATGGTATTGCCTAGGTTTTCTTCTAGGGTTTTTATGGTTTTAGGTCTAACATTTAAGTCTCTAATCCATCTTGAATTAATTTTTATATAAGGTGTAAGGAAGGGATCCAGTTTCAGCTTTCTACTTATGGCTAGCCATTTTTCCCAGCATCATTTATTAAATAGGGAATCCTTTCCCCATTTCTTGTTTTTGTCAGGTTTGTCAAAGATCAGATGATTGTAGCTGGGTGGTATTATTTCTGAGGACTCTGTTCTGTTCCATTGGTCAATATCTCTGTTGTGGTACCAGCACCATGCTGTTTTGGTTACTGCAGCCTTGTAGTATAGTTTGAAGTCAGGTAGCGTGATGCCTCCAGCTTTGTTCTTTTGACTTAGGATTGTCTTGGCAACGTGGGCTCTTTTTTGGTTCCATATGAACTTTAAAGTAGTTTTTTCCAATTCTGTGAAGAAAGTCATTGGTTGCTTAATGAGGAAGGCATTGAATCTATAAATAACCTTGGGCAGTATGGCCATTTTCACGATATTGATTCTTCCTATCCATGAGCATGGAATGTTCTTCCATCTGTTTGTGTCCTCTTTTATTTCATTGAGCAGTGGTTTGTAGTCTTCCTTGAAGAAGTCCTTCACATCCCTTGTAAGTTGGATTCCTAGGTATTTTATTCTTTTTGAAGCAATTGTGAATAGGAGTTCACTCATGATTTGGCTCTCTGTTTGTCTCTTATTGGTGTATTAGAATGCTTGTGATTTTTTCTCATTGATTTTGTATCCCGAGACTTTGCTGAATTTGCTTATGAGCTTAAAGAGATTTTGGGCTGAGACGATGGGGTTTTCTAAATACACAATCATGTCATCTGCAAACAGGGACAAGTTGACTTCCTCTTTTCCTAATTGAATACCCTTTATTTGTTTCTTTCTCTTGTCTGATTGCCCTGGCCAGAACTTCCAATACTATGTTGAATAGGAGAAAAGCTATGGATTCTTACTTCAATATCTATTCCAGGAGATGTTTGGATAGTAAGTATATTAGAACACTAAAATTCCTCCCAGCATTCCCATTAGACCTGTATTCAAGGTTTATTTCAAGTTCAGGTATACAAATAAAGCCCTTGGGTCCTCTGTGATCACAGAGAAAGTAGGAGATGGGGGTTTTGGAGAAAGCTTCCCATGAGCTGAGCATGGGCTGGGCCATTTCTTCATTCCCCTGGTATTTAGATTGCCCTTAGTAGGCCAGTCTGCTGTGCACTGAGATACACTACGTGGAGCTGTACTTCTGTGAGACTATTACTGTCTCTTAAACTAAGAGCTCTGCAAACAGTCTTCAACAGATAAAGTGAATGGAGTTGTTTGTTTTTTTTCTTGTGTATTTGTTTGAGTTCTTTGTAGATTCTGGATATTAGCACTTTGTCAGATGAGTAGATTGCAAAAATTTTCTCCCATTCTGTAGGCTGCCTGTTCACTCTGATGGTAGTTTCTTTTGCTGTGCAGAAGCTCTTTAGTTTAATTAGATCCCATTTGTCAATTTCGGCTTTTGCTGCCGTTGCGTTTGGTGTTTTAGACATGAAGTCCTTGCCCATGCCTATGTCCTGAATGGTACCACCTAGATTTTCTTCTAGGGTTTTTATGGTATTAGGTCTAACATTTAAGTCTCTAATCCATCTTGAATTAATCTTCATATAAGGAGTAAGGAAAGGATCCAGTTTCAGCTTTCTACTTATGGCTAGCCAATTTTCCCAGCACCATTTATTAAATAGGGAATCCTTTCCCCATTTCTTGTTTCTCTCAGGTTTGTCAAAGATCAGATGGCTGTAGATGTGTGGTATTATTTCTGAGGACTCTGTTCTGTTCCATTGGTCTATAGCTCTGTTTTGGTACCAGTACCATGCTGTTTTGGTTACTGTAGCCTTGTAGTATAGTTTGAAGTCAGGTAGCATGACGCCTCCAGCTTTGTCCTTTTGACTTAGGATTGTCTTGGCAATGCGGGCTCCTTTTTGGTTCCATATGAACTTTAAAGCAGTTTTTTCCAATTCTGTGAAGAAACTCATTGGTAGCTTGATGGGGATGGCATTGAATCTATAAATAACCTTGGGGAGTATGGCCATTTTCACGATATTGATTCTTCCTATCCATGAGCATGGTATGTTCTTCCATTTGTTTGTGTCCTCTTTTATTTCACTGAGCAGTAGTTTGTAGTTCTCCTTGAAGAGGTCCTTTACATGCCTTGTGGAATGTAGAATGGAATGCTTAGAAAGGAAGTTCTATGGACTGCTGTTGCCATTCTCAGTGGAATTAGGCAGGACAGCAATGTCTGGAGGTCTGAGCATGGCCTGAAGTGATAACCCACTCTCTGAGCTTGCCTTACCACTCCTCATTCTCTGGTCTGTGGTAATCTGCGACTACGCTGAATTTCCTTTGTTTGATTAGATTGAAAAAAAGAGAGGGACAATATACAATTAACAGTAAAAATAATGATTTTAAATGATTTGAAATAATTATTTAAAATTGGATAATTGTAAAGCTGTTAGTAATAAACTTAAAATTACCCAGCACCTGATAGCTTCAGAGCTGGAAGGGCCTTTTGAGAGCTATTTAGTTCAAACCTCTTATTTCACAGATGAGAAATTAGATCTCCAGTTGCTGAAGGTTGAAAGAGAAGATATGGGAAAAGAAAGTTCATTCATAATTGAACAAATGGAATTGGAGTTTCTAGTAAGATGTCTGGTGGGAAATATTAATTAGGCATTAGGAAATTTGATAACAGAACCAGGATTCTTTTCCTATATAGTATTTATTTTGGAACAATTTTGTCTTCCAAAATATTATGGCTCTGGTAAGTATCACACGTTTGTTCCACCAAGAAGGGTTATATTTCTCTATCTATTGAGAACAAAGAAGTTAAACTAACATTACTCCAAAATTTTCTACCAAGTCCTTTCTCTCCAGGATTATGTTTATGAGCATGTGGCAATTCTAGCTTCCCTGGGACTTCCTTTACTCTGTGACTCTCTAGAACTTCTGAACACAGTTCTTTTTGTAGTAGCCACATCCTCTATGTGGGTGCCTGTGGTCTGTGAATGCAGAACATGCTGTGGGCCTCAAACTTCAAACACAAACTTGCAGATGTGTTTCAATATGCATGACTGGGGTGAAAAAGTCAATTACAACATAGGAGGAAGGTTAAAACCACATATTTGTCCCTTTCTCATTTGTTCAAGTAAGAAAAATGTATCCTAAAATGAAGCACACTGGAAGCTTCTTTTATGGAAATGTCCTGGCTTCAAGTCCTATTTTGTTGGGAAAGTGTCATTGTTTTAAAACCTAATGATTATCAATTCTGGTTTCCCATTAGAATCACTAAAGTTGTTTATTTCTTTGATTGTTTGTTTTGTTAAATACAAATGTCAGACTTGTCATCAGACAAATGAAATTAGTATCTTTGAGGAGGTAGACCAAGTAATTGAAGTTTAAAAAAAAAAAAAAACTTGTCAGGTGATTCTAAGTATTCTAAGTATAACCAGGTTGAGAAACATGGTGCTAATTGCTGTGTAGTATTCTCCATCCACTTTTTCTGAAAACCTACTCCACTCACTGTGACTGCTCCCAGTTTGGGTTCCAAATTCACAAGTGACAAAAATTACTTGGGACTGAGACTGGGCTGGATGATAGGCTTAGCAATATAGTAAGTGGTAGTTACTTTTGGCAGTACAATTCCTGAGATCACGGAGGGATTTTGATGCTCTAGGCAACACAGTACAGTTCATCTTATACAGAGGATACCAAACAAAAACCCTCTGAACTCTTTCAACTAGCCATAGACACCAATCAGCAAAGATTACAAGCAAATTTTCATATTATTTAGGTCTTCCAATTGGTAAACACTAGAATGCTTTGAGAGCCAGGCATATAATACGCATTTCAGAATTGAACCTGTGTAAAGCAACAAGGAGTCAGGATACCCGTAGTGACCAGAAGGAAAGTGTCATATTCACACAACCCCGCCCCCACAAAACAGTAGACTTTTTTGGAGTTTGTCTACCATTATTAGCTAGAGACGTGTTCTTTTCTTTATTTTTTTAAATCCACATCTTCTTGTACTCATAAATTGTGCTCCCTTAGTTCTGTGGGGAATAGTACACAGAACCACTGTGAAGCCAGATAGCTTTCACTGGCTACTACCTAAAGACACATTGAAAATTTTCCATTGCCTTTCCCAAGGGTTCCATTAATTTTTTGGCCAGTGGGCTTTTTTATTTTTATTTTATTTATTTATTTATTTATTTATTTATTTATTTATTTATTTAGACGGAGTCTTGCTGTGTTACCAGGCTGGAGTGCAGTGGCGCAATCTCGGCTCACTGCAACCTCCACTTCCCGGGTTCAGGCGATTCTCCTGACTCAACCTCCAAAGTAGCTGGGCCTACAGGTGCACGCCACCAAACCTGGCTAATTTTTGTATTTTTAGTACAGACGGGGTTTCACCATATTGGCCAGGATCGTCTTGATCTCTTGACCTTGTGATCCACCTGCCTCAGCTTCCCAAAGTGCTGGGATTACAGGTGTGAGCCACCGTGCCCAGCCCCAGTGGTCATTTGTATTTCCACTCTCTGTCTAATAGGGATCTGAAAAGGATAGGAAGGAAATTTTGTCTGTTTATTTTGTGGTTCTTCTATGCCCACTGAAGGTAAATTGCTCCCAAATCCAGGCTCAATCAGCTACAACAGAAGCTCACACAATCACCAAAGTATGGACACAAATTACAATATTTTAAATTTTACATCTTCAAATACAGCATGAGGTAATGATATTTATCAGGACATCTTTTAAAGGATTTTCTATGTAGTATTTCAAAAGAAGACAAAGCAATTGCAGGAGAAAAAAAATTTGAACATACTTTTCTTATCTTTCCCAATAGAATGTAGGGACTGTGAAGACAGGAGACATGCTTTACTGTATGTGTGTAATAGGTAGTGCTTATATAATGCTGAACACATTGCAGGCACCCAAGAAGCATTAGTTTGATTACATGTAATTCTACATTCTGCATTATATATATATATATATAAAGCCTATAAGGCATCATCTGTCACTGGGCTACAATAGATACCAGACTGGTTTCCTTTGCATCTTGACAAAGACTGGAAAGATATTCCTTTCAGTACTAATGAACACTACTATAATAGTGCTGCATGGCTTGCTAGGAGGGACATAGCAACATAGGGACCCTGGAGAGGAAAACTTGAGCTTTAGGTACACTAATGTAAGAGGCTGCATTATCATGTTCATTTACTGTTTGTTGTTTGCCTGTTTTTTGTTTTTGCTGGAAATATTTTGAGACCATTTTTTAGGTGTTGCTCTGGAAATTCTTGGGCTCCAAGTACCCCTCATTAATGTACCACTGCCTATGAGTCCTCAGAAATCACTGTGGCTAAGCAGGGACCACATGTCAACAAGAAAAAATATTCCTACAAATTCAGTTGTTCATTCAAAAATTTTATTGAGATTCTACTCTGTGCATGCGTTATTCAGGAAACTTGGGGCAGAATAAAGAACAGAGCAGACATAAATCTCTTCCCTCATTGTGTTTCCATTCTGGTGAATAGAATTCTTTTCAAGTATAGTTAAATATTGATGAATACTAACCAATTAGTGTAGTTGACAAAATGTTGATAAACATTTTGCAGATGTTTACTGGGATATCAATTAATTTAACTGTTGCAGTTTTCCTTTAGCATTTTAAATCACATACATATATAAGTACATATATACATACACACATGCACATACACATACTAAATATATTTATATAAATATGTTCCCTACAAATAAAAAGTGTGAGTATAATTGTTTTCCTATTTTTACCTTTCTTGAGCCCATGACAAGCTCAAGTTTCTAGGCCCTCTTTCTAGTACATAAAAATGGTATAGCTGTTCTGGCCTAAGTTCAGTGTACTGAATTAGAGAAATGTTCATTGGCTCAGTGCTAAAAATAGTGCACAAAACATAATAAAAAATGCCAAATAAAACCTGTGATATGCAAACCTTCAGTACTAAAATGGTGCAGAATACATATCGGTAATTCACATTAAGATTTCCATCAAAGACCAAAGCTTTTAAACTTTCAGGATATTTGAGGTCAGTTAAGCTCTGATATCAGGATATCACTATAATTTTTAGGAAACCCTCAATATTTTATTCTTCACTTCTGATCTTTTCCAAGAACTACAAAAACACATCAGTAACCTTTTGTCAAGGCATTGGTCTCCTGCAAGCATTCCAGGGGTGGATCATGACAACCACAGCTTCATTTCTTGGTGCTTAAAGCAACAACAAATTCTATAGATATGTTCTAGGGCCGAAGGCCTCCACAGAATAACTGACAGTGTGCCCGTGATTTATTGATTTTTTATTTTTTATTTTTATTTTTATTTTTTTGAGATGCAGTCTTGCTCTGTCGCTAGGCTGGAGTGCAGTGGTATGATCTCAGCTCACTGCAACCTCCACCTCCCAGGTTCAAGAGATTCTGCTGCCTCAACCTCCTGAGTAGCTGGGACCACAGGCACGTGTCACCATACCCAGCTAATTTTTTTTGTATTTTTAGTAGAGACAGGGTCTCACCATGTTGGCCAGGAGGGTCTTGATCTCTTGACCACGAGATCCACCCGCCTCCGCCTCCCAAAGTGCTAGGATTACAGGCATGATCCACAGTGCCACATTTCTATCACCAGATGTAATCTTTTACTTCAGATAATTATTGCAGCATTCAAACTATTTTTGTACAAAACGTTGATAATTTTTATTTTTTTTAATTGTACTTTAAGTTCTAGGGTACATGTACACAATGTACAGGGTTGTTACATATGTATACATGTCCCATGTTGGTGTGCTGCATCCAGTAAGTCATCATTTACATTAAGTGTATCTCCTAATGCTATCCCTCCCCACTACCCCCACCCCACAACAGGCTCCAGTGTGTGATGTTCCCCTTCCTTTGTCCAAGTGTTCTCATTGTTCAGTTCCCACCTATAAGTGAGAACATGCAGTGTTTGGTATTTTGTCCTTGTGATACTTTGCTGAGAGTGATGGTTTCCAGCTTCATCCATGTCCCTACAAAGGACACTAACTCATCCTTTTTTTATGGCTGCATAGTAGTCCATGGTATATATGTGTCACATTTTCTTAATCCAGTCTATCATTGGTGGACATTTGGGTTAGTGCCAAGACTTTGCTATTGTGAATAGTGCCACAGTAAACATACATGTGCGTGTGTCTTTATAGCAGCATGATTTATAATCCTTTGGGTATATACCCAGTACTGGGATGTCTGGGTCAAATGGTATTTCTAGTTCTAGATCCTTGAGGAATGGCCACACTGTCTTCCACAATGGTTGAACTAGTTTAGAGTCCCACCAACAGTGTAAAAGTGTTCCTATTTCTCCACATCCTCTCCAGCACCTGTTGTTTCCTGACTTTTTAATGATGGCCATTCTAACTGGTGTGAGATGGTATCTCATTGTGGTTTTGATTTGCATTTCTCTGATGGTCAGTGATGATGAGCATTTTTTCATGTGTCTGTTGGCTGCATAAACGTCTTCTTTTGAGAAGTGTCTGCTCATATCCTTCACCCACTTATTGATTGGGTTGTTTGCTTTTTTCTTTTAAGTTTGTTTGAGTTCTTTGTAGATTTTGGATATTAGCCCTTTGTCAGATGAGTAGATTGCAAAAATTTTCTCCCATTCTGTAGGTTGCCTGTTCACTCTGATGGTAGTTTCTTTTGCTATGCAGAAGCTCTTTAGTTTAATTAGATCCCATTTGTCAATTTTGGCTTTTGTTGCCATTGCTTTTGGTGTTTTAGACACCAAGTCCTTGCCCATGCCTACCTCCTGAATGGTATTGCCTAGGTTTTCTTCTAGGGTTTTTATGGTTTGAGGTCTAACACGTAAGTCTTTAATCCATCTTGAATTAATTTTTGTATAAGGTGTAAGGAAGGGATACAGTTTCAGCTTTCTACATATGGTTAACCAGCTTTCCCAGCACCATTTATTAAATACAGAATCCTTTCCCCATTTCTTGTTTCTCTCAGGTTTGTCAAAGATCAAATGGTTGTAGCTGTGTGGCATTATTTCTGAGGGCTCTATTCAGTTCCATTGCTGTATCTCTGTTTTGGTACCTGTACCACACTGTATTGCTTACTGTAGTCTTGTAGTATAGTTTGAAGTCAGGTAGTGTGATGCCTCCAGCTTTGTTCTTTTGGCTTAGGATTGTCTTGGCAATGAGGGCTCTTTTTTGGTTCCATATGAACTTTAAAGCAGTTTTTTTTTTCCGATTCTGCGAAGAAAGTCATTTGTAGCTTAATGGGGAAGGCATTGAATCTATAAATTACCTTGGGCAGTATGGCCATTTTCATGATATTGATTCTTCCTATCCATGAGCATGGAATGTTCTTCCATTTGTTTGTGTCCTCTTTTATTTCATTGAACAGTGGTTTGTAGTTCTCCTTGAAGAAATTCTTCACATCCCTTGCAAGTTGGATTCCTAGGTATTTCATCCTCTTTGAAGTAATTGTGAATGGGAGTTCACTCATGATTTGGCTCTCTGTTTGTCTGTTATTGGTGTATAAGAATGCTTGTGATTTTTTCTCATTGATTTTGTATCCCAAGACTTTGTCGAAGTTGCTTATCAGCTTAAGGAGATTTTGGACTGAGAATATGGGATTTTCTAAATATACAATCATGTCAACTGCAAACAGGGACAATTTGACTTCCTCTTTTCCTAATTGAATACCCTTTATTTCTTTCTCCTGCCTGATTACCCTGACCAGAACATCCAACACTATGTTGAATAGGAGTGGTGAGAGAGGGCATCCCTGTCTTGTGCCAGTTTTCAAAAGGAATGCTTCCAGTTTTTGCCCATTCGTTATGATATTGGATGTGGGTTTGTCATAAATAGTTCTTATTATTTTGAGATACGTCCCATCAATACCTAATTTACTGAGAGTTTTTAGCATGAAGGGCTGTTGAATTTTGTCAAAGGCTTTTTCTGCATCTATTGAGATAATCATGTGGTTTTTTTTCTTTGGTTCTGTTTATATGCTGGGTTACGTTTATTGATTTGTGTTTGTTGAACCAGCCCTGCATCCCAGGGATGAACCCCACTTGATCATGGTGGATAAGCTTTTTGGTATGCTGCTGGATTCAGTTTGCCAGTGTTTTATTGAGGATTTTTGCATCGATGTTCATCAGGGATATTGGTCTAAGATTCTCTTCTTTGTTGTGTCTCTGCCAGGCTGTGGTGTCAGGATGATGCTGGCCTCATAAAATGAGTTAGGGAGGATTCCCTCTTTTTCTGTTGATTGGAATAGTTTCAGAAGGAATGGTACCAGCTCCTACTTGTACCTTTGGTAGAATTCGGCTGTGAATTCGTCTGGTCCTGGACTTCCTTTGGTTGGTAGGCTATTAATGATTGCCTCAATTTCATAGCCTGTTATTGGTCTATTCAGGGATTCACCTTCTTTCTGGTTTAGTCTTGGGAGGGTGTATGTGTCCAGGAATTTATCCATTTCTTCTAGATTTTCTAGTTTATTTGTGTAGAGGTGTTTATAGTATTCTCTGATGGTAGTTTGTATTTTTGTGGGATCGGTGGTGATATCTCCTTTTTCAGTTTTTATTGCATATATTTGATTCTTCTTTCTTTTCTTCTTTATTAGTCTTGCTAGTGGTCTATCAATTTTGTTGATATTTTCAAAATGCCGGCTCCTGGATTCACTGATGTTTTGAAGGGTTTTTTGTATCTCTGTCTCCTTCAGTTCTACTCTGATCTTAGTTATTTCTTGCCTTCTGCTAGCTTTTGAATGTGTTTGCTCTTGCTTCTCTAGTTCTTTTAATTGTGATGTTAGGGTGTCACTTGTAGATCTTTCCTGCTTTCTCTTGTGGGGATTTAGTGCTATAAATTTCCCTGTACACACTGCTTTAAATGTATCCCAGAGATTCTGGTATGTTATGTCTTTGTTCTCATTGGTTTCAAAGAACATCTTTATTTCTGCCTTCATTTCATTATGTACGCAGTAGTCATTCAGGAGCAGGTTGTTCACTTTCCATGTAGCTGATCGTTTTTGAGTGCATTTCTTAATCCTGGGTTCTAGTTTGGTTGCACTGTGTTCTGAGAGGCAGTTTGTTACAGTTTCTGTTCTTTTACACTTTGCAGAGGAGTGTTTTACTTCCAACTATGTGGTCAATTTTGGAATAAATGCAGTGTGGTGCTGAGAAGAATGTATATTCTGTTGATTGGTGGTGAAGAGTTCTGTAGATGTCTATTAGGTCTGCTTGGTGCAGAGATGAGTTCAATTTCTGGATATCCTTGTTAACTTTCTGTCTCGTTGATCTGTCTAATGTTGACAGTGGGGTGTTGAAGTCTTCCATTATTATTGTATGGGAGTCTAAGTCTCTTTGTAGGTCTCTAAGGACTTACTTTATGAGTCTGGGTGCTCCTGTATTGGGTGCATATATATTTAGGATAGTTAGCTCTTCTTGTTGAATTGATCTCTTTACCATTATGTAATGGCCTTCTTTGTCTCTTTTGATCTTTGTTGGTTTAAAGTCTGTTTTATCAGAGACTAGGATTGCAACCCCTGCTTTTTTTTTTGTTTTCTATTTGCTTGGTAGATCTTCCTTCATCCCTTTATTTTGAGCCTATGTGTGTCTCTGCATGTGAGATGGGTCTCCTGAATACAGCACGCTGATGGGTCTTGATTGTTTATCCAATTTGCCAGTCTGTGTCTTTTAATTGGAGCATTCAGACTATTTACATTTCAGGTTAATATTTTTATGTGTCAATTTGATCCTATCGTTATGCTGTTAGCTGTTTATTTTGCTTGTTAGTTGATGCAGTTCCTTCCTACATTGATGGTCTTTACCATTTGGCATGTTTTTGCAGTGGCTGGTACCAGTTGTTCCTTTCCATGTTTAGTGCTTCCTTTAAGAACTGAATCTCTCCTTAGATTTTCCTCTTTTATGATAAGAAGATACTTGGAGCAACTTTATTTTTTTCAAAATTCAGCTCAGAGTTAACAATGTCCCTGAATTATGTGTTCTGTTTCTTTTTACTTGAGGTTTAAAAGATCATTTGCATCCTTACAGTGTAAATGACCCTAGAATATCAGCCCCCATGAATATAGGCTTATGTTCAAACTCATATTCAACATAAAAGCATTAGAAATTCTAGTAATTTTTAGTCAATGTTCTGCATCATCACATCCAAAAAAAGATGTTACCAGGAAAAATATTGATTTAATTTTACCTTATTTTCATCAGACTAATGCTAATAGCTGGTGTATAATACGAAAAACTCTTTTTACTTTGAAATCAATTTCATCTTTTACTTTCTCATTTTAACAATTATACATACATATAACAGAAATTGTGCAGAAATAGCAGCAACATCACCAAAAAATCACCCCTAGCCCCACACTACAGGAATACCCAATATAAATACATTTATATTCTATTATTTTCATATAATAAATATTTGAGTTTTTAAAGAGCTTAAAACACGCTATAGCTAAGATTTTGTAGTCTGCATTTAGTAAATTAATGTTTAATCTTTAAAATTTTCTGCAGGACTGACTTCTAAATATTGTCTTTTAGATTTTGCCTTATACCTGAGGAAGAGAGTGAGACAGAGTAACATATACATAGAACAACAAGGATGGTCGTGTGAAAGAAAAATCAAAGGAACAGTGTGACAGAAAGACAGTAAAGCTGGCACTCCAACTGCTGGAGCTACTCCTGTCTGTCCTGTCAATACCAGCTGTGCTATTCCTTCTTACTCCATCAAATCATAAAATAAATAAAAGAAAAACTTATGTGCTTGCAATGAACAGACTCTAAAAGGACCTTCAATTATACTAACCTTTTTGTATTCATATTCTTGTGTATTGCCCTTCCTTTGAGTGTGAGTGGGACCTGTAAGTTGCTTCTAACCAGTGGGATGTGGCAGAAGTAATGAAATGTCACTTATACAATTACATTATATGAGAAATGGTAACTGTCTTGCAAAGAGATTTCCTCCCTTGCTGGCTTGGATAAAGCAGGTGGCAATGTTGAGGTGTTCCACGTGGCAAGAAACTGAGAGTAGCCTCCAGGTGACAGGCAGAAAGAAACTGAGTCCCTCAATCTAACAGCCTTTGAGGAACTAAATACTGCCAGCAACCACATGAACTTAGAAACTGATATTTCCTCATTCAGACCTTCAGATGAGAACTCAATCCTTTCTATCACTATGATGGCAACCTTGGAGAGGACACAACTAAGCTATGCCTGGGCTCCTGATCCACAGAAACTGTGAGATAATAAATGCAAACTGCTTTAAACTGTTAGATGTGTGGCAATACTGTTATGCAGTAATAAACAACTAATATGGGGCTATTAACTATGTTTTGACACTGTGCTAAAGGTATAGAATTAAGCAAATATTCTATAATGTAAGGGATTTCCCATTTCCTTGTTATGCAAATAATTTAAAACAATATAAGTTATAAAATTTAGTTGGTGCAAAGATCTGGTGAGGAAAATAAACAACAGGAAAAATTATTTTGTTTGCAGAAATTAAGGATGCCTTCAAAGAGAAGATAGATCTTGAAGAATAAATAAAGGTCAAATGGAAAAAGAAGGGTGCGAAGGAACTTAGGGGTATAAGTCAAATGAAAATGGACTGATGTGAGATCAATTTCTCTTATGTATGGAAAAAAAATCAATAAGCAAAGTGGTGTCTATGGAAGAACACTTGTGGCAGCAGGGAATGAGAAATTGTACCTCTTGAAGAATATCATTTTATTAGATCAGCATTAGGCACATTTTTTCATTGTTTTTCCCTTTTCCTCAGCTCTTCTGTACATCTCCCAACCATCAAACATTCACATGTGTGTGAGCACATATACACAAGCACAGTAACAGCTGGCTTTGTGATTTAGAAACACACTGACTTTCCTCTACTCTTTTGAATGTGTAGAATATAAAGTATGAGTTTTCCAGGGAACTATTATAATGCCTGGGATAGGTGGAGTATGCAACACTCGGGAATTGTGACAAGAGATAGGTTTCAGATGGGAATTTCTCTTCCTCAATTTCTAGAAGATTGGACTCATTCTATAGAAATTAGAAAGCCAAGCCTTGGTAACTAACTAGAAAATGTTTCCTAGTC
Organism: Rhinopithecus roxellana; assembly: GCF_007565055.1. Classification (NCBI taxonomy): domain Eukaryota; kingdom Metazoa; phylum Chordata; class Mammalia; order Primates; family Cercopithecidae; genus Rhinopithecus; species Rhinopithecus roxellana. The sequence continues at coordinate 89,188,134 of NC_044552.1, read as the reverse complement.
TTATCAATATGTTTATATTTATATATTTTTAACATTTTAACAGCTTTATTAAGAAAAGCAATGGTAGAAGACCTTATTAGATTGACAATGAGAAAGACTATTCTGTAAGCTTTTATTAAAAGTTCTTCAATTGAACCTTTATAATGTTAATGAATTAGTGTCATTTATTTACATTTCTTTTTCTTTTTAGAGATTTGTTTCCATACATAAGCCTTGTCTAATGCAAATTTTCACTTACAGAGGGGTTACTTTTCTTTTTGATAGCAAGGGTTATTTTTCATTTTAATGTTCTCTTCTTGATAGCAACCGTGGCTTATCAAGCCAATAATAAACTTCAGGTTATGGGAAAAAATTTATTTCTTTGACTTATGTTTATTTCATAAGTAAAGAGTGAGAAGGCCGGGGTCGGTGGCTCACATCCATAATCCCAGTACTTTTGGAGGCCAAGGTGGGCAGATCACTTGAAGTCAGGAGTTCGAGACCAGCCTGGCCAATATGGTGAAACTCCGTCACTACTAAAAACACAAAAATTAGTCAGGTGTGGTGGCAGGTGCCTGTAGTCCCAGCTACTCAGGAGGCCGAGGTAGGAGAATTGTTTGACCCCAGGGTACGGAGTTTGCAGTGAGCTGAGGTTGTGCCACTGCACTCTACCCTGGGCAACAGAGAGAGACTCCATCTCAAAAAAAAAAAGAAAAAAAAAGTGAGAAAATCTTTTATCAGTGGAAGTGTCTTAGTCTTGAAGAACAAAACTATTTGAAATTTAAAACTAGAGCAAATGAATTAATGTTTACTTTTTTTATGGTGAATTTTTTGGTGGTCTTTTAATTAACATACACTATTTATAATTCAAATTTTGAGGAATTACCTTCTTAAGCAATACATTCAACAAATTCATAGGAAGACTTGAATTACATTGTTTATACATTTTACCCTGGTGCATTAATAAACACAATTTAAAATCATATGTTTCTTTAAGCATTTAAAGAAAATTATTAGAAAATGAGACTTGTCAATAGATGCATTTCCTTATTTGTCAGCCTGTCTTAGAAGAATACTCCTTAGAAGGACTGGAGGTGTGAATTTTTTCAGTGAGAAAAACATACAAAGAATCTTTGTTTCTGGTCCTTCATCTAAGTGACATTTCACTACATATCTTTTTGCCTCATATTAACTATGTAATCAACTGACTTTATGATTTAGAAAACAATGAAATACCTGTTTTCAGTAAGTATCTTTCTGTAAGAACTATACACCCCAACAGTAATGATTCTATTCCATCACTTTCCCCACCACCATGCCTACAGTTGATTGAACCAGTTAAGGATGTCTACTCCCAGCTAGACCAATCATTGTTCAATTTGAAATTTGGCATAAAGACTAAGAAAATTTGTATTTAATCTGGTTTGATCAAGAAAATAAAGAAACCAAACTTAGGAAACAAAGGATTTTCATCTGCGTAGGAAGAATCACAGAAAACAAGCATGCAAGGAAAGAAGAATGAATCAGACATGGAGAGATAAAAGGTCCATGAAATGGTAAAAGCTTCATCAAATCCATTTACTTATTTTGCTTAAACTCACTTCAGTTTAGCCAGAGACGTTTCAACCAGTGCAACTCCACCTTGAATAGGGGCTGAGTAAAATAAGGGTGAGACCTACTGGGCTGCCTCTGCAAATGGTTAGACATTCTAAGTCACAGGATGAGATAGGAGGTTGGCACAAGATACGGGTCGTAAAGACCTTGCTGATAAAACAGTGTGCAGTAAAGAAGCCAGATGGCGACCAGAGTAAACCCTGATAGTCCTACTGCTATGCTCCCACCAGCACCATGACTGTTTACAAATGTCATGGCAATGTCAGGAAGTTTCCCTATATGTCTAAAAGGAGAGGCATGAATAGTCCACCCATTGTTTAGCATTTAATCAAGAAATAACCATAAAAATGGGCAACCAGCAGCCCTCGGGGCTGCCCTGCCCATAAAGTAGCCATCCTTTATTCCTTTACTTTCTTAATAAATTTGCTTTTAGTTTATTCTACAGACTTGCCCAAGAATTACTTATTGCACTAGATCCAAGAACTCTTTCTTGGAGTCTGGTTCTGGACCCTTTTCCGGTAACAGTTTCTTTCTGTTATTTGCAATTCAAATAGTCATAACTGAGGTATTTCCTCATTCTTCTTCCAGTAGAAACAAAATGTTTTCATATTGGAAAAATTAATAGAATAAATTTTTCAGAAACTAAATGGAAAACTCAATATATATTCCTAATACTATAGACAGATGAGAGAGAGAGAGAGACAAAGAGTGAATCCCCAAAATCTGAGACAGGTCTCAATTTAGGAAGATTATTTTGCCAGAGTTAAGGAAGCATGCCCGAGGCACAGCCTCAGGAGGTCCTGATGACATGTGCCCAAGATGGTTGGAGCACAGCTTGGTTTTGCACATTTTAGGGAGACATGAGACATCAATCAGTATATGTAGGATGAATGTTGGTTTGGTGCTTAAAGATGGGGCAACTGGAAGCAAAGGTGGGACAATTCAAAATAGGGAAGGGGCTTCCATATCACAGGTGTATAAGAGAAAAATAGTTGCTCTCTTTTGAATTTCTGATTAGCTTTTCCAAAGGAGGCAATCAGATATGCATTTATCACACTGAGAAGAGGAATGACTTTGAATAGAACGGGAGGCAGGTTTGCCCTAAGCAGTTACCAGCTTGACTTTTCCCTTTAGCTTAGTGATTTTGGGGCCCCAAGATTTATCAGATAGGTTAATTTGAGACACTGCTGTGGGATCATACCCTCATTTTTGGTTGAGTTACACAATATTTTATTGCACATATATTTTGGTCAGAAGGGAGACACAGTAATGAGAAAAATATTTCTGTCTTTCAGAAGCTAAATGTAGCAGAGAACATATATGACTGAAGAGAAATATTTAAGTGTTTGTCCTTGATTTTTTAATGAAATTGTAATTGCAATTTTGTAATTTGGGATAACACGTGGAACGAGTTAAGAATGGAGGTGGGCTGTCCTAGGGAGAGTCTTAAAAGGAGATTTATCAGGGCTACCACCTTGCTCTAAATTATTCAGTAAGAGGAGCATTTAGTATATTTCTATGCCTCAGAAATGTTTTGAGCATAAATGAAATAACACATATGAAGGTTCTACATTGGAAAAAGGCAGTGCTGTGTGTTTGTAAGTAGGGGAGAGATCTAGAATTCAGTTTCAGGGACTGCTTTTCATGGGCTTAACCGGGATTAGTATTAATTATAGATATAATTTTGTATCCTATTGTTGGGCTATGAAAGCTAGCAAATAAACAAAATCGATGTCACAGGTAGAAATGATTTACACTTGTAATTGACACATACTTTGGATAACCTGCAATTTGACAGGGAAAACAACTTATTCATAAACCTGTGGGCAGTATAATTTTATAATAGGCTGAATGCATTAACATGGAAGTGAAAAAATTCTCTCTGAATTTTAAAAGTTATAATTCAAAAGAATTCACAGTGCCTATGAACAATAGTATTTTCTGTATAACACCCACTTTGTCCTCAGCCTCATATTAAATGTGATACAGCAAAAAAGCAGTCTGCTTTCTCCTTTAGGGCATTTTTCCATCAGTGAGGCACAAGCATTACACAAATCCCTCTCTTCTTTTGCAAAATGAGCTGGATAAAACTGACAAATAGATTTGCTCTTCTATATATTGACTCACTTGTTTGTTGGCATAAGGTAATGTTCAGAGTTACACCCATCTCACCTAAGTTAGGCACATGAATATATAACAGAGAGTGGAATTGGCTTCAAGCATGTGAAGAGAGACAACAATAAAAAGAAGTGAAGAACGAGCCACCTAGAAGGTCCAGGAAGGAGAGTAGGAGGGAGTAAATGTAGCCATGAGCAAAGCTTTTATTAGTGAAGCATAAATAGGAATGTGGGCATATTATGGAATATCTGCATGTCATGGCAATGAGGCAGATTAATGAAGGCTCTACAACCTAGAAGCAATTAAATTTGCTAGGGAGTTTGAGAGTTTTGTGAAGAGAAATTTCCTGTACAAAGGAAGTGGTAAGAAAAAGTATCATGAGAGTATCTTGAGAGTTTTCTTTCCATTTTAAAGAATTAAGCCCCAAGGTATTCATTGCCTTAGGAAAGAAGGAGAAAGTGAGAAGTCCAAAAGTGTACCAAAGGAGTTTAAATATGTCTTGTGGGAAGAAAGAAAAAGCAGGAGATTCAAGGGAAAAATAAAATGGCCTAGAACAACTACATAAAGGGAAAAGAGGAGGGTGACAACTTCTATATTTACAAAGAAGAAACAAAGAAAGATGAGTTATAATTGGGGAATAAAACTTGGGTGATGGAAAAGACAGTGTTCATTTTATTTCAGCAGGATGTATGCACCTCTGGGATCCTAGAAAACAACAAACAAGGGTAAGGGGAGGTCATTCATTTTCAAACCCAACTAGGAGGGTGGCAGAAACTATTTCTAGGTTGTGTGACAGGTTGTGTGACTCAGAGCAGCCAAGGCCTAGCCACTGAAATTCTACCTCCTGAACTGAAAGGATCTGCACCTCCCTCGTAACTAGGTCTGAACTAGGTGTTATGTTTTGTTTTGCTTTAGTTCTAGGTTATATTCTGCCAGTGGCAGTATAAAAAGTGAAATATTTCATTGGTTGGTTTAAACACAGACACATTGGTACTAATTGACATGAATTATATGATGAAGTTAGCTCTGTTCTCCAGCAATGAGTAATTTTTCCCTAAGAGTAAAAATAAAATAAAATAAAATAAAATAAAATAAAATAAGACAAAAGAAGCCAGAGAAGGAAACATAAAGGATGAAGCTTCATGACCAGTGGGAAAGGGAGGAAGGATGAATGGTGGAAATAAAAAGAATTGTCTATCTCACACATTCTAGGGCCACTGTGAATATGTGTGGTATATTCACAAACAACATCGATGAGGTGGATTTACTAAATATGTTTTATAGATGAGAAAATAAGCAAAGCAAAAAACAATCTACTCACATTCATATATCCAGTGGCTTCATGCTCCTGACTTTTCATACATTTCCTTTCCAATAAATTGCTCTACCATTTCTGTCTGGTAAAATCATATTCATAAACCCATGCTTGGCCCTAATTTTCCCCGTGCAGCTTTCACCAACATTGGCCTGACAATAACACTGCTTTCAATTAGCGTAAGTCCAAATTCAGGAAAATAATATCGCCTCAAATGTGCAATCTTAGTACCACTGACCAAGACAGCTTGAATTTCCCTTCAGCTTGCCTAAACTTCAGAGAGGTTTCTTCCTGACACTAGTCCCCTGCTTTCCCTTTTCTTAGAGCTACTTTAGAAAACTTGTAATTGAATTTTTTTTTTCTCTGCCTCTTTTGTAATGTACAGAAATCTTCCAGCCTCTTGTTAATTTTAGAACCCAGGAGTGTCTTTCTCAAGGACCCGAGAGTCATCTTGTTGAAACATAATCATGAAGGCAAACGTGCTTCTATCGCCTACTCTCTGTGGGAAGGTATGAACATAACTTCCATGGACACAAATTAGCAAACACAGATGGTTTAACTACAGAATGAAACATTCACAAACTCAGAGATAATTCCATATACTCCACATATCCTATTGATCAACCTCAGCACACCCAACATCCTTCAGCACTTTTCCACTAGCTCACTCCAGAGCTTAAACAGCCTTTTGTTTCAGTGGAGTCGTATTTAATCTCTCTCCTCTATTGTAATGTTGCAGTAGTCTTGAATAAGTCTTTCTTGGCTTTGTCCAGTGCGATTGTTCTTTGACATTGAAAGAGAGTAACATATAGGAGGGTAATAATATTATCCTGGGTTATCATTGAAGAGGGACTTATTACTTGAGCACCTATTATGTACAAAGAGCTACACTAAATACTTTTATTCATAATCTCTTTTAGCTGTTATACTATTTAATCCTATTAGGAAGGTGCAGTCATCCTATTTTTTTTTTGCAAATAAGAAATGAGCTGAAGAGAAATTAAGTAATTTATTAGGTAGATATGTACAGATATAGATTAATATGCAGAAGGGTTAAGATTCTAATCCTGGGTTTTTCCCCCAAAACATGTTTTTTTCTACATTTTTGTATACTATTTTCCAAAGTATTTTTGCATATCTTAACTAAATATTCCTTTTCTAAATCTTATAAAATCAATTTTTATTACTCTCCTTTCATAGAAAAATATATTGGAGATAAACTGGTAAATAATTTGTGCATGGTACATGGTGATGGTCAAAACAGAAAGTTACAAGCTATATATTTTTAAAAATTATATCTTGGAGATAAATGAGAATGAAACAGAAGTTACAGGTCTCAGCCAAGTGAAAGAAAATATGAGTGAGTAGACTTAGGAGCATTGAAAAGAGAAGCACTTAGCTAACCATTGAATCTTGCCAGAGAGATAGTATGTTAGCAAATATTTACATGCCTATTACCATAAAATTAAATATATACTATTGTCTACTTTATTATCATAAAGTTGTGTTTCTAAGCTTGTCTGAGTAACAGATAAGCGAGCTATTCTTTACTATTAAGTGATTGTTTTACCAGTTTTAAGGCTTACTGACTTGTAACCTTAAACTGGAAAATATTTGGTGTAGAAAACTGCATTTGTATGAATGTTTGCTGAAGGAAACTATTCACTTAAAGTTGGAAACTATCTTTGTCATGGAGGTTAATTTTGCCAACCAATCTTGATAATTAGCTCATTACGACCTAACTAAAATTGTTCCAGTTAACTATATTGGTATAAAATAACTATGCAGAAATTGTTAATATTAGGGATATTAGCTGAAGGCAAATTCTTCCTGATAAAAATGTATTTTACAAGTAAAAATAATGTGATTGACTGTTCCAGTAAAAAAACATGGTGCATTCAAGTGAGGATAGTTGAGAAATTTGAATGGAGGCAAATTACCAAAGAAGTGAGCAGGATTAGGGAAAACTAACCAAGGATGGTGAAGCTCTCTGGTGCTGGAAGGGGGCACTTACTTTTCTATTTCAGAATGGTTAAGAAATGGGGGCAATTACAAGCATTCAGAAAGTAGTTGTAGCTTTTCTCCGATGGCCAGTGATGATGAGCATGTTTTCACGTGTCTGTTGGCTGCATAAATGTCTTCTTTTGAGAAGTGTCTGTTCATATCCTTCGCCCACTTTTTGATGGTGAAATCAAAACCACAATGAGATGCCATCCCACACCAGTTAGAATGGCAATCATTAAAAAGTCAGGAAACAACAGGTGCTGGAGAGGATGTGGAGAAATAGGAACACTTTTACACTGTTGGTGGGACTGTAAACTAGTTCAACCATTGTGGAAGACAGTGTGGCAATTCCTCAAGGATCTAGAACTAGAAATACCATTTGACCCAGCCATCCCATTACTGGATATATACCCAAAGGATTATAAATCATGCTGCTATAAAGACACATGCACATGTATGTTTACTGTGGCACTATTCACAATAGCAAAGACTTGGCACCAACCCAGATGTCCATCAATGATAGACTGGATTAAGAAAATGTGGCACATATACTCCATGGAATACTATGTAGCCATAAAAAAGGATGAGTTAGTGTCCTTTGTAGGGACATGGATGAAGCTGGAAACCATCATTCTCAGCAAACTATCACAAGGACAATAAACCAAACACCGCATGTTCTCACTCATAGGTGGGAATTGAATAATGAGAACACTTGGACACAGGAAGGGGAACATCACACACTGGTATCTGTTGTGGGGTGGGGGGAGTGGGGAGGGATAGCATTAGGAGATATACCTAATGTAAATGACGAGTTAATGGGTGCAGCACACCAACACCGCACATGTATACTATGTAACAAACCTGCACATTGTGCAATGTACCCTAGAACTTAATTTTAAAAATAAAATAAAATAAAATAAAGTAGTTGTAGCTGTGTGTGGTGCTGCTCATAAGAGCTAAGGTTTTTAGTAGTTACATTCAACTTGTCATGTAGGCTTATCATGAAAAAAGATGGTGAAATAAATATCCTAACACTTTTCCTGGTCTCTGATCTTCTGCTGGTGACTTCCTTAAACCCAACCCAACAGGAAGCCAGAGGGCAAGGTATCATATTGACTCATCAGGAAAGGTCTGTATCCCAGGGCACAGACTTGGCACAGGAGGCAGAGAGCAGATATGGAACAGCAGTTCAAAGTCTTTTACTCCTGTCGCTCCGTTGCCACACTCATCCTTTGCCCAGAATAAAAATCTCATTTCAGGGAGTATGCAAGGTCTTATCAGCTACAATGTCATCATCAGGTCAAGTCAATCCAGTAAAAAAAGAAAAAAAGAAATCACACCTAAAACATAGGCAATGAACAAGAATGGATAGAGGAACTAATTAAAAAGATTCATAGTTGCTGTAAGTCCCACTTATGTAGGTGGTCAAGATGCTTTCTTTAACAAGCGCAGCTCCATTCTTCCACACCCATTTCGTGTTCTCTTTATATTCTGTTTGCTAGTGTCATAGTGGGACAAGCTGGGGAGACCAAATATTTTATTGCTATATGATCTGAATCCTTGCTGCTCTTTTTTTTATCGGGTCACTGCAGTTCTTCACTAAGAAAAAGAGTCCTAAGAAAGTCATTCAAGTTAATTTCCATGGCTGGTGACCCTCTCTATGCCTGTTGGTCCAGTAGCAGGAACATTCTACTCACAAATTACCAAGATAAATCATCAAATTTCAATTAATACAATAAGTATGATTCCTGGTGGAAACAATTCCTTTCTTGTACACCCTCCAAATGAACCAAGCCCCAAATTTCAGGAAAGAGAAGTGTCAAAAAACGAATCTCTTATATGGGATCTACTGCTACCTATAAGGGAGGCTGCTAGTTTAAGAAATATATCCTTTTCTATAGGAGAGTGCCCCAACTGTACAGGGTGTTCTCTCCCATCTGGTTCTTTAAGTGAATATTCATTATGTTATTCCACCACTCTATCTGGTAACTTCTTTTGGGTGATGGCATACATATAAGTTTTTATTTCACAGGTGGAAACCCTCGAAAAGCTTTATTTGCCATAAATGAGTTTTCTGTTCAGGGGCAATTTTGTATTGGTATAAAACTTTCCCATGGAAATAAAAAAGAAGATTGTAAATTGTATTAGCCAGGGTTCTCTAGAGGGACAGAGGGGAGTTTATTTACTATTAACTTACACAATCACAAGGTCCCACATAGGCTGTCTGAAAGCTGAGGAGCAAGAAGAGCCAGTCTGAGTCCCCAGACTGAAGAACCTGGAGTCTGATGTTCAAGGGCGGGAAGCGTCCATCACGGGAGAAAGATGTAGGCTGGGAGGCTAGGCCAGTCTCTCCTTTACACATTTTTCTGCCTGCTTTATATCCACTGGCAGCTAATTAGATTGTGCCCATCAGATTAAGGGTGGATCCGCCTTCTCCAGCCCACTGACTCAAATGTTGATCTTTTTGGCAATACCCTCACAGATATACCCAGGATCAATACTTTGTATTCTTCAGTCCAATCGAGTTGACACTTAGTATTAACCGTCACATAACTCAATAAAATTCTGACATTAGCAGAAGTGTTGTGAGCAGTGAAGGTAAGTCAGTATCTACTTCTTTAATTCTTTTAGCTCATAAGCTATCTGCTTCCGGGCCAAGTCTTGTACCTCTACTTCTGCCTATGTTCAACTTTTTCCAATTCTCACTATAGGCCTGGGAGCAATGAGGTCCTAAGGAGAAACACCATCTCTTTGTGAGGCAGTTGTGAAATCAAGGAAAGGCCTTCATTTGGTAGAAAATGTGTTCTCTCAGCTTAAGGCAGCAAGAAAGAGATTTCATTCACAGTAAGAAAGAATTTTGGAATACAGCGCTCCTAACTTTTCTTGGGTATATTCATCTATCCCTATCTCACACTTCAGGATCTTTTCTTCCCCACTAGTGTCCCTACCTTATTATAAAAGACTTGGCATTGTTCTTCAAGTGATTGTAGCTGAAATTATACCTTTACAATCAGACCCTAAACTTCAACCTCAACTATATCTATCCTTGGGCTATAGGAAATAAACCATTCCTTCAAACCTAGCATATATATATAGCTATATTTTTATATAAAAATCTATAAAAACATAAATATATATAATGCTATATTTTATATATTATACACACACACACACACACACACACACACACACACATATATTTTGCTATTCTCCCCATGTTCTGAATTGGGCATTCAGGTTATTAGTTTGTCATTTTTTTCTCTGTATAATTTCTAGAGAAATCAAAAGCAGCAATCCACTGTAATAATTTGTTTTAGTCACTGCTTTTGCAATAGTGACTAAGAATCACAGCTCCTTGCTCTACCAGTGTCTGCCCTTCCACTTGTATATCATATCAAACTACTACCTGTGATATTCCATGATAATCTGTGATATCTCACTTTATGTTATGTATGAACACTTTCTTATTTTCCCCTGGCAAGGGAGTTATCCATGTACTTCTCAAATATGTGCACAAAGCTGGACTTCCAATCTTTGCAAAAGAAAGCCTTGCCAGTGCCAACCCAAGTCCTGGAAGGAAGGAAAGTTAGCCTCTTTTTCTGAACCTGCTCTTTTCCTGACTTCCAAATTTATGCTTGTGATTTTAATGGCCCAGATTCAAACTGAAGTTGTGTGACAAGGAGCCTGCTGATGTAGTTTATCCGTCTGGAACATATAGCAAAATGAGATTGAGTAGAGCAGATATAGGAGCTAGGCAAACAGAATATTCAGCACATTTGCAGAATACTTTTAAAAAATGCAAAATCTTCATTAGAAATAATGGTTATAGGAATTAAACTCAGGTTGTTTGACTATGTCAATCTTTTTCTCATTGCCTATGTTGTAAATACCCATTTTGATAACTTTCTTACCTCATTCTCAAATCTCACTGCAGATCTTTAAAATGAAATAAATAACCACTATGCAACACAAGATGAGCTAGAAGTCAGCAATATCATAGCTTGCTCTAGTTCTCAGCATTCACTATCAAATCCATCTTGTATATTTTGCATACCATATTTAACTCAGGAATATAAATGGAGATAAAAATAAAAGACAGTTTGAGTAGCTTCTTAAAAAGAAGATGACATAGGAAAGTAAGACTTCTATTCTCATTAGCACTTTTCTGATCCTGTGAGATTTGGGAATTATCATCCATTTGAAGCTATTAAAATTGTCAAATAATACCTTGCTAAATAAATAACTCAGTGTTTTTCTCTCCAACCCCCTGGAATGCCTGATGCATCCAAATCCCCTGAGAAGCCTGAGCTGTGATTTGTAGGCCACATGTGATTTGTAGGACTTGATGGAACAGGTGTGGGCAGAATTGAATCTTTAAACATGCTAACTGTTTATGCTTATCGCATTTGTCCCTTCACGATGGAGATATGGGGAGCAGTGATCCACCATTTCTCTATGTGTCCCACTTCTCTGTGTTCTCAACTATTCCTTTGTTATCACTAGACAGGTGTTTTTATGTGCTCAGCATTAAAACTTTGGCAAACTTCCCTGAAATGCTACTTTAGGGATATATACTGAATATATTATTAGTATTACTACTACTAGATGATGAAAAAAATCTATATTCTCCATTGCTCTGTTATTAAGAGCAACAAAACCACATGAGTTCTTTGCAAATAAAGTCCTCAGCAAAATAATTTTGTAGCTCTTCATGAACTTATAATGTTAAATTATTAAAAGCCTTCTTGAGGATTTTGTACTTGAATTCATCAATAAAACAGGGCTTGCAAGCAATAGCCTAACAGCACTATTTTATACTTTAATATACACAAACATATGTGTATGTATATATACATATATGTATATCTATATTTAAAATAAAGCCCACTTTACCTCTTGAAGATTTCTTTTGGTACTTAGTAAGGAAATTGAACAAGAATCTTCTCATTGACCCATATCAACCCCACAAAGCCTATACACTGATTTCATGCTCACTGCCAGCTGTGTGGCTGTACTATTATTTTTGTTTTCCTCTCCTGTCAACACATTTAGATTGTACTCATCCGTGTCTTTGTGTATCAAAATATTCAATTTCTTTCAAAATACCTCAAATCCTTCCCCATGAAACTCTTCTAAAGGCTTCATCTCCTTCTGAAGTGGAAGTTTTTATATTATTGTTGCAGAATTTTTCTCCTTAGCTCAGCAAAAACTGGGCTCTTGTCACACAACCAGGAAAGATTAGGCTAACAGACACCTAGAAGGGTGAGGAAAATAGAAGTTATTGGGCGTAAAGCAAATAGAAAAAAATAACTCTCAGCAAAGTGAGAGAGAGGTCTGCTAGCAGATTTCCAGCCTCACAGACTGAAGCCCAGGTCATCACATAGGAACAGGAGAGGCTAGGCTTCTCCCCACTACAAACAGCATGAACTTCCCAAGCTCCACCCCATCCAGTGCATAGGTGGGCATTATTCAGAAAGAATCAGTCAGGAAAGGGTAAACTTCATCTGGGACCAGAAATCCAGCTTTTCAGCCTTCAGGGTGTTTTAGGCTTGAAGGCAGGGTTTCACCAGGGGCCTTTTGCTGTCTCCTGTCTCTATCATTCCCCCCTCTAAAAAGTATACCTAATTGCCATTAGAATAAAGATAAGGAAAAGGATGAAGACTGATCTTAACTGCTTCCTGCTGACAAGTGGCACTGTTTTGGGAAAAGAGCAGTCAGATCTCCCTCAGAGGCCTATGTAAGGGTTCCCAGCAAAAGGAACAATTGTCCAAGACTCTACTTGCATGACCATTTGGAGTTTGATGGCCAGAAGGCAAGAAGAGACAAACTGGGTTATTAGAAAACAAGTCTTAAAACAAAACAAGGTGGTGGGGGAGGTTAACGACAGCTCAAAAATCCCAAGGCTTTTTACCAGTTTGCAAGGTAGAGGAAGTCCAAAAGTGTGGATGGGGGAAAAAAAACCCCAAAACTTTTACTGTTCTTTCGGCATGTCAGGCTTCTGGTTTCCCTTTCCCTGATCCCAATCCTAAGCCAACCAGTCTCGGGTTTGGCAAATTAATTCTTTCCAGTTTGGAAGATGCATCCTAGGAGAGTGTGCTGTAGTATAAAGACAAAATTACCTATCCATGAAGGGAGGACAGAGGAGAATAAAGGAGGAAAAAGACATTTTTTTTTTTCTCAAAGGAATCCTGGGGTGCAGGATGAATTCAAAAGTTGTACAGATTGAAGACAAATGGCTACTCATCTAGAAAGAGAGGAGCAAGCCTTCCTGGTTCCCTTATTTTCCTAGCAAATACCTGGGGTACATGAGGGAGAGAAATCAAGGCATCTCTCATTCATTACTCCATCCTTATATCTCTGCAGCCTAATGACTGTGACAAGGTGCCACCCAGAGGTGTTAAAATGGCTTTCACCCACATTAACAGGGGGTTTATGGGGTAGGAATATCTGCTCTTACCCACATACACCCTATCTCCCCTGCTCAGTACCTTTGAATTCCCTAGACCTCATTTATGCCATGGTTACTAGCATGATCTTTATCCATGAAATGGGAAACTTGGCTTAATTGAGAGGAGTCAGTCATGGTCACCTGCACTGTGCCTTTTAACTGTCATTATTGTTTGCCTCTGAATCCCTCAGATCCAGTTTCCTTTCCTAGGACTTTGATCCAAAGCTTGGAATTAAGTTTGAGACAACAAATGTGACTCAAGGATACAATGTGTCCCAGGGATTGCAAGAACTCCTTATCATAAACCAAATGCTAAGGTGAAGCTGTGGAATTGAGTCCTCCTCCAACAGGGGAGAGAAAAGGATGTCTTGTGACATGCCAGATAATTGGTGGCTATAGTTATGCTTGCTAAGATTTTGGTACATGGGGCTTGGCTTTCGTTCGCTCCCTTGGTCTTACTTTTGCAAAAAGTCATCCTCCAGGTGATGGACATCCTATTTATTCCCATTACCCCGCAGGATTTGCAGGACAGTTGCTCAGAACTAGAATAATTGATCCAGAGTTTTATATCACCCAATCCTTTTGTTCCTTCTGAGTTGCAGCCAGAGATTGCTGGTTGGTTCATAGGAAAAAGCAGGGTTAGTCTAATGTAGGCAAAAGCTTAAAAATAGCTAATGAGTCTAGAATCAAATGACAAATATATAATACATTTTGAAACATAATTTCTCTCTCTCCAGTCCTCATTTTTATCAAAAAAATCATAATAGGACTGAATATTTGCAAAATAAATTTTACTCTTATAATTGACCTCATTATTTGCATAAAGTGAAGCAGGAATAATTATTTATACATAGGCCTTTTAGATTGGCTTTGATGAAACTCTGTTCCACAAGGAATCTCAGATAAGACCATTTAAAACCAAGCCCAGCCATGGGTCTGTAGCCTCAAATACCTGTGAGTTGCATAATCCTCTCCCATTAAGGTCCCAAAATAAACTTGGAGCTCCTGGGCCTGTCAGAAAGTGACACTCTCTACTAACCATAGGTCAGGAACCCTTTACAGGACCGCATTGGCAAGAGTATGAGGTCAGTTTTCTCAAGGAGCTTTTATTGGCTCTGCAAGTCAAGCTTGACTGCTTAAATGGAGGCACGCCCTTCAGGTCAAAGCCCTGGTAAAACAACCAGTTTCTCCAATTGTGTCCTGTTGCAAAAAAAATTTGATTTTTATTTCACTGATGCAAACAACTATATTGCTATAAGTTAAGGATACTCACAACTAGTTTCCAAATTCTGGAAAAGCCAGGCAGCGAGAGACAAATATGCTCCAAATTTTGTTCACAGGAGTATATGTTACTCTATAATTAAAGGTCATAAATAGTTCAAAATAAATTTTCTTGACTCTAAAAAACAAAATAAGAACCAGCAATATTCCAAACAAAAGTGAAAAGATGGCTTCATTTTTCTGTGAGTTTAGTCTGTTTAGTTAACTCTTGTTTAGTTTGATATTCATGAACATTTAAGGTTCATGAGTCCTGTACATTTTTCCTTTATTCCAATGTCCCAGTCTCCAAAGTTATCAGAAACCTGTATTTGAGAACACCTGTCAGAGTTCTATGGCTGTAAACCATCTTTTGAAAAGGATCAAAACAAGGCAACAATTGTCTGTGAATGACAAAATGTCCAAGGTAGTTACAGTTAGAAACACAATTGACAAAGAAGTTTGGTTATCTCTGTGGTTTACAATAACTTAGCATAACAACCTTAATTATGATTGATACCATATACTTTAGACATTAAAATTTTAGAAATCTCCTACAATTTGAAAACATATATTAATATTATTCACCAAAATATAACCTAAAGAATATTGAACACCACTTTGGCAAGTCCATGTAACTAAACATGTCAAATAATCCTGTTTACCTCTCTTGTGAATACTACAGGGCCCCTCTGTAGCATCCAAAAGCTAGGCATCAGGAAAGACAATTTTGAAACTGAAGTTTGATTTTGGGAAGCCTGGTAAAGGTGCTAGAAGTTTAAAACAGTTGATGTTATTAAATAGAATTTCAGATTACCATAAGTTATTTTGCTAAAGTGATGACTCAGAAATATTAAAAAGCAAAAACCTTTCATAACCCCTTTCAAATTTTGCTTAAAAGCAGATTAGTGCCTCAAGAATACCTGGTTGTGCTTTTATTTCAATGCTCAATGTACAGAAAAGTCCTATTGAATTTAGTAAATATGCTCATACATGGAATTTACTTTGCAATATTAATTTTTACAATCCTTCCACCAGTTGTTTGAACTTATAGCTTTATCTTACCTAATTTAAAGCAATTATTTAACTCTAGGCAAGAATTTATTTCTTTTTTGCCTTTTTAAAATCTTTTATTAAAATCAAAGTTTACTGTTTTTACACACCTTGCATGTAAATATATTTCCAGTAGTTTCAATTACATGTTATAATGGTAACACTTAGCAATTTTTAACTTTAATATAAAACCTGGTAAATTGTTTTAATTGTGTGCTAGGTGCAGCCACGTTTTGAAGGTTTGACTCCTTTCAGCATAACTGTGTAATTAGTTCCACATGTTCCCAGGCCTTACCAATTGTTAGGCAGGAAGTCAAACAGTTCTCAAAAACCAAAAAAGCAGTTTATAATCCCAAAACATTTAGCAAACCTAGTACCTGACCTGCATAATTTAGTTCACCTATTTATATTTTGATGACCTCTCCATTTTACTAATAATTTTTAAGGCTGTTTTTATTTTTCAAAGATTAAAGTCACATGAACTATAAGGCACCACAACTTTATCTTCCTTTCAAATATATTTGATCCAAGTACTTATTTTTCTTTAGGTCAATTAATTAGAGCTCTCTTTTATAGACATCACACACAACCCATATAAAACTACATAGACTGGCAGAAGAAAATCCGGTGGCTATGAGATTTTTCATTTGCTAATCTCCTAATTGGATATTATCCTCTCATACATACTTTAAGAGTGGCAAGACAAGGTGGAGAAAAAGAATTCAGTCAACTGAAAAAGAATCAGTCAACTGGAAAAAACTTGTTCCAACAAACAAGATCCCAGAAGAGAAAAACATAAAGGCCTTTTAAATATACATAAAACTTGAATATTTACTTGTAATTAAGCTGATCACTCTCTAAGAAAATCCTTTTAACTCCCTTACCACCTGACTTTAACTGCACCAGGAAGCCAATATTTTTGTCTTTTAAACTTTACTAAAGGTAACCTCACGGGTAAAACCAACAAGCCTCAATTAAGTTTATGATTTAACTGTGAATATATGAGGTATTTCCAATGGGCGTAAGCAGTTCTTAGAAAATTTAGAAACTTTCAAGATAACTCAGAGAAAAGAAGATTTAAGAAAAAGACTAGAAGTTGTTCACAGAGGTGAAGAGAATCAGCAAATGGCAAAAATTATACAGATATCAACCCAAAGTACTCATTCTCTAAGCCAGAATTGAACCTAGATGCCATTGTAAAATGGTGGAGACTAGAACAAAACATTGCTGCCATGTGGTTACAGATCATGGTAAAACAAGATGGAGGCCTGCAGCAAAGTTTGCTACTGAACATAAAGAAAGTTAGGCGAAGCACACTGGATTCGCTACAGCTTAAGACCAACTCCACAAATCCTTTTTCATAATTAAAATTTTATAGAGAATATAAACAGTGATAGTTGGGGTCCTGCCCTAGTAAAATGTTTTCAAAAAAAAAGAAAAAAAAAAAAAAGCCTCTCACATAAAAGCTATCTTCTGACAAGTAGAGAAAAGGAAAAAATAGTTAAAGTGCAGGGTTGGAAAGATGCCTGGAGGAAGAACTTTTATTTCTTGTGCCGATGGGTTCCTAAACTTAAGATGGGTTGCTGGAGAACTACCAGTTCACCAGTCCATCCTGAAAAGAGAAAGAAATGGCCAACATTTCTGACCACCAGAGGTGACGTGGTCTGCTGAGGCATAATTTCCTCTACCCTCAGAAGGCGGCTGAGGACAAAATAAGCTTAGAAGTGAAAGAAAAAAAGATATTTTGGTTTGTATGCTACCCTCCTTCCTCAAGCTCCATGTCTGGATGTTGAAAGTATTGCAGAACTTTCTCCTTATTCAGCTAAAACAGGGTTCTTGTCACATGACCAGGAAAGGTTGGGCTCACAGACACATAGAAAGGCGAGGAAAATGGAACTTACTATGTGAAAAGGGAAAATAAAAAATAACTCTCAGCAAAGCAAGAGAGTCGTTAGAAGGTTTCCTGCCTCACAGATTGAATCCCAGGTCACCACACAAGGGTGTGGTGGGTCCAGGCTTCTCCCCACACCCCTCCTCCCAAAAACTGTGCAAACTTCCTGAGCTCCACCCCATCCTCCTAGTGTGCCACTAGGCGTTATTCAGAAAGAATCAGTCGGGAAAGGGCAGGCTTCATTTGCGACCAGCAGTCCGGTTTTTCAGCTTTCAGGCTGTTTTAGGCTTGAAGGCAGGGTTTCACCAGGGACCCTTGGCTGTCTGCTGTCTATCATCATTAGTAGTATTTTATTGTACATTGGACATTTTTCTGTGATTTAATTATCTGAGCCACACAATGTAGTATTTTATTAAATAATGATGCAAAGTAGTTTAATAAAATCTAGGAGTTTTAAAAATCAGACTACAATTTAATGCTTAATTTAGTGTTTCCCAGCCTGGGAAGCCTTGAAAAGGAAAAAAAAAATAAAGTTGGAGATATCATCGCATGTGATTGGGACTACATGGACTACGTCACATTACAATGAGCATCTCTGAAATGTACAAATTTTCTTAAGCATCTAAATCATCAATATAGAGCTACAGAGAAATAAGCAGGATAACCTAAAAATGACCCTGGGAACTTACTAGGGTTTTGTGGGCAAGATAGCTTGGACTGTAAGGTCCAATTTTCCTCAGAGGCGGGATCTGCCCCCAGTCTTAGGCTATCATCAGACTAATGACTGATGCAATATTCCATAGACCTTCAGGTCTCTGGATGCTGGGCAGCCTACACTGCAGATAATGCTTACAAAGAGCTGGCACAGTGACCCAGGCTCTTTTGCTTTGACAGCCTCTAATCTCCTCATTGGCAAGGCTATTTTCCCCCAGCTGACCTTTAAAAAGGGAGGAAAGCTGAGAGGAGGAAATAGGTGTCCACACTGTAGGCCCTGTAGCATCCTGGTCGCAGCACACACCTCTGGGGGACAATGAGGGAATTAAAGATTGTGTAACTGTATCATCCCTATACTTGCTTATCCTTGGGTTTTGTAAAATTTCCAAATGAGGTCTACCCCTAAATCTTGCTATATGACTTTGTGGCATTTGTCTAGAATTCCTTTTCATGACAGGAAATCTAGGGGGAATCCACCATTCAGGACAGAAATTTTTTTTTTTTAATGTTAAATGTAGAGTTTATGTTGTAAAACCTGGTAAAAGCACTCTGAGAGGAGCATCCTACAAATATCTTGTGTTTGTATCACAGAATGTTCTAAAAAGAAACCGATCCTCCAAACAAATCTATGGGGAAGTAGAGTAGATGATCACCTTTTTCCTGTCCTGGGCAGTATAACCTGTTCAGTGTTGCTGGACAAAGGGGTCTTGATTCAGACCCCAAGATAGGGTTCTTTGACGTTGCACAGGAAGGAATTCAAGGCAAGTTACAGAGTTCAGTGAGAAAAGATAGTTTATTGAAAGCTGCTCATCTACTCAGCTACAGAGTAGGGTGTTCTCAGAAAGCAAGAGGAGAAACACGTTATCTTTGTTTAAAACTCTTCTTACATAGGGGTCTCATCTATGTAAAGGCTAAGCTAAATTAGCTCTACTTGTAGATGAGCTGACAACATGACAAAATTTAGTACTTTGTTGATTTAAAGAAAGTTATATTTGGTATTATAGTGCCTAAGTACATCAAACATGACTATAACTATCTTAAAAGCATATGTTGTTATGTGATATTGGGACATCTGAACGTTCCACTGTCGTAAGAATTTGTCCTTGTGGGAAAGCATTACTAAACTGCTTCAGTAGTTGTAAACATCTAGTGACCATTGCTCATGACTAACAAGGCATATGCTTTGCTAGTTTTAAGATGATACTGATTTTAAAATGATGTTGCCCTAGCTCTCCTATGGTCCTGTTTCTCTAACAAAAGTGTATGCATGCTCAGGTCACCACACTGCTGAAACCCTGTAAACTTCCCTCCTGCCTGAGCAAAATAGTTTGAGTTTCTTAGCTTATAAATGAGAGTCTCCATGATGTGGCCTTTCCTATCATGGAAAAGATCCATGACACCCATGGTTTCCAAATCTTGCCATACTCGTCCACATTACCACACCTTTGCAGAGGCTGATTCTCCTGCCTTAGCTAAATTCCTTTTCAATGCCCTGACACTAATTAAATAATGCAAATTTCTTAGTAATAACTCTGTTACATTTGTTTGTATTTTGGTCCATATTTTTTCTCACTATTTTATGTTGTCTTTTTAAAAATTATGTTTATTTCACCCTACTAGATTGCTGCAAACTTTGGAGTTCATCGTTTTATGTACCTGCCATGTAGCATAAGGCCTGGACCATTGTAAATTCTCAGAATGAATATTGAGTGTCATTAAATTGTATTACTATTATTTTTCCTTCGAAGGATGACATAGAAACTCTGCTGGACCAATATCCTAGCTGATAAAAGTCAGTTGATACTTGAATTTGCCTTTTTACCTTAGCTCAAAGTTCTGTCTACCATAATGATGATAAGAATAGTAATAATAAAGTTATTCTTTAAAATTTTACTTTTAAAAGATGGAATTAAAACAAAAAATAATTATGAAAGGGTTTCTTTTTTTACTTGAGTCAGTCAATTTAACAGGGCTAACATTGAAAATCCTATCAAAATTCAATTTGTATCTGGTGGGTATTTTAAACTTCCATTTTTTTAAATGACAGAGGGTAGTATTGCTGACATCTGAATGTACTTACATACCCTTCCTAATGTTGTAAACAAATTTTTCTTGGAACTCTGACATTTTAACCACTTAATCAGGAAATTTAAAAAACTAAATGTATATTTTAAAAGGAATATTTATATTACTGGTCCTTTAAGATAGAATTTTAAAAATTATTCTTTCATATTAGTCTAAAATATGCTCTAGTTTAAATAATTCTGGAAATTATACTATATCACCTTTAATAGATTCATCAAGCATATGAATCAAACAAAACAAAATGGAAAACTGAAATTAACTCATTAATTTGACTTAAGCCAATATTTCCCAAACATATTTGTCCACAGAACCTACTATGGCATTACATCTATTAAAATCCTATTTGTATTTTTGAAAAACAATTTATTTAACACTGATCAGGGAGTTTGTGACTTAAAAATAATAGCAAGAGCAAATTGTGGATTGTTGATTAATCCAAATAGAATATTTCTGCCAAGTTGCTACTCAAGAGACTGATTCTAAAATTCGAATGTGAAATAGAATCAGTCTATGCCACAAATTAGGTGAAACATTCCTGTCAATAAATCCTAAAAGAAGAAACCTAAAATTAAATTGAGCTAAATTGAAAGAAATTGTATCCCAATTGAAAGAAATTGAAAGAAATTGTATCCCAATTGAAAGAAATTGTATCAGGAAAAATCCTGATGGAGTAAAGTCTGGAGGAGTGGAGTAAAGTGGGGGGAGGAGTGGAGTAAAGTGGGGAGAGGAGTGGAATGCATGGGGAGGGGGCCTACCCCTGAAACCCCAAGCCTAGCCCCCTAAGGGTTGAAATCAGAGTGGAGATGAAGAAGACGGTGATGAGGGATGGGAAGAGAACAATCAATATCAATCTGTATTGACTTAACTGAAATCTATTAACTGCACTGATGATTGTTCAGTTGGTCACTCTAATTTTCCCATTATGGAAGTAACTACTTAGGACCCATTTTACGGCTGTGACAAAGAGTTTGAGCAATTTTGTGGAATTTGCTATACTATACTGTAAAAGCCTAGTTGGGCTGCAGCGACTGGATAAACACATTTAATGTAGAAGTTTTCTCGGATTCGCTTCGAATCTAAGGGAACCTAAATTTAAGTCTGTGAGAGAAGTAACCATATACTTGAAGTATTTCTCATTTAATTACAAACCTGTTATCAGAGACACTATTTTACAATGTTGACGTCTGCTTAGAAAGCACCCACTGATAAGAGCTCATCTATTGCTATACAGAATGAAAATGTAGTTTCATAGAATAAAAGCTACCTGATCCTCTTCATTTTTGTTAATACTTAATTTTTTCACTAAACTTTTTAAAGCTTCTAGAACTCCTGAAAACTTCTAGAAAACCAGAACAAGTTTGTTTCACTTACATTCTCAGACAAATTATTTTGGCCTGTTTAAAAAATTTCCCCTCTTAGTCAAGAAGATTTTGAACAAATCCACAAAGCAATGATATATTTTCAGCACCTACAGAATTCCTAAGTCTTAAAATATTTTCTTTTTCTGATTCTCAGAGACTATTTTGAAAGTGCTGTTATCATAGCGGTGAATCAATATACTCAGTTATGAGAATCTCATTGCACATTTCCTCACAAGAATGCTCTGAAATAAAAATGAATTTGATAGATGGAAAATTGGTGTTTTTTAATGAAAAATGAGATCAGTGGCTTCCCAATCTTAGTATAAGGAATAATTCCACTTGTGGTGCTGTTTTTCAAAGGGAATGCTTCCCTGCTATAGCCAAAAAGTGTAGCAGAACAGGGGGTACGGCTAGGTTGATCTGGTTTGCATCTCTCTAAAAATGCTTGAAGTATGCTCTTGGATCTCTAAAAAACTTCCTTTAACGATCCGAGATTGAAAAAGAAAAAGTAACTACAGCATAATAAGGAGGATGTTAGCTAAGGGATGTTGTCATTTTAAATAGGGTGGTGAGGGTAAAACATATTAAAAAGGTGACATTTGAACAAAAGTGGGAAGAAGATACAGGAGGCAACCACATTGACTCTGGGGGTAGAAAATTCCAGGCAGAGGAAACAGCTCTTACAAAGTCCCCAAGGAAGGAGCATGGCTCAGGTATTAAGAAATAGCAAGCATGACTGAAACAGAATGAGCAACGATGAGAGTAATTGGAGAGGGGGCTGGAGAGCAAAGAGAGTGGAGGTGGAGATCAAGTCAGGCTTTATAAATCTCATAAGAACTTTGACTTTTATCCTGAGTGAAACAGAATGCCAATGGAGGATTTTGAACTGAGGAGCAAATGAGTTTTAAAAGGATCAGTTGGACTCTCTGTGAAGAACAGTAGGTAAGGGCAAGAATGGAAGCAAAAGACCAGTTAGAGGGCTATTGAAACATTCAAGTGAGAAATAATGGTGGCTTAAAACAGAGTGGTAAGTGTGAAGATGGTGTGAAAGGTCAGATTCTGGATATATTTTGAAGGTAGAGACGAAAGGGTTTTCTCAGAGATTGAACAATGGGTGTGAGAGAAAGAGAATTGTCAATGATAATTCCAAGGTCTGTGGCCTGATAAACTGAAATACTATTTGCATGGTGGACTTTCATATTGCTGGATTCCCAATTAATGTGATATCCAATTAAGGAGGTTGTACTTTGGTGACAACTTAGCATGAACTGCTTTAATCTAATTTTGTAACAGTTTAGAAAACCTGATTCCAGTTGAATAATCTTTTGGTTAAATATCACCCAAAGACCCAAAGCCAGTCTAGAGCACCTAAAAAATGACCCACTAACATCCTAATGTTACACCTGTAACTATAATATAGGTTTGCATGTTTGCCAGAATCCATCTACACTAACACTGGGCTGAGGACACCATCCAGGAATGGCTAGAGCAGCATCTTGCTCTGACTGGTGTGCAGAGGCAGATAATTCTGAGAGCCAAACACAGGCTTTGGAATAAAACCCAGCTAAGTTTTAATTTTAGTTCTGGCCCTTTTAAACTTATCTTGAGGATTTCATCTATAAGATGAGGAATATAATATTATTTCCTGTGTTTTTTAATTATCATTGAATGAAATACATATATACTCTAGTAACTGCTGGTTCTCATTCTTTCCTCATCTTTCTCTTAACTTCTGATCCCTGATCATGTGCTAGTACTGGTAGTCTGGATAGCACTTGTACCATGTTTCACTGTCTACCAAAAAACTTTTTAAAGCCTGCTTCCCTTTGTATTCCACTTGAACTGTCCTCTCTTGGATACCTTTTGTGAAGTACAAAATGTCTTCTTACCTAGACTTAGTAAAAATCTTATTTTAAAAAGTAGGCTTTCTACTTATGTTACCCAAACTTTTCATTTTTTATTTTACTACCTCTATGGTTTATATAGTGTTCCTATATGGCTCATGGCAAGAACTTACTAAATATTATCTATTTTTAATAATAGTAACACTATTATTTGAAACTACAGGTGATGGATAAACAATGGAAATCAAAGCCTATGGTGTGGCTCCCTTTAAAAGCTTATGGCTCCCCATTAGTTTATGAGAACCTTTTTTTTTTTCACAAAAAGAGGAAGTGGCTTATAGATTTTTATGGTATTATGTAGTAAATATAAATTGAATCAGGCCCGAGCTGAAGATGTCTCCTGATTAAAGCCTTCATTCCCATTGTTGCTTTCTATTGTCAGTTGGAAAGGCCCTTGTTGCCTGTCTCAGGTCTGAGCCAACCCAGCTTGGGGTTTGCTGCTTACATGCTAGTGTTCTTCCTCATGGGCTCCAAAGAGGTGTGAATCTGAAAGTTTTTCAGGTAAATAAAATAAAATTGACAAGAATCCGGTAAAGATAATAAGAGAAGAAACTGAGTATGAGAATGGACTTCAGGCTCTGTGTAAAAGCAGCAGTTGAAAGATGTACATTAAAAAAATCAATTCAGATTTTGCAATTTTTCATCTCTCAAGGGCCAATTTACTGAGGAAAATATTTTATTTAGATATGTGAAGTCAGCCTTGTTCACAATAAACTCACTAAGTAAATTATAAATTAAATGCTAATTTCAAAAGCATTAATTAAATCTTTTGATTAAATCCTTCTGCTCTAAAGAGAAATTTTTTTTTCATAAAAATGCTTTTATCATGCCTTTTTCATAACTGGTTGAATCTTTAGTGCTCATCACCATCTATATTCACGCAAGGCTTCTGTGGATTTCAACAAGTAACAGTAATTTTTTAAAAAATTAACTAATACATAATAGATATACATATCTTCTGGGTACAGATGATAATTTAATACATTCTTAAAATGTTTAAAGATTGAATTAGTGTAATTTGTATTCTACCACTTTTATTTATGTTAAATCCATTCAAATTATTCTCATTTAGCTCTTTTAAAATATACAAGAGATTATTGTAAACTGCAGTCACCCTACTGATCTATCAAATTCTAGGTCTTATTTCTTCAGTCAAACTATGTATTTATACCCATTAATCAACCTCTCCTCATCGTCCCTCACCATTGCCCTTCATAGCCTCTGGTAATTACCACTACTCTCTGTCTTTATGAGACAACTTTTTAAACTTTTGCATGTGAGTGAGAACATATGATATTTGTCTTCCTGTGCTTGGCCTACTTTATTTAATGACTTCCATTTCCATCCATGTTGTTGGAAATGACAGAATTTCATTCTTTTTTATGGCTAAAAAATATTCCATTGTGTATATTTACCACATTTTGTTTATCCATTCATACATTCATGGACACTTAGGTTGATTTCATATGTTGGTCATTGTGAATAGTACTGAAATAATCATGGGAGAACAGTTATTTCCTTGATATACTAATTTTCTTTTTTTGTTTTGATATATACCCAGTAGTGGAATAACTGGATCATATGCGAGTTCTATTTTTAGTTTTTTGAGGAATCTTCATATGGCTTTCCTTAGTGGCTGTACTAATTTACGTTTCCATCAACAGTATACAAGGGTTCTCCTTTCTCCACATCATCACCAGCATCTGTTATTACTTGTATTTTTAAAGCCATTTTAACCAATATGAGATGATATTTTATGTGGTAATCGTTTCTCTGGTGATTGGTGATGTTGAACATTTTTCATATATTTTATGGTCACTTGTGTGTCTTCTACTGAGAACTGTCTACTCAGATTCTTAGCCCAATTTTAATTGGATTTTTTTTTTCCAAATAGAGTTGTTTTTGCTCTTTATATATTCTGGTTATTAATCCTTTGTCAGACGAATAATTTGCAAATATTTTCTCCCATTCTGTGGGTTGTCGCTTCACTTCGTTGACTGTTTTCTTTGCTGTGAAGAAGCTTGTTAACTTGATATAATATTATTTATCATTTTTGTTTTGGTGGCTTATGCTTATAAGGTCTTATACAAAAATTCCTTGCCCAGACCAATCTCACAGGCATTTCCCAATGTTTTATTCTAAGAGTTACATAGATTTGGGTCATAGATTTAAGTTTTTAATTCATCTTCATTCAATTTTTGTATATAATGAGAGCTACGAGTCTAGTTTCATTCTTCTGTATATGATTATTCAGTTTTCCCAGCACCATTTATTGAAGAAACTGTCTTTTCCCCAATGTTTATTTTTGGTGCTTTTGTCAAAAAAAAAATAAGGCCATAAATACATAGGTTTATATCTGGGCTCTCTATCCTTTCCCATTGATTTATGTGCCTATTTTTATGCTTGTACCATGCTGATTTAGTTACTATAGCTTTGTAGTATATTTTGAAGTCAGGTAGTATGATTTCTCCAGCTTTGTTCTTTTTGCTCAGGATTGTCTATATGAGGTTTTTTGTGGTTCTATAAAATTTTTAGAATTGTTCTCATATTTCTATGAAGAAGGACATTGGTATTTTGATAGAAATTGTATTGAATCTATATATTGTTTTGGGCAGTATTTTCATTTTAATAATATTAATTCTTTCATTCCATGGGCATGGGATATTTTTTCAATTTTTGTGTGTGTTCTTCAATGTCTTTCATCAGTGTTTTATTGTTTTTCTTACACAGCTCTTTCACTTTGGTTAAATTGATTCCTAAATATTTTATATTCTATCTAGCTATTGCAAATGGGATTGCTTTTCTGATTTGTTTTTCAGATTGTTTGCTGTTAGTGTATATAAATGGTACTGATTTCTGAATGTTCATTTTGTATCCTGAACTTTACTGAATTGTTTATCATATTTAGCAGTTTTTTTTTTTTTTTTTTTTTTTTTTTTTTTTTTTTTTTTTTTTTTGGTGGAAGGTGTTTCTAAGTATTACTTTTCATTATCTGAGTACAAGGCTAATCTGACTCCTTCCTTTCCAATTTGTATGCCTTTTATTTATTTCTCTTGTCTAATTGCTCTGGCCAGGGCTTCCAGTGGCATATTGAATAAAAGTGGTGAAAGTGGCCATCCTTGTCTTGCTCCTGATCTTGGTGGAAAGACTTTCGTTTTTTTTCCCTGTTCAGTCCAATGTTCATCATGGGTCTGTCATATATAGCCTGTATTATTTTTAGTTATTTTCCTTCTATACCCAGTTTGTTGAAGGGTTTTAATCATAAAGGAATGTTGAATTATACTGAATGCTTTTCAGCATCTACTGAGAAGATAGTATGGTTTTTGTTCTTACTTCTATTAACATAATGCATCATGTTTATTGATTTGCATGTATTGCATTCATCGCTTGCATTCCTGGGATGAATCCCACTGGTTCATGGTGAATGATCTTTTTAATGTGTTGTTAAATCATATTTGCTCATATTTTGTTAAGGATTTTGGAACTATATTCATCAAGGATATTGGCCTGTAGTTTTCTTTTTTGGTTATGCCTTTGTCTGGTTTTTGGATCAGAAAAATGTTAACTTTGCATAACAAGTTTGAAAGCATTTCCTTCTCTTAATTTTTTGAAGAGTTTGAGTAGAATTGTTATTAATTCTCCTTTAAATGTTTGGTAGAATTAAACAGTGAAGTCATCATGTCTTGGGTTTTCCTTGATAAGATACTTTTTATTATAGCTTTAATCTTATTACACATTATTTATTTGCTGAGGTTTTCTATTTTGTCATAGTTCAATCTTGGTAGGTTGTACATGTCCAGCAATTTACCCATCTCTTCAGGTTTTCCGATTTGTTGACATGTAGATGTTCATAATGGTATCTACTGATCTTTGTGTTATGTGGTCTGAGTTGTCTTCTTTTTCATTACTGATTTTATTTATTTGGATTTTCCCTCTTTTTTGCTTAATCTAGATAAAGGTTTGTTTATTTTCTGTTTTATTTTCTTTTACAAGGTATCAACTTTAGCTATTTCTGCTCTTATCTTTATTATTTGTCTCCTTCTAATTTTTAATTTGCTTTGTTCGTGCTTTTCTAGTTTCTTGAGGTGAATCATTCAGTTGTTTATTTGAAGTATTTTCACTTTTTTCTTGTAAACTCTGATGTAAAATTTTTTGAAGTGTATTTCTATAAGCTTACTTCTTAGTACTGTTTTTGCTATATTGTGTACACTTTGCTATATTGTATTTCCTTTCTGATTTGTTTAATTTTTTTTAATTGCCTTATTAATGTCTTCATTGACCCATTGTTAGTTTTGGAGCATGTTGTTTAACTTCTAGGTGTTTGTATATTTTCCAGGTTCCTCTTGTTAATGATTTCTAAATTTATTCACTTGTGGTCAGAAAAGATAATCGACATGATTTCTACCTTTTAAAATTTGTCAAGACTTATTTTGTGGCTGACAATATGGTCTATTCAAGAAAATGTTTCATGTCCTCATTAAAAGAATGTGTACTGGGCAGCAATTGAGTGAAATGTTCTATAAATGTCCACCAGTCCTGTTTGATCTAGTGTGTAGTTTAATTCTGATGTTTCTTTGTTGATTTTTTTTTGTGCATTACCTTCCCATTATTGAGAGTGCAGTGTTGAAGTTTCCTACAATTATTGTATTGTAATCTATCTCTTCTTTCAGATCTATTAATGTTTGCTTTATATACTTGGGAACTCCAGTGTTGGGCATATGGATACATAAAATTGTTATGTCCTCTTGAAAAACTGAGCCCTTTATCATTTTATAGTGATCTTTTTAAAGTTATTGATTTTTATTCTGTATTATGTGGTATAAGAATAGCTACTCCTGCTATTTTTTGGTTTCCAGATGCATGGAATATTTTTTCCACCCCTTCAATTTCAGTCTAAATGTATCTTTATATGTGAAGTGTTCCTTTCTTTCTTTCTTTTTCTTTTTTTTTGGAATATGCATCGTATAGTTGAGTCTTGTTTCTTTATTTATTCGGCCACTCTATGTCTTTTAATTGAAGAATTGAATCCATTTACATTCAGTGTTATTAATGATAAGTAAGGGCTTACTACTGCCATGTTGTTCTTTGTTTACTGGTTGTTTTGTAACTCTTCTCTTCCTTTCCTCTTTGCTTACTGCGTTTCCTGTGGCGAGGTGATTTTCTCTGGTAGTATGTCTTAATGCACTGCTTTTGATTTTTAATCAATCTATTACAAGTTTTGCATTGCAGTTACCATGTAACTTATAAGAAACATCATATAGCTATTATAGATATGACAAGTTATTTTAAAGATGCCATCTTAGATCACAAAAAGAAAAATTGACACTCTAACATCACAGTTAAAAGTACTAGAGAGGCAAGAGCAAACACATTCAAAAGCTAGCAGAAGGCAAGAAATAACTAAGATCAGAGCAGAACTGAAGGAGATAGAGACACAAAAAACCCTCCAAAAAATCAATGAAACCAGGAGTTGGTTTTTTGAAAAGATCAACAAAATTGACAGACCGCTAGCAAAACTAATAAAGAAGAAAAGAGAGAGGAATCAAATAGACGCAATAAAAAATGATAAAGGGGATATCACCACCAACCCCACAGAAATACAAACTACCATCAGAGAATACTATAAACACGTCTACACAAATCAACTAGAAAATCTAGAAGAAATGGATAATTTCCTGGAAACTTACACTCTTCCAAGACTAAACCAGGAAGAAGTTGAATCCCTAAATAGACCAATAGCAGGCTCTGAAATTGAGGCAATAATTAATAGCCTACCAACCAAAGAAAGTCCAGGACCAGATGGATTCACAGCTGAATTCTACCAGAGGTACAAGGAGGAGCTGGTACCATTCCTTCTGAAACTATTTCAATCAATAGAAAAAGAGGGAATCCTCCCTAACTCTTTTTATGAGGCCAACATCATCCTGATACCAAAGCCTGGCAGAGACACAACAAAAAAAGAGAATTTTAGACCAATATCCCTGATGAACAGCAATGCAAACATCCTCAATAAAATACTGGCAAACCGGATTCAGCAGCACATCCAAAAGCTTATCCACCATGATCAAGTGGGCTTCATCCCTGGGATGCAAGGCTGGTTCAACATTCGCAAATCAATAAACGTAATCCGGCATATAAACAGAACCAAAGACAAGAACCACATGATTATCTCAATAGATGCAGAAAAGGCTTTTGAAAAAATTCAACAGCCCTTCATGCTAAAAACTCTCAATAAATTAGGTATTGATGGAACGTACCTCAAAATAATAAGAGCTATTTATGACAAACCCACAGCCAATATCATACTGAATGGGCAAAAAATGGAAAAATTCCCTTTGAAAACTGGCACAAGACAGGGATGCCCTCTCTCACCACTCCTATTCAACATAGTGTTGGAAGTTCTGGCTAGGGCAATCAGGCAAGAGAAAGAAATAAAGTGTATTCAGTTAGGAAAAGAAGAAGTCAAATTGTCCCTGTTTGCAGATGACATGATTGTATATTTAGAAAACCCCATTGTCTCAGCCCAAAATCTCCTTAAGCTGATAAGCAACTTCAGCAAAGTCTCAGGATACAAAATTAATGTGCAAAAATCACAAGCATTCTTATACACCAGTAACAGACAAACAGAGAGCCAAATCAGGAATGAACTTCCATTCACAATTGCTTCAAAGAGAATCAAATACCTAGGAATCCAACTTACAAGGGATGTAAAGGACCTCTTCAAGGAGAACTACAAACCACTGCTCAGTGAAATCAAAGAGGACACAAACAAATGGAAGAACATACCGTGCTCATGGATAGGAAGAATCAATATCGTGAAAATGGCCATACTGCCCAAGGTTATTTATAGATTCAATGCCATCCCCATCAAGCTACCAATGAGTTTCTTCACAGAATTGGAAAAAACTGCTTTAAAGTTCATATGGAACCAAAAAAGAGCCCACATTGCCAAGACAATCCTAAGTCAAAAGGACAAAGCTGGAGGCGTCACGCTACCTGACTTCAAACTATACTACAAGGCTACAGTAACCAAAACAGCATGGTACTGGTACAAAACAGAGATATATACCAATGGAACAGAACAGAGTCCTCATAATAAAACCACACATCTACAGCCATCTGATCTTTGACAAACCTGAGAGAAACAAGAAATGGGGAAAGGATTCCCTATTTAATAAATGGTGCTGGGAAAATTGGCTAGCCATAAGTAGAAAGCTGAAACTGGGTCCTTTCCTTACTCCTTATATGAAAATTAATTCAAGATGGATTAGAGACTTAAATGTTAGACCTAATACCATAAAAACCCTAGAAGAAAACCTAGGTAGTACCATTCAGGACACAGGCATGGGCAAGGACTTCATGTCTAAAACACCAAAAGCAA
Source organism: Rhinopithecus roxellana (assembly GCF_007565055.1). Classification (NCBI taxonomy): domain Eukaryota; kingdom Metazoa; phylum Chordata; class Mammalia; order Primates; family Cercopithecidae; genus Rhinopithecus; species Rhinopithecus roxellana. Next base: position 89,157,010 of record NC_044552.1, on the reverse strand, counting down.
CGGCAACAAAAGCCAAAATTGACAAATGGGATCTAATTAAACTAAAGAGCTTCTGCACAGCAAAAGAAACTACCATCAGAGTGAACAGGCAACCTGCAGAATGGGAGAAAATTTTTCCAGTCTACTCATCTAACAAAGGGCTGATATCCAGAACCTACAAAGAACTCAAACAAATATACAAGAAAAAAACAAACAACCCCATCAAAAAGTGGGGAAAGGATATGAACAGTCATTTCTCAAAAGAAGACATTCATACAGCCAACAGACACATGAAAAAATGCTCATCATCACTGGCCATCAGAGAAATGCAAATCAAAACCACAATGAGATACCATCTCACACCAGTTAGAATGGCAATCATTAAAAAATCAGGAAACAACAGGTGCTGGAGAGGATGTGGAGAAATAGGAACACTTTTACACTGTTGGTGGGACTGTAAACTAGTTCAACGATTATGGAAAAGAGCATGGCAATTCCTCAAGGATCTAGAACTAGATGTACCATATGACCCAGCCATCCCACTACTGGGTATATACCCAAAGGATTATAAATCATGCTGCTATAAAGACACATGCACACGTATGTTTATTGCGGCACTATTCACAATAGCAAAGACTTGGAATCAACCCAAATGTCCATCTGTGACAGACTGAATTAAGAAAATGTGGCAAGTATACACCATGGAATACTATGCAGCCATAAAAAAGGATGAGTTTGCGTCCTTTGTAGGGACATGGATGCAGCTGGAAACCATCATTCTTAGCAAACTATCACAAGAAGAGAAAACCAAACACCGCATGTTCTCACTCATAGGTGGGAAATGAACAATGAGATCACTTGGACTCGGGAAGGGGAACATCACGCACTGGGGCCTATCATGGGGAGGGGGGAGGAGGGAGGGATTGCATTGGGGAGTTATACATGATATAAATGATGAATTGATGGGTGCTGACGAGTTGATGGGTGCAGCACACCAACATGGCATAAGTATACATATGTAACAAACCTGCACGTTATGCACATGTACCCTAGAACTTAAAGTATAATAAAAGAAAAAAAAAAAAGAAAATGTGGCACATATACACCATGGAATACTATGCAGCCATAAAAAAGGATGAGTTTGCATCCTTTGTAGGGACATGGATGCAGCTGGAAACCATCATTCTTAGCAAACTATCACAAGAACAGAAAACCAAACACCGCATGTTCTCACTCATAGGTGGGAACTGAACAGTGAGATCACCTGGACTCGGGAAGGGGAACATCATACACCGGGGCCTATCATGGGGAGGGGGGATGGGGGAGGGATTGCATTGGGAGTTATACCTGATATAAATGATGAATTGATGGGTGCAGCACACCAACATGGCACAAGTATACATATGTAACAAACCTGCACGTTATGCACATGTACCCTAGAACTTAAAGTATAATAATAATAAAAAAAGAAAAATAATGGAAATAAATACTCTACACCAACTTTATTTTTAACTACACCTTGACTTTACATTGTGTCAATTCATGTCTTTTAATGTTGCCTATCTCTTCACAGGTTGCTATTGCTATTATTATTCTTGATAGAGTTGTCTTTGGGCTTTATACTAGAGTTGCAAGTGAAATGCACACCACAATTACAGTATTAGAGTATTCTGGGTTAGTTCATGTATGTAATTTGACCAGTGTGTTTTATACTTTCTAATGTTTTCTTTTCAGTGTTGGTGTTTTTTTTTTTTTTTTTTTTTTTTCTTTAGATTTTTTTCAGATGGCAGAACTCCCTTTTGCAATTCTTATAAAAGGGTCTGGTGTTGGCAATTTTTTTCAGCTTTTGTTTGTCTGGGAAGACTTTCTCTTTCATATGTGAAAGATAGATTTGTTGGATAAAATATTCTTAAATGGTAGTTTATTTCTTCCAGTACATTGAAAATGCCTTCCCCCACCTTGTTGGTCTGTGTGGTATTCATTAGGATATCTGCTCCCTGATGAATTGGAGCTCTTTTACAACTTGTTTTCTTCTTATTCTTACTACTTTTAGAATTCTCTCCTTGTTTTGACTGTTGAAAGTTTGATTAATTCCTGCCTTGTGGTATTCTTATTTGGGTCAAGTTATGTAGTGTTCTCTAATCTTCCTGTACTTAAATATTTGTCCGTTTTTCAAATTTTGGAAAGTTTTCAGTTTGAATAAGCTTTCTACCCCTTGTTTTTGCTCAGTTCCCTCTTCAAAAGCAATAATTCTTACATTTGATCTTTTGAGCTAGTTTTCTGTATCTTGTAGGTAAGCTTTGTTCCTTTTCATTCATGTTTTTTCTCGTCTTACATATATTATCGAATAGCTCACTGATCATTGTCATGCTTGATCCATTCTGCTGGTGAGAGCCTCTAATGTATTTCTCAGTTCAGCAAATGTTTTGCTTAGAAGATCTCTGTTTGATTTTAAAAATTATTTCAATCTCTTTGTTAAATGTGTCTAATAAGTGTCTGGACTGCTTTTCTGTGTTATATATTGGAAATCACTGAGGTTCCTTAAAACTGCTATTTAGGGCTGGGTGCGGTGGCTCACGCCTGTAATCCCAGCACTTTGGGAGGCCAAGGCAGGTGGATCACGAGGTCAGGAGATTGAGACCATCCTGGTTAACACAGTGAAATCCCATCTCTACTAAAAATACAAAAAAAAAAAAAAAAAAAAAAAAAAAAAAAGCCGGCCGTGGTGGCGGGCACCTGTAGTGCCAGCTACTCAGGAGGCTGAGGCAGGAGAATGGTGTGAACCTGGGAGGCAGAGCTTGCAGTGAGCCAAGATCGTGCCACTGCACTCCAACCAGGGCTACAGAGAGAGATTCCGTCTCAAACAACAACAACAACAACAACAACAAAAAAAAAAACCCAAAAAACTGCTATTTAGAATTTTATTAAGAGCATTAACATGTCATCGTCCCAGTGGGGTCAGTCACTGGTTCCTTGCTTTGTTCATTTGAAGGGTTCATGATTCCTTGTTTTTTTTTTTTTTTTTTGTTTCTTCTTGAAGATGTACATCTATATATTTGCACTGAATAATTAGTTACCTATTCTAGTCTTTGCTGTCTGTTTTGTTTTGTTTCTTATAGGATATGTTTGCTTAGTTTTTTTTTTTTTTTTTGTAACATAACAAGCATTGATGTTTTTATTTTTACCCCAACGAGGTCACTGCCTCCTTTTCAGCACTTGATGGCCCTTAAGCCTAGGTTTGGCTCAGTTCTAGTAAACAATCAGAATACTGAAGGTCAGAATGGGAAGGTCCCAAAGTGGGTATTCCAGTAATGTGGGAAGGCTGGCTACAGATGTGTGTTCAGGAGACCTGTGGAACACACCTTCTACAATGTGATGCTTCTGAACAGCCACTCTGATTTGGCAACTCCTTTAGCAGAGTTATATAGCAGAGTTTCCAGAGCAGGGGATGGTAGTCCTACCTCCCTCCTTTGTTTAGGGTGAGTCTCAGGGACATTCCTCCCTTCAGACAATGTTGGTGATTTCTGTGGGTTGAAGTAAGGACAGGTCTCCTGCCAGGGAATCTAAAATGATGGGGAAGCTGGTAGTCCATCTTAATTTCATTTTTCCCTCTCTAGAAATCATGAGTCATAAAATTCTCATGCACTCGATGTGGGGCACTTTTGGGGCAGGGGCGTCATGGATGTAGAGGTTTGATTCTCTTTCCATGTACTTCGAGTCTTTTCACTTCCCTTTGGCTCTGGGAACTGTCTTATTCTCTTATTTGAATTCTGGGATATTGCTGGTGATAATCTCAGTACTATATATTTGTTTTTGGTTTTCCATGGGGGAGAGTTAAGCCAGCTTGCTCCTTTGTCACTATTTTGGAACCAGAAGTCTTTCCAACAAGTAACTGTTTGATGTCATTTTTATACGCCTATCAGGTCAAGTTCTGATTTGAGTTAAATGTGGAATATGCAGTAAATATACAGTTTTCTAGAGAAAGTAAGTTAATTTATAACTTCAAATGGAGAACAAGAATGCTCAATTCAGTGTTATCACCAAATGTGTTCATATTCTGTCTATATTTTTCTCAGTGAATAATGATAATGTAGTTCTGAGGCCTGAAAAATTATTACAGTCTCTTACCAAGTCTTTGATCTATCTTGGGATTTCATTTGTTTCCTTACTGCTAGGAGAAAGATGTTACTATATACCTTGAAGAGATGCTATAAGAATCTGTCTCTAATCATTATTTAAACACTTAGAAAACATGCCCGTTTGTTGTTCTACAAGAGACAAGTAAGATGATAAATGTTGTGTGTTATATAAACTCTATCCTAAAATAGAGGTTCATGAATACATTGAATACATATCTGAGAAATTGTGTTAGGACAGTGATGACTCATGCAATACTAAGGAAAATTTTATCCCATGATTTTAACTTTTAGAATAATTTAAAACAGAATGTGATCGATACTTATAATTACTTAGGTAGGAATATTTCTCAAAACTGTAAATGCATATTTTCTTATATAATTAGAAATGAGAAAATTACTAGTGATTTCTGTGTTACTCTCCTCCAGACAATGAGGGAGGATGAAGATAGTCATTAATACTTTTGGGAATCAAAGTAAATTACGCATTTATTTTTGAATATCTGAAGAAACAGTTAAATTTCAGTGGTTAGCCAGTCGGTTCTTTTGGTAATTCTGCTCTTTGTTATGATCTTTTAAATGTGTATTTTCTACACAGTTTCTTTAACAGGGTGAAAGTAAAAGAAAGCTCCTCCATAATAAATACACTTCCACTTCCCTAAAGTAAATAGTAGCTTTCATCAAAATGCTTGAGAGAGGACTGTGCAGACATTTTTCACTGAATATTTAAGCAAAAGACAATAGATTTGTCATTAACAGTATTGTATTAGTCCGTGTTCACACTGCTGATAAAGACATACCTGAAACTGGGGAAAAAAAGGTTTAATTGGACTTAAAGTTCCACATGGCTGGGGAGGCCTCAGAATCATGGTGGGAAGTGAAAGACTCTTACACAGCACAGGCCAAATAAAATGAGAGAGAAACAAAAGCAGAAAAGTGGAAACTCCTGATAAACCCATCAGAGACTTACTCACTATCACGAGAATAGCACGGGAAAGACAGGCCCCCATGATTCAATTGCCTCCCCATAGGTCCCCCCTGAAACACGTGGGAACTCTGGGAGATACAATTCAAGTTGAGATTTCGGTGGGGACATAGCCAAATCATATCAACTATCATCATATTCTTTTTTTGCAATTCCTCCCCCCAGTGTGTGATGTTCCCCTTCCCGAGTCCAAGTTTCCTCATTGTTCAGTTCCCACCTATGAGTGAGAACATGCGGTGTTTGGTTTTCTCTTCTTGTGATAGTTTGCTAAGAATGATGGTTTCCAGTTGCATCCATGTCCCTACAAAGGACGCAAACTCTTTTTTTGGCCATAGTCGTTTTCTCGTAGCTTTTGTGCTTATTTCACTATCATTATTTTGTCCAAGTGAGTTTTAGAAAAATAACTTAAAAAAAGAAGAATAAAAGCTCTGGTCACTTAACTTCAGGTTAATATAATTTGGTAATTTACTAGTAGTTAACCTTCATGCAGTCTGTGAAGATTATTTGATGTGAACATATAAATGGCATGCTTGCAAGAGTTCTTGGAAAATAAAGTGAACAAGATCTACCCCACCCTTATCCCTGAAGAAGCAAGTCTAGGAAACATAAACCCAACCTTGAAAGTGGAAAATGTATTACCAAATAAATTTGTCACTCTTTTCTTCTTTTTAACATCCCATTTAGTGTAAAATTCGAAGGTCATTTAACTGACAAGTTTCACTAAAAGTATAAATCATGTTTGGTTTAAAATATTGGACCTGGAAAGTTACTGGTGTCCAGGTATTCCGATTTTTCAGCTTTCAGGGTCTCCCAGTTCTGATTGATTATCTAATCAGTGACTTTCATGAAGCCTAAAATTCTCATCTCATAAAGTCTAAAATGCTCACAAAACAGGAAAAGAACCTAGGATTACCTCTTTCCTAACTTAGCTGCCACTCACCTCCTCCATTTCTTAACAATGGCTCAGCATATATTCATTCTATAAATTGAAATTCTTGTGAAGTTTCATTTGAAGAAGTAATTCTGCTGATTCCAGAATTTTGAAAACTACAGTTATAAACTATTGGGAGATTACTTACTCAGCAGTTTTGATGTTCTGCCAGAATCCAAAGGCCAGTACCCGCGGACCTTGTTGACAGGTGTGACTGCCAGGTCAGAGCAGAAGGTGATCAGGAACTCAAATAGGAAATCCTTTGCTACAGAGCAGGCAGGCATAAAACGTTAGAGCAGAATAAAGTTCTACATTCTAAGCAGAGAGGTAAAGTTTCATCAGTTGGAACACCATGAAATGGAACTGACTTTGTTCTGTATGTTCCAGTTAGATTGGTCCCAGGGTGTAGGTTTTTTTATTTTATAAGTACAAGCTGATTAAGGTCTGTTCTTGGTTGCAGAGCTGATGAGAATGTGCTCTTATTTGACAAACAAGTTTTCCTAATGTGCTGTGCCATTTTGTTAAGTATTTAAACATATCATGAGTTGCAGCGTATGGTTTAGATTGGTGGTACTCCAACTTTTGTGTACATTGGAATCAGCTGGAGGACTTGCTAAAAGGCAGACTGCTGGGTTCCACCTCCAGTTTCTGATTCAGAGACTGGCTTCTGGAGTGTGGTCCAAGACTGCGTTTCTGAGTTACCAGTGATGCTTCTGCTGCTGTTCTAGGGAATCACATTTTAAGAATGCATCACCGGTTTAGAAATTACTATAGTTCACTTTTTCATTAAGTGATTTCTATACACCAGGGTAAAGTATTTTTCTTTCCTAAATGATTTTTTGTGTGTGTGCCTTAATTCCCATTCCCCCATCCTTTATCTGTGGAAATTCTTAACACAATATGTGAAATTTGTGCCAAGAAGATCAAAAGTTAATCTATAAAAAGGTATCTATAAAAATCCTACAACTAACAATGATGGTAAAATGAATTCTTTTTCTCTAAAGTCAGGAATAAGGCAAGTCTGTCCACTGTCACCACTCCTATTTACATCATACTGGAAGTCTTAACCACCAAAATCAGCTATGAAAAATAAAAACGAAGGATGAAGATTGGGGAAAAAATCAACATATTTTCTCTTTTTGTAGGAAATATGGCAGTATAAGTAGAAAAGTTGGAAGAATTTGCTGTCACAAATAATATGTTTAAAAAGGTTACAGACTACAATATCTAATTTAAAAGCCCTTTGTGTTTCTACATACTAGTAATAAATAATTGGAATTTAAATTTTACAAAAAGCACTATTATAATAGTACTCTCTAAAATGAAATACTTCAATATAATCTAACAAACATTTGAAGGATCTATATACTGAAAAGTAAAAAATATTGATTAAAAAATGAAAGTCATATATAAAAGTAGATATTATTCAATTACCGGATTAGAAGTGTTATATTGTCAGTCCTCCTCAAAAGATTTCATAGATTTAACGCAATCACAATCAAATTTCTATAATTATTTTGGTAGATGTTGATAAACTATTTCTAATACATATGTACCTATAGAAAGAGCAAGGGGAGTAGAGAAATGACAACGAATGAGAGTAGACAAAATAATTTTGAGAAAAAACCCACAAAATTGGAGGACTCACACTACCCAATTTCATGACTTGTCATAAAGATATAGTAATCATGGCAGTAGGTATTGGCTAAAGCATGTACACACTGAGCCGAACATGGTGGCTTGAACATCTAATCCGAGCTACTCAGGATGCTGAGGTGAGAGAATCACTTGAGCCCAGGAGTTTGAGACTGGCCTGGACAACATAGCAATATCCCATATTTAAAAAATAGTAAATAAATACCAAAAAGAATAGACACATCCATCAGTGGAACTGAATAGAGAAACAAAAACCTGCCCTATACAAATACAGCAAGCTGACATGAACAAATATGAAAAGGCAATTAAATGAATAAAAAATGAATAATTCATAATCTCAATGCCAATAAAGAGAACCTTAGCTTATACTCATCTTAGACAAAATGCCTTACAATAGATTATAAAACTAAATATAAAATCTAAAACTATAAAACTTCTAGAATAAAAGATAGAAATATATCTGTGTGACTTCAGGCTGGGCGCAGTGGCTCACGCCTGTAATCCCAGCACTTTGGGAGGCCGAGGCAGGTAGATCATGAGGTCAGAAGATCGAGACCATCTTTGCCAACATGGTGAAACCCTGTCTCTACTAAAATACAAAAAAAAATTAGCCAGGTGTGGTGGCACATGCCTGTAATCACAGCCACTTGGGAGGCTGAGGCAGTGGAATCATTTGAACCCGGGAGGCAGAGGTTGCTGTGAGCTGAGATCGTGCCACTGCACTCCAGCCTGGCAACGGAGCAAGACTCCGTCTCAGATAGACATAGGTATATAGATAAATATAGATCTGCGTGACTTTAGTTAGGCAAAGAGTTTTAGACATGACACCAAAAGCATGAGGAAGAAAAGAAAAAAATTGATTTGACTTCATTAAAATTACAAATTTTGGCATAGTGAAAGATAACTGTTTAGAGAAAGAAAAGGCAAATCACACTGTGAGAAAAATATTTGGAAATTATAGTTGATATGGTTAGGCTTTGTGTCCCCACCCAAATCTCATCCTGATAAATTGTTATCCCCGGGTGTTGAGGGAGACCTGGTGGGAGGTGATTGGATCATGGAAGTGGTTTTTCCCATGCTGTTCTCATGATAATGCCTGAATTCTCATGAGATCTGATGGTTTTATAAGCAGCAATTTTTCCTCCCTTGCTCTCATTCCCTCCTGTGGCCTTGTGAAGAAGGTGCCTGCTCCCCCTCAACTTTCATCATGATTCTAGTTTATCTGAAGCCTCCCCCAGCCATTTAGAACTGGGAGTTAATTAAACCTCTTTCCTTCATAAATTACCCAGTCTCAGGTATTTCTTTTTAGCAGTGCAAAAGCTAATTAATATATTAAATTGGTACTATGGAGAGTGGGGTATTGCTATAAAGATATACAAAAATGTTAAAGTGATTTTGGCTCTGGGTAATGGGCAGAGGTTGGAACAGTTTGGAAGGCTCAGAAGACAAGAAAATGTGAGAAAGTTTGGAACTTCCTAGAGACTTGTTGAATGCTTTTAACCAAAATGCTGATAGTATGGACGTTGAAGTCTGGGGTGAGGTGGTCTCAGATGGAGATGAAGAACTTATTGGAAACTGGAGCAAAGGACACTCTTGCTATGCTTTAGCTAGGAGACTGGTGACATTTTGCCCCCACCCTAGAGATCTGTGGAACTTTACATTTGAGAGAGATAGTTTAGGGTATCTGTCAGAAGAAATACCTAAGTGGCAAAGCATTCAAGAGGAAGCAGAGCATAGAAGTTTGGAAAATATGCAGCCCAATCATGAGGTTTTAAAGAAAATCCCATTTTCTAGGGAAAAATTCAAGTTGGCTGCAGAAATTTCCATAAGTAACAAGGAGCCAAAAATATACTAATTTTCAAGGCAATGTGAAAAATGTCTCCAGGGTATGTCAGAGACCTTCACAGCATCCTTCCTCCCATCACAAGCCCAGAGGCCTAGGGGGGAAAAATGATTTCATGAGCCAGGCCCAGGGACCTCCACTTTGTGCAGTCTGAGGACTTGGTGCTCTGTGTCTCAGCTGCTCCAGGTCCAGTCATGGCTAAAAGAGGACAAGGTACAGCTCTGGTCATTGCTGCAGAGGGTGCAAGCCCCAAGTCTTAGTGGCTTCCACGTGGTGTTGGGCCTGTGTGTGCACAGAAGTCAAGAATTGAGGTTGGAAAATTTCAACCTAGATTTCAGAGGACGTATGGAAATGCCTGGATGTCCAGGATGAAGTCTACTGCCAATATAATCATGGATAACCTCTGTCAGGGCAATGCAGAAGAGAACTGTGGGGTTGGCGCACCCATATACAGTTCCCATTGAGGTACTGCCTAGTGGAACTGTGAGAAGAGGACCACTATCGTCCAGACCCCAGAATGGTAGATCCACTGACAGCTTGCACTGTGCATGTGGAAAAGCCACAGGCACTCAATTCCAGCCTGTGAAGAAACTGCACAAGGCCATGGGAGCCCAACCATTGTATCAGCATGCCCTGAATGTGAGGTGGAGTCAAAGGAGATCATTTCGGAGCTTTACGTTTTAATGACTGTCCCACTGGATTTTGATTTTGAATGGGGTCTGTAGCTCCTTTGTTTTGGTCAATTTCTCCTATTTGGAATAGGAGAATTTACCCAATTCCCATACTACCATTGTATCTAGGGAGCAACTAACTTGCTTTTGATTTTACAGGCTCACAGGTGGAAAGGACTGGCCTTGTCTCAGATGAGACTTTGGACTGTGGACTTTTGTGTTAATGCTGGAATGAATTAAGACGTTGGGGGACTGTTGGGAAGGCATGATTGAATTTGAAATGTGAAAGGGACATGAGATTTTGGAGGGACTAAGGGTAAAATCATATGGTTAGGCTTTGTGTTGCCACCCAAATCTCATCTTAAATTATAATCCCCAGGTGTTGAGGGAGAGACCTGGTGGGAGGTAATTGGATCATGTGGGTGCTCTTCCTCATGGTTTTATCATGAGAGTGAGTGAGTTCTCATGAGATCTGATAGTTTTATACATGGCAGTTTTTATTCCTTTGCTCTCATTCCCTCCCGCCACCTTTTGAAAAAGGTGCCTGCTTCCCTTTCACCTTCCTCCATGATAGTAAGTTTCCTGAGGCCTCCCAGCCATGTGGAACTGTGAGTCAATTAAATCTCTTCCCTTTATAAATTACCCAGTCTCAGGTATTTCATTATAGCAGTGCAAAAATGTAGTAATACAATATTTCTGACAAAGGAGTTGTATCTAAGCTATAGAAATAATTATCAAAGCACATCAATAAGAAAAATAAACAATGGACCAAATATGTGAACAGACACTGCATCAAGAAGATATGTGATGGCAAATGATTGCATGAGTAGGTGATCTACATTATAATCTATTAGAGAAATGCAAATTAAAACAACAATGAGATACCAAAGTATACATTTCCAACAGCTTTAAAAAGCTATTGAATTTTAAAAGAAATTGAATTAGTAACCAAAAAACTTCCCACTAAGAAAAACTCAGGCCAAGATGGTTTCACTAGCAAACTTTAGCAAACATTTAAAGAAGAAATTATGCAATACTCCACACATTACAATACTCCACAAACTCTTTCAGAATAAAAATGAGACACACTTCTCAGTTAATTCAATGACAACGGTATTACCCTTATACAAAAAGCAGATAAACACTACAATAAAAGAATATGACAGACAAATAACTCTATTAAATGTAGACAGAAAAATATTCAACAAAATTTCTATGAACAAAATTTAATGATATATAAAAATGATTAACACTACGACTAATCAGAACTTATCTCAGAAATGCAAGATTAGTTTAACATCAGAAAATGAGTTATGTAGTATACCGTATTAATATAGCAAAGAAAAAAATGGCTTTAATCATCTCAATAGACACAGAGAAAGCATTTGACAAAATGAAACATCAATTCATGATTTAAAAACAAACAAAATTAAAAAAAAAATTTTGACAAAGTTGGGATAGAAGAGAACTTCCTTGACATAAAGGGCTCTTACAAAAAAACAATAGCAAATATACTCAGTGGTGAAAGATTGAATACAGTTCCCATAAATCAGAAAAAAAGGCAAAGGTATTTGCTCTCTGCATTCCTATTAAACTTTGTACTGGAAGACTCACTGCATGCAATAAGAGAAGCAAAGGAAATAAAAGGCACCCAGAATGAGAATTAAGAAGTAAAACAGTATTCACTGGCAAATGACATGATCTTGTTTGTAGATTATTTTTTAAAAATCCATGAAAAGTTATTAGGATTAATAAGCAACTACAACAAAGTATCAGAAGATAAGTAAACAAAACAATTATCTTTTACATATGAGCAATGTATAGTCTGAAAATAAAATAAAGAATATAATTCATAATGAAAATGGGAATAAGATTCAATTAGAAATACATATTAAAATCTATGAACTTTAACTAAAGCAGAGCCAAGAGAGAAATTTATAGAATCAAATACATTAGATAAGAGGAAAAGTATATAATCAATAACCTAAACTTCTTCCTCCAAGAATTAAAATTAGAATGGCAAAACAATATTAACATAAGCGAAAGTAAAATAAAAAGAGCAGAAGTTAGTAAAATTAAAAACTAGAACGCAGTAGAAAATAAATGAAACAAAACCCTCATTTTTTTGGAAATAATAACATAAACTTCCAAGACAACTGAGAAAGAAAAATACATAAAATATAGATTACCAACAAGAATAAAATGAGGACAATACTATAGGCCCAGCAGACATCAAAATAATATGAAAATACTACAGATGACATTACACATGAATTTTAAATGACCAGTTTTCAAAAGCACAAACCACCAAAACTCATCCATTACAAAATAAATATCTATTTACAAAACTTCAAATAGTTTTGTAACAAATAAGGACATTGAATTTTTAACTTTAAATATCTTAAATGATAAATATCTGGGTTCACTTGGTTTTACGGGACAATTCTACTATATATTTAAAGAAGAATTAACATTTCCACACAATCTCCTGAAGAAAACAAAAGAGGAAGAAAGATTTCTCAATAAGTTTTATGAAGTTAGTATTACCCTGATACTAAAACTACATAAAGATAATATGAAAAAAATGTAGATAGATACCTCTCATAAAGATAATTTCAAGATTCTTAAAAGAATACTAGCAAATAGAATCTAGCAATATATAAAAATAATTATACATCATGAGTAAGTAGTGTTTATTCTAAGGATGCAACATTGGTTTGATATTTGAAAATCAATCAAAGTAATCTACCATTTAACAGTTGAAAGAAATAATATATGATTATATTAACACAGAAATATTGGAATTAATTCATCATTGCTTTATTTAAAAAACTCAGATAAACATACAAATTGATTTCATTACTATATACTGGCACTAAGTACATATACAAAACATTAAAAATATAATAGAGTTTACAATCACTGAAAAAATATGTATAAATCTAATGAAAAATGTACGTAACTGACCTTCACAAAAGAAAACTACTACAAAAAGCTGGTGAAATAAATCAAGGAAAGTACCACTGTATTTATATTTTGGAAAACCCAACATAGTAAAGACTTCAATTCTCCGCTAGCTGGTATACCTATTAAAAAAAAAAAATCCTAGAAAAATGTCTGTCAAAATGACAGCATTGCTTTTAGGTATAAATAAGATTATTCTAAAATTCATATAAAAAAGATGACAGAAAAAACTCCTGGAATAGTCAAACAATTTTGAAAATGAAGAACGCAGTGAGAGAAATGATTCTCCCATGTTTCAAGATTTACTATATAACTACAGTAGTCAATATCGTAGGGTATTTGTGGAAATTTAGATATAATATATCAATGAAACAGTTTCAAATTCTGACATTTAGGAATTCATTGAGCGAAATACAAAATATATTTATAAACTTCAACAACAGACTAGATCAAACAGAGTAAAGAATCTCAGAATTTGAATGCCAAGACTTTTGAAAGAGGCCAAAAATTGCCCCATGCAGGTATAGCAAGATGAAAAAGCAAGTCAGTGGAACACTGAAAAGTGGCTATTTCATCAGATTGTGAGAGAACAATTGGACATTCATAAGCAACAACAATAACAACAAAAACTAAACTTGACCTACATCTCACACCTTGTATAAAAATTAATGCAAAATGAATTGAACACGTAAATTTAAACTAAAAATATTTTAGAAAAAGTTGGAACACTTTCAAAATCTAGAACTAAGAAAAGAATTCTTAAGACTTGATACCAAAAGCAAAATTCATGAAAGGAAAAAATTAATTGAACTTCATCAAAATTAAAAATTTTGCTCTCTGAAAGATCTTGTTAAGAGAATGAAAACAAAAGCTACAGACTTGGAGAGAGTATTTGCAAACAATATATATGAAGAATGAGGGTCTATGTATCTATCTTCTATCAATCAATCAATCTATCCATCCATCCATCTATCTTCTAATCTATCTAGTAAGCACCTAAAATGATGGCACAATATCATTAGCTATTAGAGAAATTCAAACTAAAATCATAATGAGACATCATTGTACACCTATCAGAATGACTAAAGCAAAAAATATGGGCAATACAAAGTGCTGGTAGAGATGCAGAGAAACTGGATCATCTATACATTGCTGTGAGGAAGTCAAATGGTACATCCATTCTGGAAAACAATTTGGCAAATTCAAATTCTAAAGAAAAACATGCACTTATCCTTTGATATAGTAATTGAACTCCTGAGCTTAATCTAGAGAAATGAAGATTATGTTTATATGAAAACCTGTAATAGTCAAAAACTAACAACAAATAAGAAATACTTAAACAAATTATAGTATATCTATAATATTAAATACATTTCAGCAACCAAAAGGAAGAAACTATTGATAAACACAACAAATAGGTTGAATCTCCAGAGGATTATGATGAATGATAAAAGTCAATAACAACAAATTATGTATAATCCAATTCAATTTATATAATATTCTTGAAATAAAAAATTATGAAAGTGATAGGGGCTTTAAGATGGCTAACTAAATGTATCTGGTACTTGCCTCTTCCACAGAGAGGAACCAAAACAGTAAATAGATAATCACACTGTAAATAGGTCATCTAAAAGAGAACATTGAAATTCAACAGAAAAGTGATGGGAAGCACCACAAACAAAGAAGGAGAGGGAAGGAAGGAAGCCTGTTTGGCCAAGATTGGCTGGAACTCTGGACGGGCTCCTTAATGCAGGAAAAGGGTGAGTTAAAGACACCCAGTCTTCTACATTCCAACTATGATTCCTACAATCCTAGCCATGAGAGAGCCCCTTGACCTTCATGGGACCTGAGTCTAACATAGGAAGCTGCCTGGAGACCAAAATAAGGTATTGCTGCAGAGATAGCTCATACTCGGTCCCACAAACTCCCAAGTCCTAAGCAGTATGGTGCCATTTTGAGAGCCCATCCTGCATTAGACTGCATCCTGCCCTAGGATACAACATCCTCTGAATCTCTACATCCCTAGAGTCCCGTTGACACTCCCTGACCACAGCTGCCACCACTGGGACCAACTGGCAGTAATCTAGCCCCCTACAGCATAGGGTCCGCTATGCATTTTCAAATGCCTTGAGGACAAATTCCACTGCCTATACCTCCACTGCTACAGACTTCTGTGAAGCTGAGGCATGAGTGAAGCATGTGCCTCGTTGACATCTGCTGATGGCTGCTCCCACTGCAAGCAACTCTGCCTTCCTCAGTAATAGAACCACAAAACAGTGGCTGCTGCCCCCAGCTGAGCACTCCACTGGGGGCCTGGTACTACCCTCTTCCTGCCTATAAAAGCCAGTCCTTACATGCACCGCTGAGAGATTTGAGGGTAAGTCTCTTCAGCCCAGCTCCACCCCCACCAGGTATCTGAACATGCCAACTAAGGAACTGGGGATCACCTAGCCCAGCCCACAATTTGCACCTGAGTATTCCTTTCAGCATTTGAGGTCAGGTCCATGCCAGCTGTCACTACCACCGCATCTTGCAAACCACTACATCCAACACCTGTGGGCCTGAGGACTGGTGCACTCAGCTCTCTGTAGACACCACCACCATCAGTGCAGACCACCTGGGTCTCAGAGGGTTTTCTTGTCACTGTTACTACTATTGTCTACACCATGCCTGCTGACCAGGGGCTGGAGAACTTGCCAACCTGCCTGGCCCAAGAATTATCCTGGCCGGACCCACTAAAACCAGTGCCATCATACGCTAACCTGGGACCCAAGAATAGACACTCTCAGCTCACTGCTGACACTACTGGGGCCTGAAGACTGGTCCACCAGGCATCAAAGTCCCCTAGCAAAACTTCAACACAGCCTCCACTAACAACTACACCCTAAGCCACTGAGGAAATTACAGTCACCACTGATTCAATTTACAGGTGAACAAATCATACAAAGACTACAGTACTGCATGCACTCAGAATCAAAGCCAAAGTGCCCTACCTAATCAAAACCATGTGTGTGTGTATATATATATGTACACACACACACACACACACACACACATATGGTTTTCTTGAAGATAGATATATGTATCTTCAAGAAAACATATATCTATCTTCAAGAAAACATCCTTCTCTACAAAAGCAAATCCAGAAAATTGGAAAAACTGACCATTATACCAGATACACATATATCAACATAAGCACACAAGAAACACTAATAAGCAAGGAAATATGACACCTTCAAAAGAACACAATAATTCTCAAGAAACAGATCACAGAAAAAGAATTTAAAACATTGATTTTTAAAGAAGTTCTGTGGGATACAAAAGAATCCTGAAAAAAGTACAAAGAAAACATAAAAACAATTCAGGTTATGAATGATAAATTTACCAAGTAGATAGGTATGAAAAATAAGAAAACAGAAATTCGGAAACTGAAGAATTTGTTGAATGAAAAAAATATATCTAAAAGCTTCAACAATAGACTAGATCAGGGACAATAAAGAATCTTA
Organism: Rhinopithecus roxellana; assembly: GCF_007565055.1. Taxonomy (NCBI): domain Eukaryota; kingdom Metazoa; phylum Chordata; class Mammalia; order Primates; family Cercopithecidae; genus Rhinopithecus; species Rhinopithecus roxellana. Next base: position 89,140,339 of record NC_044552.1, on the reverse strand, counting down.
GAACTTAAAAACCAAACCTTTTGAAATAACCCAATCAGAAAAAAATTTAAGCAGGAACAAAAGTAAAAAAGAATGAGCAAGCCTCTGTAACATATGAGACACTATAAAGTCACCAAATATTAAAATTTGTACTATCCCAGAAGGTAAAAAGAAAATAAAATTATTAGAAGAATTATTTAACAAAGTAATACACAAAACACTTTCAAGTATAGCAAAAGATTTAGACATCCAGATATAGGAGTTTCAAAGATCTCTAATGAGATACAATTAAAAAAAAACTTGTTAACAGCACATTTTAGTTAAACTGTCAGAAGTTAAAGACAAAGAGATAATTTAAACATAACAAGCAAGATGTATATAGTCACTTATAAAGAAAAACCAATCAGATAAACACTGAATTCCTCAGCAGAAACCCTATAGGCTAGGAAAGAATTGAATGACATACTCAAGTACTGAAAGAAAACAACTACCTGTCAAGAATGTTAAAAATTATTCTTCATAAATGAAGGGGAAACAAAAGTTTTCCCAGACAAACAAAAGCTGAGGGAGTTTATTACTACTAGACTGACCCTACCAGAAATGTTTAAGAGAATTCTACACCCAGAAATAAAAAAACAATAACTACTTATATTAAAAAAATAAAACATGAAAATATAAAAGCCAGTGGTTGGTCAAACACACAAGAAAGAAAGAAAAAAAAAGTCATGTTACCACTATAGAATACCACAGAACCACAATGATAAGCAATGAGCGAGAAAGAAAAGAACAAATGATATGCAAAACAACCAGAAATCATTTCTTAATGGCAGAAATAAGCCCTCACATACGAATAATAACTTTGAATGTAAATGGTTTTGACTTTCCATTTAAAAGATTCAGACTAACTCAATAGATTGTTAAAAAGTGCCCAGCCTTGAGGTCAGGAGATCGAGACCATCCTGGCTAACACGGTAAAACCCCATCTCTACTAAAATTATGAAAAAATTAGCCAGCATGGTGTCCCAGCTCCTTGGAGGCTGAGGCACCCGGGAGGTGGAGCTTGAAGTGAACCGAGATCATGCCACTGCACTCCAGCCTGAGCCATAGAGTGAGACTCTATCTCAAAAAACAAAAACAAAAACAAAAACAAGAAAACCCCCCAAAAAACAAAAAACAAAAAAACAGTACCCAGCCTATGCCACCAACAAGAAACTCATCTCATCTGTAAATACACATACAGGCTGAAAGTAAAGGGATGGAAAAAAATATTCTATGCAAATGAAAACCAAAAGTGAGCAGGAGTAGTTATATTTATAACAGATAAAACAGGTTTTAAGTCAAAAACAGTAAAAGGATGAAAGAATGTCCCTATGTAATGATAAAAGGATCAATTCAGTAAGAGGATATAACAATTTTAAACATATATATATGCATCCAACACCAGAGCACCCCTATATATAAAACAAATATAATTATATCAAAAAGTAGAAATATACTGCAATAAAATAACACTTGAGGAATTCAACATCCCCACTCATAGCATTAGACAGATCATCTAGATAGAAAGTTAACACAGAAAAAATGGATTTAAACTGTACATTAGACCAAATGGACCTAATAGATATTTATAGAACATTTAATCTAACAGCTACAGAATTCACATTCACATTCTTGTAATCAGCACATAAAAAATTCTCCAGGATAAATCATATGTTACACTACAAAACAAATCTCACAAATTTTTTATTTTTATTGTTTTTAACTTTTAAGTTCAGGGGTACATGTGCAGGTTTGTTACATAGGTAAACTTGTGTTATCAGGGTTTGTTATACAGATTAGTTTTGTCACCCAGGTATTAAGCCTAGTAACTATTGGCTATTTTTACTGATCCTCTCCCCTCTGGCCACTCTCTAGGCTCCACCCACTGATAGGCCCTAGTGTCTGTTGTTTCCCTCTATGTGTTCTCATCATTTAGTTCTAACCTATAACCAAGAGCATGCAGTATTTGGTTTTCTGTTCCTGCATTTACTTTGCTAAAAATAATGGCCTCCAGCTCCATCCATGTTCATGCAAAGGACATGATCTCATTCTTTGTATGGATGCATAGTATTTACATGTCTTTATACAGTCTGTCATTGATGGGCATTTAGGTTAATTTCATGCCTTTGCTATTGTGAATCTTGCTGCAATGAACATATGTGTGCATGTGTCTTTATGGTACCACAATTCATATTCTTTTGGGTATATACTCAGTAATGGGATTGCTGGGTCGAATGGTAGTTCTGTTTTTAGGTCTTTGAGGAATCACTACACTGTTTTCCACAATGATTGAAATGATTTACATTCCCATCAGCAGTGTTTAAACAATCCTTTTTCTCTGTAACCTCATCAGCACATGTTATTTTTTGACTTTTTAGTAATAGCAATTTTAACTGATGTGAGATGGTATCTCATTATGGCTTTGATTTGCATTTCTCTAATGATCGGTGATATTAAACTTTTTATATGCTTCTTGAGTGCACATATGTCTTTGTTTTGATCCAGCATCTATAAGCAACTTACATCAATTTACAAGAAGAAAACAACTCCATTTAAAAGTGGGTAAGGGGGGGGGGGCGGAGCAAGATGGCCGAATAGGAACAACTCCAGTCTCCAACTCCCAGCGCGAGCGACACAGAAGACCGGTGATTTCTGCATTTTCAACTGAGGTACTGGGGTCATCTCACTAGGGAGTGCCGGACAATCGGTGCTGGTCAGCTGCTGCAGCCTGACCAGCGAGAGCTGAAGCAGGACGAGGCATCGCCTCACCTGGAAGCGCAAGGGGGAAGGGGATCCGTTTTCCTAGCCAGGGGAACTGAGACACACAACACCTGGAAAATCGGGTAACTCCCACCCCAATACTGCGCTGTAAGCATACAGGCATTCCAGGAGAATATATCCCACACCTGGCCGGGAGGGCCCCATGCCCACGAAGCCTCCCTCACTGCTAACACAGCAGTCTGCCGCGATCTATCGGCAAGGCAGCAGCGAGGCTGGGGGAGGGGCGCCCGCCATTGCTGAGGCTTAAGTAGGTTAACAAAGCCGCTGGGAAGCTCGAACTGGGTGGAGCTCACAGCAGCTCAAGGAAGCCTGCCTGTCTCTGTAGTCTCCACCTCTGGGGACAGCGCACAGCTGAAGACCAACAGGGGAAGTAGCGGGAGCCGGTGCAGACGCGAACGACTCTGTCTGACAGCTTTGGGGAGAGCCGCGGATCTCCCAACGCGGAGGTTGAGATCTGAGAACGGACAGACTGCCTGCTCAGGTGTGTCCCTGACCCCTGAGTAGCCTAGCTGGGAGAAATCCCCCACTAGGGGCAGTCTGACACCCCACACCTCACAGGGTGGAGTACACCCCTGAGAGGACACTTCCAAAGGAAGAATCAGACAGGTACACTCGCTGTTCAGCAATATTCTATCTTCGGCAACCTCTGCTGCTGATACCCAGGCAAACAGGGTCTGGAGTGGACCTCAAGCAATCTCCAACAGACCAACAGAGAGTCCTTCTGACTGTCAGAAGGAAAACTATCAAACAGGAAGGACACCTATACCAAAACCCCATCAGTTCGTCACCACCATCAAAGACCAGAGACAGATAAAACCACAAAGATGGGGAAGAAGCAGGGCAGAAAAGCTGGAAATTCAAAAAATAAGAGCGCATCTCCCCCTGCAAAGGAGCGCAGCCCATCACCAGCAACGGATCAAAGCTGGTCAGAGAATGACTTGGACGAGAGGAGAGAAGAAGGCTTCAGTCCATCAAACTTATCAGAGCTAAAGGAGGAATTACGTACCCAGCGCAAAGAAACTAAAAATCTTGAAAAAAGAGTGGAAGAATTGACAGCTAGACTCATTAATGCAGAGAAGATCATAAACGAAATGACAGAGATGAAAACCATGACACGAGAAATACGTGACAAATGCACAAGCTTCAGTAACCGACTCGATCAACTGGAAGAAAGAGTATCAGCGATTGAAGATCAAATGAATGAAATGAAGCGAGAAGAGAAACCAAAAGAAAAAAGAAGAAAAAGAAATGAGCAAAGCCTGCAAGAAGTATGGGATTACGTAAAAAGACCAAATCTACGTCTGATTGGGGTGCCTGAAAGTGAGGGGGAAAATGGAACCAAGTTGGAAAACACTCTTCAGGATATCATCCAGGAGAACTTCCCCAACCTAGTAGGGCAGGCCAACATTCAAATTCAGGAAATACAGAGAACGCCACAAAGATACTCCTCCAGAAGAGCAACTCCAAGACACATAATTGCCAGATTCACCAAAGTTGAAATGAAGGAAAAAATCTTAAGGGCAGCCAGAGAGAAAGGTCGGGTCACCCACAAAGGGAAGCCCATCAGACTAACAGCAGATCTCTCGGCAGAAACTCTACAAGCCAGAAGAGAGTGGGGGCCAATATTCAACGTACTTAAAGAAAAGAATTTTAAACCCAGAATTTCATATCCAGCCAAACTAAGTTTCATAAGTGAAGGAGAAATAAAATCCTTTACAGATAAGCAAATGCTTAGAGATTTTGTCACCACCAGGCCTGCCTTACAAGAGACCCTGAAGGAAGCCCTAAACATGGAAAGGAACAACCGGTACCAGCCATCGCAAAAACTTGGCAAAATGTAAAGACCATCGAGGCTAGGAAGAAACTGCATCAACTAACGAGCAAAATAACCAGTTAATATCATAATGGCAGGATCAAGTTCACACATAACAATATTAACCTTAAATGTTAATGGACTAAATGCGCCAATTAAAAGACACAGACTGGCAAACTGGATAAAGAGTCAAGACCCATCAGTCTGCTGTATTCAGGAGACCCATCTCACATGCAGAGACATACATAGGCTCAAAATAAAGGGATGGAGGAAGATCTACCAAGCAAATGGAGAACAAAAAAAAGCAGGGGTTGCAATCCTAGTCTCTGATAAAACAGACTTTAAACCATCAAAGATCAAAAGAGACAAAGAAGGCCATTACATAATGGTAAAGGGATCAATTCAACAGGAAGAGCTAACTCTCCTAAATATATATGCACCCAATACAGGAGCACCCAGATTCATAAAGCAAGTCCTTAGAGACTTACAAAGAGACTTAGACTCCCATACAATAATAATGGGAGACTTCAACACTCCGCTGTCAACATTAGACAGATCAACGAGACAGAAAGTTAACAAGGATATCCAGGAATTGAACTCATCTCTGCACCAAGCGGACCTAATAGACATCTATAGAACTCTCCACCCCAAATCAACAGAATATACATTCTTCTCAGCACCACATCGCACTTATTCCAAAATTGACCACATAATTGGAAGTAAAGTACTCCTCAGCAAATGTAAAAGAACAGAAATTATAACAAACTGTCTCTCAGACCACAGTGCAATCAAACTAGAACTCAGGACTAAGAAACTCAATCAAAACCGCTCAACTACATGGAAACTGAACAACCTGCTCCTGAATGACTACTGGGTACATAACGAAATGAAAGCGGAAATAAAGATGTTCTTTGAAACCAATGAGAACAAAGATACAACATACCAGAATCTCTGGGACACATTTAAAGCAGTGTGTAGAGGGAAATTTATAGCACTAAATGCCCACAAGAGAAAGCAGGAAAGATCTAAAATTGACACTCTAACATCACAATTAAAAGAACTAGAGAGGCAAGAGCAATCACATTCAAAAGCTAGCAGAAGGCAAGAAATAACTAAGATCAGAGCAGAACTGAAGGAGATAGAGACACAAAAAACCCTCCAAAAAATCAATGAATCCAGGAGTTGGTTTTTTGAAAAGATCAACAAAATTGACAGACCGCTAGCAAGGCTAATAAAGAAAAAAAGAGAGAGGAATCAAATAGATGCAATAAAAAATGATAAAGGGGATATCACCACTGACCCCACAGAAATACAAACTACCATCAGAGAATACTATAAACGCCTCTACGCAAATCAACTAGAAAATCTAGAAGAAATGGATAATTTCCTGGACACTTACACTCTCCCAAGGCTAAACCAGGAAGAAGTTGAATCCCTGAATAGACCAATAGCAGGCTCTGAAATTGAGGCAACAATTAATAGCCTACCCACCAAAAAAAGTCCAGGACCAGATGGATTCACAGCTGAATTCTACCAGAGGTACAAGGAGGAGCTGGTACCATTCCTTCTGAAACTATTTCAATCAATAGAAAAAGAGGGCATCCTCCCTAACTCATTTTATGAGGCCAACATCATCCTGATACCAAAGCCTGGCAGAGACACAACAAAAAAAGAGAATTTTAGACCAATATCCCTGATGAACATTGATGCAAAAATCCTCAATAAAATACTGGCAAACCGGATTCAGCAGCACATCAAAAAGCTTATCCACCATGATCAAGTGGGCTTCATCCCTGGGATGCAAGGCTGGTTCAACATTCGCAAATCAATAAACGTAATCCAGCATATAAACAGAACCAAAGACAAGAACCACATGATTGTCTCAATAGATGCAGAAAAGGCTTTTGACAAAATTCAACAGCCCTTCATGCTAAAAACGCTCAATAAATTCGGTATTGATGGAACGTACCTCAAAATAATAAGAGCTATTTATGACAAACCCACAGCTAATATCATACTGAATGGGCAAAAACTGGAAAAATTCCCTTTGAAAACTGGCACAAGACAGGGATGCCCTCTCTCACCACTCCTATTCAACATAGTGTTGGAAGTTCTGGCTAGGGCAATCAGGCAAGAGAAAGAAATCAAGGGTATCCAGTTAGGAAAAGAAGAAGTCAAATTGTCCCTGTTTGCAGATGACATGATTGTATATTTAGAAAACCCCATCGTCTCAGCCCAAAATCTCCTTAAGCTGATAAGCAACTTCAGCAAAGTCTCAGGATACAAAATTAATGTGCAAAAATCACAAGCATTCTTATACACCAGCAACAGACAAGCAGAGAGCCAAATCAGGAATGAACTTCCATTCACAATTGCTTCAAAGAGAATAAAATACCTAGGAATCCAGCTTACAAGGGATGTAAAGGACCTCTTCAAGGAGAACTACAAACCACTGCTCAGTGAAATCAAAGAGGACACAAACAAATGGAAGAACATACCATGCTCATGGATAGGAAGAATCAATATCGTGAAAATGGCCATACTGCCCAAGGTTATTTATAGATTCAATGCCATCCCCATCAAGCTACCAATGAGTTTCTTCACAGAATTGGAAAAAACTGCTTTAAAGTTCATATGGAACCAAAAAAGAGCCCGCATTGCCAAGACAATCCTAAGTCAAAAGGACAAAGCTGGAGGCGTCACGCTACCTGACTTCAAACTATACTACAAGGCTACAGTAACCAAAACAGCATGGTACTGGTACCAAAACAGAGATATAGACCAATGGAACAGAACAGAGTCCTCAGAAATAATACCGCACATCTACAGCCATCTGATCTTTGACAAACCTGAGAGAAACAAGAAATGGGGAAAGGATTCCCTATTTAATAAATGGTGCTGGGAAAATTGGCTAGCCATAAGTAGAAAGCTGAAACTGGATCCTTTCCTTACCCCTTATACGAAGATTAATTCAAGATGGATTAGAGACTTAAATGTTAGACCTAATACCATAAAAACCCTAGAAGAAAATCTAGGTAGTACCATTCAGGACATAGGCATGGGCAAGGACTTCATGTCTAAAACACCAAAAGCAACGGCAGCAAAAGCCAAAATTGACAAATGGGATCTAATTAAACTAAAGAGCTTTTGCACAGCAAAAGAAACTACCATCAGAGTGAACAGACAACCTACAGAATGGGAGAAAATTTTTGCAACCTACTCATCTGACAAAGGGCTAATATCCAGAATCTACAAAGAACTCAAACAAATATATGAGAAAAAAACAAACAACCCCATCAAAAAGTGGGGAAAGGATATGAACAGACATTTCTCAAAAGAAGATATTCATACAGCCAACAGACACATGAAAAAATGCTCATCATCACTGGCCATCAGAGAAATGCAAATCAAAACCACAATGAGATACCATCTCACACCAGTTAGAATGGCAATCATTAAGAAGTCAGGAAACAACAGGTGTTGGAGAGGATGTGGAGAAATAGGAACACTTTTACACTGTTGGTGGGATTGTAAACTAGTTCAACCATTATGGAAAACAGTATGGCAATTCCTCAAGGATCTAGAACTAGATGTACCATATGACCCAGCCATCCCACTACTGGGTATATACCCAAAGGATTATAAATTAGTCTACTACAAAGACACATGTACACGTATGTTTATTGCGGCACTATTCACAATAGCAAAGACTTGGAATCAACCCAAATGTCCATCTGTGACAGACTGGATTAAGAAAATGTGGCACATATACACCATGGAATACTATGCAGCCATAAAAAAGGATGAGTTTGCGTCCTTTGTAGGGACATGGATGCAGCTGGAAACCATCATTCTTAGCAAACTATCACAAGAAGAGAAAACCAAACACCGCATGTTCTCACTCATAGGTGGGAACTGAACAATGAGATCACTTGGACTCGGGAAGGGGAACATCACACACTGGGGTCTATCATGGGGAGGGGGGAGGGGGGAGGAGGGAGGGATTGCATTGGGGAGTTATACATGATATAAATGATGAATTGATGGGTGCTGACGAGTTGATGGGTGCAGCACACCAACATGGCATAAGTTTACATATGTAACAAACCTGCACGTTATGCACATGTACCCTAGAACTTAAAGTATAATAAAAAAAAAAAAAAAAAAAAAGTGGGTAAGGGGCCGGGCGCGGTGGCTCAAGCCTGTAATCCCAGCACTTTGGGAGGCCGAGACGGGCGGATCACGAGGTCAGGAGATCGAGACCATCCTGGCTAACACGGTGAAACCCCGTCTCTACTAAAAATACAAAAACTAGCCGGGCGAGGTGGCGGGCGCCTGTAGTCCCAGCTACTCGGGAGGCTGAGGCAGGAGAATGGCGTAAACCCGGGAGGCGGAGCTTGCAGTGAGCTGAGATCGGGCCACTGCACTCCAGCCCGGGCGACAGAGCGAGACTCCGCCTCAAAAAAAAAAAAAAAAAAAAAAAAAAAAAAAAAAAAAAAAAAAAAAAGTGGGTAAGGGACATGGACAAATATTTAAAAATTGAAATCATATTAAATATCTTCTCAAACTACAATGGAATAAAGCTAGAAATCAATAACAAGAACTTTGCAAACTGTACAAGTACATGGAAGTTAAACATCATGCTGTTGAATATCCACTAGGTCAAGGAAAAAATTAAGAAGTAAATAAAAATTTTTCTTGAAACAAACTAAAATAAAAACACAGAATACAAAAAACTATGGGATATTGCAAAAGCAGTACTAAGAGTGAAGTTTATAGCAATAAACACCTACATCGAAAAAGTAGAAAGATTTCAAATAAACAATTTAATGATGCACCTCAAGGAACTAGCAAAGCAAGAACAAATCAAAGGCAAAATTAGTAGAAGGAAGGAAATAATAAAAATCAGAGTAGAACTCAATAAAATATACACAAAACACAAAACAACGGATCAATTAAATTAAATGTTGGTTTTGAAAAAATGAACAAAATGGATAAACCATTTACTAAACTAACAAAAAAGAGAGAGAGAAGACCCATATAAAATCAGAAATGAAGTAGGAGGTGTTACAACTGACAACACAGACTGATACATCTGAGACTCTGATGAACAACTATATACTTAACAAACTGGAAAACCTAGAATAAATGTATAAATTCCTGGAAATATACATTCTGCTAAGAAAGAAACAGAAAACCTGCACAGACTAATAATGAGTAATGAGATTGAATCAGTAACAAAAGTCTTCCAGCAAATAAAAGTCTAGGATCAGAGAGCTTCACTACTGATTTGTGCCAAACTTTCGATGAAGGACTAACATAAAATCTCCTCAAATTGTTCCAAAAAAATGAAGCGGAGAGAATTATCCCTAACTCAATTTATGAGGTCAGAATTACCTTAACACCAAGGACATAACAAAAACAAAAACTGCAAGGAAATATCACTGGTGAATATAAATGCAAAATTCTCAACAAAATACTAGAAAAATGAATCCAACAGCACACTCAAACATAATACCCCATGATCAAGTGGAATTTATTCAAGTTTTATACTCTAATCAATAAATGTGATACATAACATCAACAGAATGAAGAAAACAAAAACACGAGCATTTCAGTAGACATATGAAAAGCACTTGATAAAATTTAACATCCTTTCATTATAAGACTCCCAACAAACTAGGCACAGAAACAACATGGCTCAACATAATGAAGCCTATGTGGGACAAATCCACTGTTAACATCATACCAAATGAGGAAGTGCTGAAAGTCTTTATCCTGAGAATGGAACAAGACAGGAGACCCACTTTCAGTACTTTAGTTCAACGAAGTCCTGGAAGTCTGAGTCAAAGCAATCAGGCAAAATAAATAAATAAATAAATGGCATTCAAATTAGAAAAGAAGTCAAACTTTCCCTTTTTACTGATAATATGGTCTTATATCTGCAAAAAACCTAATGACTCAGTAAAGTTGCAGGATGCAAAGTCAACATACAAAAATTGTTACTATAGAGAGTAAATAGATAGATATCTGAGGCAGGTAAGAGTATGTGTGGGGGTGAGGGTGTGAAGGGAGGTTTATTGATAGGTACAAACATATAGTTAGGTAGAAGACAAAAGTTTCAATGTGTGATACCAGAGTAGGGTGACTATTGTTAGCAACAACATATTGTGTATTTCAAAGTAGCTGGAGAAGATATCTTGAAATGTTCTGAACATATAAAAATATAAAGTACCAATTGGGTGATGCATACCCCAAATACCCTGACTTGATCATTCTGATTCTATGCATATAACAAAAGTCACATGTAGCACATAAATATGCAAAATATTATGTATTTAAAAATCTTCTTCCAAAAAGTTACAGCAATAGAAAACAGTTAGTAGTTGCTAGTGGCTAAGGAGGAAGAGAAGGGAAGTGGATGTGGCTAAAATTGGGCAACATGAGTTACCTTCTGGTGATGAAACTCTTTTGTACCTTTACTGTATCAGTGTATGTTGATGGTAATAGTACAGTATAATTTACAAAATGAAACCATTTGGGAAACTGGGGAGATGGGGCAAAACAACTCTCTGTACTACATCTTACAATTGCATGTGAATATGCAATTATCTCAAAATGAAATGATTAAAGATAGCAGTTGTATTTCTATACACAATTAACAATCTCAAAACAATACAGAATACAACTAAATTCACAACAGCATGAAACGAGTAAAATATGTAGCAACAAAATTAACACAAAGTGCAAATGAAATTTATCGCTTATACACTGAAAGTGACAGAATATTGTTGAGTTAAATAAAGGAATACTTACATAAATGAATGAATATTTTGTATTCATGGGTTGGAGGACTCAAGATGGTAATTGTCCCCAAATTTATCTATAAATTCAACATAATACCTATCAAAATTCCAGCAGACATTTTTATAGAAATTTACAAGCTGATCCAAATACTTCTATGAAGGTACAAAATAATCTAGAATAACCAATTTTTTTAAAAAAGTTAGAGAACTTCCACTCCACACCCAGCAATTTAAAGCTGTAGTTATCAAGACAGTATGGTACTAGCATAAGAGTAGATATATGGATCAAGATATCTATACTGATTTAATTGAGAGTCCAAGAAGAAATCATTATATTTAAGGTCTATTGATTTTCAACAAAGGATATAAGTCAACTCATTGGGAAATCATATAGTTTTCAAATAAAGTTGCTGGAACAATTGGATATTCATGTACAAATAATAAACGGTATACAGCAATTGTGTAATTCACAGTCTTTCCAATCACACAGAGAGCACTAAAAATTGATATTGTATTGAATAATAAAGTTGATACATTTCAATAGCTTTGTATCATAAATACATTATTTGGCTATAATATAATTAAAATAGAACAAAATTTCTGTGTGTTTACATGTTAAGAAACATTATTTCCAAATAATCTCTGAATAAATTAGAAAAGGAAAATGATTCAAACTGAGTGATTAAAATGCTACTTACAGAAAACTGGATACAGTTAAATTAGTATCTTGAGTGGAAGGCTGGAGACTTAAAAATCTGATTAAAAAAAAAAGAAAGAAAATCAATGACTGAATTATCTATTTTGGGTCCGAAAAAGACCAAAAGAAAACATGGATAAAATAGAAGGAATAAAATGATTAAAACTGAAAAGATTAATTACATAGAAAACAAACGTATAATAGTGAAAATGAAAAAAGCAATAGGAGTTTCATTAAAAAGCTTCATAAATGATCAATCTTCTTAAAAATTGACTAAGAAAATAAAAAAGAGGGCTTGAGATGAAATAGAATTAAAAATCATACATGAATACAGATGTGGCAAACATTAAAAAGATAGTAAAAAATTGCTTCAATATATTTGAATATTTATGTGGAATTAGCAAATAAAACAGATATAACTAACATATATAACAAAGAACTACCATAAGAAAACAAAATATGGACAGAGTTATTTAAGAAATTAAATTATTTAAACTCTTTCCACAAAGAGAACTCTAGGCACAAAGAATATTATTATACAATTATTAGTAAATTCCATTCTGGCAAATGATTCTACTGTTATAAAACTACTCTTAAATGTAGAAAAAGAAAGAAAACTCATTAACTCATTTTTTTTTAGACTTGCATAACTTGATTCCCAAATCCTGATGAGGAGAATTCTAAAAGGAAATTCACTGGGAAATCTCACTCATGGATTCAGATACAAATATACTGAACAACATTTTAATCAACTGAATGCAATAATATATAACAAACATAATTACCATTATCAATATATTAATAGTTTAATTTCTGAATGAAAGTTGTTTAATGATAAATAAATATATAAATAAAACTATAATTTATATCTTATTAGCTTCAGTAAAAGCAATAGAAAAAAGTTCTACATCCCCTTATAATAAAATCTATAGCAAAATATTAATAAATTATTAATAAAAACACTATTAACCTATTTAAAGGTATTCACAAAAACCTACAGCAAATACCTCGTTTAGAGATTAAGTGTTAAAAAATAATTCTGAAATCAGAAATGAAACAAAGGTGTCTCCTTTAACCACTTTTCTCTGTAATTATACTGAAGGTCCTAGGCAGCTTTGTTGGGCAAGGAAAATAAAAAAAGTTATTGCTTACAGATTCTTATTTCAAAATAATTGTAAAACATACTCTAAAATATTCAAGCATACGTTAATATACTGATAATATGAAGAAAACAATGAAAATTGACAGTAACATTTGAGATAGATTAACATACCAAACGCACCATGTATTTGTATGGTGGTAGAATCAGACCATCTTTGATTGGAGACCTGGCTTTAATACTCAGTGGCTTTATAGGCTCTCTCTCTTATCTTTCCCTTCCTCAGCTGTAAATTATCGATAACATGTTTGCCTTGAAAATTTGTGTCAAGGATAAAATAATATAATGCACACCACACACCTTATTCATAATATATAATTATTTATTTTACTAATATTATTAGTATTAATTGCAGGTTTTTCTCTGTTTCCTTTGCCACAATTCAACAACCCAGGTAAAATATTTTATTTAAAGGTAATGTCCATACTGTAATTTTCATGTTTGTAAATCTCAGGAATAAAACAAATTTCAAAGTAAAATAAATATTTGTTTTTATTCATCTATGAATTTAAGTCAGCAAGTTATGATTTATTTTTATCATTTCAGAAAACTTGTAGTTGGCTACAAAAATGCTAATTTTTGTATTGTTTCAATATTGGGTGGAAAGCACAACTGTAAATGTAAAAAGATCGATGTCCTGTCTGCCCTTCCTCTTGCCTACCTAAGAGATTGATCTAGTTTCAGTCTGCTAGTGCAGCTGTTCAGCTGGCCAAATTCCTTAGTATACAGATGGGCATTTGGAACCTAATCCAGGCATCCCTTAAATTGCCACCAGTACGTATTCTTCTTTTGCAGCCAAGTTTCTAAACAGCTCAACTCACACCCTCTCCTTCACTCTCATCTGTCTTGGTCATTGCATTTGCTGTAATACCCCTGCTGTATCATCTTTTAACTCCCACATTGCTCATAGCTGGTAACCTTCTGCTTTCACTCCATCATAGTTCTATACCCCTGTCCTACGGCCATGACCTCCAACCGTACTTGGAGTGCTCCTCCTGACTTGATAAAGCCTCTGGGACCTTTTCTGCCTCCTTCTGTAGGAAAGACTCTCACTTGGCTTTATTATCCAAGGTAATACTGGAGAGATGAAATCAATCTGGCAAAATCTGCAGTGAGCTAAACCATACCAAAGTGTCTTGTTCTTGGGCATAAATGTAGGTTATGGATGGCCCTAAATCAAATGTATGCACAGGTTGGTGCAACCCAGAATCAGCATCCCTAAAAATCTAACCAAAACTTCCCCCTTACAGCCGTAGTCATTGTAGTCTATAACTGACTTTGACATCTTCTCCCTTACCTTACCCTTTAAGGAAAGGGAGGTAAGCTGAATAAATAAAGATGGCCAATTAAATGACCCATTTAGTCTAAAGCCTATACTCCTATGCTACTTTAGGAGACAGTTGCATGTGCAGTGCCAGATCTTTCTATATTTGAAGAGAAATTTGCTACTATATGTGAAATATCCTAATGTTTTAATGTTTACAAATAATTAAGAATCTTTTAATCTTGCTGGAAGCCCAACAAAAAGACAAGGACTAAGTTTGATCAGTGGACTACCAATTTGAAGCCTCTTTTTCAGGAGTTCACCTAGGGGTGAAGTCTGTTTTCTACCCTCCCATCTCAAGGGACATTTAAGCTTCCGTGATTGAGTTTTTGTTTTTATTGAAGTGCAGAAATATAAAAATGTAATGGTTATAGCTACATATTTCCAGTAAAAGGTTTAAGAATGGGTGAGATTACTTTTGTTAAGCTGATATATGACTTTAGACTCCTTAAGATTTATCATTAGTTTATACTAAAAATCTTTGGAATGCTGTTTGCAACATTAGTGTTTTATATAAGTTTGAAAAATGATCGATTTCTGGTTGCTAGGTTTTACCACTAGTATTGTTGTTTACTGGTATAACTCAGTTTGTTCCTGAAACATAACTCCCATTGCTAAACATTTGAAGATGTGACAGCAGTACAAATTATATTATTATCATGCTTTAAGGCATTCCAAACCTGTGTAATGAGAAAAAATGTCCTGGCAAGAAGGAACAAATATAAAGGAAGCAGTATATAGTCACTGATTTCACAGATTCATAGATGTCTCCTCACTGCCCAAAAGAAGGCTCATGGCTTCTAAATTCAAATATATTCTAAATCAAACTGTTATACCTAAGGCAAAATAGCAGCCACTGATAAAATTCATAAATAAGAGTTTGAGGAAATTCATTGTTTGGCAGGTGTAAGAACTTTTAATGGGTCTCCCACTTCATTGAGTTCAAAAACGAAGGAATTCAGTGTGACTAAATAAAAATCTAATATTAGTCCATCATGGGATGTTTGAAATATGCAGTGCATTAGAATAAGCCGAGTCTGATAGGCCACTTTTCTTATTATTTTTTAAAATTCAAGAAAGATTTTATTCTTTAGAATATAGTAAACTAAATAAAATCTTAGACGAAGATGTTAACTTTATGGTTAATGCCTTTGGGGGGGGGGGTTATGCTACTTTCTTATGACGACCATTCATGTAGACTTACAATTTAAAAAGTCCATTATCATGTCTACCTCTAATACTTTGATTAGCAAAAAACCTTCTTAGCAATTCTTCTCTGAAATCTTCTTATTGAAATGTTCACTTTTGAAATTTCAGAGGATTCTGCATTCAGTGCAAGTCCCCATTTCTTTATTTTGAATAATTATGCTGAAGACCTAGTATACACATGAAATGTTGTCTTCAGATTAAGAATCTGAGCTGCATGTAAACAATTAAATTGCACAAAATAAAGCCAGTTCACCTAACAACTTCCATACATGTTAAAAATAATAAACTAAAATACACCCTTCTTTACTTCCAAAATACACATACTGAATAACAGACTAAATTTAAATTAATGCAATACAGTTTTAATGCTATAGAAATATGTCAATCTCAGGCCAGTCATGGTGGCCCACGCCTGTAATCCCAGCACTTTGGGAGGTCGAGGCGGGCAGATCATGAGGTCGGGAGTTTGAGAACAGCTTGGCCAGCATGGTGAAACCCCATCTCTACTAAAAATACAAAAAGTTAGCCGGGCATAGTGGTGCACGCCTGTAATCCCAGCTAGCTGGGATTACACGGGAGTCTGAGGCAGGAGAATTGCTTGAACCCAAGAGGCAGAGGTTGCAGTGAGCCGAGATCATGCCACTGCTCTCCAGCCTGTGTGACAGAGCAAGACTCCATCTCCAAAATAAATAAATAAATAAATAAATAAATAAATAAATAAATAAATAAATATGTCAATCTCATGTTCAGTTAAAATTTTCAAAAGAACATCATGTTGGATTCAATGTTCCACTCAGTCTGGAAATGGTTCTATATTTAGAAAACAAACTGACAAAGTAAAATTTGTTGCCCAAGGTGGAGAAGGATGCAGAAATCATGTTCTTTGGTGGAAGGTTCCAGCAGTGAGTGACTAGGAGGAGAAAAGGTTTCCCTCTTCAGAACATTACAGCTGTCTTCAAATATTGATATGATGCTTGTGATGGGATACAGCTGATTATTCTGAATTGCTCTAGCAAGCAGAACTAGTACCAAAGAATACCAAGAAACATATCTGGACTTTCATAAGGGAAAAATTTCTAATAATTTGAAGTGGTTAGCGACAAAATAGACCACTTTATAAAATAGGCAATTTTTTTTTTAATTTTATTTATTTTATTACACTTAAAGTTCTGGGATGCATGTGCAGAACGTGCAGTTTTGTTACATAGGCATACAAGTACCATGGTGGTTTGCTGCACCCATCAACCCGTCACCCACATTAGATATTTCTCCTACTGTTATCCCTCCCCTACCCCCCACCCACTGACAGGCTCCAGTGTGTGATGTTCTCCTCCCTATGTCCATGTGTTCTCATTGTTCAACTTCCACTTATGAGTGAGAATATGTGGTGTTTGGTTGTCTTTTCTTGTGATAGTTTGATGAGAATGATGGTTTCCAACTTTATCCATGTCCCTGCAAAGCACATGAACTCATCCTTTTTTATGGCTGCATAGTATTCCGTGGTGTATATGTGCCACATTTTCTTTATCCATTGTATTATTGATGGACGTTTGGGTTGGTTCCAAGTCTTTGCTATTGTGAATAGTGCCACAATAAACATACGTGTACATGTGTCTTTATAGTAGAATGGTTTATAATCCTTTGGGTATATACCCAATAATGGGATTGCTACATCAGATGGTATTTCTAGTTCTAGATCCTTGAGGAATTGCCACACTGTCTTCCACAATGATTGAACTAATTTACACTCCCACCAACAGTGTAAAAGCATTCCTATTTGTCCACATCCTCTCCAGCATCTGTTGTTTTCTGACTTTTTAAGGATTACCATTCTAATTGGTGTGAGATGGTATCTCATTGTGGTTTTGATTTGCATTTCTCTAATGACCAGTGATGATGAGCATTTTTTCATATGTCTGTTGGCTGCATAAATGTCTTATTTTGAGAAGTGTCTGTTCATATCCTTTGCTCACTTTTTGATGGGGTTGTTTGTTTTTATCTTGTACATTTGTTTAAGTTCTTTATAGATTCTGGATATTAGCCCTTTGTCAGATGGATAGATTGCAAAAATTTTCTCCTGTTCTGTAGGTTGTCTGTTCACTCTGATGATAGTTTCTTTTGCTGTGCAGAAGCTCTTTAGTTTAATTAGATTCCATTTGTCAATTTTGCCTTTTGTTGCCATTGCTTTTGGTGTTTTAGACATGAAGTCTTTGCCTATGCCTACACCCTGAATGGTATTGCCCAGGTTTTCTTCTAGGATTTTTATGGTTCGAGGTCTTAGATTTAAGTCTTTGATTCCTCTTGAGTTAATTTTTTTATAAGGTATAAGGAAGGGGTCCAGTCTTAGTTTTCTGTATATGGCTAGCCAGTTTTCCCAACAACATTTATTAAATAGGGAATCTTTTCCCCATTGCTTGTTTGTGTCAGGTTCGTCAAAGATCAGATGGTTGTAGATGTGTGGTATTATTTCTGAGGTCTCTGTTCTGTTCCATTGGTCTGCATATCTGTTTTGGTACCAGTACCATGCTGTTTTGGTTACTGTAGCCTTGTAGTATAGTTTGAAGTCAGGTAGCATGATGCCTCCAGCTTTGTTGTCTTGCTAGGTTTGTCTTGGCTATGTGGGCTCCTTTTTTTTGGTTCCATATCAAGTTTAAAGTAATTTTTTCCAATTCTGTGAAGAAAATCAGTAGCAGCTTGATGGAGATAGTGTTGAATCTATAAATTACTTTGGGCACTATGGCCATTTTCATGATATTGATTCTCCCTATCCATGAGCATGGAATGTTTTTCCATTTGTTTGTGTTCTCTCTTATTTCCTTGAGCAGTGGTTTGGAGTTCTCCTTGAAGAATTTCTTCACATCCCTTGTAAATTGTTTTCCTAGGCATTTTATTCTCTTTGTAGCAATTGTGAATTGCTACACGATTTGACTCTCTGTTTGTCTGTTATTGGTGTTTAGGAATGCTTGTGATTTTTGCACACAGATTTTGTATCCTGAGACTTTGCTGAAGTTGCTTATCAGCTTAAGGAGATTTTGGACTGAGACAATTGGGTTTTCTAAATATACAATCATGTCATCTGCAAACAGAGACAATTTGACATCCTCTCTTCCTATTTGAATACCCTTTATTTCTTTCTCTTGCCTGATTGTCCTGGCCAGAATTTCCATTACTATGCTGAATAGGAGTGGTGAGAGAGGGGGGCATCCTTGTCTTGTTCCAGTTTTCAAAGGGAATGTTTCCAGTTTTTGCCCATTCAGTATACCAGGAAGGAGTCAAATCCCTGAATAGACCGATAACAAGTTCTGAAATTGAGGCAGTAATTAATAGCCTACCAACCAAAAAAAGCCCAGGACCAAATGGATTCACAGCCAAATTCTACCAGAGGTTCAAAGAGGAGCTGGTACCATTCCTTCAAAAACTATTCCAAACAGTAGAAAAAGAGGGAATCCTCCCTAACTCATTTTATGAGACCAACATCATCCTGACACCAAAACCTCACAGAGATACCACAACAACAAAAAAAATTTCAGGTCAGTATCCCTGATGAACATCTGTGTGAAAATCCTCAATAAAATACTGGCAAACCGAATCCAGCAGCACATCAAAAAGCTTATCGACCACGATCAATTCAGCTTCATCCCTGGGATGCAAGGCTGGTTCAACATATGCAAATCAATAAATATAATCCATAACATAAACAGAACCAATCACGAAAACATAAAAATGGAAAAAAAAAAATCACGAAAACCACATGATTGTCTCAATAGATGCAGAAAAGGCCTTAGACAAAATTCAATAACCCCTTCATGCTAAAACTCTCAATAAACTGGATGTTGATGGAATGTATCTCAAAATAATAAGAGCTATTTATGAAATAGGCAATTTCATATTTCAAGATGTTCTGAAAAACTGGACAATTTTCTGGATTGCAGGTATGATTCTATCAAAAGATAAAATGTACAGTGCCTTTCTCCTTTAATTTAATGTGAAATTGTTCTTCTAAAGTCATGTTTACTAGTTTCTAGTGTCTTTGACATCTTTTCTTTTCTTTTTTTTGTATTACTTTTATTTTTTTATTTTTTTTTTATACTTTATGTTGTAAGAGAAGTATCCTTTGCCCATGGCCATATCCTTCCAACCTGGTAGCCATCACTAATACATTCCAGTGCAAATTGTGTACAACTATAATTCCCTGGGCTCCATTGTGCTAATGTACTTACTCCCTAAGATTACTAACTTCCGATTACTTTACAAAACACCTGTTCCTTAAACTAGAATGATTCAAAACTTAGCCTGGCAAAGTGGCTCACTCCTATAATATCAGCACTTTGGGAGCCGAGGCAGGCGGATCACTTGAGGTCAGGCATTCAAGACCAGCCTGACCAAGATGGTGAAATCCCATCTCTACCAAAAAATACAAACAAACAAACAAAATTAGCTGAGTGTGGTGGTGTGTGCCTGTAGTTCCAGCTACTCGGCAGGCTGAGGCAGGAGAATTGCTTGAACCTGGAAGGTGGAGGTTGCAGTGAGCTGAGATTGCACTACTGCATTCTAGCCTGTGTGACAGAGCAATACTCTGTCTCAAAAAAACACACACACAAACAAACTCATTGAATATCTATTTAACTACCTTTAAAAGCTTAGTTATTCAATGTTTATAATTTTCCAGGCACCAGGCCCAATGTTTTGATAAACAGGATGAACACCATCTTCACAGACTGTTAAAGAGGTGTTAAGTGACCTTTGATCCCTTTTAAAGTATACAAACTCCAAAGTGATTGATTTCATTATACTAATTGTCTAGGCAAATATATAGATTCAATTTATTTAATTGTACTTTGTATAGGTTTCTACAGATGAATGCTTAAATTCTAAGCATCCCTAAATTTTGGGATTTTGTGTAGTTGCCAGAAGTGTACTTGATTGAAGTAAAGTTGACAAAAGTCACAGATAAATTATATTAATTCTTATAATTAGCTTTTATAACTGTAAAGGCAGCATTATTCTTATTTGCAATAGATCCCCAATCTCTATAACCACCTCATTAGAGTAATAGTACTGTTCAGTTTTTTTGAGAAGCTTAATCTATTTTTTTTTTTTAATGGAGGAGTGGTTATTTTTTATATTTCTGAGGCCATTCTTAGGTGTTTGGAGAGGTACTTGGCAATCCCGTTCATGTATATTTCTGCTGGCCTGCTTCAGAAATGTGCAAACAATGAATCCACTGGATTAGGTTATTAGTGCATTTTGCCATGGTATTATTCATACTTATGCCTCTTATGCCTCTTATTTACATGCAGCTTATGCAAACCATTATAACACATCTCTGAACTTGTTCATTTGCCAGGTTGAAGCAGAAGCCAATGTTAGCTGTTGCTAGGTTCTGACAATCTCTCTTGAGATCAGATTTCAAATATATGTAAAACCCAATCCCTATAAATTGGACAGTTCTTTCTCAATATATCATCGTTTATGTATTTTGGAATCTTACTTAATTATTTCAATCTATATGTATTAGGTTTGATGGATTATGCCAAGCACATTATTGACAAGTAAAAGGAAATGATGCTGGCTATAGGGAGTGACTCACGTCTATAATCCCAGCATTTTGGGAGGCCAGGGTGAGCAGATCACTTGAGCCCATGAGTTCAAGACCAGTCTAGGCAAAATAGTGAAACCTTTGTCTCTACAAAAAAATAGAAAAAATTAGTTTGGTTTGGTGGTGTGTGCCTATAGTCCCAGTTATGGGGAGGCTGAAGTAGAAGGATCCCTTAATCCCTGTAAGTTAAAGCTGCAGTGAGCCATAATTGTGCCACTGCACTCCAGGCTGGGAGACAGAGTGAGATCCCATCTTAAAAAAAAAAAAAAAAAAGGCCAGGCGTGGTGGCTCATGCCTGTAATCCCAGCACTTTGGGAGGCCGAGGCAGGCGGATCACGAGGTCAGGAGATACAGACTATCCTGGCTAATACGGTGAAACCTCGTCTCTACTAAAAATACAAAAAAATTAGCCGGGCGTAGCGGCGGGCACCTGTAGTCCCAGCTACTCTGGAAGCTGAGGCAGGAGAATGGCGTGAACCCTGGAGGCAGAGCTTGCAGTGAACTGAGATTGCGCCACTGCACTCCAGCCTGGGTGACAGAGAGAGACTCTGTCTCAAAAAAAAAAAAAAAAAAAAAAAAGAACCGGGCTCAGTGACTCACACCTGTAATCTCAGCACTTTGGGAGGCCAAGGAAGGTGGATCACGAGGTCAGGACTTCGAGACTAGCCTGGGCAACGTGGTGAAAACGCGCCCCTACTAAAAATACAAAAATTAGCTGGGCGTGGTGGCGGGTGCCTGTAATCTCAGCTAGTGGGGAGGCTGAAGCAGGAGAATTGCTTGAAACTGGAAGGTGATGGTTGCAGTGAGCCGAAATTGCGCCACTGCACTCCAGCCTGGGCAACAAGAGAGAAACTTCCCTCTCAGAAAAGAAAAGAAAAGAAAAGAAAAGAAAAGAAAAGAAAAGAAAAGAAAAGAAAAGAAAAGAAAAGAAAAGAAAGAAAGAAAGAAAGAAAGAAAGAAAGAAAGAAAGAAAGAAAGAAAGAAAGAAAGAAAGAAAGAAAGAAAGAAAGAAAGAAAAGAAAAGAAAAAGAAAGCAAATGCTGCTGATGTTTCAAATCATTGTTGTATCAAATGTAGCAGGTTAAGACAGGCAGTCAGTGGATTTTTTTTTTTTTTCAGTTTTCAAATTACATCCTTTTCTAAAACACTCACCAACGCATTCCAACCAGAACATAAAAAGCAAGTGTTAGGTCAGAATGACTCCTGTTTTTCAGTTGGTATGGATTTATCTTAAGATATGAAGATGTTGCTCAAGGTGCCCATGTTGTTCTCATGTCAGGGTATCTGTAAGGAGAATAGCTATTTCATTTAGAGCATTTATTAGTATTATATCTGTAATTAATCTCTTCATTTACAAATGTTCAGTGTTCACATGTACCATTGAATTATATGAAAATACCATATATTAAAATGTTTCACAGGTCTTCCTGCCATTCTACTTCAACAGATTGTGACACATGGACCAACAATATCAGCATCACCTGGGAGCTTGTTAGACATGCAGAATATCAAGGCCCTACCCAGATCTCCACCAGTCAACGTCCAGTCAGGAAGAAAAAGATAAAACTGTCATTTTAACAGATAGAATGTAAGATTAAGAATTAAGTAGAATTAAAGATGCTACATAGATACATTTTTTTAAGGCAAAAAGAAAACACTAGGGCATTATAGATGTAACAACCGTAAGAATTGGCTCCACTCAAGGGCTAAATTATTAAATCTTAGGAGCATGAAAAGATTCCATGGAGGAAAGCAGACCAACAGAAGAGGGATGCTGGGAGCTGATACTGGTGACACTGAACATGGAGGATGGGCTCCACTGGGCTGAGATCCTTCATAAGAGGCAACTGGCACTGGCATCTCAGCTCAAAGAAGCAGCCTCTATGAATCTGATGATCAACTGTCTGAGTAGGGAACTCTTATGGACTAGTGCTGGTTTTCTGTGGTGGAGGGGGAATGCAATGAGAGTAGTTCCAAAGTGTTAGAAGTCCAAATTCATCTGTTGCTACAGGAAGGAACTGTACTGGCAGTATGAAACAATATTGTTAAAATGACATTCACAGGCGCATGAAGCAGGCAGGAAGCCTGGAGAAAACAAACAGGAAGGAACAGATTTCCTCTTCCTTCAACCTTGCAGTCTTCATCTAGTGCTCAACTGTTAGAGTCCAACACAGACCAACTTGGCAAAACGGAAATGCTAACTGAAAAGCCCTAGCTTCAACATCAAAACACAGACTATAGAAGGGAGGCTATGGAGACAAAAGTGTTGCCACCTTAGATGCTAGTCTGCTATTTGGACTTCTGATTAACCCCAGTCCCATGAAGGCCTCCTGATTCCTATTTTATTTACTGTCTTTAGTGTAATAACATGTATTTACTATAAATCTTGCCTTTAGATAGAAGCAATCTTGATGTTAGCACAGAAAATATAGGCTATGAAGCACATAGCATTCTTACCTGTTCTGGAGGGTTGCCTTTAATTGTCTCACATATTCTCTATAGACCCCATACACTCATGGTACATAGGCCCTGGGTCTAGAGAGTAACGGTGCTGAGGCCTGCCTGTCTTGCTGCTGTCCAAGACCATGCTTCTGTCTGTAAATTCCCCCAATAAATCACTCTTTATCAACAAACAATTTTTCTGACTAATTCTTTGGTTTTAGACTCCTTCCGTGTTTGGGGGTCAGTTTGCATATTATGGCCCTTTTACAAAACAGTGGCTTTGGAGCTCACAGCCTCTACCTCAACCACAGAATAAAAATTTTCAATTTAATGACATTCTTCCCCTAATCTTCCATACCCCGCAATTTACAAGTGCTTTCAAATATTAGCAGCTCTCATTCAGAGTTTTTTTGTAAGTGATAGAATATCTTATTTGGAATGTTTACTTTAAATTCTTCCAAAAAGATTAGAAATTATTCTAACCTAATGCTGTTGGTCTTTACTTACATATCTTAAGCAACATTAGTTTTTAGTAAATGTTAATCTTAGTTTCCATTTTTTAAACAATAAAGCTGATAGAATATTATCTATCTATGATATCACATAACAAATTCATGAGGATCTGGTTGGTTTGCACAGATAGTGTGATACTTCTATAGTAAGAGTAATTGTAAACTTGCAATCTCTGAATCTTTGAAGAATTCAAGTCGAATTTCATGCATGAGTACTTGCAGCTTCTGTTGTAAGAATCAGGCGTGTTTTGTAGATACATATTGAGACTGTATTTGTGGTTTCATCATTACCTTTATTATCCTTTTTGCAGTGAGTTCTTTAACTTGTGCTACCACATAAATGGAAATGTGACTTATGAGTTCTGTTCCTCAAAATTGTGTAAATATCTGTTGGGCTTTCAAGTTATGCACCTCTGGAGAAATAAAACATGTATAAAAGTGAAGTGCAGTTATAAAGAAGTAGTATTTGGGGCAAAAATTCCAGAATGTTCCTACTGATTTCAAAACTGTCACCCTGGAGGGCTATAATGTTTGGATATCCTTAACTGGAACTTCTACCTGGGATTACACTTACAGAATTAGATTTAGTTTTAGAGACAAATGTTTCTGAATATTCTGTGTTGTAGCACATAATTCTTTTGAATGGGATTTAGTTTAGAAATACAACCTTTCAACACTCATTAGCCCATCCCACTAAGGAAAAAAATTCTCTATGTTGATTTTTATAATTCTAGTGCTAAGTTTGGGCATGGCATGTAGAAGATTGCATAAAGGTTTGTTGAATAAGAGAACAAATGAATGGCTAAGTAAAAGAATACAGGCAAACGATATAATCTAACTTTTTGCCGAGCTGTAATAGTAAAATTGTTATAAATACAGCAAGAAAATAGATATAAAAAGTATTTACCAAAAGGAAAATTCAAAAAGTATATTAAGCAATGAAATAAGCATAGAATTGCAAATGAAAGAAAAAATATTGATCTTGCAAGATAATTTCTTGTTAGGCTTACACTACTCTCCTCATAATAATACACATATTTCATAATATGCTTTTATTTTTATTTATTTATTTATTTATTTTTGGAGGCGGAGTCTCGCTCTGTCGCCCAGACTGGAGTGCAGTGGCCGGATCTCAGCTCACTGCAAGCTCCGCCTCCCGGGTTTACGCCATTCTCCTGCCTCAGCCTCCTGAGTAGCTGGGACTACAGGCGCCCGCCACCTCTCCCGGCTAGTTTTTGTATTTTTAGTAGAGATAGGGTTTCACTGTGTTAGCCAGGATGGTCTCGATCTCCTGACCTCGTGATCCGCCCGTCTCGGCCTCCCAAAGTGCTGGGATTACAGGCTTAAGCCACCGCGCCCGGCCTGCTTTTATATTTATAAAGATGATGATTAACGGTTATGTTTATTATATTTGTGTTTTTCTCCATGAATTTTTTTTCCAAAATTGCCCCAGTGTTGAGAATCAACTCAGATACACTAAATCCTCAGTGGTAATATTAGCCTTTTTAGTGTAAATTGCTAATATTTGTGTAAAGCCAGGATTGGTCAAGCCAATAACTGAGTTTCTGAACTCAGCTGCTGAGAATTCTATTTAACTGCAGTGATCCACAAAATGTCATGCCACTCCAGGATGCAATAGCTCTTGAGATCTTTGCAGCTGCAGGCTGACCTATTCAGAAAAGATGACATTTGGCTGGCTAAGACTGTATGTCTGGAAACAGTTTAGGTTGAAAGAAAGGTCTACCATTGATTGAAATATTGAAGCATTCTACATGGAAACCCTAGAGAGTAGTGCTAGACCCATATGGCAAAGACAGAGCAGTGGCTGGAAGCTCCAGACCAGGGCCCTTCCTTGTATGTCTCTTATCCACACAAGGCCTAGAATACCAGTACGGTTATTTTGACACAAAATGATCAATAAAGGTGCAAATTCACTGAAAGAACACAAAGATAAACAAATTTGAAAATGTAGAAATTGTAATCTAAAGACCCTTATCTGGTGACTTAAAAAATGTATTATGTATTAGCGTTCATTTGATAGATGCCCAGAGCCACTTGTCATCAGACTCATGATCAATTATCATGTGACAAAACATTTCCCATTTTGATTAAACATATAATAGAGCAGCAAAAATTTTAAAATAACTGTCACAATTATTGTCATAATTATTATCACTTTTCAGGGGAAAAAAAAAACATTCTTTCCAGGCCGGCCTTAGGCAATATTGTGAAATAAGCTTACTCTTCCTTCTCCTTTTCCCTGTCTTCAAAGAATAAATTCAACGGCATAAAATTGTGTGAATTGTGATAGAACAACTATAGAGCAGTTACTGTGTGCCAGGCACTCTACTTTCAGTGTATGACACCTTTAATCCTCAATCAACCCTGAGTGACACATTCTATCTTTTCTATATTTTATAGATGAAGTACTCAGACAGAAACAAGCTAAAAAAACTTGCCCGAATGCCCTAGGCCACAAAAAATGACTCCAGAGTCAACATGTACAAACACTAGCACTTATAGGAAAATATCCTTGAATAAACGCATTTGCAGTTTAAGAGATTTAGTTCAAAGAAATTTCTTAGTAAATAGCCTAAGAGATTTCATCAGTGGAATTCATGAACTGAGTCTGAACTGAGTCTTGGACTGTATTCATTGAGAAAGGACTTATTAATGTCCTTGGAACAGACACTCATGGGGAGCTAACCCCCTCTGACTAATTCAGGTTTTGCCAAATTTGGGGCCATAGAAAGGGAATCAGGAATGTAGGCCATGAATCTGATGAAAATGTAATCTTCTATGCAGTCTGTTAAACTTTTGCTTTTGTGGACCTTGGTGTGTCCTTGACTTGGGATAGATGTTTGCTCTTGCTGCAGCATCCCAGGACTTCCTCCTCTACCTTCTAGAAAGAGTTAATTGATTCTTCTCCGAGTCCCCAAGACATTTTCCCTCATTCTGTCCAGTACTCCCTATGCTGTAATAATGCCATGTGTTTGGTGCCTGCTTCTCATTAGAGGTGAATGAGTTCCTGCAGTAGAGGGACCGTGTCACTCTTCCCTAGATTCTCAGCCGCTAACATAGTCCCATAAATTCCAAGTTTTAGGACTCAAGATCCTCATGATGCTGGTGTTTGTCAACACAATTTAAACAAAACATGCTCCTGATTTGAGGTGTCAAATACAACTGAGTTCACAAGTGGAATCAAGCTTAGAGGAGAAGAATAGCATTATATACACTGTGCCAGTGCAGGTCAGTCAAGATCTCTCTAGCTGGGGACTCTAAGAAACGCTATGTAAGGGTGATACTGAAGATGGAGACTGAAGAAATTAAAGGAAAAAAATTACAATAAACAATGGCATGCTTCCTTTTGAAGTTTAAATCTATAACTCAGTAAGTGTCCCCTGGAGGCCATAATTTTTATTTCTGTCACTGTCTTTTGTAAGGAAATATTATAATGTTCTTTGAACAGTAGATGTCAAATGAAATTCTTGGACTTTACATTTTTTCACCCTAAAATTGTACAAAATCTGGTATACAATGTCACCGTAGTCTCTCCTATCTAAAGTGCTCATACATTTGTAGATTTAGGCTTTGTGCTGTTGACATTCCATGTTTCTGGTTCCTTCACCTATGGTAAGGTTACATATTTTATCTCTCAAACCCATGAGAGCATCGTATACTCATATTTAAATGTTATCACTCACCAGTCACCTAAATAGGTAATAATAGAAGTTCACGTTTATTGCAGGCTAATTACATATTGCAGGCCTTAAGCCTAGTACTATATGATGACCAACTTTATCCACACAAGAATCCTGTAAAGCAGTTTTACAAGTAGAGAAACAGAGATGAGGTAACTTGCCCAAAGTTGCTCATCTAATAAATGGTGGAGCCAGCGTTTACTCTTCGGCACTCTGAACACAAGGAAGTTATACTATACATCTTCATTATAAACTGATGAGGACACCCAGGAAGAGCAATCTCACATACTGGGAAAACATTTAGCTATAACTAAAACATATAAACCCACATGAATACGGCTCAGAAAGCAGGACTGTGCCACAGTCCTTCCTCTCTTATGCTGACTCCAAAGCAGACAGCCCAGTGGTAAGCCACATGATGTCAATCAGGATCAAGCCTTGAGCTGACACATGGGAAATGGTGTGAAACCAGGTTTAAGGCTACATGTTCCATTTTCCTGAATCTTATTTGAAGGCAGTGTGTTACCATAAGAAAGTTGTGAAAAAAGGACTAGCCCATCCCTCCAAGTTCTGATTGGCCTTATAACTTTAAGTATAAAGAAACAAGGTGTTTGAAAAGAGTATTTCAATATCTCACATAATTCATGGAATTTGGCCTATTCCAGAGTCTGTGGAGTGTCAAATTTATCTGTATCCAGTGAAATACTGTGAATCACACCACAAAATCCTATAAACTCAAGCTGAAGCATTCAAATCTGAGAGAGGAAGAGCTGTGGCACAGTCCTGCTTTCTGAGTTGTATTCATGTGGGTTTATATGTTTTATTATAGCTAAATATTTTCCCAGTATGTGAGATTGCTCTTCCTGGGTGTGCTCATCAGTTTATAATTAAAATGTAGAGTGTAACTTCACTGAGTTCAGAGTGCCCAAGAATAAATGCTGGCTCCACCATTTATTAGATGAGCAACTTCAGGCAAGTTACCTCATCTCTGTTTCCCTATTTGTACAACTGCTTTACAGGATTCTTGTGAGGATAAAGTTAGCCATCATATAGTGCTAGGCTTAAGGCCTGCAATATGTAATTAGGCTGCAATAAATGCTAACTTCTATTATTACCTATTTGGGTGACTGGTGAGTGATAACATTTAAATATGAATATGCAATGCTCTCATGGGTTTGAGAGACAAAATATGTAACCTTACCATAGGTGAAAGAACCAGAAACATGGAATATCAGCAGCACAATGCCTTAGGCAGCTCCGCCCCTGTGTCTCTGTAGAATACAGTTTCCTCTGCTGCTTTCATAGGCTGGCATTAAGTGTCTGTGGCTTTTCTAGGTGCCTGGTACAATCTGTCTACCATTCTGGGGTCTGGAGGATGGTGGCCCTCTTCTCATAGCTCCACTAGGCAGTGCCCCAGTGGGGACTCCATGTGGGGGCTCCAACCCCATATTTCCCATCCAGACTGCCCTGGAAGTTCTCCATGAGAGCTCTGCCCCTGCAGCATACTTCTGCCTAGATTTCCAGGCATTTCTGTATTTCTTCTGAAATCTAAGTGGAGGCTCTCAAGCTTTAACTCCTGCCTTCTGCATACCTGCAGGCCCAACACCACATTGAAGCTTCCAAGGCTTCTTATAGCTTACATTCTCTGGAGCAGTGGCCTGAGATGTATCTGTGGACTCTTGACCATGGCTGGAACTGGAGTGGCTGAGATGCAGGGCGCCATGTCCTGAGGCTGCACAGAGTAGAGGGGCCCTGGGCCTGGCCCATGAAACCATTTTTTCCCTCCTAGGTCTCCAGGCCTGTTATGGGAGAAGCTGCCACAAAGGTCTCTGAAATGCACTGCAGGCATTTTCCCCATCATCTTGGCTATTAACATTTGGCTCTTCTTTACTTAGCAAAGTTCTGCAGCCCTGAATTCCTCCCCAGAAAAATGTGGTTTTTTTTTCTACCATGTAGTCAGGCTTAAAATTTTCCAAACTTTTATGTTCTGCTTTCCTTTTAAATATAAATTCTAGTTTCAGGTCATTTATTTGCTTTTGCAATTGAGAATAGGCTTTTAGAAGCACCCAGGACACATCTTGAATGCTTTGTTGCTTAGAAATGTCTTCCACCAGATACTCTAAATCATCAATCTCAAGTTCAAAGTTCTGCAGATGTCTAGAGCAGGGGCACAATGCTGCCAGTCTCTTTGTTAAAGCATAGCAAGAGTGACATTTACTCCAGTTCCCGATAAGTTTCTCATCTCCATCTAAGACCACCTCAGCCTGGACTTCATTGTCCATATCACTATCAGCATTTTGGTACATTTGGTATATAAAACCACTCAACAAGTCTCTAGGAGTTCCAAATTTTCTCACATTTTCCTGTCATCTTTTGAGCCCTTCAAACTGTTCCAAACTCTGCCTGTTACCCAGTTCCAAAGTCACTTCCACATTTTCAGGTATCTTTATAGTAATATCTTACCTTTCTGGTACCAATTTTCTGTATTAGTCCATTCTCAAACTGCTACTGAGAACTACCTGAGACTGGGTAAGCTATAAAGAAAAGAAGCTTAATTGACTCACATTTCTGCAGGCTTAACAGGAAGCATGACTGGGCAAACCTCACGATATTTGCAATCATGGCAAAAGAGTGAAGGGGAAGCAAGCACCTTCTTCATATGGTATAGCGGAAATGAGAAAGAGTGAAGGGGGTAGTGCTACTCACTTTTAAACAACCAGATATCATGAGAACTCACTCACTATCATAAGAACAGCAAGGGGGATATCCGCTTTTATGGTCCAGTCACCTCCCAGCAGGTCCCTCCTCCAACACTGGGAATTACAATTCAACATGAGATGTGGGTGGGGTCACAGAGCCAAACCATATCACTGGATAATTTATGAAGAAAAGAGGTTTAATTGACTCACAGTTCCATAGTCTGTACATGAAGCATGGCTGGGAGGCCTCAGGAAACTTATACTCATGGACAAAGGCCGAAGGGGAAGCAAGCGTGTCTTCACATCGTGACAGGAGAGAGCAAGAGAGAGGAGGAGGAGGTGCTGCACACTTTAAATAACCAGATCTCTTGAGAACTCTATCATAAGAAAAGCAAGGAGGAAGTCTGACCCCCTGTGTTTCAATCACATTCCACCAGGCTCCTCCTTCAACACTGGGAATTATAATTCAATTTCTGATTTGAGTGGGGACATAGAGCCAAACCGTATCAGGAAGTATGGTAGCATTTGATTCTGGGAAGACCTCAGGGAGCTTTCACTCATGGCAGAAGGCAAAGGGGAAGCAGACCCTTCACAAAGCAAATGCAAGAGCAGGAGAAAGTGTGGCAGGAAGTGCTACACACTTTCAAACAACTAGATCTCATGAGAACCCACTCACTATCATGAGAACAGCACCAAGGGGATGGTGCTAAATCATTCATGAGAAATCCTCTCTTATGATCCAATTACCTCCTACTAGGCCCTACATCCAACACTGGCGATTACAATTCAACATGAGATTTGGGCAGAGACACGAATCCAACCTATTTCAGTCAGCAAGGTTGTTTCTCTTTTGAAGGCCCTCAATGGTAACCTATCCCTTTACCTTTTCTAGTTTCTACAGTCTGCTTGCGTTCCTTGGGTCCTGGCCCGCTTTCATTTTCAAAGCCAGGAATGGTGAGGTGAATCATCATATTGCTTCACTTCAGTCTTGCTGCCATTGTCAAATCTTTTTTCTCTCTCTTTTGACAGAGCCAGACCCTGTCCCTGTTAGAGACAGGGTCTAGGACTGTCATCCAGGCTGGAGGGTAGTAGTGCTATTAAAGCTCACTGCAGCCTTGACTTCCTAGGCTCAAGCGACCCTCTCCCCTCAGCCTCCCTGGTAGCTGGGACTACAGGCATGTGCCACCATGCCTTTAGTAGAAATGGAGTCTTTTTGTGTTGCCCAGGCTGGTCTTGATCTCCTGGGTTCGAGCAATCTCCCCACCTCAGCCTCCCAAAGTGCTGCAATTACATTCATAAAACATTACACCAGGCCCTTTCACTTTTAAGGATCCTGTGAGCATTGAGCTTATCTGAACAATCTAGGATCATCTTCCTATTTTAAGGTTGATTAATTAGCAAACTTAATTCCATTTACAACCTTAATTCCGCCTTGCCATATAAAATAACATACTCTCAGGTTCCACAAATTAGGACATAGACATCTTTGGGAAGCACTGTTCTGCTGACGAAAAATAGGTATTATTTTATATCCCCATTTCACAAATAAAGAAACAGAGATAGAGAGTTTAAAAATGTGCACAGGGTCACATAAGTAATAATTGACAGAGTTAAGAATTTGACTCTTTTACTCAGACCCCAAACTCAGTGGATTATTTTTAGAAGACAGAAAAGTTGTTCTCAAATAGCTTTCTGAAGAATGCTTTATTTTCATTGTTTGATGTGACAAATTCACATCACATTTAAATATGAAGTAGAACATTCTGAAACTATAGTGGGAAAATTATCTTTTTGCTGGATACATAAATATTAATTTGATTATAAGCTTCTTTGAATGAATGTAAAAAAATAATTTCTCATCATCAGGTCCTCACTCAAAGTTATCTTAGGGAGGCTGTCCATGAGTCCCAGTTGAAACAGTAGCCCACCTTCATCTCCATGCTGTTCCTTTGTCACATTTTTGTGTATTTTCCTCATGGTACTAACCACTATATGAAATAATCATGGCAATGCATTTTTTAAGCTCTCTCCTCTCACAAACACGCAGCAATTTAAGTTTCCTGAGAATAGTGAATGTATCTCTTTTGATCATTTATTTATCACCACAATTAACATAGGATCTGGTATTTAATAGAAAATTGATAAATAGCTATTCAACGAATGATAGACAAAATCATCCAGGCTGAAGAGGGCTAGACCAGGGTGGGATAGGAGAGGGTCTTTGACCAATTCTAATTCTACACCATAGATAATGAAGAAGCAACAGCATCTATATGCAACAAAGTTTATCTCATCATCCCCTTATGATTTGATTTTCAAGGAATTTATTGTTTCCCTTTTTTTCTGTTAAAACTAACAGTGTGAGGCGGAGCTTGCAGTGAGCTGAGATCTGGCCACTGCACTCCAGTCCGGGCGACAGAGCGAGACTCCGCCTCAAAAAAAAAAAAAAAAAAAAAAAAAAAAAACTAACAGTGTGATTAACATCATTTTACAAGATTATTTTTCTTTGTCTTGATTTTATTGTTGGATTAAACTCTGACTTAATTACTGAGTAGAAGTGTCAATATATTTTTAAGGTTCTTGATAAATATTGTCTATTTTTTTCTAGAAAATTTGTATTATGAGTATTTACTACTAAAACATTTGCTAATTTGAGAAGCAAAATAAAGAAAATCTCATTGCTTTTTTGTGGGGGCTGTTTTACTTTATTAATGAACTGCACAGTTTTCATGCTTACTATGTTTTATAAATCTATTTATGATTTCTTATGTTACAAATTATTTGTTTATATCTCTGTCCCTTTTAAAATTAAATTATTCTTTTTTAAATTTATAAGCATTTTAAATAAGTTAATTATATTAAATCTTGTTACATTTGTGGTATTTCTCGACTTTGTCATGTATATTTTTATTTACTTTGACATATAGAGAATTTTGGTTTTTTTTTTCAGATCACCACACATGTTGACTATAATCCTAGGTTTATTACATGTTGTGTTTATCAAGCTATAAAATGTTCTCCTTTTTCTTCCTTAATATGTATTTGGTATGCATAGCTTAAAACATACAGTGTTTTATTTCACATATATGTTTTATTTAAAATGTTATTATTTTTATTAATTTTGACTCTATCTTGATTTTGAAATCTATGTATCATGCCACGTGCAAATAGGTAATGGCACTGTAGCACTAAATCGCATGTTTAAATCACAGTAGCAGATGCTGTTGGTGTTCTACCCATCCCCTTAGACTTCCTTGCTATTTATGTGTTTATCAGATTGATTTCCAATGACTAGTACTTGAGGTCTGTCAGTGGTTTACCGTTGACCCGCAGGAATTCACTTTGCTGAAACGCATAGCATTCTAGAGTACTTGGAAATTCACATCCACTGGGTAGCTCTTCACAATTGCTACTGGGTGGGAGTGTATAAATACCTTTGCTCCTCCGTTGGCTGAGATTGTTCTGAGATGTGTGTTTTTCACAATTTTCCACAGCCTGTCTGCCAATTAAGTTTCAATTGCCCACTGTAGTAGCTGTCTCAAGAACAAAATTCTTATTGGCTGCTTTCCCTTCCTGTTTTACCTTCCCATTCCCTGAGGAAGTTTGGGAATACTTGCCCTTCTACACATTATAAAGCATAATTTATTAAAACTGTGCTGACACCTTTTTGGTATCCTCAGTGCTTGTCTCAAAATCTGCCTCTGGAGAAAACCCTAGCAAGCAGCCCTAGTAAGGCAGTCACTCTTTTCTTATATATGTTCTTTGTGGTTGGTTGATAGATTGTTTCCAAAACTTTGTTACCATTAAAAAAAACACATGTGATAAACATAACTGTACATTTTCTCATGAACTTATGCAGGAATTTTTGTAGGTTATATTACCCATGAGTCAATTATAGAGATATTAGGTGTATTATCCAAGGCCATGTAGTATATAAATATGTAATTTTACCTTGTGCTTCAGATTACTTTTGAGAATTGCTTCCCAATTACATTATATTCTCTTTCTCCCCTACATCCTTACCAGGAATTCATATCAAGCAACTTTCCAGTTTTTGCCATGCTGTGGGTACCCAGTGGTTTTTATTGCTATTTGATTTGTGTAAATCTAATTACTGGTAAAGTTAGCTATATTTTTTTCCTACTCTTCTTAGCTGATTGAGTTTCTATTCTGTGAAATGTGTGTTTTTACTCTTAATCCCATTTTTCCTCTGAACTTCCTATTTTTCTTGCTGATTTACAAAAACTCCTATATATTCTAGGTGATAATTATTTCTTATCTTTTTTTCGATATTACAAACACATCTTCTTATGTGTCACCATTTTATTCTTGTAGTGTGTAGTGTCATCCATGGAACAAACACCTTTGACTCTGATGCAGTGAAATCCACCAGACATTCTCACTGTAGCTTACGCTTTTGGGGTCTTAAAAACTTCTTCCCTACCCCAAGGTCACAAATAGATTTTCTTTCATTATTTTTTCTAGTATTATTACATTTATATTTACAATTTTAACACATTTATTTCTATCTATTGCGTGATGTAGAAACCCAACTTTTATCTTTCTTCAGATCATAACTTAACTTTCCTTACACCATCAGGCATATAGTCAATTCACACTGCACTGATTAGTGATGCTATTCTATACTTTCATAGGCTTACTACTTCGCTGGGCAGCTCCATTTGTAAGTGCACGTGTTAATACAACACAGTTTTAATCAATTCTGCTTTATAATGTCTAGAAGGGCAAGCATTCCCAAACTTTAATTCTTCGTTTGCAAAACTGCCTTAGATCTTAACAGATTGCTTTTTCCATGTTTTTAATCAGTCTGCTAAATTTCTCAAGAAAAATTCTTCTGAGCAATTGATCAAATTGCATTAAATTTATAAGATAATTAGTGGTGAATTTCATTCGTGGAAATTGTGCTTACAATGTATTTTCCTATCCTCAAAAGAGACATATATTCACATATACTTTTAATTTTTAATAAGTTTATTTTTACACATTTAACTCAATCAATACATCTGAAATTCATATTTTGTTATAAGGGTAAAGTTTTGATTATATTTTTCCAATGAGTCTTTGTTTAGCTGCTTTTTCAGTAATTTAGGATAAAAATCCTATCTCAACCTCTTACAGAGCTAGGAATATTTGTTTTCTGCTATCTGTTCTGTGGCAAAGTTTGTTGACTACATTTTATAATTATAAGAGGTTTAATATATGTAATTCTTGGAAGGTAATAGCCCCACTAATTATTCTTATTTCTCAACATTTTGAGAGACCCTTCTTGTTTGTTTATTCTTATATATGAACAACTGGAATACCTTATCAATTTTAATAAAATAACACTTTGAAACCTTTTTTTTTTTTTTTTTTTTTTTTTTTTGAGATGGAGTCTCACTCTGTCGCCCAGGCTGGAGTGCAGTGGCCCGATCTCAGCTCACTTCAAGCTCTGCCTCCTGGGTTCATGCCATTCTCCTGCCTTAGCCTCCCGAGTAGCTGGGCCTACAGGCGCCCGCCACCACGCCTAGCTAATTTTTTTGTATTTTTAGTACAGACGAGGTTGCATTGTGTTAGCCAGGATGGTCTCAATCTCCTGACCTCGTGAACTGCCACTTCACATTATTTTGTGAAATTACATACTCATAACATTATATATTTTTAATATGTGGTCTTGTTCATCCAAGTCTTCTTCTATATCATTCATATGTGTCTTTCATATACAACTTGCCTTAGAGATCATCTTTCTAAGTAGTCTCAGGTCTCTCTCTTCTGATGGCAGAAACTGATAAGATTGAGAATTATCTGGAAATATTTTGTCAAATTAAATACATCGTATAAGAATAATTTTGAATGTCAGTAGGATTGATGCAGAGCTATATCTCTCCTGAGATCAATTGTGATGTGTAACAAAGAAATACCACAATATCCAAAATCAGCAGATAAATATTCCATGTATTAACTAGGAAAGGTCTGCATACAAAGAAGTTTATAGAATTGAATGATTGAATGCTATAATTCTAACTTTAAGGTAATTTTTCTAAATATTATATACTTGGATAATTTATTTAATAGTTTAACAGGACTGGGCTATCACAATTTAAAAGTGGATCCTGTCATATCAATTCAAATAGTCATACTTCCGAGCTTTGCAAACCACACATTGTTTGCATTCACTTTTGATTTAGCAACAGCTTCAGAAATTGTGCACGCTGCAGATATTTTCTACACATGACTTCACTAATCATTACTGAGCTGGGAAAGAAGCCAAAACACTTGACACTCGTGAAGCTATTTCTCGAAAATCTGCATTTGCAGTGTGCCCCTTTATTTTTTGCTAGTATTTATTTAATGATTTTAATTGCATTGTGGCAGAGGTCTGTATGGACTGAGTCAGGAAAACAAGATTTAGGATATCCCTGAGGATCAACTCTCCAGGCAGCTTATTAATCTTTACCTAGGCAGTTCATGTTGCAGTGGTGATTGCAATCATAGACTGGTACAAAACCTAATTGAAAGTTCAGAGTAGTAACAAAGTCATCAGGTGGACCATTCATATGCCTGTATCCTGACGGCAGCACTCATTCTCAACTGTGGGAGAGCAATGTTCCCTTTCATTTTCAACTACTGAAGTCCCAGAAGATTCACCGTAAGAATCCCTCGAGTAGCCATTGGCTATGGTAGAGAAATTATTGCAATACACATGAAAAAATTCAAATTTGGATTATTAAAACACAGAACTACAGACAGCTATAACTTTTTCACTACCAAACCTGTAGGTGCCTGAAGTGAATGAAAACACCTGCTAAATTCCAAATCATACTCCATTCTAAGACTTGGATCATGAAGCTTCACGTTGTCTTACCCTTGAATCCAGCTGTAGGGTTCACTTTAGTATCTACAAATGAACCCTAATATCTTGATCACATTCATCACCTACCACTATTGTTTGTCTCCATACAGCTACTAGGTTCTTACATGTAAAAAAGATACTGCATCACTTCCATATTCAAAATTGTCTACTGTCAAAATAAAATCCATTCTTCATCATCACCAAAAAGGTGTTGTATAATCTCACCTCTGACTTTTTTTTTGAAGTCATTTCTTGTCTCCTTCCTTTTGACTCTCTGCATTCCAATCACACTAGCCTATGTGCTGTTCCATGGACTCATCAAGCTTATTCCTGCCTCAATGTTTTGCACAATCTGTTCCCGCTGCCTAATGTGACCTTTCCCAATGTTATCACAAATTACTTAATACAAGACTCTGTTGAGGTGAAATATTGTCTAGGATCCTTTCCTAAACACTCTCTATGGAATACCACTCATCATTTTCTTGACCTGCCTGTTTTTACCTCTATCTTCGTAGTTTGTCTTCTATACTAAAATTTCAGCCACACAAAACAAAAATTATTATACGTTGTTTCTCATTGGGTTCCCCATTCTAGGTTTCATAGATATTTGTTCATGAGCTCCAAACGTATGTGAGAATTAAACTCATGTTGGCTGCAACTTATCTGATCCCAGTTGTGGAGGGGTTTAAAAGAATATGACTTCTTCTATCTGAATAACCGAGTTATTTGGTTATGGGGATATTTGATCTTCAGTTGTTCAACAGTAAACAATTATCCATTGAGTACTTGTTATGAGTTGGGCACTGTTCAGGGCACTGAGAATACAGTAGTGAGAAAAGCAAACATGGTTTCTAATATCCAGAGCTTACATCTTAGTGACGGTGTTTATATTGCAATTATGGCAAGTTTCACTCATTAGATAAATCTGTGATAATCTTGGATCTCAATAAGAAGAAATCCTTCCCACTTAAAAGACTAGGCTTTTTTATTTCAAGAGTGTCTGAAGAATGTAGGGACAGAAAAAGCACCCAATAGCATGTCCAGTGACAGAACAATCTCAGCACCCAGTAGACACTTTTATCAGTTAATTCTGGAGAAATAAGAGATCTGTAGAAGATATTCAGTAGCATGTATTTCAAAGGAAATTGCCACTTCCTTAAAAATACTCTTAACGAAGTCTGTATTAACGAAGATATGTTACAAAGGGAAGGGGAAGTAGCTCTAAATCAGCTCACTGAATGTTTCTCCAATTTTACG
The DNA here is from genome assembly GCF_007565055.1 of Rhinopithecus roxellana. Classification (NCBI taxonomy): domain Eukaryota; kingdom Metazoa; phylum Chordata; class Mammalia; order Primates; family Cercopithecidae; genus Rhinopithecus; species Rhinopithecus roxellana. The sequence goes on along the minus strand of NC_044552.1, from coordinate 89,101,469 downwards.
ATACTTTTACATCCAAATGAACTTCTTGATTCTATATCTAATCATCAGGAAAACATGAACTGGATAATTCAGTTTGAATCACACACACAATCTCAATGGCAAATGTTATCAGTGTCAGAACTCTGTTGTTCTACTATTTTATTTTCCTTATGTACCAAATAGGAAATAGCTATATCCTAAATATTAAGTCTTCAGATTTACCCATAGTGTGAGGTCTAGTATTGTTGACTTTACCAACATGATTAGTTAAGCTTTCCATCCCAGAGCATATTGCTGTTCTAAGTACATTGGATCAAATCTCTTTTTTGAGTGAAAGCCTACACTTCCAATATGGAGGGCTAATAGTGTTTTTTGTCACAAGTTCTACCCATAAAATTTCTGAGGGCTGAACAGGGAGCTTTGCCTAATTTCCCTATTAATGAATTAACGTGATTAGTTAACCCCTTAAATGAACTTTCAATGTGCAGACTTTATAAGTTAATTTTAAATTATGTATCTTCTTTATTCATAGATGTTTGTCCATGTGTCTGACTTTACAGTGGGTTTCAAGGCATAGAGTATGTCTCATTTTTTTTTCTCTCCCCATGCCTTGCCTAGTTTCTAATACATACATAAAAGGTGCTCAATAAAAACAAAACAAAATTAAAACCCACACTACTAAATGAATGAAGTAATGCTCTGGAATCAGGAGACAGAAATATTTGCTTGTAAGGGCGAGTGTTATTGTAAAATATTACAGTGGTTCAGAAGATAAAATGTTTTTGGAAAATTATTTGTAATTTCATTTTCTGTTTATTTAATATACAGCTATATTTTTTATCATCTAGAAGTACTACCCAAAATTCTACCTCTGATTTGATTGCTTCATAAACCAGTGCCCTGTATTAGAACCTTAACTGATGAAAGGGATTTTATATAAATATATATATGCACACCTATATATAATATATGTACCAATTTTGTAGTGTATATATAATATATACAACATATGTGTATACCTATAAATTTGCAGTGTATATATATCATATATCATATATACCAATTTTATAGTGTATATATAATACACTACATATGAAACATATACATATACACTACAAAATTGGTGTATATATATTATATATATGAGAGACTGAGAGAGAAAATCTGGTATGTATTTACTACAAAATTGATAAGATAATATGACCTTAAAAGTACCTGTTGGCTATTTTGGATATTTCTTTCTTTTCTTTATTTATATCAGTTTATAAAGAGTGTAAGGAAAACTTTTGAAAGCTATAATTGGAAATGTAATCAGATAAAATACATTGCCAATAAAATAGTTGAATACAAGAGGTTAGATGGTCATTCTTTTTTTTTTTTTTTTTTTCTTAAACCCAACCATTTGACCTAGCAGAAGGACTGTGGAAATTTGGAATGCAAAGACACTGAATTTTTTCTTTTTTGGTCTGTTTTAAGATAACAAACATCAAGGTGAACTGAGTGTAGAGATTCGTCAATTCAAAACAAAGGCTTAAAATACCATCAGAAAATATGAAATCTGCAATTTTTGAATGATAATAGAGGCTAATTTTTGGGAGTTGGTATGTTTTTCCATAAAAATACTTAGTTTTTAAATTTAAAACAGCTTTTATAATAATTGTTTTGCCACAGTGTTCTCTTTAGAGTAGGCTGATATTTTTCCCAGAAAATTTGCCATAGAGATGTTTAACAAAACAGCCAAAGCCCTGTGTTTAACTTCAAGATTTTTAAAATGTCTACCTCCATAACTCTTTCTTGGAATTCCTTTCATCAATTAAGGTTTTAATATAGGGCACTGCTTTCTGAAACAATCAGATCAGTGATAGGACTTTGGGAATACTACTCGATTAAAAAAATAAATAAAAAATGCTCTCAGGTTTCAGAGAAGCCATGTTTCTTTGCCAGCCACTGAGCCATCTAGGTTTGACATTCTAGCCATGGTGTGGTCTCCCTTTGGATGTATGACCATGACTGTCAGCAGTTTTGCATCTTGCTTCCTAATAAGGAAAGATTGCCTTGAGAAATATCATCTCCCTTAGGTAAGTGGGATTAAAAAATGGGGAGTAAAAATGAGACGCAGAACCATGAGCTTCATTTATGTGACCCTGAGTGTGAAAAGAACTGGAAGCAAAATTGAATTCGATTGAGCAGAAGATAATAAAATCTGTGAGTTTCCAGATGAGAAGGGATTTGCTCCAGCCTTTCATTTATAACTGCAATTATGGAAGCATTATCGCAAACAAAAGAAAATGATTTTCAGTCATCAGATCTTCTGTAAAAAAGTATCAGAACTGTCTAGCCAGAGTTCAGGAAGTACAGAGACAGTTACAATAGGATATTACCAACACAGGGGTAACAGACCCATGCACATTGCTGAAAAGAACGAAATTGAGGTAATTGTTTGGGTGATTTAAAACACAAACAAAGCAAAAGTGAAATTATTTCTGATAACAGGGAAAATTCAAGGTAAAATAAAGCAATTAGACACATATTACCATTTAAAAACCAATAAATTCTGAACAATATTCGGTGGCATATGTTGCAATTTCTGAAGTAAAGGTGGTAGAACAGCTCTTCAAATAACTAATGGGATGACACATGACATCTGGTATAGTGACATAAACTGAGTCTCTGAGATTTTGTTATAGATAAGATACCAAATTCCTCCTTTGGCTCAGCCTGTGTGCTCTCTAAAAGAACACATTTTGAAGCTCTCTCCATGGTGATTATTAAATGCTTCTACATTTAAGACAAAGGCCATACCAGCCTTTCCTAAATTAAGTTTGGGTTTGCCCCCACTCTGTCCTCCTCTCACATTAGCACATTTGAAATAATCTAAAAGCAAACCTACCTAGAGAGACATTCTAGCTCAAGGAAATAAGGAATCAACTCAGCTGTGACTGTGTTTTCTCTCTTCATCCCACCATGTCATTCACATACACTCAGCATATGTGACTTGACTTGACTTTTTCCTCTATGAAAGATCTTAACTGCGAGAAGTACCTAGAAGAGTAATCCATTTTAAAGGGTGTGAATGATGTATATATTGCTGGTCCTAGTTCATGTTTACAGAGGGGCCAAAAGCCAATGTTACCGCAAAATGTTCTTTCTTGGAAAGAACTATCCTTCTTACTGTTTACCAAATTGCAGTCATATTTAATGCTAGTTTTATTATCCTTATTAATTAATAAACTAAAACTGTGACTACACCATTGGTCTTTCCCTATGTGTGTGTGTGTATATATATATGTATATATATGTGTGTATATATATGTATATATGTGTGTGTATATATATGTTATATATGTGTGTATATATGTAATATATATGTGTGTGTATATATGTGTATATATGTATATATATGTGTGTGTATATATATGTGTATATATGTGTGTATATATATGTATATATATGTGTGTGTATGTATATATGTGTATACATGTATATATGTATGTGTATATATGTATATATGTATGTATATATGTATGTATGTAGATATATGTATATATATGTATGTATGTATATATATGTGTATATATATATATATTTTTTTTGAGACGGAGTCTCGCTCTGTCGCCCAGGCTGTAGTGCGGTGGCCGGATCTCGGCTCACTGCAAGCTCCGCCTCCCGGGTTTATGCCATTCTCCTGCCTCAGCCTCCCGAGTAGCTGGGACTACAGGCTCCGGCCACCTCGCCCGGCTAGTTTTTTTTTGTTTTTTTTTAGTAGAGACGGGGTTTCACCGTATTAGCCAGGATGGTCTCGATCTCCTGACCTCGTGATCCGCCCATCTCGGCCTCCCAAAGTGCTAGGATTACAGGCTTGAGCCACCGCGCCCGGCCTGTATATTTTAATTTATGGTTAAACACCATTGAATCTTGAATGTGTCCTAATTTATGTAACTCCTTAATGAAACTTATCAAGTAACTGAAAGCTCTAATGCACAATGACCAGAGAAGCCCACGAAGCCCAGCCAGTGCAAAAGAGAGAAAGCAGCAGAAGAAGACCTAAGAAAGAGTTTAAGATTAATATATTAAATGCAAGAGACACAAAATATAAATGAAATCTACATTTAGTTAGAGACCTTACATATCTGTTAGCTTCACCCTCTCTATTAGCAGAGGAGAGGTTCAGGCCAACGTGGTTACGGGACTTACCCAAGCAAGAGAGTCTGCTTTGGGCAAAGCCAGGCTAGGAATGTAATCTACCTCCTAAAATAATATTAATTATATTCCAGTATGTTGCTTCATTCAGAGATTATTTGGTTAAATTTTCTCATTTTGTAGTTAGAAAGCTAAAGGTACTGATTTGTGAAACTAAGCTCTAAGAAAAAGAAATTTGAATGCTGCCCTTTTGGAAAAGAAGATGGGAGCTACGAGAAATAACAAAAATCCCTGCCTACAATAAAAAGAGGAAACCTGAGGCAACAGTGAAAGAGGAGGCACTATGAAGGAAAATCATCAGTAGTAAGGCCCAGTCTGGCATAATAGACTATACTGAGAAGTAGAGTGGATTCTGGATAGAACTATTGGTACAGGGTGAGTCTCTTCTTGACCATTCCTCAACTCAGATCCACTCCCCACTCTGCCTACCAATATCTGAACTCTCTTGAAAGAGGGTGGCTTAGGGACAAGGGAGAGAATTCTGTCAAAAAGGCTCCAAAAGATCTTGAACACCCTAGAAAAGAGATAGATATTCATGAGATTGAGATTTTTTCTTTAACCCTCTGAACAGGAAGAAAAGCAAAACTCTCAGTGGATCAGAGGAAGCAGAAAGCAATACAAACAGAAGATAGAATGTGTGCAATAACATACGAAGAACAGATTGATAATAGCCAGTGCAGCAGGATTACAGAATGACAGATGATAATAGCCAGTGCAGCAGGATTACAGAATGACAGATGGTAATAGCCAGTGCAGCAGGATTACAGAATGACAGATGGTAATAGCCAGTGCAGCAGGATTACAGAATGACAGATGGTAATAGCCAGTGCAGCAGGATTACAGAATGACAGATGGTAATAGCCAGTGCAGCAGGATTACAGAATGACAGATGGTAATAGCCAGTGCAGCAGGATTACAGAATGACAGATGGTAATAGCCAGTGCAGCAGGATTACAGAATGACAGATGGTAATAGCCAGTGCAGCAGGATTACAGAATGACAGATGGTAATAGCCAGTGCAGCAGGATTACAGAATGACAGATGGTAATAGCCAGTGCAGCAGGATTACAGAATGACAGATGGTAATAGCCAGTGCAGCAGGATTACAGAATGACAGATGGTAATAGCCAGTGCAGCAGGATTACAGAATGACAGATGGTAATAGCCAGTGCAGCAGGATTACAGAATGACAGATGGTAATAGCCAGTGCAGCAGGATTACAGAATGACAGATGGTAATAGCCAGTGCAGCAGGATTACAGAATGACAGATGGTAATAGCCAGTGCAGCAGGATTACAGAATGACCGATGGTAATAGCCAGTGCAGCAGGATTACAGAATGACCGATGGTAATAGCCAGTGCAGCAGGATTACAGAATGACAGATGGTAATAGCCAGTGCAGCAGGATTACAGAATGACAGATGATAATAGCCAGTGCAGCAGGATTACAGAATGACAGATGGCATCTCTGATTACTAGCAAGGAAACCTTTCTCCCCTAGAAACTCATAAATAACTGAAGACTCACAAACTGCTTGGGGGAGAGGGGCTAGAAATAATCTGATAAGGTACATAAGCAACCCTAAGAGCTCACGGGACTATCGAAGAAAGGATTCTGGAAGAATATGGGCTTCCTCTACGCAGAGGGTAAGGATTCCAAACAAAACTACTTGTAGTGTTTATATAAGTGTGGTACTTTTATATTCACAGACTGCAAAATTTTGTTCATTTGGTTATACATACACACAATGACTGACAAGGAAAGAAGACACAAGAAACAATAAGAATCAATAAAATAAGTACTAAAGGAAAGGGCAGTCTGATTCCATTTAGAAGAGGCAAGAAACTCCATATAATTGATTAACTCGCCTCTCCACCTGACACAAGAAATAGATTCCCATTCCAGCAATTGTTCTTAATATAAAATGGTTTGAATGACTATTCATTCATCTACAGAGCTCTATATTTTAAAATTTTGTCATTTCTTTATTTTTGTGATTAATCAAGGAGAAAATTGTTGATGGATTTTAGCACTTCTTTATCTCCCTTTTTATAGGGAAAGTTAAAAAACTTGGAATGTGTTGTAGTAACTAGAGAAAAGTCATAAACAGGCAGAGAATGGAAGCAATACAAGTAAAAGAAGAAAAAACAAAAACTATGAGCCTCAATTATATTACACTGCTCTTATTAGAGTTGACAAGCCCTCTTCTCTCTTTCTTCAGTATTGTGTCACTAGTCAGGAATTAGTATGCGTATGAGATAGAAAATTGGGAAATGGGGGATGCAGAGGCCTTGCCTTAGACTCTGACAAAAATCACATACTCCAATGCATATTTCTGTAGATGAGTGCATGTGGACATGATGTGCCGGCCTGGTATAACTTAAAATAAAATGTTTCACATTTTCCCAGGAGCTAAATTTCCTTCTGTATATATCATTTAGACTTCATTGTAAGGAATAGCAATTGACAAGACAGGATTTGATTACTCCCTGGTTCTAAATGATACCACTTATTATAGATTGAATTGTGACCCCTCAAAAAGATATGTGGAAGTCCCATCCCTCAATGACTCATAATGTGGGCTTATTTAAAAATAGGGTCATTGTGGATGTAATTTATTAATATAAGGTCATACCAGATTGCATGAGCCCTTAATCCAATGTGATCGATGTTTTTGTAAGATGAGGAAAAATTAGACACAGGGACACTGAGAAAATAGCCATGCCATTGTGATTGAGGCAAAGATTGAAGTGATATATCTGCAAACTAAAGAATTCTAAGGATTCCTAGAAAACACCAGAAGCTAGAAAGAGGCAAAGAAAGATTTTCCTCTAAAGCTGTCAGAAAAAGTACAGCCCTTTCAACCCCTTTCTTTTGGACTTAGAGCCACAAAACTCCAAGAGAATAAATTTCTGTTGTTTTAAGCCTGAGAATTTTTAGGATGTTTTTCCATATCCCTGAGAAACAAATACATCGTTGAATACCAAAAACAACTATTTTCCCTTCATTGCTAACATTTTAATTATGAAATATCAACTGAATTAGGAATAAACCAATTTTCTAAGCCAGTAGTCAGCAAAATACAGCCTGAAGGCCAAATATGGACCACTGCCTGTTTTCATAAATAAAGTTTTATTGTAATAGAACTACACTCATTGTTTATGAATTGTCTATGACTGCTTTTGGAAAGTAACACAATAGCAGAGTTGAGTTGTTGCAACAGAATTGTACAGCCTGCAAAGCTGAAAATATTTACTATCTGACCTTTACAGAAAACCATTTGCCAATTTCTACTCCATGCCAAACTATATTTTGATTTTTTTCATCATTATATTAGATGGAAATATTAGGACACAAAAAGATAGAAACCACTAACAGGGTTTCATAAAATCTTTTTCTTATTGTCACAATGTCCCCCCCCAAAACATAGATATTACTCCTTCCTGAAGGTAGAAAAGAAAAGAAATCCGGGCAGTCGTGAGTCTCTGAGTTTTCTTGCTCATGTTAAGAACAGACAGATAGGGTCAGTGCACAAAGTTTAAGGCTGAATTCTGTGGGAAAGTACCAGATCCTAAGAACCTGACAACTGGGCTAAGTGCCCTAATAGCCTATTTTTGAGACTGAGGGGATAAATGCTGTGGTTTAAGAACCAGATTTGTTCAGTCTCCTGGAATTTAATCCCATTATTTCTTGCTGGGAAAAATACTTGCTCAGGCTATATTACAGCAACAGCAATGACAACAAAAGCATTTTCCTAAGGAGAGAAGAGCAAATAGATAAAGACAGGACTCCTGAACAAAGACATGGATTTTGCAAATGTGCTTGATACATCCTTAATACAGACCTGCAAACATCTTTTTCCTTTGCATGTTTTTTGGGGTATTTCATGTCATCTTTTTAGAATACCCAAAAGACAGACAGGACTAGCCAGCAAGTTTGCCTAAGCTGGAGAAAGTAAAACTCCTATAATGTTGCTCACATATATTCGTTGTATTACTTTTCTTGGAAACAAAACTACAATTTTATTCAAGATGGCAATATACATAGCTGAAACACAACTTTTCCCAGATACCTTTGCGTTCTGGGACAGGAGCTATAAGGAGAGATTAATAGATGGGACTCTGAGGAAAATTCATTAGTGGGAAGACAAGATACCTGATAAGCACTCTTTTTAGCCCTTCCTCCCTCACTGTAATTCTTGCTTGAAATGTAAATGTAATAGCTGTATTTCCAGAAACCATCTTGAACCATGAGGTACCTTTTAGTAGGAGTAGGATAATAATATTTTAAGGTTGACAAACTGGACATATAGAAGAAACCTGAATTCCCAGGGGTGCCCTGATGTTGCCATACTTTATGCTATTTGAGAGAAAAGTAACACCTTAAACCTTATTTAGGCCATTGTTATTTGTGTTTTATCTTATGTGCAGCCCCCCAATCATATTCTGAATATTAGAAATAAAAAAGTCCTAGAGAATTGTCCACAATAATTCCTACCAATCCCTTTTAAAAGAGAATGACCAGTAAATGTATCTCAGCAAGAAATACACACACACACACACACACACATACACACACACGTCTACCTAGGAATAAAAAACACAATAAAAAATAAAAAACATTATTAAATACAAACAAATATTTATTGTAAAATAAATGTGGATGAAGAGAAGTAATGGATGACAATAGGAATAGATACTACTTTTAGTCTTTAATATTAAAAAAAGTAAGTTTAAGGGAACCACTAGAAAAATACAAATAAAATATGTGACTTTCAAACATGTTTAAACTTTCATTTTAAAAAACTACATAATGCTATTTTGAATGTATAAAAAACATTAATACTTGAATTAAAACATAAAACATGCCCCAATATCTAAAATACATATTGATTTAACTTCTCTTATCATTCATACATTTGGCTGATATACCACTACATTATAAGCACAGTCACATAGTAGAAAATAATAACATTTTCACATGTAATAAATATAAACATTTTTTCCCAAATGAGGGCTGTCAACCATATGAGAAAATGGAGTAGTGCCTTTTAAGCACTGTATCAAATTTAATGTTCTGGTTAGAGTGATCTTAAATTTGACATAAGGCAAAGTAAGACAGAACTGAGCATTTATAATGCTACAGAAAAATCATAGGAAATAATTTATATTTAAGCTCATTGACTTTTTATTGATCAGTGATATTCTTATTTGAACACTGTGTTTTTAATATAGAAGAAATACTTTTGAAAGATTATGTTTATCCCCAATATTATTTGCTTACCATGTGGTACAGTTCATGTAGAAAATACAAGATAAATCTTGCTACTTTTCCTTTATTTACTGAATTTTCGAGAGAATGTATTGATTTATTATCTTCAAAAGATAAGAAGTGTGTATACATAGGTAAATATACACACACATGCTACATATATATACACAATTATATATAGATATATAATTATATATGGATATACAGTTATATATGTACAATTATATAGATATACAATTATATATATAGAATTATATATATATATATAGTCATTTGTTTAAACATATTTACTGAGTTCCAACCTATAACAATTTCGTATTCACGTGAAAAATTGGTCTATATGTGACCACTGGACCCTCTTCCAGTTGGCTAGACTTGGTAAACCTTTGCTATTTTGATATGGCTATAATAGTTTTCAATAGGTTCCTTGTCATTTGGGATAGATCTTCCAGGTTCATCTTCTACATTTCCTGCCACAGACCAGGCTCAGACCATTCTCAAAAATGTCCTGACACTTCATGATATTTAATAGGAAACATTATTTTAGAAACTCAACCAGAGTGGTCACATTGATTTTCTTTTAAGTAACTGATTTACTGTAGAGTTTCCACTTGGTTTAAACCATGAAATGGTGTTATTTTTCCTAATAATTGCCACTAATTGTGCTTTATTTTCCCAAAAAAACTATAAAATTTCTCAAGCATACAAAAAATGATAAAATATATAGTGACAATTCATAAACCCTTTATCTAGATTCTGCCATCAACATTTTATATGCTTATTTTACTGCATGTGTCATTATCTAACCATACCATTATCTATCCATCAACACTCCCCAAATATCTGTTCTTATAATTTTACTTACATATAAACATGCATAACATAAAATTCCTTCACTATAACTGTACAGTTTGCTGAAATTTAGCAAATTTATACAATTATGTAGCTATCACTACAATCTAGTTTTAATTTTTATTATTTTAAATTGACAAAAATTGTACATATTATCATGTACAAAATACCTGAGATATGTATATATTGTGGAATGGCTAAATCAAGCTAAATAATATATTCATAACCTCACATACTTGTTTGTTTCTGGTAAGAACACTTAAATTCTACTGTGCTAATGATTTTTAAGAATACAATAAATTGTGTTAACTATTGTCACCATGTTATATAATAGATCTCTTGAACTTAGTCCTCTTATCTATCAAAAATTTTGTATCCTTTGACCAACACCTTATCCAGTCCCTGGTAACCACCGTTCTAATCTCTGTTTCTTGGAGTTCAGTTTTTTTCAGATTTCTCATGCAAGTGAGATCATGAGGTATTTGTTTTTCTGTGTCTGTGTATTTTGCTTCACATAACATCTTCTAGGTTGTCACAATAAATTTAGCTCACTTTAAAGGCTGAATAACATTTCATCGTGTATACAGTCGATCTTCTGTATCTTCAGACTCCATGTCCACAATTGAACCAACTCCAGATCAAAACTATTAGGAAAAGGCATTTAAAAATAACAACAAAACAATACAAAATACAAATTAAAACAAGTGTAAGAACTATTTACATAGTATTTATATTATGTTATGTATTATAAATAATATACACATAATTTAAAGGAGAACGTCCCTAGGTAACATGCAAAATTATACCATTTTTATGGATACATAATATTAATGCAGGTGATACAGGGTATATGTGATATTTTGTGACATGTAAAGATGGTGTAATGATGAAGTCAGGGCATTGGGGTGTCCATCACCTCAAGTATCTGTCATTTCTGTGACTATACCCTTTTATATGAGAGACTTGAGCATCCACAGATTTTGATATTCAAGGGGTCCTGAAACCAATCTTTTTTATATGTCAATGACAACTGTATTTACCAAGTCTTCTTTATCCGTTCGTCTATCAATGGACACTTAGGTTGATTCCATATCTTAAATATTGTGAATGCTGAAATAAACATGGAAGTCAAGATATATCTTTGACATACTGATATTATTTTCTTTGAATATGTGGTCAGTAGTGACACTGCTGGATCATATGTAGTTCTATTTTTAATTTTTTGAGGAACCTTTATACTTTTTTTCATGATGGCTGTACCAATTTTTATTCCCATCAACAGTGTACAAGGGTTGACTTTTCTTAACACCCCCGGAGATATCCGTTAACTTTGTCTTTTTAATAATAGCCATACTGACAAGTGTGAGGACATCTAGTTGTTGTTTTAATGTGCATTTTCCTGATGATTAGTGATGCTGAGCATTTTCATACATTTTCATTTTATATTGGCCATTTGTATATCTTCTTTTGAGAAATGTCTACTCAGGTTATTTGACCACTTTTAAGAATTAGGTTATTTGATTTCTTACAATTTAGTTGAATTCCTTACATATTTGGTCATTAACCCCTTATTACATGTATGTTTGTAAAATTTTCTCCCATTTTGTAAATTTTCTCTCCACTCTGTCAATTGTTTCCTTTGCTATACAGAAGCTTTTTATTTATATGCAATCCCATTTGCCCATTTTCACTTTTGTTGCCTGTGCTTTTGGGGTCATATCCAAAATAATTATTGACCGTAAAAATGTCATGAAGTTTTTTTCCTATGTTTACTTCTAGTAATTTTATAGTTTCAGATCTTCCATTTAATTATTTAATCCATTTTGAACCACAATCTAATTTAGAACACTTCCATCACTCCAGAAAGTTTTCTTATGCATGCGTAAACTCTACATAAAATAAATATATTGAATGAACAGTATCTATAACAATAATCTTTTCCTAAACATCACCATCTAGTTAGCTGTTTCCAATCTTCAGTGAATTGAAGATCTGTCTAATAAATCATCTTGTAGTTCTGTCTAATGATAGAAATGCTTGGATTCGTGTTGATTATAGTATATGAAGTGGTGAAGGTGCTGACTTTTTATTTTCTGGTTAGCTATAATCTTAATGAAGTTACAGGAGAAGAAATTTCTTGCAAAGTGAGATATTATCATATTTATTTCAAGAATTTGAATCATATCATTCCCCAAACTGCCAAATATTGTGTTTAACACCCAATCCACTTTCCATAAATATTTGTTAAGGATTGGAAATATTCTCTCTCGTAGTTGTAATTTTTGGGCTTTTAGGTTCAAAGGAATATAAGAGGTATGTTTTTCATCACCATGTATACTCTCCATCAAGCCAGTAGGCTGAGTGCAATAGCTGTCCAAAGAGAATCACTTGACTAGTAACATGAATATTTAGTTTAGATTACAGACACATAGTTGATATTTTATAGGGCATCTTCTTGCACACTTTCTGTTAATTTGAAAGGGATTTCAAAATTTGATATATTGCATCCACTGTTATCAATTTAATATTGTAAATAATTTTTCTGAAAAGAAATTGTTTTCACGTGTGTCAAAGAGCAATTTTGAAGATTAATTTGGACTATAAAAATGTCTAAGGTGTCTTTCAACTTCCTTGAAGTTCATATAGGAAATGCACTTAAGCCATATGGTTATGCTCATTATCTTGTGCGTATTCATTTATCTTGTAAGGTGTTAAAAAAGCGGACAGATGAATACACAGCTGCGCTGTTTTCAAATACTTCTACTTATTTAAAGTCACATAATTCAAAAAGTGAATCTAATTACCAGAAATAAATGTATTTAATTTGTCCTAGATTATACTACTCAAATTATTTAACACTTTTCATAGGTAACCAGAAAGTAAAACCTCACCATTCCCTCTTAAACTCTTCAAGTCCCCTCCCTCTTAAACTTACAAGTGAAGTTACTTTTAAGGCCAGTTTTATTTTTTTATTCAAAAGTTGTCCTGGTGAAAGAAACATCAAGCTCTTTCCATCATAACATGACCTGACCTGAGAATATGTTTTATCCATGTCATATATTGTGTAATAATCTGTCATCTTGAACTTCATGAGTAATAGTACATTTTTCTATTATTTTATCTCAGACATTATTTGTGGTGATAGCTCAGCCTCTATTTCAACTCCTACTCTTTCCAGTCAGGTACAGGATGGCAGCAAATCTTCCAAGGCAGTGTCATAGCTTTCCTTATGTAGTCTTTGTATACATTTCACGATAATGGTTTCAAAAGAAAATAATTAGCTAAAAATGAGTAAATGGGAGCAATTACGACTAAATACATTATATTTTATTAAGAACAATGACATTCATCAGAAAAATGTAGATTAACTGGTTTCTTTTTATTTATTTATTTATTTATTAGTAGTAGTAGTATTATACTTTAAGCTCTAGGGTACATGTGCATAACGTGCAGGTTTGTTACATATGTATACTTGTGCCATGTTGGTGTGCTGCACCCATCAACTCATTAGCACCCATCAACTCGTCATTTACATCAGGTATAACTCCCAATGCAATCCCTCCCCCCTCCCCCCTCCCCATGATAGGCCCCAGTGTGTGATGTTCCCCTTCCCCAGTCCAAGTGATCTCATTGTTCAGTTCCCACCTATGAGTGAGAACATGTGGTGTTTGGTTTTCTGTTCTTGCGATAGTTTGCTGTGAATGATGGTTTCCAGCTGCATCCATGTCCCTACAAAGGACACAAACTCATCCTTTTTTATGGCTGCATAGTATTCCATGGTGTATATATGCCACATTTTCTTAATCCAATCTGTCACTGATGGACATTTGGGTTGATTCCAAGTCTTTGCTATTGTGAATAGTGCCACAATAAACATATGTGTGCATATGTCTTTATAGTAGCATGATTTATAATCCTTTGGGTATATACCCAGTAGTGGGATGGCTGGGTCATATGGTACATCTAGTTCTAGATCCTTGAGGAATCGCCATACTGTTTTCCATAATGGTTGGACTAGTTTACATTCCCACCAACAGTGTAAAAGTGTTCCTATTTCTCCACATCCTCTCCAGCACCTGTTGTTTCCTGATTTTTTAATGATTGCCATTCTAACTGGTGTGAGATGGTATCTCATTGTGGTTTTGATATACATTTCTCTGATGGCGAGTGATGATGAGCATTTTTTCATGTGTCTGTTGGCTGTATGAATGTCTTCTTTTGAGAAATGTCTGTTCATATCCTTTGCCCATTTATTGATTGGGTTGTTTGTTTTTTTCTTGTAAATTTGTTTGGGTTCTTTGTAGGTTCTGGATATTAGCCCTTTGACGAGTAGATTGCAAAAATTTTCTCCCATTCTGTAGGTTGCCTGTTCACTCTGATGGTAGTTTCTTTTGCTGTGTAGAAGCTCTTTAGTTTAATTAGATCCCATTTGTCAATTTTGGCTTTTGTTGCCACTGCTTTTTGTGTTTTAGACTTGAAGTCCTTGCCCATGCCTATCTCCTGAATGGTATTGCCTAGGTTTTCTTCTAGGGTTTTTATGGTATTAGGTCTAACATTTAAGTCTCTAATCCATCTTGAATTAATTTTTGTATAGAGTATAAGGAAGGGATCCAGTTTCAGCTTTCTACATATGGCTAGCCAGTTTTCCCAGCACCATTTATTAAATAGGGAATCCTTTCCCCATTTCTTGTTTCTCTCAGGTTTGTCAAAGATCAGATGGCTGTAGATGTGTGGTATTATTATGAGGACTCTGTTCTGTTCCATTGGTCTATATCTCTGTTTTGGTACCAGTACCATGCTGTTTTGGTTACTGTAGCCTTGTAGTATAGTTTGAAGTCAGGTAGCGTGATGCCTCCAGCTTTGTTCTTTTGACTTAGGATTGTCTTGGAAATGCGGGCTCTTTTTTGGCTCCATATGAACTTTAAAGCAGTTTTTTCCAGTTCTGTGAAGAAACTCATTGGTAGCTTGATGGGGATGGCATTGAATGTATAAATTACCTTGGGCAGTATGGCCATTTTCGCGATATTGATTCTTCCTATCCATGAGCATGGTATGTTCTTCCATTTGTTTGTGTCCTCTTTGATTTCACTGAGCAGTGGTTTGTAGTTCTCCTTGAAGAGGTCCTTTACATCCCTTGTAAGTTGGATTCCTAGGTATTTTATTCTCTTTGAAGCAATTGTGAATGGAAGTTCATTCATGATTTGGCTCTCTGTTTTTCTGCTACTGGTGTATAAGAATGCTTGTGATTTTTGCATATTACATTTGTATCCTGAGACTTTGCTGAAGTTTCTTATCAGCTTAAGGAGATTTTGGGCTGAGACAATGGGGTTTTCTAAATATACAATCATGTCATCTGCAAACAGGGACAATTTGACTTCTTCTTTTCCTAACTGAATACCCTTGATTTCTTTCTCTTGCCTGATTGCCCTAGCCAGAACTTCCAACACTATGTTGAATAGGAGTGGTGAGAGAGGGCATCCCTGTCTTGTGCCAGTTTTCAAAGGGAATTTTTCCAGTTTTTGCCCATTCAGTATGATATTGGCTGTGGGTTTGTCATAAATAGCCCTTATTATTTTGAGATACGTTCCATCGATACCAAATTTATTGAGCGTTTTTAGCATGAAGGGCTGTTGAATTTTGTCAAAGGCCTTTTCTGCATCTATTGAGATAATCATGTGGTTTTTGTCTTTGGTTCTGTTTATATGCTGGATTACATTTATTGATTTGTGTATGTTGAACCAGCCTTGCATCCCAGGGATGAAGCCCACTTGATCATGGTGGATAAGCTTTTTGATGTGCTGCTGGATCCGGTTTGCCAGTATTTTATTGAGGATTTTTGCATCGATGTTCATCAGGGATATTGGTCTAAAATTCTCTTTTTTTGTTGTGTCTCTTCCAGGCTTTGGTTTCAGGATGATGTTGGCCTCATAAAATGAGTTAGGGAGGATTCCCTCTTTTTCTATTGATTGGAATAGTTTCAGAGGAATGGTATCAGATCCTCCTTGTACCTCTGGTAGAATTCAGCTGTGAATCCATCTGGTCCTGGAGTTTTTTTGGTTGGTAGGCTATTAATTATTGCCTCAATTTCAGAGCCTGCTATTGGTCTATTCAGGTATTCAGCTTCTTCCTGGTTTAGTCTGATTAACTGGTTTCTTTTAATACACTTCTTTGTAATCATGATATTCAAATTTTAATATTGAAGATAAGGTTATTATAAAGTTTATACATTCTGAGTTTGAAATATGGGAGTCAAATCAATGTCATAAATTCTGTGCATATTTTGCTTTTTTGTTTTTGACTGTCAACCAAATTGAGAAAAGTTTACCCATCTCTATCTACAGAAGAAAATTGTGGATAGTATGACAGTTTTAGCAGCTTTTTAACTAACTAGGATGAACATTTCAATGATAATTATGTCACAGTTAAATTAAAATACCTAAACAAGGGCAAAATATTTTAGTAAACAACAGTATTCATTAATTTTTATTTGCAGCAGCAGATGATAGTAACTAATTAGATTAAGTATTTGAAACTTCACATTTCCATTCTGGAAATGCCTACTTTCAAAGACATTTTATAAAGCAGAAGATGATAAGTAGTAGATTTAGTTAATAAATTTTTAAATATATATTTTCAATGCACTTTGCACTTAGACTATGCGACCACAGATCTAATAAATTATGTAAACAATACATTGCATCACTTCTTAAAAAATTATTTTCCTCAACTAGAAATTTGAGATTTTAATGACATGATCAACTTTAGACAGGAAATTATGATACATTAAAGGATGACCATTAAAAAACAAAGTAGCAACATTTAAAATCTCCTGTGTTATCTGTCATAAATTATGAATGTGTACTAGAGCTGTCATCTTTTGTTTACATCTAGAAATTTAACCAGTGTCTACTGTGTCCAGAAATTGTTGTCAATCCCGAAAACCAAGACCTCCATCTTCATACAAAAATTTCTTCAGCTTTCTAAATAGATTTCTTTTTCTCCCAGTTACCTGAGATTTTCTCAGTTATTTATAATGATTTTCTTTATTAATATTATCCCATATATTTGGTACTTAAATCTATTTGTTTCTCAAAATAACCTGAATTCTTTTATTAAAGTTACACTCTAGAGATCTCTGGACTGTGTCCAATATGTATGTTTTGAACCCTGCTTATATTCTTTCATATTTTCAGCTTTAATTTGATTGTCTTACATTTCAAAAAAGTTTCCAGATAATCTTGCAGAGAATATAATTTGCATTTTTTATATTCAAATTCTATAAATCCCCAACTAACTGAAATATATTTTTTCTTTCAAGAATAATATGAAACTTCACATTTCTAAAGATTTTTTAAACGTTTAAAATAGCCTAACTTTATTTTTTAATTACTAGGTTTAAATTTTTCTATACAACCATTCAAATCAATGATTAATAAGTTGCCAGTGATAGAAAATATATTTAGAAAACCTTTCTAAACTATTTTTTTCAAGTAAAATCATAAAATTGATCTTTTTATATGTGTTAATTTTTTGTTGAGCTAAAACCTGAGAGGAAATAAAATGTTAGTGAAATCAATTTCAGAAATTACCAAAACAGATCTTGCTCAAACAATGAGTGACAGATTGCTAAAGGACATTAAATACACATTTTACTGGGTTATTAGCATACATAGCTACCAAATTTATAGCCTAATATTTAGGAGAAACATTAGCATTTTCATTACATAATTCTTACTTTGAAGTATGAAGAAGATAGATTAATGCAATTAACCATTATATGTAGCATTTTGTGATGTTGTGTTTTGTTTTGTTTGAAGCCAATATGTACCACAAGAATATCTAATATTTCTCCCTCATTTTATAGGAGCAACATTGATGCAGATCTGTTTGAATAAATTAGATTCTATTTTGTATTGTCTTATTTTATTGGAAGTGGCAAGATTACATGGCCATGATCTAGCTAGTTACACCTATATTTCCACCTATAATAGTTGCCTTATTTATTCATATATCCCATTTGTTTAAATAGCTTCTACTACCTATTACCTATTTCTGAACAAATTCTAAATTAGCTAGGAAAAGTTGAATTCCTAATCCCTGCCACACATCACTCACTGGTTCACTCAACCCCTGGGATGCTGTAGTTTCTCCAGGGACATGCCTTCTCCCTCATTGTCTACACATCACTAAAGTTTTAATAAACATTATGGGGTCTTTTATAATAGTCATGGAAGAAACTAGACACATGTATTGCAGTCCTCGAGCAATCCTTACCAACTAGGTCATTAAATGGGACAGCTGACAGATTTCTGGAAGCTGATCTTTCCAGCAGGAGTTCATCTACTTTATGACCTCTATGACCTTCTCCAAATGTTGACCAAAGTTCAGGACCAAAAATTAGAGAATTCAACCTCATGTCATTGCCACATTCTATTGATATTTCTTGCTTTTCTCTTGAGACCCAATTTTTTTTTTTCTGACCTGTACACATTACCCAATCCATGTGCTTGAAGCCTGACAAAGACATTTTGGCCAACTAACCTTGCTGCTCCTCAAGCAAGCTATTTTGGAATATTAATACAATCACAAAGATCTCTGCAATGTGTAGTTTATTTGCCATAAAAAATACCAAAGGAATTGAAGAGAACAAGATTCCCATTAAAGAGCTGCTTCTTCCATTTTCCTAACAAAGAAACTTCAACTTTGTATAGCTTCCAAGCAGAGGTAGCCGATAGTAGAAAACACCCATGAATGTCCCTTGTCTAATTTTTATTACATTGTTATGAGCATTTTTCTAACAATGGTTCCACTTAGAGTAGGCACTAAACCTCATTATTATGTGAATCAAATTCACTCTAGCTTCATGGCCCCTTCTCTTGCTGTTTCCTCTGCCTACCTCGTGCTATCCCAAAATATTCACAGGAGAGGTCTCTTCTCATCTTTCAGCTCTTAGTTCATTGCTCATTCTCTCCATCAAGCTCTCCCTGTCGATCCTAGGGCGCACACCATCTTTTATTATCTTTTTCACGGTCTCATTTAAAAAATTAGTAATTAATACCATTGGATTTATCTTATATATTTGCTTTCATTTTCATTGCCAGTTTCTCCTCACCAGAATGGAAGCTTTATTAGGGTAGAGAATGTGTCTGTCTGAATATATCAGAAGTTTCTCTGCCAAATTCCCAGATATTAATAAATGCTTCTTGAATCAATGGAATTAAATTACAATGAAACTATAAAGCTATGAAAATGGATGCTCTGTTGATAATAAATGTCACACTTAAAAATATTTTTGTTCCATTTCCTGTACTTCTAAAGTACATCCTCTTTCATTGTTATAGCCCTGTTCATATTGAATTTAATTGCTCATGAATTTATCATTCCCCTAAAATGACAGCATTACAAGTGTCGTGGCTTTGCATCAACTGTGGCACCCTGTCACGGTTCCTGGAAACAAAGAGAAATTCAGTCTATTTGTTGAATTATTAAACAGGTAGATTAATTCATTTAGTATTTATGAGAAAGTGTTACAAGTGTGTGCTATTCACTTTTCTGAATATCTGTGTCATATTTACAAAAATAAGCATAAGGAGATTCTGCTTTGAATAAAATATATCTCCAAGTAAATGTTTTAAATGTCTCAGAACATTGTTACTTAATACCTAGTACAAGATTCACATCTGTGTATCTTCAATTCTGTAGGAGAGTGCATAAAATGGATACAAATATTAAGAATTGGTTGATTTATTGCATAGCCAAATTAGTCACCAAAGCCTGTCACTTAGTTTGGAAAGTGATCTAAGATCTTCAAGATCTTCATGAGATTCTAGGGTTCTCTCAACCAAGCCAACATTGTTGTTTTTCTGAAGCCCACCTCACACCTTATCTTATGGAGCCTAGTTCATCCTGCCTATCATTAAACAACTATACTCCTGGGTCCCTTCACTTCACCTAAGATCTTCCCAAAGTAATCACGTTTCCTGTTAGGCACTCTGTTCCATCATGGCCTTCCTGCTATAAGTATCTTTCTTGTACACAATGTGCACTTAATAACTATTACATGAGGATGATGGTTGAATCACAGGATATGCATTCAGATGCAAACTATTATCATTATCTTCACATCGTCAATTAGGAGAATTTGCTTTTCACTTCTTAATATGCTGCATTTTCTTGAGGTCAACATTTTTCTTCTGTTTTCATTATTTTCTCATCATTCTCTGATAATTTTGTAGGCAGATTATTATTTTTTCTTAATTCTGAAAGTTAATACACGTTTCTAAGATTATTAATAATAATCCTATTATTATTATTCTTTTCTTTGTTGAGAGTAAAACTCTAAATACGCCATTTTTTCCTACATGAAAGACTTCCCTCAATTGCTTTTTGAGCTATTAAATGAAGATCATCTTTTCCTGACATTACAAATGCAGTGCTAAGGACACCGGAAGTGGGAACACTTATTTCTAAAAGCCTTTGGAATATACAGCTTCCAGATTAGGATCTTTTCTCTTCAAATCCACTTTCAGACATGTGAGAAAGTAGAACTTAGGAAAGTAAGCTACAGGGAGATTTCTGCTGGTGTCATACAACTGCCAGCAGTCCAAATTCTTTCAGAATGCTCTGTATGTAACTGGGTTGAATTGAAGAAACTGGAAGCTGCAAAAAGAACAGATTGACTATGTAAAAGTTGGTAGGTTTAAACAAATAATAAGTGGCTGTTAAAAGAAATCAGTTTTCACGAATGAGCTAAAAGGGGTGACTATGGAAACAAATAAATTAGAATGACAATTCTAATCAGCTGCTTCCAGCAGGTCTTTAAAATAATTACATTCCCATATTTTGACTGCCAGAGAAAAGCTACATGCTGTAGATGACTAATGAACTTTTGAAATAAGTCTGTTCTTATTTGCTTCTTTCCTTTCTTACTTCCTTTCTTCCTTTCCCTTTCTTTCTTTGGGACAAAAAGAGGCTGCAGAAAAAAAAAAATACAAAACAGGGAAATGAGAAAAATCTCTTTTACTGTGCAAGAGATTATACCTCAAATTAGAGTGTAGTTAAAACATAAAATCCTGAATGACACATTCTAAGTAATGAGTAGCTGTTATTATTTTTAACTGTTCTGTGTCAATACTATTTAATAAATATGCCTTTTAAGGTCCTATGGCTGCAATCCCTGGTTTTACTTGCTTAGATAGAAGTATATCCTCTCTAAATGTAGTGTTTCACGGGGATTTGACAGGAACTTTTTCTTGAAAGAAATTATGTGGGTGATATTTCATATTTGTCTGTCATGCTAATTATTTTTGGCAATTGTAATATGAACATTTCATTCTAACAAGTTAGCTTTGAATAAAGCTTTTTGTTTTGTTTTCTTTTCTCTCCCCAACAATCTGAAGGAGTTATTGACCAATGTTTTCTAGAATTTTTCATTCACTAATCTGTTAAGCCAACCACCCACAATTTATCGAGTTTGACAAAAACTCTGTCCTTGGCCAAATTTTAGTAAAACTCCTCTGAGCTCTCTTCTCAATGAGGCCTCAACCTTGGCCTCTATTTTGTCTTTGGCCTATCCAGCTCAGTTTTAGCAAAGAGTACTGCTAAGTCTAAGTCAGTTTAGTGAGAATCTAAGTCAGTTGCTAAGTCAGTTTAGTGAGAATCACCCAATCCTTGATATTTGATGACTCTTAATATCTGATCAGATTCTTTATCATCCACCTTTGATGTCTAAGTCCTTGACCTGTCTTTAGCAAGAATCCATTTACAATACTTGATGTCTCCTCTTAGTAATTTTCCATCCACTGACCTTCACACCCTGTTCCTTGGTTAGAAATCTGCAATTGGGCTGGGCACAGGGCTCACGCCTATAATCCCAACGCTTTTGGAGGCCAAGGAGGGCGGATCACCTGAAGTTGGGAGTTTGAGACAGCCTGACCAACATGCAGAAACCCCATCTCTACTAAAAATACAAAATTAGCCGGGCGTGGTGGCACATGCCTGTAATCCCAGCTACTCAGGAGGCCGAGGCAGGAGAATCACTTGAACCTGGGAGGCGGAGGTTGTGGTGAGCCGAGATTGCGCCATTGTACTCCAGCCTGAGCAACAAGAGTGAAATTCCGACTCAAAAAAAAAAAAAAAAAATCTGCAATTGGACAATTGTTGTATTGTCCTTGTATTCAGAAAGGAACCAAATCACTCCCTTATTGCAATATCTCTATTGCAATACTCTTGAATAAACATTTCCTTACCATTTAAAAAAAGTTTCCGGATAATTTTTTCTTTAACACATGGTGCCCATGTAGAATCAGATTCCTTATTGGCCCCTGGACCTCTCACCAAGGCTCTCAAGTGCACATCTTTGAAGCCTTTGTCTTTACTCCTTAGCAGTTGATTAGGGATCTGTTGGTGAGTCTTGCTTTTGATCCAGTCCAGTGCTCTGGATAATATTTTGCTGAAGCACAGCAATAACAGATTTGGAGTTTCCGAGCATACACTCTGAGACTGGTTTGGAGTCTCGAGCTTCTTTGTTTGGGACACACCATTAGTTAAAAACATGGGAGCTTCTCAGAGCACTGACATCACCGATCTCTAACCCCTGCTGACCATATCCTCCAACACTGTGGCACTTGTCCACCCCCTTTCTTGTTGGCATGATTTTACTAATGATAATGTGGAATATCATTGCCTTCTTGGGAAACTTAAGATCGTCCCAAAATTGCTTATCTAAGACTTCTCTCTTTCCCTCACCTCAATTTTTTACCTCCATATCTCCTTCCTCCTTTTAACCATTTTCAGTCCTTCCTTCAGTTCCCTTCAATACATTGATATATCTCTCTTCAAACCTTTTCCTCTATGATACCTCTACTTACCCCTTTCCATATACCTGTCTGCCACTTGAATGTCTTCTTTGAATAAGTGTCTATTAAAGTCCTTTATCTATATTGTGATAGGATTGTTTGGTTTTCTGCTATTGAGTTTTAAGGGGTTGCTATATATTTTGGTTATTAACCTTTTAACAAATAGATGGTTTGCAAATATTTTCCCCTATTCCATTAGGTTGCCTTTTCATGCTGTCAATCCTTTGCTGGCAGAAACTTTTTAGTTTGATGTGGTCCCACTTGTCTATTTTTCCTCTTATTGCCTCTGTTTTTGGTGTCATATCTGAGAAATCATTGCCAAGACCAATGTCAAAAAGATTTTCCCCTATATTTTCTTCAATGTGTTTTATAGTTTCAGGTCTTATGTTTAAGCTTTTAATCCATTTTTAGTAGATATTTAGGTATTGGTGTAATGTAAGTTTCCAATTACATTCTTTTGTGTGTGGGTATCGTTTCTTTACACCATTTGTTGAAGACACTATTCTTTCTGCACTGAGTAATCTTGGTATCCTTACTGAAAATTAGTTGACCACGTATGAATGGATTTATTTTTAGATTCCATATTCCATTTCATTGGTCTATATGTTTATCGTATGCCAGTACCATACTGTTTTGATTATTTATAGCTGTGTAATAGGTTTTGCAATGAGGCTATATGTGGTATTTATCTTTTACTAATTTCTCAAGATGATTTTGGCTATTTTGAGTCCTTTGTGCCTACAAATACATTTTAAGAATTTTTTTCTATATCTGTAGAATAAAAATGTTATTGAAGTTTTAGCAGTTGGTGCATCGAATCTATAGATCACTTTGAGTATTATGGACATTTCAACAACAGTAAGTATTCTAATCCATGAACATGAGATTTCTTTTCATTCGTGTCTTCTTTAATTTCTTTCAGCAATTTTTTTTTTGGTTTTTAGTGTACAACTCTTTTACCTCCTTGGTTGATTCCTATGTATTTTTATTCTTTATGCACTATTGTAAATGAAATTGTTTTCTCAATTTCCTTTTCAGTGTATTTGCTGTAAGTACATACAAATACAACTGATTTTTGTATGTTGATTTTGTATCCTGCAACTTTGCTGAATTTATTAGTTCCAATAGTATTTTTGCAGAATCTTCAGTGTTTTCTACATTTGAGATTACATATTCTGCAAATAGAGATAATTTCTCTTTTTCTTTCCAATTTAAATACCTTTAATTTATTTTTTATCACCTGATTGCTGTGACTAGTATTTCTATAACTATTCTGAATAGAGTAATGCTGTTTTTAATAGAGTAATACTGTTTTCAGGGTAAAATCTTTGGTCCTGATTTTAGAATAAAAGCTTTCAGATTTTTATCATCCAATATGTTAAGTGGTGGGCTTTTCATATGTAGCCTTTATTATGTTCATATAATTTCCTGCTAAGGCTAGTTTGTTGAGTGTCTTTTATCATGAAAGGATGTTGCATTTTGTAACATGCTTTTCTGATTTTATTGAGATTATCATGTGATTCTTTTGATTCTTCATTTTTATTGTGATGTATCAAATTAATTGATTTTAATATGTTGAACTACTCTTGCATCTCAGGAATAAACCCTACGTGGTCATGGTGTATGATTCTTTTAATCTGATATTAAATTCTGTTTGCTACTATTTTGCTGAGTATTTTTTTTTTTTATTTGTCAGGAATTTTGACTTGTAGTTTTAGTTTCCTTTTTAAAACTTTTTTTTTTTTGTATTAAAAAATTTTTTTCTTCCCTTTGGGAAATGACATACTTTTTTTTCCTTTTCATGTCTTATGACTTTGGTATTAACATTATATTTGCTTCATAAAATGAGTTTAGATGTGTTCTCTCCTCTTAAATATTTTCTGAAATAATTTAAGGAAAATTGGCATTAATTCTTTTAAAATATTCAGTAGAAATCACCAATGAAGCCATCTGGTCCCAGGCTTTTCATTTTGCAGTCAATACTGAGTTAGTTGACTCTTCTAGGTAGCACGCCTACTGAAAGAGAGTGCAAGAATTGGGCTTCTTCCACTTTGTGCTCTGCCATCTTGAATTACCTCTCTTTTAGCTACATGAGCAGGGAAAAGAATGTGCCAATGTTATAGATCACATGCTTTATGTGTTGTCTCCAAAGTGACACCTATTATTTATGTTCATCTTATATTATCACTAAAATACAGCAGAAAGCCTAATAAATAAAAGAAAGGATTTGGGTACTTATGAGCACAGCAGTCTTTACCACTAAGAGTGACAAAATTTAATTTTTAAAGTTTATATCTCAAATTTTCTGTTATTATAAACCTTTAATCTCATTTGTATGGTTATTTTAGGAACCATTTATGTACAAACAATTATTAGCTTTACAGCGTTCTTCTCTCTTTCAAGCACTTCTCAAAATCTTCAACTCTGGCCGGGCGCGGTGGCTCAAGCCTGTAATCCCAGCGCTTTGGGAGGCCGAGACGGGCGGATCACGAGGTCAGAAGATCGAGACCATCCTGGCTAACATGGTGAAACCCCGTCTCTACTAAAAAATACAAAAAACTAGCCGGGTGAGGTGGCGGGCGCCTGTAGTCCCAGCTACTCGGGAGGCTGAGGCAGGAGAATGGCGTAAACCCGGGAGGCGGAGCTTGCAGTGAGCTGAGATCCGGCCACTGCACTCCAGCCCGGGCGACAGAGCGAGACTCCGTCTCAAAAAAAAAAAAAAAAAAAAAAAAAAAAAAAAAAAAAAAAAAAAAAAAAAAAAATCTTCAACTCTATCACATCTGTATTAGTCTGAGTTCTTCAGAGAAACAGAAACAATAGGATGTGCACATATATAGAAAAAGATTTACAAGGAATTGACCATGTGACTATGGAAGTTAGCAATTCCAAAATCTGTGGGGTTGGCCAGCAGCCTAATGACCCCAGAACACCAATGTTGCAGCTCTATCAATGTATGGAGGCTGGCAGTCTGGAGACCCAGGAGAACTAATGTTCCAGTTTGAGTCTAAAGGCAGTCTTCTATAGAACCAGTACAGGCCTACATTGCAGATGACGTATGAAAGAAGCATGCTAGACAATTCTCTCTTCCTCAGTGGAGGCTGGTCTTCTCATTTCACTCAGGTCTTCAACTGTTTGAATGAGGCCCACACACATTATGGAGGGCAATGTACTTTATTCAAAGTCCATGAAATTTAAATGTTCACCTCATCCAAAATACCCTTACAAAGGCAACCAAAATAAGATTTGGTCACACAAATCTTGTGGACATCCTGTGACCCAGCCAAGTTGACACATAAAATTAACTATCACAACATCCAAACTCCTCTTTTCATAATTTTCTTAGATTGAATTAAAATTATTTAATATGTGTCTGTCTTTCTTCACAGATAATGAGCTCCTTATAATAAGTTTCCTCAACCTTGGCACTGTTGTCATTTTACACTAGATAATTATTGTGATAGGCTGTTCTGTTCATTGTAGCAGGTTGACAGTATCCTGGCCTTTATCTACTCCATGCCAGTAGCATCTTCTGTCCTTCAGTTATAGTGATAAAGAATGTCCTAAGACACTGTTCAAAAGTGCTCTTGGGCAAATTGACCCCCTTATGAGCCACCACTTGAATAGGGGTTCTGGGTTTTCATCTTGGAATGATGGGCCCTGAACATAAGAGTGAAATGTTGAAATATTTGCTATAGTAATCAATACATCAGTAAATGAATGAATAAAATGTCAAAAATAAATAATGCCATTGAAGTTTAGTGAGATTTTCTTTTTTAGAGTCTCACTCTGTGGCCCAGGCTGGAGTGCAGTGGTGTGATCTTGGCTCATTGCAACCTCTGCCTCCTGGGTTCAAGCAATTCTTGTGCATCAGCCTCCTGACATAGCTGGGATTACAGGCATGTGCCACCATATCTGGCTAATTTTTGTACTTTTAGTAGAGATGGGCTTTTACCATGCTGGGCAGGCTGGTCTCAAACTCCTGGCCTCAAGCAATCTGCCCAACTCAGCTTCCCAAAGTTCTGGAATTACAGATGTGAGCCACAGTGCCCTGCTGGGAAGAATTATTATTATTATTATTATTATTATTATTATTATTATTTTTTTTTTTTTTTTTTTTTTTTTTTTTGAGACGGAGTCTCGCTCTGTCGCCCAGGCTGGAGTGCAGTGGCCGGATCTCAGCTCACTGCAAGCTCCGCCTCCCGGGTTTACGCCATTCTCTCGCCTCAGCCTCCCGAGTAGCTGGGACTACAGGCGCCCGCCATCTCGCCCGGCTAATTTTTTGTATTTTTTTAGTAGAGACGGGGTTTCACCATGTTAGCCAGGATGGTCTCGATCTCCTGACCTCGTGATCCGCCCGTCTCGGCCTCACAAAGTGCTGGGATTACAGGCTTGAGCCACTGCGCCCGGCCGGGAAGAATTATTAATGCTTCACTTTTACTCAACAACTCCCTCACTTAGTTCTAAAGAAAAGCATTGCCTGGTCTCTCTTTAGACTGTTAGCGCCGTGAGGGTAAGTACTTTTTAAAACAAATCAATACAAGCTAAATCCCAGAACATAAAAGGAGCTTGATAAAAAACATGGTTGACTAGGTGAACAATAAACTCTTCTTAAAGTAAATGCAAAATTATGGACTTGGCTCTTGCTCTGCTGTGTGCTTTTCTTATCTATGTTGACATCTCTCCTAGCCTCCAAAAAACTATCTCTCAGTACCATGTCATTCCAATTGGCTTTACATGTTATCCTACTAGAAGTGCCAAGGCATTCTGGCAGGAATGATAGTGATGGATTACAGAATGTACTGAATTTATATGTCATTTTATTACTTCTAAGTAGTTTAGGGAGTGATACTTTTTTCTAAGTAGTATTTGGGTAATGACACAGCACAGAAAATACAAAATGTTTACTTTTTAAAGCCACTTTCTCTCTTTACTTATAAGACAGTTTATTTAACAATGGCTTAAATAAATCAATTTTATCTTTCTACTACAGAGATCTTTTACTTTTAGCTATTGTTACATCTTAACATTACATCTACTGCAATGAACTGAATGTTCATATTCCCCCAAATTTATATGTTCAAATTCTAACCCCCAATGTAATGATATGAGGAAAAGGGGTTAGGCCTTTGGGAAGTGATTAGATCATGAGGCAGAGCCCTCATAAACGGGATTAATGCTCATGGAAAAGAAGCCCCAGAGTTAATCTTCACCTCTTCCACCACATCAGGTTATACCAAAAATATTGCAATCTATAAATTGTCTGAGCTCTCACCAGACAATGAAATTGCTGGTGCTTTGATCTTGAATTCCCAGCCTCCACAGCTGTGAGAAGCAAATTTATGTTTATAAGTGACCTGGTTTATGGTATTTTGTTATATCAGCCTGAACAGACTAATACAGCATACTGTTTGGCACTTAAAAATTGATGCTGACAATCTCTTCTATGTTCATTTCTAGTTTCATTCTTATTCATTGGAGATACAAATTAATTTTATGCAAGTACTCTTTCCCATTTAAAATAATAATTTAAAATCAACTATATTGAGGTAAAATGTACAGATAATAACATTTACAAAGTTTAATTGTACAGTTGGGTGGGTTTGACAAATGAACTCACCTGTGTGGCCCCACACTAATCAAGACAGAATAAAAGCTCCCTCATTTCCCTTTACAATTAATATCTCCCTGCTTCCTAAGCTAATTGATCCAATGTAAGTTTTACCTGCTCTAAAATCTTATATGAATAAATTCATACAGTAAGCAATTTTTTTCTTTCAGGTTTACTCATTCTGTTGGATATATTGGCAATTTAATAATTTTTATCCTGATTAGCATTCCATTGTGTGAATCTGCCACAATTTGTTTTCTAATACATCTGCTGATGGACATTTGAGATGTTTCCATATTTTTCTCTTATAAATACAGCTTTACCAAGTGATCTCATTGTTCCGTTCCCACCTATGAGTGAGAACATGCAGTGTTTGGTTTTCTGTTCTTGTGATAGTTTGCTAAGAACGATGGTTTCCAGCTGCATCCATGTCCCTACAAAGGACTCAAACTCATCCTTTTTTATGGCTGCATAGTATTCCATGGTGTATATGTGCCACATTTTCTTAATCCAGTCTGTCACTGATGGACATTTGGGTTGATTCCAAGTCTTTGCTCTTGTGAATAGTGCCGCAATAAACATACGTGTGCATGTGTCTTTATAGCAGCATGATTTATGATCCTTTGGGTATATACCCAGTAATGGGATGGCTGGGTCATATGGTACATCTAGTTCTAGATCCTTGAGGAATCGCCATACTGTTTTCCATAATGGTTGAACTAGTTTACAATCCCACCAACAGTGTAAAAGTATTCCTATTTCTCCACATCCTCTTCAGCACCTATTGTTTCCTGACTTTTTAATGATTACCATTCTAACTGGTGTGAGATGGTATCTCATTGTGGTTTTGATTTGCATTTCTCTGATCGCCAGTGATGACGAGCATTTCTTCATGTGTCTGTTGGCTGTATGAATGTCTTCTTTTGAGAAATGCCTGTTCATATCCTTTGCCCACTTTTTGATGGGGTTGTTTGTTTTTTTCTTGTAAATTTGTTTGAGTTATTTGTAGGTTCTGGATATTAGCCCTTTGTCATATGAGGAGATTGCAAAAATTTTCTCCCATTCTGTAGGTTGCCTGTTCACTCTTATGGTAGTTTCTTTTGTTGTGCAGAAACTCTTTAGTTTAATTAGATCTAATTTGTCAATTTTGGCTTTTGCTGCCGTTGCTTTTGGTGTTTTAGACATGAAGTCCTTGCCATGCCTATGTCCTGAATGGTACTACCAAGATTTTCTTCTAGGGTTTTTATGGTATTAGGTCTAACATTTAAGTCTCTAATCCATCTTGAATTAATTTTCGTATAAGGAGTAAGGAAAGGATCCAGTTTCAGCTTTCTACTTATGGCTAGCCAATTATCCCAGCACCATTTATTAAATAGGGAATCCTTTCCCCATTTCTTGTTTCTCTCAGGTTTGACTCAGGAAGGGGAACATCACACACCAGGGCCTATCATGGGGAGGGAGGAGGGGGGAGGGGGGAGGGATTGCATTGGGAGTTATACCTGATGTAAATGGCGAGTTGATGGGTGCTGACGAGTTGATGGGTGCAGCACACCAACATGGTACAAGTATACATATGTAACAAACCTGCACGTTATGCACATGTACCCTAGAACTTAAAGTATAACAATAATAATAATAATAATAATAATAATAAAATTTAAAAAAAAAGAAAATAATGAAGTAAGTAATTTCCTCCCCTCTATTGGCAATGCCATCTCAATCTCTAAGAATTTCCTATTCACTCCTTGACCTTTTGAATGAGGTCATCACCAAAGGAAATGTCTTACTTCAAGAGTAACGGCAGACTTTAGAGATCTTAAACAGTTTCAGAATATAGACCTTGTTAGATCCTGTTCTCTTGAAGGGGAAGAGTAACCAAGAGTTATTTGCCAAAGAAATAATGTTTCAATGAATTTCAAAGCACTTGTATGTGTTCTGAAAGTATAGAGTTGGATTCTATATGAATTCTAACATGTCAATATATTTTACATTGCCTACATCATGAAATAACACTTCAGTTACTGAGGATTGTCATTTATTGATAAGGCTATATCTGATATAGGAACTTACACTATTAAAAAAAACAGAAGAAATGTTGAGCTGAAAAAAATATAAACTTTTCTCAAATAAAAGATGTCCATTTGATTGAAAAAAAATACAGCTTTACTAAAAAATGTGCATAACTTCTTGAAGGCTTGTGTTTTCATTTCTCTAGGAAAGGTAGCTAGAAATAGAATTGTTGAGGATTAGGCTAGACATAAATTTAACTCTTAAAACATTACCAAAGTGGCAGTACCATTTAACACAGGCTATAATAATGTGAGTTAACAGCTGCTCCACATCCTTGCTAGCATTTGATATTGCCAATATTTTTACTGCTATTCATTCAAATGAGTGTGAAATTGAATCTCATTGTAGTTTTAATTTGCATTTTCTTGATGGCTGCAGATGTTAAGCATCTTTTCATTTACTTATTGTCCATTCAAATGTCTTCTTTTGTGTAAATTTAAGATTTTTGCCCATTTTAAAAATAGTTCTGTTTCTTTCTCTTATTGAATTGAAGTTTTTTATGTAGTCTGGATACAAGTCCTTTCTCAGATGTGTATACTGGATATGTTTTTTTTTTTTTTTTTTTTTCCAATTTATAGAATACCATTTCATTTTTAATGGTGGTTTTCAAAGAGTAGAATTTTAAAATTTTGATGAAGTTTAATTTATTACTTTTTCCATTCGGATATGAGTTAAGAAATCTTTGCCTAATCCAAAGTCATGATGATTTCTTCTGTTTTCTTAAAATTTTAGCAGATTATGATTTATGTTGCCTATTATCAACTTGAAATTAATTTTTGTGTATGATGTTATTTTAGGGTTAAGTTATAGTTAATCAACCATATCTAGCTGATTCAGCACTATTTGTTAATAACATTATCTCTTTTCTTTGTAATCAGTTTGGCTATTGGTATAAATAAAATCATTACACATGTGTTTATTTACTGCTTGATTCTATAAACTGTTCCATCAGTTTCTTTTTCTATCTTTATACCACTATCACACAGTCTTGAGTATTACCAAATTATAAGAAGCCTTGAAATCAAGTCGGGTGAGATCTCAAACTTTGTTATTTTTATTTTTTGCTACACTGATTTTGCTGTTTCAGGTCTCTTGAAATTCCCAATAATTTTAAAATCAGTTTGTCAAATTCTACACATTAAAACCATGCTGGGTGTTAGGTTTGTGATTATGTTAATCTATTTAACAATATTGGGAAAATTAGTATCTCTAGTTCATAAATTTGTCATATTTCTTCATTTATTTGACACATTTTAGTTTATCTCAACGATATTTAGTTTATCTCAACAACTCTAGCTTTCAGTTTAGAGTCCCTCCACACTATTGTAAATGAAAATTTGTTAAGTTTTATTTACCAATTGTTTGTGTGAGCTTATCAAAATAAAAATTTTTTTATATGAAGCTTATATTCTTCAACCTTGTTGCTTAATAAATTTAATGAGCTTTTATAGATTTCTTGATATGTTCTATGTAGAAAATATGTCACAATAAAGACAGTTTTGATTTCAGCTTTCCAACATTTTAAACATTATCAAATAATTTATTTTATTTATTGAGTTAATCATGTAATTTATTGTATTTCTTGAGTCAATCATATAATTTATATCTCTAATTAGATTAATACCGTTGAATAACTTAATTGATTTTCAAATATTGAACTACTTTTGCATTTTAGTGATGAATCTTATTGGTCATGATATATGATGCTCCTTACATATTGCTAAATTCTAATTTCTAATATTTTATGATGATAGTTGCATCTATATTTATTAGGATTATTGGCTTGCAATCAATTTTTATGGTTATTAGAATTATCATAATTAATTACTTTCCAGATTTTATTATCAGTGTTATGCTAACCTCATAAGACAAGCTGAGAAGTATTTTCTCCTCTGTATTGTGAAAGTGTCTGCAAAATTGATATTTTTAAAATATTTGATAGAACCCATCTTGTAAAATGACTTGAGCATGGTGTTTTCTTTTTGGCATTCATATTATAAATTCAATTTTTTAACAGCTATTGAACTAGTCACATGTTATTACCTCTTCAGTATTATTAAATTGCCTTTTAGAACAAATGATCAATATTTGGCCCTTATTATCCTTTCAATATGTAAGGTTTTGACAGTATTTCTGTCTTCTATAGCCAATATTGATAATTTGTGTTTCATCTCTTTTTTCCCCATTCAATTTTGCTAAGAATTTATTCATTTAAGCTTAATTCAAAAAATAATATTTTGGCTTTGTTAAATTTATTTATTGTTTGATATTTCATTTACAACTGCTCTTATATATGTTGTCTTCTTTCTTCTATTAATTTGATTTAATTTGTTTTTCTTTTCAAACCTCAGAAAACTTAGATAACTAATTTTAAACTTTTGTTCTTTTCTAATAGCATTTGATGATATATATTTCCTTCTAAGTACTACTTTGCATTCAGCAAATTTTGATATATTGTCTTTTTATTTTCATTGCTTTAAATGTTTTCTAATTTTCACTGTAATTTTTTCTTGAATCCTTAAGATATTTAAGTGTGTGTTTAATTTCTATTATTTATGGATTTTTCAGATATCTTATTAGTACTGAATTTTATTTTCATTATAGTCAGAAAACATATTTTATAAAACTTCCATTTTTTGAAATTTATTGACATTTCTAGACATCTACCATATGGCTCTTCTTGGTGAATTTTCCATGTGTACTTAAAAAAAAACTGTGTATTTAATAGTGTTGGGCTTAATATTTGGTAAATATTAATGTGACCAATTTGATTGACAGGGTTATTTAAATCTATATCCTCACTAATTTTTTCCTACTTATTACATTAATTACTAAGACATGGTTGTTAAAATCTCTACTTATGATTGTGAATTTATCTATTTATTCATTTTAGTTCCGTCAGTTTTTAATTCACGTATTTTTAAACTCTTTTATCAGGTACATTTTTATATCTTCCTATTGAATTTATCCTTTTTATCAGCATGCATTATACTTCTTTATCTCTAGTAATATATTTGGCTTGTAAGTCTACTTTTTCTAATATTAATATGACCCACATTAGCTTTCTTATAAATACTAAAAAGTATTTGCAAGTCAAGGCATATATGATTTTCTATACTTTTAGTTTCAATTGGATTTCATTTTTATAATTAAAGTGTAATTCTTACAAACATCCTATGTAGGCTAAAATGCTATTAAGCTAGAAGAAGTAGAAGTACCATACGACCCAGCCATCCCATTACTGGATATATACCCAAAGGATTATAAATCATGCTGCTATAAAGACACATGCACACATATGTTTATTGCGGCACTATTCACAATAGCAAAGACTTGGAATCAACCCAAATGTCCATTAGTAACAGACTGAATTAAGAAAATGTGGCACATATACACCATGGAATACTATGCAGCCATAAAAAAGGATAAGTTTGTGTCCTTTGCAGGGACATGGATGCAGCTGGAAACCATCATTCTCAGCAAACTATCTCAAGAACAGAAAACCACACACCGCATGTTCTCACTCATTGGTGGGAACTGAACAATGAGATCACTTGGACTCGGGAAGGGGAATATCACACACCGGGGCCTATCACGGGGAGGGAAGAGGGGGAAGGGATTACATTGGGAGTTATACCTGATGTAAATGACAAGTTGATGGGTGCTGATGAGTTGATGGGTGCAGCACACCAACATGGCACAAGTATACATATGTAACAAACCTGCACGTTATGCACATGTACCCTAGAACTTAAAGTATAATAATAAAAAAAAGATAATCACTACATTTTATTATTTCATTTATATATAGTGTAATCATTATTTATTTTTAAGTCTACTGTGCTGTTGTTTTCTATTTTTGCCATAAAATTGAGTAGCCAATTTTTATTAAGTTCTTACATTTCAATTTGATATGCACAGGTATTAATGAACAACACATCGAACACTGCTGGAAAACTGGGCTTAAATAACACAAGGCCATTATTAAATGATCAATTCAGAAGAGTGAATTGTGAAGTAGTACTATGCTGAATCTAGCAGACTATGGTAAGTTAAGAATTTGTATTGTAATTTCTAACATAATCTAGAATTTTATAAAATATTATAAAATTAATATAGGATATAAAATAAAACATTAAAATTATTAAATTTTTACTTAAAACTTTAAAATAACTTTTTAAATTAAATTATGCCAAAAGAAAGGAGAGAAAAAGGAACAGAAAAAATATAGGCCTTTCTTGTTCCTACTGGTGCAATATTCCTAGAAAATTTGTTTACAGTTTTGATTCATTATGTTTTAAAACATTAATCTTAGAAGTTTATGACCTGTGTATCTGTCAGTCCTTTTTCTCTTAATAACATTCTTCCTTGGAAGTCTTAAAGTCTTTTGGAAAACAAAATTCTCGGAGACTTGCTCTAATTTCCCACAGGTCCTATGCAAAGTACATATATAAAACCCCCATTGTTACCCTTGCTATAATCAGATGAAAAATAGTAATAACACTATTAGAAAAACATATTATTTGTTTATTGCTTACTGTGCACCACATGTGTGCTAAGCCCTTTACATATGGAATCTCATTTTAAAGTGCACAAAAATTCTGGAAAGTAACCTTATTGCACAAGTAAGTAATTTGCCCAAGGCAATTTGGAATGATAGAAGAATGATGCTTCAAATCTAGATTAGTTTGGCTCCAAAGAGCTTTCTCTAACCTTACACTACATTGCTGTAGAAAATGACAGAGGCCTTAAATCTCACTATTCTATCCACATTTTTAAGAAATACACATTCTACTTCCTGATTATTCTACACATAATACACTGCTGCTGCACACTCCTTTCAGTCTGTCTTGACTGTCTTAGAGCAGTGCCATCAAATCATTTTGTTGATCAGCTGTCCATTTTGTGTTTCTACTCATAAGTTGTACTCATTCTAATCCAGGCTCTTAAAAGTCTTCTGAGGGTCTGGGTTTTTATTTCTGTATATTGACATAGATTAACATTTAAAACACATCTGCTTTTCTGTGATTACGAATCAGTATTTTAATAATTGTAGACATTTTGCAACATCCATAGTTGCCCACAGAGCTCTACAATACCTTGTACTTTAAAAATAGGCTTGGAACCTTCACTCTTTTTTTAATCCCTTATTGTTTCTTTCTACAAAGTATCTTTTGGTAAATTTTTGTTGTTAATCTAAGCTTCCAAAGCAATGTACTGGTGTTCATAAGCATGATCTGTATGATTACAGCTTCATTACATATGATTCTATTAATTCTTGCAAGGACTAAGCTGAATTTAGAGACCAATCTTCTGGGAGCATGTAGAGAACCAAAACCTGTGATTGACAACCATCAATTACTTTAATTCTTTTGACCATTTACTTTATTATAATTAAATAAGACTGAAATACCTTTAGCATATTCAAATTATGGGCATTGCTGCCACAGAGATCATACTGTATTAAAAACAAATTTAAAGGATCATTACTTCTGTTAAGTTGAGAACTTGTTAAGAAAGCCTACCTTGCATCTAATTGAGCTTTCCCTTAAGACGATATGTCACAACCTTCTCCTCATCTTCACATAGTGAAACCTTTAGACATATTATGCCTTTACCAAAACTGATACTGATTCTGAGAAATCCTCACCCTTGCTTTGGTTGTGGCCCTCCTTATCCAAAAAAGGTATGTGGGAAAATTGCTTATGCTATGAGAGGAAAGAAGGAGAAAAAAGTCTAGTATTATGTGGTAAAGAGACTTAAACATTGAATGTCAAAAACTTAATTCTGACATGATGCCATTTCTTAAAGAGGGAGTCTTCTAAAATGAACATGTATTTTAGTATTTAGGATTCGCATAGTGTAGATTAAGTATGCCCTTGGCAATTTTATTAATAACGGTTTGACTAAATAGTTTTTACAAATAGAAGTTATTCAAGCAATCAAGATAATTATATCAATTAATGGCCCAATGGCAATGCTCTAATCCTTTACCAGTGTTAGAAACCATGGAGGTGGTGAAAGTAATGCCATTTTATTGAGTGCTTATTTTATAGCAGAAATAAAATATACATATTTTTTCATTTAATTTTGTGAACTAACATAACAACTAGATACTTTATTTCTTGTTTTCAGATAAAGGAATTAAGTCTCAGTCCCTAAAGTCAAAACTGGTAAGTTGAGCCAAGATTGGACTGTAAGTTCTGTTTGGTTCTATATGCCTGCATTAATATTAAAAAGCTAAATGACAGGTTTATGCCACCAGACTACTTAAAAAAATAAAATTAAAATTTTGGAAAAATTGCCGTCAGACTATGGAACAAAATTTGTGAACTTTTGTTTTTTGGTTTAAGTCTCCAAACAAGAGTGTGATCCAAAAAAAAAAAAAAAAAAAAGAGTGTGATCCAAAAAAGAGTTTCAGTAGAACTCTTGATTAAAATATATGAAGCTTTTTGAATGCACTGTCAGGACAGCCAAAGACCATTCTTTATCAGCTGGGAACTATCTTCTATTTTAGGACTTTTCCTTGATGTCTAATATGCTAAGTCTGGACAATATCATTTTAAGCAGCAGGTTTTCCAGATTGCCAAAAAAGGGGAGAGTTACCAGGCTTTCAATATTAGGTTAAAATCTCTGTAAAAATAACAGTTCTCAGAGGCGTTCAATCAACATAGCCATTCATATAGGAAGTATTCTTTCTTTTACTAAAAGTGGCCACCTTGTGTTTCTCCACATACTGCAATATAGTAGACAGATACAAATATCCACTGCATCAGGCATTTGAGGACCCTAATCTTGGCCCTGTGCATTAAAGAGACCCACTTTGTTTCACACTAATTGCATTCCACCCCAAGGTGAAGGAGTCCCTGGAATCACTAAGATACATCCATCTGGATCCATCTAGAGTTCACATCACAGCTTGAACTTCAGAAATATCTGTTTAAACAAACTTGCTAACCTGTAAATGAAGTCTGCATTCTCTCTCCCAAGTCACATTTCCTGAGGATGTTTTGAGCTGCCAAACACCCTGTTTGGGAAGGGTGAGTAAAAAGATTTTGGATATGTGACTGGATATCCACGCGCATGTAAAAAAGGCAAACTGCAATGTATGGTAGTGTTAGAGGTAGGAAGGGAAGACAGATGGCCCACCGATGTATTAAATATTAATAATAGGAGTGATTGAGAGTATGTGCATGAATTAACAGGGGTAAATGCATATGTATATGCTAGGATGATCAATTAAAAAGGTAAAACTATACTTCGTGAACCTTCAACTTCAACTTGGTATATAATCTATATAATGTCTGTTGTTACTGATCCACCCATGCTTCACCTCACTGAGATCTTAAATTATGTCAGTCTTTTTTTATTGTTAAAATAACTTCCATGAAAAATCTGTAGTAGCCAGGCTGTAATGATCATAAAGAACTGTTTCTCAAATATAATCCTGAAATTTGCAATTCATAAATAATTTAGAGAGGCCTCAATTTGTTATTCCTTTTCACTATTAAAAATTTGTGTCATGACCCTAATTAGGATTACACCATTTTACATATTCATGTGAAGAAGAGGGCATGTCAAATAATGCGCAGACAAAAAGTATAATAATGCTATGGATGCTCTTCTTAATATTCTGAAAGGATCCCTTTATGATGCCACAAAGAGGTTCAAGTGGTTTGATTATGACCACAGTCTGTCAAAATAACAAAATCAATTTAGTCAAACTTCAACCAAAAGGGGAAAAGGTTGAAACTGTTATTGAATCTTAATTGATTTGAGGGTAAATTGAACTTACCAGTTAATTATTTCAAGAAAGCCGATGTAGTAGGTTCTACATGAAATATTTACCTTCCTTCTTAATAGTCCCTTGTCCATTTACATAAATATTTTTAAATTTCTATAAAAGCCTGTGTTAAGTTTAGTTGTAAAGAAACAAAAATAAATCTAAATAATACCTCTGTTTTATGGAATATTGAACCCAAAATCTTATAATCTAAATAATTATTGTTATTTTCTGTTACTCAGAGGATTGCACTTAATTGCATATTTGTTATTCTAGCTTTTCACATTTCCATAAACTTCTTAAGTTTTGGTTCAAAGAGGAGAAAAAACTATTAATTTTTTTTTTTAGTTTGATGATACAAAACCTAGTGCTGAGCTAAGGCATATCGGTTTAAATAGTAAATAATGGAATATATCATTACAACTAAAAAGTACAATAAAAGGAAATCATCTTTTTTAACCCTGTTTGTCAAGTGAGATGTGTCACTAAAGAAATGGCTAATTATCAGCTAAACCTCTGCTTAGAATGCCTACTGACGGCAAGTAAAATATCTCAAGAAGAAAAACAACATAGTTGGGGACTAAAAAATATAATGTTGTAAAAAGGATTCAAACTGAACTTTACTAAAACAATTCATCTTCTTGAGGAAAACATATGAGTCCTAGAAAGCACTTAAAAGAATAAAAAAGAAGAGGTGACACCTGACAAAACCTAGATCTTCAACATGACTTAGAAGGTACAAGGGAATTAATTAGTAATCTAACATTGTTGGTGGATCAAATGATAAACTCATCAATTTGGGAAATTATTCTAGCAAGAATCTCAAAACTAAGTATACAAGAATCATTCAGATTGATTTTGAAGAGCTAGGGAATTTTGTAATGTAACTGACTTTCTTACATGGTACAACATGAACTAATTGAAAATTCTCTTTTGGAGGAATTGGAGTTCTGGCATACAGTCTTATTGAGACATATCTCATTTGGTCTATTAGCTTAGGAAAATCTCTTAATTCTGGACAGGATGTAGCAACATGGGACCAAGACAGGAACAGGCCATTAGGGTCAGGCAGGTGATGAGGATGCCCTAGGCTTTATGTCCTACCAGCAGGACTTCACAAGAGAAAGGCAAAAGGATAGACATCAAGGGTCTGAAATAGGATAGATGTTGAACACTGTTGATCCAGAATGTTATGGTGGGACATATAAACATATGTCAAGAAGTCCAGGCTTCTTTGTAATTGGTGCGGTCAAACCCTGTGCATTTAGGAGACTATCCTAAATGTCTGGGGTGGTCTCACTCTTGGGGAATTCATTCAAGTCTGGATCTCCAAAAACAAGAAAATTAACTGGGCGTGGTGGAGGGGAGAACTAAGCACTGCCTTCAAATATGTTTCTGTTTCACCTGGGGAGGTTTTTAAAAATATAGATCACTTCCCCTACTCAAAATCTCTCGTGTACAAATTTAATGGGGCAAAGATCATGAATCTGCATTTTAGATAAATACGCAACTCATCCTGATGTTGTGAAGTGAAAATCAAACAGTGGAGGAGCTGACAAACTTGATGGTTTAGATGAATAAGACGTCATGATGGAGATCAAAGAGCAACTAAGTGTTAGAATGAGAGACGTTAAAGGTGGAAGTGGGATGAGATATAGGTATGAGAATTGTATGTGCTAGTTTTAATGAGTGGGAAAAGTTCTTTTTTCCCCTCGAAGGGTGTGCAATAGGGGTGTGACTCGCTCCTTTAGTGTCCCTCTGCTCAAACCCCTAGGGGGAGCATACAGTCAGGCATGTTGTGGGGAACGTTTTGTGTTCTGGCCCCACGCAGTGTCTAGGGTTGTGTTCACAGCTCCCGAAGCCCCAGTCGGCATGTGTTACAGTGTGCTCTTTCAGTTTTGCCTGCTGCAGGCAGCTTATGTTAATCAGCTCAGTTAGGTGTTCTGCCTTACCACAAGGACAGAGGGCTTTCTGTGCTCTAGTGTACCAGAAAAATCAGATCACACGTGGGCTTGGAAGATGGGTGCAGGTTTTACGGAGTAGAGGTACCTCTCAGTGAGGTGGATGGGGAGGCAAGAAGGGGGAAGAAGTGGGAAGATGGTCCTCCCTTGGGGTCAGCAGCCGGACTCTCCTCCGACCATCCCCTAGCTGAATTCCACATTTTCCCACTGTCGATGGACTGCCAGCATCTGCTGGCATCTGTCGGTGTGCCCTTCTGCTCCTCTGCTCCTTTAGACATCCATCTACTTGTGTATGTGCTCACTATGGTCTTAGGATTTTTATAGGCACAGAATTGCAGGGGAGGGGGTGTCCCTGGTGGGCCAGAGTGGTCTTGAAAAATGCAACATTTGGGCACAAAAACAGGAGTGTCTGTCCTCCGTTAGGTCTGTGGGCACATGCCCAAGGGTAGAGCCCTTGCCAGGGACCCTGCCTTTCTCTATCCAGCACTTCCCTGCCCCTCTTCTATATCATTTCTCCCCTCTGAAGAGGCATATCTAACCGCCGTTAGAATATGGATGACAACCAGTCTTAGCTACTTCCTGCTGACAGGAGGTCTTGTTTTGGGGAAAATGGCAGTCAGATTCCTCCCAGAGGTCTATCTAAGGGTTCCTGGCAAAGGAGAGCCATCGTTCCAGGCTCCAGTTGCCTGTCTCTTTGGAGTTTGATGGCGTCTAATGGAGAGAAAAGAAACAAATTTTATAAGGTTTAGTATGCATGGGTTAAACATGTGTATTATACCAGGAAAGAATCTAGTGCCAAGGATTACAGAGATAAGAAGTGAAATATACTAACAACAACATTGTACCCTGAGCTGTTTCACCCTGGTGAAAGAAATTAAACTTCGTATATGAGAAGTTAAACTTTAGAAGAGAGATAACTGTTCTTGCCATGTCTTTAGCAGTTAACAGGTGTACCATGGGGTTTCTGGGGTTAGTGGGCTTGTACGGTGATTATTAAAGCTTCTGCCTCTATCTTATGTCTACCTTTCTCTATTGTAAAAGACCAAGATGACCACTTTCAGGAGGTCCTCTAATGTACTATCTGGTCCCAAGAACCATTTCTGCAACTTTCTCCTGATATCAAGAGCTGCCTGAGTAAGAAATTTATTCTTGGGGGACGGAGCAAGATGGCCGAATAGGAACAGCTCCAGTCTCCAACTCCCAGCGCGAGCGACACAGAAGACCGGTGATTTCTGCATTTTCAACTGAGGTAATGGGGTCATCTCACTAGGGAATGCCGGACAATCGGTGCTGGTCAGCTGCTGCAGCCCGACTAGTGAGAGCTGAAGCAGGGAGAGGCATCGCCTCACCTGGGAAGCGCAAGGGGGAAGGGAATCCCTTTTCCTAGCCAGGGGAACTGAGACACACAACACCTGGAAAATCGGATAACTCCCACCCCAATACCGTGCTTTAAGCAAACGGGCACACCAGGAGAATATATCCCACACCTGGCCGGGAGGGTCCCACACCCATGGAGCCTCCCTCATTGTTAACACAGCAGTCTGCGGCGATCTAACCGCGAGGCAGCAGCGAGGCTGGGGGAGGGGCGCCCGCCATTGCTGAGGCTTAAGGAGGGAAACAAAGCTGCTGGGAAGCTCGAACTGGGTGGAGCTCACAGCAGCTCAAGGAAACCTGCCTGTCTCTATAGACTCCACCTCTGGGGGCAGGGCTCAGCTAAAAAAACAACAGGGGAAGCAGGAGAGGCCTGAGCAGACGCGAACGACACTGTCTGACAGCTTTGAAGAGAGCAGTGGATCTCCCAACAGGGAGGCTGAGATCTGAGAACGGACAGCCTGCCTGCTCAAGTGGGTCACTGACTCCTGAGTAGCCTAACTGGGAGACATCCCCCACTAGGGGCAGTCTGACACCCCACACCTCACAGGGTGGAGTACACCCCTGAGAGGAAGCTTCCAAAGGAAGAATCAGACAGGTACACTCGCTGTTCAGCAATATTCTATCTTCGGCAACCTCTGCTGCTGATACCCAGGCAAACAGGGTCTGGAGTGGACCTCAAGCAATCTCCAACAGACCAATAGACAGTCCTTCTGACTGTCAGAAGGAAAACTATCAAACAGGAAGGACACCTATACCAAAACCCCATCAGTACGTCACCACCATCAAAGACCAGAGACAGATAAAACCACAAAGATGGGGAAAAAGCAGGGCAGAAAAGCTGGAAATTCAAAAAATAAGAGCGCATCTCCCCCTGCAAAGGAGCGCAGCCCATCGCCAGCAACGGATCGAAGCTGGTCAGAGAATGACTTTGACGAGATGAGAGAAGAAGGCTTCAGTCCATCAAACTTCTCAGAGCTAAAGGAGGAATTACGTACCCAGCGCAAAGAAACTAAAAATCTTGAAAAAAGACCGGAAGAATTGACAACTAGACTAATTAATGCAGAGAAGGTCATAAACGAAATGACAGAGATGAAAACCATGACACGAGAAATACGTGACAAATGCACAAGCTTCAGTAACCGACTCCATCAACTGGAAGAAAGATTATCAGCGATTGAGGATCAAATGAATGAAATGAAGTGAGAAGAGAAACCAAAAGAAAAAAGAAGAAAAAGAAATGAACAAAGCCTACAAGAAGTATGGGATTATGTAAAAAGACCAAATCTACGTCTGATTGGAGTGCCTGAAAGTGAGGGGGAAAATGGAACCAAGTTGGAAAACACTCTTCAGGAGATCATCCAGGAGAACTTCCCCAACCTAGTAGGGCAGGACAACATTCAAATTCAGGAAATACAGAGAACGCCACAAAGATACTCCTCCAGAAGAGCAACTCCAAGACACATAATTGCCAGATTCACCAAAGTTGAAATGAAGGAAAAAATCTTAAGGGCAGCCAGAGAGAAAGGTCGGGTTACCCACAAAGGGAAGCCCATCAGACTAACAGCAGATCTCTCGGCAGAAACTCTACAAGCCAGAAGAGAGTGGGGGCCAATATTCAATGTTCCTAAAGAAAAGAATTTTAAACCCAGAATTTCATATCCAGCCAAACTAAGTTTCATAAGTGAAGGAGAAATAAAATCCTTTACAGATAAGCAAATGCTTAGAGATTTTGTCACCACCAGGCCTGCCTTACAAGAGACCCTGAAGGAAGCCCTAAACATGGAAAGGAACAACCGGTACCAACCATTGCAAAAACATGCCAAAATGTAAAGACCATCGAGGCTAGGAAGAAACTGCATCAACTAACGAGCAAAATAACCAGTTAATATCATAATGGCAAGATCAAATTCACACATAACAATATTAACCTTAAATGTAAATGGACTAAATGCTCCAATTAAAAGACACAGACTGGCAAATTGGATAAAGAGTCGAGACCCATCAGTCTGCTGTATTCAGGAGACCCATCTCACATGCAGAGACATACATAGGCTCAAAATAAAGGGATGGAGGAAGATCTACCAAGCAAATGGAGAATAAAAAAAGCAGGGGTTGCAATCCTAGTCTCTGATAAAACAGACTTTAAACCATCAAAGATCAAAAGAGACAAAGAAGGCCATTACATAATGGTAAAGGGATCAATTCAACAGGAAGAGCTAACTCTCCTAAATATATATGCACCCAATACAGGAGCACCCAGATTCATAAAGCAAGTCCTTAGAGACTTACAAAGAGACTTAGACTCCCATACAATAATAATGGGAGACTTCAACACTCCACTGTCAACATTAGACAGATCAACGAGACAGAAAGTTAACAAGGATATCCAGGAATTGAACTCATCTCTGCACCAAGCGGACCTAATAGACATCTATAGAACTCTCCACCCCAAATCAACAGAATATACATTCTTCTCAGCACCACATCGCACTTATTCCAAAATTGACCACATAATTGGAAGTAAAGCACTCCTCAGCAAATGTACAAGAACAGAAATTATAACAAACTGTCTCTCAGACCACAGTGCAATCAAACTGGAACTCAGGACTAAGAAACACAATCAAAACCACTCAACTACATGGCAACTGAACAACCTGCTTCTGAATGACTACTGGGTACATAACGAAATGATGGCAGAAATAAAGATGTTCTTTGAAACCAATGAGAACAAAGATACAACATACCAGAATCTCTGGGACACAGTTAAAGCAGTGTGTAGAGGGAAATTTATAGCACTAAATGCCCACAAGAGAAAGCAGGAAAGATCTAAAATTGACACTCTAACATCACAATTAAAAGAACTAGAGAGGCAAGAGCAAACACATTCAAAAGCTAGCAGAAGGCAAGAAATAACTAAGATCAGAGCAGAACTG
Organism: Rhinopithecus roxellana; assembly: GCF_007565055.1. Classification (NCBI taxonomy): domain Eukaryota; kingdom Metazoa; phylum Chordata; class Mammalia; order Primates; family Cercopithecidae; genus Rhinopithecus; species Rhinopithecus roxellana. The sequence goes on along the minus strand of NC_044552.1, from coordinate 89,056,581 downwards.
AAGGAGATAGAGACACAAAAAACCCTCCAAAAAAATCAATGAGTCCAGGAGTTGGTTTTTTGAAAAGATCAACAAAATTGACAGACTGCTAGCAAGACTAATAAAGAAGAAAAGAGAGAGGAATCAAATAGATGCAACAAAAAATGATAAAGGGGATATCACCACCGACCCCACAGAAATACAAACTACCATCAGAGAATAGTATAAACACCTCTATGCAAATCAACTAGAAAATCTAGAAGAGATGGATAATTTCCTGGACACTTACACTCTCCCAAGACTAAACCAGGAAGAAGTTGAATCCCTGAATAGACCAATAGCAGGCTCTGAAATTGAGGCAACAATTAATAGCCTACCCACCAAAAAAAGTCCAGGACCAGACGGATTCACAGCTGAATTCTACCAGAGGTACAAGGAGGAGCTGGTACCATTCCTTCTGAAACTATTCCAATCAATAGAAAAAGAGGGAATCCTCCCGAACTCACTTCATGAGGCCAACATCATCCTGATACCAAAGCCTGGCAGAGAAACAACAAAAAAAGAAAATTTTAGACCAATATCCCTGATGAACATCGATGCAAAAATCCTCAATAAAATACTGGCAAACCGGATTCAGCAGCACATCCAAAAGCTTATCCACCATGATCAAGTGGGCTTCATCCCTGGGATGCAAGGCTGGTTCAACATTCACAAATCGATAAACATAATCCAGCATATAAACAGAAGCAAAGTCAAGAACCACATGATTATCTCAATAGATGCAGAAAAGGCTTTTGACAAAATTCAACAGCCCTTCAGGCTAAAAACACTCAATAAATTCGGTATTGATGGAACGTACCTCAAAATAATAACAGCTATTTATGAAAAACCCACAGCTAATATCATACTGAATGGGCAAAAACTGGAAAAATTCCCTTTGAAAACTGGCACAAGACAGGGATGCCCTCTCTCACCACTCCTATTCGACATAGTGTTGGAAGTTCTAGTTAGGGCAATCAGGCAAGAGAAAGAAATCAAGGGTATTCAGTTAGGAAAAGAAGAAGTCAAATTGTCCCTGTTTGCAGATGACATGATTGTATATTTAGAAAACCCCATCGTCTCAGCCCAAAATCTCCTTAAGCTGATAAGCAACTTCAGCAAAGTCTCAGGATACAAAATTAATGTGCAAAAATCACAAGCATTCTTATACACCAGTAACAGACAAGCAGAGAGCCAAATCAGGAATGAACTTCCATTCACAATTGCTTCAAAGAGAATAAAATACCTAGGAATCCAACTTACAAGGGATGTAAAGGACCTCTTCAAGGAGAACTACAAACCACTGCTCAGTGAAATCAAAGAGGACACAAACAAATGGAAGAACATACCATGCTCATGGATAGGAAGAATCAATATCGTGAAAATGGCCATACTGCCCAAGGTTATTTATAGATTCAATGCCATCCCCATCAAGCTACCAATGAGTTTCTTCACAGAATTGGAAAAAACTGCTTTAAAGTTCATATGGAACCAAAAAAGAGCCCGCATTGCCAAGACAATCCTAAGTCAAAAGAACAAAGCTGGATGTGTCACGCTACCTGACTTCAAATTATACTACAAGGCTACAGTAACCAAAACAGCATGGTACTGGTACCAAAACAGAGATCTAGACCAATGGAACAGAACAGAGTCCTCAGAAATAATACCACACATCTACAGCCATCTGATCTTTGACAAACCTGAGAGAAACAAGAAATGGGGAAAGGATTCCCTATTTAATAAATGGTGCTGGGAAAATTGGCTAGCCATAAGTAGAAAGCTGAAACTGGATCCTTTCCTTACTCCTTATACGAAGATTAATTCAAGATGGATTAGAGACTTAAATGTTAGACCTAATACCATCAAAACCCTAGAAGAAAATCTACGTAGTACCATTCAGGACATAGGCCTGGGCAAGGACTTCATGTCTAAAACACCAAAAGCAACGGCAGCAAAAGCCAAAATTGACAAATGGGATCTAATTAAACTAAAGCGCTTCTGATTAAACTAAAGAAACTACCATCAGAGTGAACAGGCATCCTACAGAATGGGAGAAAATTTTTGCAATCTACTCATCTGACAAAGGGCTAATATCCAGAATCTACAAAGAACTCAAACAAATATACAAGAAAAAAACAAACAACCCCATCAAAAAGTGGGCAAAGGATATGAACAGACATTTCTCAAAAGAAGACATTCATACAGCCAACAGACACATGAAAAAATGCTCGTCATCACTCGCCATCAGAGAAATGCAAATCAAAACCACAATGAGATACCATCTCACACCAGTTAGAATGGCAATCATTAAAAAATCAGGAAACAACAGGTGTTGGAGAGGATGTGGAGAAATAGGAACACTTTTACACTGTTGGTGGGATTGTAAACTAGTTCAACCATTATGGAAAACAGTATGGCAATTCCTCAAGGATCTAGAACTAGATGTACCATATGACCCAGCCATCCCACTACTGGGTATATACCCAAAGGATTATAAATTATTCTACTACAAAGACACATGCACACGTATGTTTATTGGAGCACTATTCACAATAGCAAAGACGTGGAATCAACCCAAATGTCCATCTGTGACAGACTGGATTAAGAATATGTGGCACATATACACCATGGAATACTATGCAGCCATAAAAAAGGATGAGTTTGCGTCCTTTGTAGGGACATGGATGCAGCTGGAAACCATCATTCTTAGCAAACTGTCACAAGAAGAGAAAACCAAGCACCGCATGTTCTCACTCATAGGTGGGAAATGAACAATGAGATCACTTGGACTTGGGAAGGGGAACATCACACACTGGGGCCTATCATGGGGAGGGGGGAGGGGGGAGGGATTGCATTGTGGAGTTATACATGATATAAATGATAAATTGATGGGTGCTGATGAGTTGATGGGTGCAGCACACCAACATGGCACACATATACATATGTAACAAACCTGCATGTTATGCACATGTACCCTAGAACTTAAAGTATAATTAAAAACAGTAATTACGTGCTATTTAATACATACAGTAAAGGGTACAATAAGTAATGATTACATAAACATTAAAAACATCAAATATTATTTTAAAAGCTAAAAAAAAAAAAAAAAAAAAAAATTTATTCTTTGGGATTAGCTGTCCCTCGACCTAATCAGGAGATACAGAGGTGTGCTTTACCAAGGCCTCTCTTAGCCTTTCCAGGAATACAGTGGGATTTTCATTAAACCACTGGTCAATTGTGGACAGCTTAGCATAATTGAGAGACGTGGTCCTAGTTCTACATAAGCCTTCCACTATGCACATTTGAAAGTGTCTCCTTTTCCGATCTTCCATCTTGTCATTGTGATCCCATTTAGAGTCATTTACAGGTACTTCTTCTCTTCTACTTGGATAATATTTGACCCATTCTCTGATACTATATATGATGCAAATCTCATCCCCAAATCTTTCTGTTGCTTGCAGAGTGACCTGCTTCTCGTTGTCCATCAGGGTCTGATTCAAAAGTAACATAACGGCTCTAGGGAAGAGTTCAAGTACTGGGGTGAAATTCTGGAAAGCCACTAAATATCTTTCAGGGTCATCTGAAAACTTGCCAAGATCTCCCTTAATTTACTTTTAAGTCTTGTAGGGGGAAGGGGACCTAGACCTTACTGAGCCCAAAATTACTGGACATCTGTTAGAGGGACAAGAGTGAGACTGGGACTTGTTTAGGATGAGGATTTCTAGGAGTGGTTAAGTGAGAGGCTGAAACTGGATAGGGAAGTCAGGGTGAACCTGGAGGAGCAAGGCTCAAGGGACTGGCTTCTCTGCTGGGAATGCCTCTGGGATTTGTATCTTTAATTCCCTGGGCTTGCCCCTTGCAGCATTCCCTGAGACAGCAAACAGGAGGGCTGGATCAGTTCTACACTATTGGCAAAGGTCTGAATTGCTTTGTGAGGTATAGACAGCCTGAACATACAGGGCCTCAGACCATCTGTCCTACATCTACAGAAAAGTTCCAACTGCTGGATGGTATTGAAACGAATGGCCCTTTCCTGGAGCTAAATCAGTCCTTTATAATTTAGTCACATCTTTGTGCAGAGGGCTATGAGGCATTTTTCTTCCAGATTCTGAGGGTCAAAGCAGACCCAATGTTTCAGGATACACTCCAGAAGAGTACAAGCTGGGGGTGGTGAAGTGAGCTGGTTGCCCATTCTGAAAGACAGAGAATAGAAGCGTCCCCCATTTCCCTTCTTTCTTTCAGTAAAAACTCAGGGTGTGACAGAGAGAGAAAGCGAGCATCCTCCTTTCCCTCCCACATTTTTATCCCTGAGTCCCAGGGGTATTGGCAGGTGCCAGTCATAGTTACAATGTGGTATGTACCCATGAAGCAGGGAAAACCTAGAGAATGGGAATTAACCACCCTCACCTACACCTCCATTTTCTCCTGCTGTCGACAACCTTTGAGTTCCCTGAGTCTGTCCATGCCATGGAGCATGGCCTCCTTCCATGGGATGGGGGGTTCAGTTGGCAGGAATTGGTCCTGTCCATTTACATTCTGCCTGTTACCTAGCTTTAGATCTGTCAGACCTAATTTTCCTTTCTAGGGTCTCAGCCTGAAGCTTGGAATCTAGTTTGGAACTGAAAAGGTATTTCAGAGGCTGTTTGTATCTATCTGCAGTGTCTCAAATGACCCCTGCCAAATTTTTTGTTATCAGCCAGCGGGGCCATTCCACCATTAATTTATCTGTCAGACACAGAGTGCTGGGAAGGGGAGGTCTCTAGAAAAGGAAAAAAAGAGAAAAACAGTTTATAGAGAAAAATGGGGAGGTCCTGGGGGAAGAACCCCTTGCTCAGTGCAAATGGGTCCCTTTAATGCTTGTATCCATCCCCAGGTTTGTACTGGGTTAAATTTCTTGGCCAGGGGAGAAAAGTTCCCTTGGCCAGGTGGGTGAGAAGCACCTGCCCATCGGCCCTGTGGGGTCCTGGCTACCAGCTGTGGTTTTCTCCCGCCCCCACCTCATGGCTGTTGGACTTTGCATGCAGTGAATGTGCCCACGTGCTGAAGCTGGGAGAAGAGAGGGGAAAGGAGGTGCCCTGAGCAGCACATGCCTGCCACTGTCCGTCTGGAGGTAGAGATGGTACCTCTAGGAACAGCTGGTCTGATGTGCACCTTTGGCAGCCTGTAGCAAAACTCTTAACATTATAAAGGAAGATATAAGAGCCATTTCAAACAGTGACAGAGAGAAAAAAAATACAAAGTCTGGGGATTTTGACCAGCCCGGTTAGGGCAGTTAAAACTCCATGAAGGGAAACAGCTTTTTACCCACAGGAAAGAGAGAGAGGTGGCCGGGTTTTGGAAAAGAGGCAGATCTGATAGTTTCACATTTGCACTCACCTTCCGGGATTCTGGACAAGCCCCCAGTTGAAACAAGAAAAGTTCCCTTATCCCCGTCACAGGACCTGCATCAGGGGTGTGATTGGCTTCTTTGGTGCTCCTCTGCTCAAACCCCAAGTGTGGGCGGGGATGCAGTCAGGGAGATTGTGGAAAGCATTTTGGGCTCCAATCCCATGGCAGTATCTAGGCTTGAGTGTTTATAGCTCCTGAAGCCCCAGTGGGCATGTTACAGTGTGCACTTTCAGTTTTGCCATCTGCAGGTGGCTTTTGTTAATTAGCTCAACAAGGACAGGTGGCTTTCTGTATCCTGGGTTCTTCCCTTCATGTACAGGAAAAATTGGATCACACATAGGCTTTGAGGATGGGTGCAGGATTTTATTGAGTGGAGGTAGCTCTCAGCAAGGTGGATGGGGAGGACAGAAGGGGGATGGAGTGGGAATGTGGAGTCGGCCGCCCAGTGGCCAGATTCTCCTCTGATCATCCCCTGCCAAATTCCAAGTCATCCTCATCCTGCCATCGATGGCCTGCTAGCATTTGCTGGTGTCTGTCAGTGTGCTCTTCTGCTCCTCTCAATGTCCAGCTGCTTGTGTGTGTGCCTGCTAGGGTCTCGGGATTTTTATAAGCATTTTTATAAGGATGGAGCATGTGTTGGGTCACGGGGTCTCAGAAAATGCATTTGGGTGCAAAAACAGGAGTGCTTGTCCACACTTAGGTCCATGGGCTCAGGCCTGAGGGTGGAGCCTTCACCAGGGACCCCATCCTTCTCTACCCAGAACTTCCCTGCCCCCCTCCTGTATCATTATTAGCAAAATGAGGTTGATGTAGCATATTGAGAAATCATATAAATCCAGAGTTTAGAAGATCAGAGTCTTCCTTCGAGACAAGTTTTGCACAGAAATACATCTGGATACAAACAAAACATAGAGGTCAAAATAACAGAAAGATTGATCTTGATGCAAAAATTACCCAACATTAAAACAACCCCAATAAAATACACTCCTGGAAGTCTTAGTGTTAGAGCAACAAGACCAAAGACAAAAAATTGACTGTGGATTTAAAAAAATAAAAATTAAAAATAAAAGTAAAGTTAGATAACATAGGTTATTTTCTGTAATAAGCAACACCCAAATCCCAGTGGCTCACATTTATTACATATCACAATCTAATCATCTTGTGGAAAATCATTATGTGTCTAGTATCCTGTCCCAATGCCAAACAAACATCTGCATCTCTAGGTGAAAAGCAGGAAAACTTTCTTGCCAAAGATGAGCCAGCTGCAGATTATAGGCATGGTTTGCTGCAATGGATAGAGTTGGAGAAAAGCTAAGGGAAAAAAACAAAACTAGAACCAGGACATAGTTGCTCTTAGTCTGAGGCCGGATCTAAACCACAGAGAAACTTTCTGCCTCCTTCAAATGCCTAGCACCAAGTAATAAGCTAACATAGTCCACTGCTGGGAGAAGGGTAAGACCATGAAGCAAGACTCCCTTAGTGGCACATGTGTAGGATAACCAAATTACAGAGTCGACCATAACAATGCCATACCAGAACAACAACAAAAATAAATATAATCCTACAATATATAGTGGCTATTACATACTTTAACATAAGAATATGACAAACAGGTATTTATTTGAAATTATGTAAGATTCTGTATTTTTTTCCTTGTCTGTTACATAAATACTATCGATTAATCAAAACCATTATAGGACTATCCCACAGTGACAATTAGCAATTAATAGTAAAACTAACAGAATAATTCTAAAAGAATAAAACATTTAGGTGTGAGAAAAATGTAATATTTTTATGATATCTATGTCGCCTGATACAGCAATTCATTTAAACTCTTAAAACTATCGGTTATTTAAATTTTGCAGACTATATTATTTTGTAATAGCAATATGTAGGCACATGTCTAAGGGGACTATTCCCTTCCATTTCAATAAAGTAAGAAATTAAATTATATAAGTTTTAAAAAAGAGCATAAATTATACAAATATTGTGTTTCTTTAATAAAAATAGCAGTGATATGTTTCTTTTATCACATAGTACAATAAGATAATTTTACTTATTTTTCCTTCTGATAATACTTTCCCAAACAGCCTGCAGACTTTAAAAACATCTTTCTTTTCTTTTATATAGTGGCAAAGTTGAAATAATAATAAACTTTATTCTGACTTGTAGCTCTGTTTTGATCAAGTCTACATCATACGCCCTTCTGATACGAAGTCCAATATAATGACTTTGAACAAAATGTCTTCTCAACAAAAGCATTTGAATATCGGACACTAAAAATTTTAACTAACTAACTTTTAGACATATTAGTTTCCAGCTCTCCAGAAATGGTCACCCACCTTGCATCTACAAGGTTGTTTTGGTAGACCAGCTGTCTGTCAATTAGGTCCTTTGGGTCTATAAATTCATCATATCAGTGGCCCATGTCAAAAAATTTCAATAGTTTTTAAATACTCTGAAGTACATTGAATATTATCATTAGTTAAACCTCTCTTTCTCAGGGAAATAGTTTTAAAACACAAAGTTAATTCAAAAATGTAAAAGTTGCATTCCAAAAAAGTCACAGTTTTAGTAAAGAAGTGTGAAAGTTGTGCTTAATTTGGCTGCTCTTATCTGGTGACATGTTTTTGAGTTCTGAAACAATCTTATTTCCAAAAATATTGTCTTGTGTGTGTGTGTGAGGTTCTATTACAACCTAAACATAACATTAAACAACACAAGCATAGTCAGTTCATTCTTTTCTTTTTTTTTTTTTTGAGACGGAGTCTCGCTCTGTCACCCGGGCTGGAGTGCAGTGGCCGGATCTCAGCTCACTGCAAGCTCCGCCTCCCGAGTTTACCCCATTCTCCTGCCTCAGCCTCCCGAGTAGCTGGGACTACGGGCGCCCACCACCTCGCCCGGGTAGTTTTTTTTTTGTATTTTTTTAGTAGAGACGGGGTTTCACCATGTTAGCCAGGATGGTCTCGATCTCCTGACCTCGTGATCCGCCCGTCTCAGCCTCCCAAAGTGCTGGGATTACAGGCTTGAGCCACCGCGCCTGGCCGCAGTTCATTCTTTTCTTGGCAAGTGATGGCCTCCTTAAAATCATCCACTTTGGAGAAACATAATGTAAGTTTCTGTTTTTCTGTAATCATTTACTTGATTCTTAAATCCATTAAATTTTTAATTGGAAGACACTATTCTTGTCCCACAGTTTAAAAATGTCAATTTATGGCAGAACAATATTTTGAAATATTTTCTATGGCAGAAAATAACAAGCATTTTGTAAACATATATCTAAGGAGACTATCTCCATTTTAATAAAGTTAAAAAATCTCATTAAGTGCTTCTGTGCATTTTGAGGAAGCTAAAAACTAAACAAAAATTTTATGAAAACCTCAAAATCACAGGTAAACAAGTCATACTCCTTTACGGAGTGTCATGTACAAGGTGTGTAGAACATTTAGTAGATAAGACCTTTCAGGTTTCCTTGACGAAGAAGTTTATAGACTTAATTACATCTGCCAAAATTTACATTTTTACTATTTGCCAAATATGCAGATAGAGAAGAAAAGTATACTGTGTATTTGGACTAAAATATCTATAATCTTTAGTTTTATATTTTCTTATATTTCATTTAAATCTTTATAGAAATAAAAAAGGTGAGTTGAGACTCTATCATTCAAATAAATGGTCCTTCTAATAGTTTGAAACGAGTATTCTTGTTGTTGCCATGATTCCAAAAAACTAATGCAGTAACAGAAAACCAAATACCGCATATTCTCAGTTATAAGTGGGTACTAAATGATGAGAACACATGGACACATAGAGGAGAACAACACACACTGGGGCCTTTTGAAGAGTGGATGGTGGGAGGAGGGAGAGGATCAGGAAGAATAACTAAAGGGTACTAGGCTTACTACCTGGGAGATGAAATAATCTCTACAGCAAATCCCCATGGCACACATTACATATGTAATAACAAACCTGCGTATGTAACCCTGAACGTTTTTAAATAAAAGTTTTTAAAAATCACTTTATATACTCTGGAAAGCATGATCATTGTTAAGATTTTAAGGAATCTCCACACTGAAGGGAGCATCACATCTGTTATTAAAATTTTCTCTTCTGTACTTCCACAGAACATTTTAATTGCTAGTTTTGAATAACGAAATGTATATTTAATGAGTTTCATAGAGCAATCAAAAGAACAGTACTTTAATATATGTTTGATCATGTAGTATTCCCAAACAAATTCAGTCATCCTTAGTTTTATCTGAGCATTGGTTAATTTGGGGGAGGCTAAAAACTTTTTCTTGGCTTGAAGTATTTGCCTAGCGCATATTGGACTTGAAAGCTTCTATCTTCCTGTGTGCTTTCATATCCTCTTCTCCCCTGTATTTAAGCCCAAATTCTTTTTTAGGTATTGTACATTATGCTCTGTTTTGATTATTTACCTCCTTATTCCAGTCGTGTGCATCCTTTCATTTGTTACTCGAATTGCCCAGTAATTTATCCTACTTTTTCTGTGATGTCTTCTGCATGCTGGTTTTGATATTGCAATTGCTTCACAATTTTAGCACTTAGAAAACATGGTCACAATATTCACAATGTTAAAGAAGTAGCACTGAGCATAACAGTCAATCCCTGGGCAAAATCAAAGATGAACTGCTAACAGTCATAATTATTAAATTGCACATTTAAGTCACATCAATCAGTGTGATGAATAATGGATGACCCATTGTCATGAACTGCAAATCATGGTTGCCAACATTAGTGGAAAGGGCAAAACACAATGAAAGTAACCAGAGAAGCTGTATTATCTAGTATCCACTTGAAACTAAAAACATGGGTGCTTTCAGCCACTATTTTGGGAACTACAGCATGAGTTTTGTACATTTCCATCACTTTTTTGCCCCATCACCAAAATGCCAAAATTTTCTGCTTCCTGGGGAGGTGTTTCCGGAAAGTAGGAGGGTTAAAACTGGAACCGACCTGGCCAACCTCGGTGGCTGACGCCTGCAATCCCAGCACTTTGGGAGGCCAAGGCAGGCAGATCACCTGAGGTTGGGAGTTCAAGTCCAGCCTGACAAACATGGAGAAACCCCATCTCTACTAAAAATACAAAATTAGCTGGGCGTGGTGGCGCATGCCTGTAATACCAGCTACTCGGGAGGCTGAGACAGGAGAATTACTTGAACCTGGGAGGCAGAGGTTCCAGTGAACCAAGATCACGCCATTGCACTCCAGCCTAGGCAACAAGAGCAAAACTCCGTCTCAAAAAAAATACAATAAAAAAAAAAAAACTGGAACAGACCCAGGCAAGGTGGGACAGTTGATGACCCAATCAGCTGGGCAGGGACTCTTGAAAACTGAGCATGGAGTAGAACACTGAGAAAAACCTCCAAAGTTAAGTTAATCTTGCATTTTTAGCATAAACCACCATTGTACATGGTATAGACTTTTTATGTTTCCAGGTTTTATTTGTTGATAGTTTGTTAAGAATTGTGTTAAAGAGCTTTGAATGTATGTTGATAGGAGATATTGGTCTATAGTTTTATTTTCTTACGATATTTGTGTCTGGTTTTTATACCTGGTGAATACTGCCTTCATACTATGACCAAAATATCCTAAGACAATCAAAATATCCTCTTCCTTTTCATTCAGATTCTGTCATCCTATTTTAGGTTTATTTCACCAGACTGGTCTTTTTCAACACTTCTAATTTCCTGTTAGGCATCTAGTCATCCCCCTTATCTAGTCCTACTTGCATGCCACTGTCAATTCAATCTTAAAGATGCACAAATTTTATATCTTTATTATTGTATTTAGAGGACTCCTGGTTTCCTATATAATAAAATAGAAATCTTTTTTTAACATCACATCTGAAGTCCTTCACCATCTGTAATTTTCCTTTGGATCTTCAAATTCTTTATCCCAGCAGTTCTCAAACTGAGCTGCATATTAAAACCACTTGTGGAACATTTTAAAAATAGGTTACATCATGTGGGAAATTATGTTGTTGCAGTTGTGGCCTCCAAGTATGCACTGAGCAAGCTATTTAAGAGGTCACAGAATTGAAAAGTTCACAGACCAAACCAAAACGCTTGAATGGGTTGGTTATTAAATCAATTTAAACATACAGTGAGAAACAAAGAGAAATAGATGTATGGATTATCACATTCATAATAACATACAAGCAGGAAGGACTCACAACTGAATCCTGATGTGTTCAATGATCACGTGTGTTGTATCTCTCTCTCTGCCACATCAGGCTTCCCCACTGATGGTATGGTTATAAGGACCAGAAGTGTTTTAAGCAATGGACCCCATATATGGAAGGTGACTTTGTCTTGGTTTTTTGGATAAACGCAAGAACAATTACTTCTGTCAGCAGCTATAGCTTGCCAACTTGCCTGACAAGCTCCCATGGATTTTATTAGTGTTTTTTGGGCAAAGAACACATGGGGCTGAAAAGTTCTCCAGATGGTTCCACCGTACATCTGTGGCTGAGATTTCCTACTGTATTCCACTGAGGCTGGCTAAGAAACCACCCCTACCAATATGCACCACACCAAGAGTCCCTACCTCCTCCACTTTATTATGCATGCCACTTCATCTCACACTCCTGGGATCTCCCTTTCTAGCAAAATTTTATCTAAGATCCATTTCCCAGTAAAGCTTTCTGTAATCAGTCATCTATGTTACAAATTCAGCATCTCAGATGTTAACTTGCAATGAATTTAGAATAATCCATGATTCAAACTGTTTTCTGAATATCCACTATCATTTCCTACTTATTCCTACCTATGCTGGATTATTACTCTTACAGTGTTTCTATTTATTTATGTACGGTACTTGATTTATTGTTACTGAACTCCTCATTTGTGTATATTTACACTGTGCAATGATAAGAATTTGGGCAGCAACTGAAGAAAGGGTGAAGATAAAACAACCTCAAGCAACCTCAGGGTAGTTAACCTTATGAAAATAATTATGATACAGCCAAACAGACTTGACCTATTGTTGCCAGGAGAGAAAGAGTGAGAGGGGAAAGAGACAGGGAGCTTTTAAATTTAAAAAATGAAAATTCCTGTAAGTAAAACAGAATCTTCCCTGACCACCTCAGTGGATCCAAAGACATCATCATCTAATGAAAAATTGCACTTCCTTTCAAATTACCCTACTTATCTCTTTTATAGACTATAGTTTTGTTAAAAAATAATCTTGAAGACATATTTGTGTTGTTAGTTATGGTATATCCCATCTTTGTTCACATTCTCAGCAGTAAGTGTCACCTAATTTACATAGACAACATCACACTAGAACAAATAATAAAAAGCCCAATAAATAAAAATCTGTTTTCACTGACACCAAGTAGGCTAGCATTTAGAAAACCTGTATCTTTGGTTTTGTTTTCTAATAACCTTGTTTGTTTTCTTATAATTTATAACACCATTTGGTAAGTTACCTCTACTGGTATTAAAGAAAAAATTTCTTATATTACACAAACTTTAACATCATCTATTTGATTTGGTGATAGAGTTGTTTTAATTAATTCAAAAATATTATCTTAAAATTTGATTTTTGAACACACATCTGATTGAATTGACCCTGTTTATTAAAATTATGCAAAATAAAACTTTAATATCAGGTTTGTTATGTGTGTAAAGAAAAATACACTCCCAGTAGAATTATTGGGGAATAGAATTTTCTATTAAGTTGTTAGAATTATTGATTGAAACTACTTCTATTACATTACACATGACAAAAAGTATTAAAGAACTGTTGCTCACAAAGCGTTATGAAACACTGTCTCCTAATCTGTCAGTAAGCAGCTGGGAAATACCTGAAAGTATGCTGTGGCCTTGGTTAGATATTAGGTAAATTATTAATTTATCTTGTCAAAAGTTGCTATATATTATAGATGATTAGAATTAGAAGTGCCACTTTCGTTACTGATATCTTTAAGCAATTAACCTCATTTGATTTTTTTAATGTCCTCAATTCCTGCCTCAAGTGGAATACCTTAAAATCTCCTCCTACACTTGAATTATTCTTACATTATAAATGCTAATAAATATAAAATGCTTTCAGGATTATAACTTATTATATATTTATCTTATTGTTTGTTTGGGCAAGACTGAACTACCAGTAAAAGTTAAAGGTTTTGAAAAGTTTAATGCCAAGATAAAGACAAACTATCAGATCTGCCTCTTTTCCAAAATCCGGCCACCTCTCTCTCTTTTCTGTGGGTAAAAAGCTGTTTCCCTTCATGGAGTTTTAACTGCCCTAACCGGGCTGGTCAAAATCCCCAGACTTTGTATTTTTTTCTCTGTGTCATTGTTTGAAATGGCTCTTATATCTTCCTTTATAATATTAAAAACTCACCACTTAAAATAAAAAGAAGATTGAGGAGAGTAACTAACTCAGCTCCTTATTTCTGCCCAGTCTGGGCCTTTTAATACAAGGTGTTTTCTAAAGGTTTGTTTTATAAAACAATGTTTGACATTACATTATTGTGGAATCATCTACAAGCTTATCATCCATTAGGGGAACAACATTTAACCTAAATACTTATTATTGCAGTTTTTCAAAAGCTAGAAAAGCAAATGTAGTATTTTATATTTCTCTTAATTTATGAATGCCAACTATTAATAGTTTAGATGTAGTATTAATAAGAATATAAATTTATCAATTCGGGCAAAAAATAAATAAAGAAAACTAACTCCTCCTGAAGAAAGCATTCAGAAAAAAATCTACTTTTCTAATCTAATTATTTATCTGACCATATGACCTGCTAGCAGTACGTATATTAGCAAATAATAAGAGGAAATACCAAGAAAATCAATCTTGCTCTGTATGGTTCAAAGGGAACCATCAAGAAAACGAAAAGACAACCCACACAATGGGAGAAAATACTTGAAAGTCATATATCTTCATAGAGGACTTATACCTAGAAGAGCTAAAGAACTTTCACAAGTCAATCATAAAAAGACAAATAGCTCAATTAAAAATGGGCAATATATTTGTTTGTTTGAAACATTTACTGTGTATATTTGGAGCATATAACATGATGTTATAAGATACATATATGCCATAACATGGCTGCCATAATGAAAAAAATTAACATATCTATTATTTCACAAAGTTACCCATCTCCCCCACCATGGTAAGAGCAACTACAGTCTACTCATTTAACAAAAATTTTCAATGCAATGCACTATTATTAACTATAGTCCTCATGTTGCACACTAAATTTGACTTATTCATCCTACATATTTTCTTTTTTTAATTTCAATAGTTTTAGGAGATGAATATTCCTCCAAATAATACACACATATCATTAGCAACTACATAAAAAGTTGCTCAACATCATTAGTCATTAGCAAAATGCAAATAAAGACTAGAGTTGCATGTTACTTTACACCCACTTGGATAACTAAAATAAAAGACAGAAAAAAGAGCTAGCAAGAATGTTGACAAATTAGAACCCACATGTATCACTGGTGGTACTGAAAAAAATGGGAAAACCACTTTGGAAAACATATTGGCAATTCCTCACAATGTTAAACAAAAAGTTACTATATGACCCTGAAATTTCATTCATGAATATATATCCAAAAGAAATAAAGATTTGTGTCCATGTAAAACCTTGTACATGAATGTTCATAGCATCATGATTCCTAATAGCTCAAAAGTAGAAAACATCAAAAGTTTCCGTCAACCTATGATTGAATAAACAAAATGTGGTATATTTATACTATGTAATACTACTAAGCCTTTTAAAGAAAGGAAGTATTGATACATACTACAATATGGGTGAACTCCGAAAATCTTATTCTAAGTGAAGCAAACTAGACACAAAGGCAACATATTGTATAATTCCATTTATGCGGAATTTCTAGGATAGCAGTATGATTGGAATAGAGTAGAATGGGGCGTGACTGCTAATGGTTATGGGATTTCTATTTTGGTGATAAAATGTTAAAAAAAATAGATAAAGGTGATCGTTGCACAACTATGTGAATACGTACTTTAAAATGATGAATTTATGGTACGCGAGTTATATCTCCAAAAAGCTGTTATAATAGCACACTTAAAGACTGAAAACATTTTATAAAGCTTACAGAATCTGTGTGCTTTGGGCCAGGCATTTTAAGAATGGCTTGTCTTTGTCTCATATTGTCCAGAGCCTCTGCTGGAAAGACTCAAAGGACTGCATGTGGCTCTATGGCTGGAGGCTAGGATAATCTAGAAGCATCATCACTTTTGTGTCAGTCAGTTGATGTTGATTGTTTTCTGAGACTTTCAGCTGGGACTGTTGATAGCACTTACTTATCACCTCTTCATGTGCTCTGGGCTTTCTCACCACAGCATGGTGGCCACACAGCAATCAGACTTCTTATATGGCAATTCAGTGCTCCACAAGCAAGTGTTGCAGCAAGGAACACAAAATTATATTGTTTTCTCCACATAGCATCAGAATTTATGCATCACACTTCAGCCTCTATTGGTTTCGAGCAAGTCAGGAGCTCCTCTTAGATTCAAGGGGAGAAGATGCAGAGTCTGCCTCTAAAACAATGACAAATAATTTGTGCTTGTGTTTTTTATTATTGTGGTAAAATAAATGTAAGATTTGCTGTCTTAACCATTTCTAAGTGCACGCTTCAGTTGCATTAAGTACACTCACATTGTTAATCTCCAGAATCCATATCATATTAAAAAACTAAAACTGTATTCATTAAATAACAACTTCACATTGCCTCCTTCCAGCCGCTGGCAAATATCATTCTACTGTATGCCCTTATGCATTTGACTACTTCTAGGTTCCTCATGGAAGTACAATAATATAGTATTTATCCTTTTGTGACTAGTTTGTTTTACTTAGTATTATTACCTCATGATCTGCCATGTTGTAGCACATGTCAAAATCTCCTTCTTTGTTAAGGCTGAATAATATTTAATTGCATGTACATACCACATATTTTTATCCCTTCATACTTTGATGGATATGGTTTGCTTCTGTGTTATGGTTATTGTAAATAATGTTGCTATGAACACAGGTGTACAAATAATCTCTGTGAGACACTGTTTTCAATTCTTTTGGGTATATACCTCAAAGTGGAATTGCTGGATCATATAATAACTCTATTTTTAACACTTTGAGGAACTATTATACCATTTTCTACAGTGACTGTACAATTTCATATTCCTACCACCAGTGTATAAAACTTCGAATTTCTCCACATCCTCACTAACACTTGTATTTTCTGTTTTCTCATTTTGTTTTATGTAGTAGCCAACCCATTGAGCGTAAGATGCCAAAGCTCTGCTTAAATACAAATAGGATGATAAATGCAAGAGGAAAATATCACCATTAAACTGCTCTCTTGTTTCATCAAAATGTTTTATCATGTTAAATTTGAGATAGCCTTGTGACTTTGCCGGCTAATAGGATGGAAAAGAAATTGAATATTATGAAACTTCAGAGCAGAGTGTCAATAGGTGTTAAAGCTGTTTCTATTACCTTCTTATAAATCTTCCCTGGAGTTGCCAAGTAAAAAAACACCACACTAGCCTGCTGTGGTGTGACAGTTCACGTGGAGGAGATTTAAGGTATCTCAGCCTATAGTGAGCACCAACTGCCAGACATGTGAGTGAAGTCATCTTAGTCCATCCAGGCCCTACTGAGATGTCAACTGTCTACCACCATATGAGTGAGCGATCCCAGAAGAAAAAAAAACAAAACAGCATAGGAACCACCCAGTGATGCCACCCAACAATTGTAAGCAAATAATCAGTTGTTTAAAGCTGATAAGATGGGGTAGTTCATTACGTCACAACAGAAAACTGATACTGTCCATAAGAAAATGTGGCACATATACACCATGGAATACTATGCAGCCATAAAAAAGGATGAGTTTGTGTCCTTTGTAGGGACATGGATGCAGCTGGAAACCATCATTCTTAGCAAACTATCACAAGAACAGAAAACCAAACACCGCATGTTCTCACTCATAGGTGGGAACTGAACAATGAGATCACTTGGACTCGGGAAGGGGAACATCACACACTGGGGCCTATCATGGGGAGGGGGGAGGGGGGAGGGGGGAGGGATTGCATTGGGAGTTATACATGATATAAATGATGAATTGATGGGTGCTGACTAGTTGATGGGTGCAGCACACCAACATGGCACAAGTATACATATGTAACAAACCTGCACGTTATGCACATGTACCCTAGAACTTAAAGTATAATAAAATAAATAAATAAATAAATAAATAAATAAATAAATAAAAGGGAGCACAAAACAAAAAAAAAAAAAAAAAAGAAAACTGATACTGTCAAGTTTGTGGTGTGCTGGATGCAGCTCCTAACAGGTCAAAAAAGTCATGTGTGTGCAACTCTTCTTAACTTCATGTTTTGTGAACTCACATTGCAATTAATAGCATAAAATTGTTCATGCTGGGAGTATTTACACGTAGGAATTAGTAAACAAACTGGAGCTATTTGTTTTACAGAGTCACTTAAACATTTATAACACATCAGTAGATACATCCATTTAGATGCTGAGAAGATAACACTTAACTATCTGGGGGCAAAGAAACAAACTTGAAAAATCCTGTGAAACTGCTGACAGAAGCAACCCTAGGGAACTAGTGGAGTTGCTGGCTCTGGCTGTAAAGTTATTTAGAGCTCCTATTACTGTTTAGAGTTGTGCTGCCACTGTTATTGGCTTGGGTTGCTGGTTCTGTGGCTCATCGTGTGCTAACGGAGCTGCTGCAAGTAGAGAGAGGATGTGACAATATCCATCAGAACTGAAAGTTGCTAAATATATCTGCAATGGGACCAACTGCCCGGCACAGACGGGGTAGATTACATGGGATATAGGATACAGGCTTAGCTTCTCTAAAAGACATCTCAGAGGTGGAATCTCAAACGGTATAGAAATTTATTTCTCTCTCATCACAGACCAAAATGATATGGATTGTGTGTAGGTGGCTTTGTTTCATGAAGTCTTCTAGGTGCCCAGATTATTGCTAACTTGTTGCTCCTCCATCTCTCAGGGTGTGGCTCTTGTCTGCATGCCAAAGCTGCCTTGTCAGGTTTTTGGGTAATGAGAATAAACAGAAAGAACATATTTTTTTTCCATTAAAGTGACTCAGAATTTGCACACATCACATTTGCTCACATACCTTTTATAAGCATGTATTCACATTATTCAACTGAGTACATGGGGAAATTTGTTTCTAACTAAGCAGCCATATGCCCAGCTGAAAGTCAGGAAGCAATGTCTATTGGTAAAGGAAGAGGGAAGTATGATGTTGAGGAATAATTAGCAGTCTTTGCCACATACAAAATCATTATTTATAGAATCATCCATTGATCTGACAAACATGAATTGAATTACATCACGAGACTGGTACTATTTTAGGTACTATCCCCCCATAGAGAAGAAAAACTTAGTAATTACCCCCAAAGTTCTCACGGTATAAGATGGAGTGTAATAACGTGTGAAGTTATAGGAGTACCGTGAACAAAATACCGTGGAACCATTGAAGAAAGATCAGTTAATTTTGCTCTAGGATGTTAGGAAATGTTATGCTGAGTTGGAATGTAAGTAGAATCTTGAAGAATAAATAAATAAGCATCATGAGACAGAAAAAGGAAGGCTTCATAAACATAACAAGTCCCTTGATATTCGTGGCATGTCCTAGATTTCTTGAGCCTATGATAAAAATCTAAGGAAACTGGAAGCTCGGAAACACATCACTCAGAATTGTGGGAGAAAATGTGGCTCAAAGAATTAAAAAAGGGGTATCATAAATTTATAGATGAAACTACTTGGTGTAATATTCATAAACCTTGCATGTATTTATAAAGTTCATGTGAAATGCCTTTTCAAATTTTAGCCCTAAAATGTAAATCTTTAAATGTTAAATGTGTCTGCGTGAGAATCAAGAGGATATTGTCACCTGATGCATTTCTTTTCTTATTTTTTTTCAACTTTTATATTAGTTTCAGGGGTACCTGTGCAGGTTTGTTATGTGTGCAAACTGCATGTCATTAAGGATTGGTGTACAAATGATTTCATCATCCAGGTAGTGAGCATTGTATCTGATAGGAAGTTTTCCAATACTTAGACTCCTCCTACTCTCCACCCTCAAGTAGGCCCTGGTATCTATTATTCTCCTGTTTGTGTTCATGTATACTCAATGTTTAGCTCCCACTTATAAGTGACAATATGCAGTATTTGGTTTTCTGTTCCTGTATTAATTCACTTAGGATAAGTGCTGCCAGCTGCATCCATGTTGCTGCAAAGGAAATGACTTAATTATAGCTGCATACTAGTCCATATTATATGTATACCACATTTTCTGTATCCAGTCCACCAGTGATGGACAATCCAGGTTGATTCTATGTCTTTGCTATTGTGAATAGTGCTGCAATAAACACACAAGAGCATGTGTCTTTTTGGTGGAAATATTTGTATTTCTTTGGGTATATACCCAGTAATGAGATTACTCGGTCAAAAGGTAGATCTGTTTTAAGTTCACTGAGAGATCTCCAAACTGCTTTTCACTGTGACTAAACTAATTTCCATTCACACTAGCAGCATTTCCTTTTCTCTGCAACCTCACCAATATCTGTATACTCTGACTCTTTAATAATAGACTTTCTGACTGATATGAGATGATATTTCATTATTATTTTGATTTGCACTCCTGTGGTAGTCAGTGATATTGAGCATTTTTTATATGCTTGTTGGTTGCATGTATGTCTTCTTTTGAGAAATTCCTTTTAATGTCCTTTGCCCATTGGTGAATGGGGCTGTTTTTTGTTTCTTGGTTTAAGTTCCTTATAGATTCAGGATATTAGACCTTTGCCAGATGTATAGCTTGCAAATATTTTCTCTCATTCTGTAGGTAAATATTTTCTCTCATTCTGTAGGTTGTCTGATTACTCTGTTGACAGATAGATACATTTTTGGTACAGAAGCTCTTTACTTTAATTAGTCCAACTTCTCTATTTTTGTTTTTATTGTAATTGCTCTTGGGGACCTCATCATGAAATATTTGCCAAGGCCAATGTCCAAAATGGTATATCCTAGGTTTTCTTCTAGGGCTTATATAGTTTTAGATCTTAATTTAAGTATTTAATCCACCTTGAGTTTATTTTTGTATATTTTGAAGGGGAAGGGTCAGTTTCAATCTTCTGCATATGACTAGCCAGTTATCCCAGCACCATTTATCGAACAGAGAGTTCTTTCCCTATTGCTTGTTTTTGTTGCCTTTTTCAAAGATGGTTGTAGGTGTGCAGCTTAATTTCTGGATTCTCTATTCTGTTCCATTGGTCTGTGTGTGTATGTTGTACCAGTACCATGCTTTTTTGGTTACTATAGGCTTGTAGTATAGTTTGAAGTCAGGTAATGTGATGCCTCCACCTTTGTACTTTTTTCTTAGGTTTGCATTGGCCATTTGGGCTCTTTTTTGGTTTCATATGCATGTTAGAATAGTTTTTATTTTTATTTTTTCTAATTCTGTGAGAAATGTCATTGGTAGTTTGACAGGAATAGCACTGAATCTGTAAATGGCTTTGGACAATATTGCCATTTAGACAACATTGATTCTTCCTATCCATAAGCATGGAATGTTCTTTTATTTGTTTGTTTCATCTCTGATTTGTTTCAGCAGTGTTTTATAATTCCCATTGTAGAGATCTTTCACCTCCCTGGTTAGCTGCATTCCTAAATATTTGATATTTTGTGGCTATTGTGAATAGAATTGCATTCTTGATTTCGCTCTCATCTTGGATGTCGTAGGTGTATAGGAATGCTACATATTTTTGTAAATTGACTTTCCATCCTGAAACTTTGCTAGTGTTTATCAGGTCTAGAAGCATTGGGGCAGAAATTATGGGTTTTTCTACATATAGAATCATATTATCTGCAAACAGAGATATTTTAATAGGTAAATACATTTGTTAGTTCTCTGTCTCAGTGATCTACCTCACACTGTCACTGGGGTGTTGAAGTCTAGCAGTATGTATGATTATCAAAGTTTATTCATAGGTCTCTAAGAACTTGTTTTACGATGTTCTGTCTTCCTATTTGGATACCATTCATTTATTTCTCTTGCCTGATTGTTCTGGCTGGGACTTCCAGTATTATGTTTAATAGGAGTTTGATGTATTCCGGTATCATGTTCCACTTGTCAAGGGGAATGCTTCCAGTTTCTGCCCGTTCATTATGGTGTTGGCTCAGGGTTTGTCATAGACGGTACTTATTATTTTGAGGTATGTTGCTTTGATGTATAGTTTTTTGAGGAATTTTAACTTTAATGGGATATTTAATTTTATCAAAAACACTTTCTGCATCTATTGAGATAATCTTGCAGTTTTTGTTTTTAGTTCTGTTCATGTGATAAATCATACTTCTTGATTTGTTTGTGTTGGACCAGCCTTGTGTCTCAGGAATGAAGCTTACTTGATCATGGTGAATTCACTTTTTAATCGGCTGGATTTGATTTGCTAGCGTTTTGTTGAGGATTTGTACATCTATGTTCATCAGGGATATTCACCTAAAGTTTCTTTTTTCATTGCGTCTCTGCCAAGTTTTGATATCAGAATGATGCTGGTCTCACAAAATGAGTTAAAGAAGAGTCTCTCATTCTCAATTTTTTTTGGAATAGTTTCACTAGATTGGTACCAGCTTTTCCTTGTACATTTGGTAAAATTTAGCTGTGAATCCATCTGGTCCAGGGCTTTTTCTGGTTGATAGGTATTTTTATATACTGATTACATTTTGGAACTGATTCTTGGTCTTTTTAGGGTTTCAGTTCCTTCCTCGTTCAATCTTGAGAGGTTGTACCTTTCCAGGATTTCATCTTTTTCTTCTAGTTTATCTAGTTTCTGTACATAGAGGTGTTTGTACTAGTGTCTGAGGGTTTTCTGTATTTCTGTGATGTTGATGGTAATGTTCCCTTTGCAGTTGCTAATTATGTTTATTTGAATCTTTTCTCTTTTTTTCTTTAATCATCTAGCTACTGATCTATCATCTTATTTATTGTTCAGATAATGAACTTTTGGTTTCATTAATTTGTTGTATGAATTTTTGGATATCAATTTCATTCTCTTCAGCTCTAATGTTGTTTATTTATTTTCTTATAGCTTTGGGGTTAGTTTGCTCTTGTTTTTCCAGTTTCTGTAAGTGTGATGTTAGATGTTAATTTGAGATTTTTCTGACTTTTTTATTTAGCCATTTAGCATTACAAGACTTCCTTTCATTGCTCTAGCTGTGTCCCAGAGATAAGTTATATCCTTGTTTTCATTTGTTTCAAATCGAGTTTTATTTTTGCTTTAATTTCATTATTTACCCAAAAGTCATATATTTCAATATCCATGTAATTGCATGGTTTTGAGAGAACTTCCTCCTATTGGTTTCTATTTTCATTGTGTTGTGGTCTGAGAGTGTGTTTGGTATGTGTATTAGGCCATTTTCATGCTGCCAATAAAGACATACCGAAGACTGGGCAATTTACAAAAGAAAGAGGTTTAATTGGACTCACAGTTCCACATGGCTAGGGAGGACTCACAATCATGGCAGAAGGCAAGGAGGAGCAAGTCACTTCTTACATGAATGGCAGCAGGCAAAAAGAGAACTTTTGCAGGGAAACTCCCCATTTTTAAAACCACCGGGTCTCATAAGACTTAGTCCCTGTCACTAGAAAAGCAGGGGAAAGACCTGCCCCCATGATTTAGTGACCTCCCGTTGGGTTCTTCCTGCAAGATGTGAGAACTCAAGATGAGATTCGGACAGGGACACAACCAAACCATATCATTCTGCCCCTGGCCCCTCCTAAATCTCATGTTCTCACATTTCAAGACAAATCATGCCTTCCCAACAGTCTCCCAAAGCCTCAAATCATTTCAGAGTTAACTCAAAAGTCCACAGTCCAATGTCCAAAGTCTCATCCAAGACAATGCAAGTCCCTTCTGCCTATGAGCCTGTAAAATCAAAAGCAAGTTAGTTACTTCCTAGATACAAAGAAGGTACAAGCATTGGGTAAATACAGCCACCCCAAATGGGAGAAATCAGTCAAAACAAAGGGGCTACAGGCTCCAGGCAAATCCAAAATCCAGCAGGGCAGTCAAATCTTAAAGCTCCAAAATGATCTCCTTTGACTCCATGTCTCACATCCAGGTTATGCTGATGCAAGAGGTGGGTTCCTATGGTTTGGGGCAGCTCCATCCCTGTAGCTTTGCAGAGTACAGGCTCCATCTCAGCTGCCTTTAAGGGGCTGGGATTGAGTGTCTGCAGCTTTTCCAGGTGCACAGTGCAAACTGTCAGTTGATCTATCACTCTGGGGTCTACAGGACTATGGCTCTCTTCTCACAGCTCCACTAGGCAGTGCCCTCATAGGGACTCTATGTGGGGGCTCCAACCCCACATTTCCCTTTTGCACTGCCCTGGCAGAGGTTCTCCATGAGGGCCACGCCCTTGAAGCAAACTTCTGCTTGGGCATTTAGGAGTTTCCATATATCTTCTGAAATCTAGGAAGAGTTTCCCAACCCCAATTCTTGACTTTTGTGCACTTGCAGGCTCAACACCATGTGAAAGAGCTGCTAAGGCTTAGGGCTTGTACCCACTGAAGCCATGGCCAGAGCTCCACGTTCATTACTTTCAGTCATGGCTGGAGTGGCTGGGATGCAGGGCACTAAGTTCCTAGGCTGCACACAGCATGAAGACCCTAGGTACGGACCACAAAACCACTTTTTCCTACTAGGCATCCATGCCTATGATGGGAGAAGTTGCTGTACAGACCTCTGACATGGCCTGGAGAAATTTTCACCATTGCCTTAAAATTAACATTTGCTCCATATTTCTTATGAAAATTTCTGCAACCAGCTTAAATTTCTCCTCAGAAAATTGAATTTTCTTTTCTATAGCATTGTCAAGCTGTAATTTTTCTGAACCTTTATGCTCTGCTTCCCTTATAAAACCGAATGCCTTTAGCAGCACCCAAGTCACATCTTGAATGCTTTGCTGCTTAGAAATTTCTTCCAACAGATACTCTAAATCATCTCTTTCAAGTCAAAGTTCCACAAATCTCTAGGGCAGGGGAAAAATGCCATGAGTCCCTTTGCTAAAATATAATGAGAATCATCTCTCCTCCTGTTCCCAACAAGTTCCTTGTCTCCATCTGAGACCACCTGAGCCTGCACCTGATTGTTAAAACATCACTACTAGCATTTTTGTCAAAGCCATTCAACAAGTCTCTAGTAAGTTCCAAACTTTCCTACATTTTCTTGTCTTCTTTTGAGCCCTCCAAATGTTTCTAACCTTTTCCTGTTACCCAGTTCCAAAGTCACTTCCACATTTTCAGGTATCTTTTCAGCAACACCCTATTCTACTGGCACCAATTTGCTATATTAGTCTGTTTTCATGCTGCTGGTAAAAACATACCTGAGACTGGGCAATTTACAAAAGAAAGAGGTTAAATAAGACTCACATTTCAACGTGGCTGGGGAGGACTCACAATCATGGAGGAAGGCAAGGAGGAGTAAGTCACATCTTACGAGGATGGCAGCAGGCAAAGAGAGAGCTTGTGCAGGAAAACTCACCTATTTTAAAACCACTAGATTTCATGAGACTTATTCACTATTATGAGAACAGCACAAGAAAGACCTCTTCCCATGACTCAATTACCTCCCACCGGGTCCCTCCCCCAACACATGGGAATTCAGGATGAGATTTGGGTGGGGATATAGCCAAACCATATTAGTATAATTTTTTAAAAAAATTTTGGTTTGAGAATTGCTTTATGGGTGAGTGTGTGGTTGACCTTAGAGTATGTGCCTTGTGAAGATGGGAATAAAGCATATTCTGTAGTTGTTGGGCAAAGTATTCTGTAGATATGTGTTAAGTCCATTTGATCAAGTGTTAATTTACATCCTGAATCTGTTTGCTAGTCCTCTGCCTCAATGTTCTGTCTAACACTGTCAGTGTAATATTGAAGTCCAGTACTTTTATTGAGTGTGGTTTACCTAAGTTTATTCATAGGTTTCTAAGAACTTGTTTTATGAATCTAGATGTTCCAGTGTTGGATATAAATATATTTAGGATAGTTAAGTCTTCTTGTTGAATTAAACTCTTTATCATCATGTGATGCCCTTCTTTGTCCTTTTGGATCCTTGTTGGTTTAAAATCTGTTTTCTCTTACACAAGCATGGCAACCTCTGCTCTTTTTTGTTTTCTGTTTGCTTAGTATGTCTTTCCCCATTTCTTTACTTTAAGTTCATGGTTTCTATTGTATGTAAGATGGATTTCTTGAAGTCAGCATTCAGTTGAGTGCTGCTTCTTTATCCAACTTACCATTCTGTGTCTATAAGTGGGGCATTTAGGCCATTTACATTCAAGGTTAATATTGAAATGTGAGAATTTCATCTTGTCACTGGGTTTTTAGCTGATTACTATGTAGACATGACCATATACTTGCATTATAGTGTCAGTGTGCTATGTACTTACCTGTTAGGTTTTATGCTGACAAGTATTGGTCTTTTGCTTTTATGTTGAACACTCCCTTAATGACATCTTTACCTACCTTATAGGCAGGTTTGGTGATAACAAATTCCCTTAGCAGTTGCTTGCCTGAAAAGTATTTTATTTATCTGTCTTTTATGAAGCTTAATTTGGCTGGATGTGAAATTCTTATTTGTGTGTGTGTGTGTGTGTGTGTGTGTGTGTTTCTTTTTTAAGGATGCTAAATATAAGCCACCAATCTCTTGTGCCTTCTGCTGAAAGGTCTGTTCTTGGTCTGGATGGGTTCCCTTTGTATGTGACCCCACCTTCCTGCCCTTAAGATTTTTTTCTTTCACATTGACTTTGGAGAATCTGATAACCATATTGCTTTCTACAGTGGTTGAACTAATTTACATTACCACCAACAGTGTATAAGTGTTCCCTTTTCTCAAAAAGTTTGCCAGCATCTGCTATTTTTGACATTTTATTAATAGCAATTTTGACTGATGTGAGATGGTATCTCATTCTGGTTTTGATTTACGTCCTTCTAATGATAAGTGAAATTGAGCTTTTCTTCATATGCTTGTTGGCTGCATGTTTGCCTTCTTTTGAAAAGTGTCTATTCAAGTTCTTTGCCAACTTTTTAATGAGGTTGTTTGTGTTTGTATTGTAAATTTGTTTAAGTTCCTTATAAATGCTGGCTATTAGACCTTTGTCAGATGGATAGATTGCAAATATTTTCTCCCATTCTGTAGGTTGTCTGTTCACTCTGATGATAGTTTTTTTTTTTTTTTTTTTTTTTTTTTTTTTTTTTTTTTTTTTTTTGCTGTGCAAATGGTCTTAAGTTTAATTGGATCCCACTTGCAATTTTCGTTTTTGTTGCAATCGCCTTTGGTGTCTTCATTATGAAATCTTTGCCCATTCCTATATCCAAAATGGTTTTTTCAGGATTTTTACAGTTTTACCGTTTAAGTTTTTAACAGTTCCTGAGTTGATTTTTGTATATAGTGTAAGGAAGGAGTCCAGCTTCAGTCTTCTGCATATGGCTAGCCAGTTATCCCACCACCATTGATTAAATATAAAGTCTTTTCCCTATTGCTTGTTTTTGTCAGCTTTGTCGAGATCAGGTAGTCATAGGTCTGTGGCCTTATCTCTGGGCTCTCTATTCTGTTCCATTGTTCTATGTGCCTGTTTTTGTACCAGTACCATGATGTTTTGGTTACTGTAGCCATGTAATATAGTTTGAAATAGGGTAACGTGATGCCTCCAACTTTGTTCTTTTTGCTTAGAGATTGCCTTGGCTATTTGGGCTCCTTTTTGGTTCCATATGAATTTTAAAATAGTTTCTTTCTAGTTCTATGAAGAATGCTATTGGTAGTTTGATAGGAATAGCACTAAATCTGTAAATGGCTTTGGGCAGCATGGTCATTTTAATTATACTGAGTTTTCCTATTCATGAGCATGGGATATTTGTCATTTGTTTGCATCTTCTCTGATTTCTTTGAGCAGTGTTTTATAATTGTCATTGTAGAGATCTTTTGAATCCCCAGTTATCTGTATTCCTAGGTAATTTAAACATTTTTTCTGTCAATTATCTGCTTAATCCTAGTAAGCGCCATGTACTATAGCCAAATTCATAATCCTTTTAGTCATACGCCTACCTTTCTAGACTTAATTGTGTGTATCCTGAACCTCTCAGGTTTCCAGAAGTTAGCTAAAGCA
The DNA here is from genome assembly GCF_007565055.1 of Rhinopithecus roxellana. NCBI lineage: Eukaryota > Metazoa > Chordata > Mammalia > Primates > Cercopithecidae > Rhinopithecus > Rhinopithecus roxellana. Next base: position 89,028,944 of record NC_044552.1, on the reverse strand, counting down.
TTAGCTGATTCTCTCTGGCCATCACTTAACACAATCTTAATACATAGAGAATGTAACTAGATTAATGCAACATCCCTGATTTGATCAATTCTATAGAGATCATGTTTTAATCCATGTTGAGAAGTTTCCTTTCCAGACCACCTAATACTACATTTCTGGACTCTCTCTATCCTTTTAATTTCTGCTTGAAAAATGGCTACTATTTTTCTGAACACACTTTCAAATGTAGCTAATAGTACTTAACCTATGCTACTAATATTCTGTTTTACAACCTCTTCACCTAAAGTCACAGACTCATTGGAGACACCATTTTCCTTTTACGTTATTTAAGGTAAGCATTTTATTATGTTTCGACACTTCATAATCTCAATGATGATCCTTCTACCCTCCAATAATACTGAAGCAGGTATTTAGAGTCAGTCAATATAAAAAATAGACTTAGTCAATACAGAGTACAGTGATATATTTATATTGAAATTGACCATCCACAGAATAAAGTAATTTGTAGTTATTTAGTAAGTTCTTACTAAAGGATAAAACAGTTTTATGTCTGAGAATAAATAGTTGAACCATATGTGATAATCATGATAAACTCTTATTTGGCATTTACAGTATGAAAGGCAATTTAAAAATTACTTACAGGTTGAGCATCCTTAATCCAAAAATCTGAAATGCTCCAAAATCTGAAATTTTTTGAGTGCCAATGTAATGCTACAAGTGGAAAATTCCACACCCTATCTAATTTGACAGGTTTCAGTCAAAATGCAGTGACACAACACACATTTTATTCAGTATCCTCAAAAGGAAAAAAAAAAAAAAAAGACCTTCCAGCCCTCTCAATTGCAATGTATCTTTTCTACACATGCCCAGAATTTTCTACATAAGCACTCCTATCCATGAAGGGCTATAAAATGGTATGTACCCAGGATGGACACATCAAAGGCAGATTTTCAACAATGCCCCAAATGAAGACAAGATCTACAAGCTTTACTCATTGTGAAGTTTTTTGCTTATTACCTGCTTTGTGGTGTAAAGATATTGCTGAAAATGTCAAAAAGGGCTGCAGACACCACATGGGGAGCAGTCATTAGAAACAGGGGAAGGATTTATGTCTATTTACAGCTAACAAGTCAAGCTGTTAGAGAACCTGGACAGTGGTATGAGTCTCAAAAGCAGAGTAGGGTAGTAGAATGATCACCATATGTGACTTGAAGAAACAGAAGAATAAACTCTTGAAGTTGTATGCTGAAAGTAATGAACACAAGCTTATAAAACATTTCATAAACTTAAAAATGAAGATCCCTATTGTGTATTGCTAGAATAGACCTGTTAACATCACAGTGAACACATGCCACTCAATGGTATGCTGATCATAAAATAAAAAAGATCTGTGGCAATGAACTGAAAATTAATGGAAATTGTGAAAATTCAACAGGCTGGTTGCAGAAACTTCTGAAAAGACACAACATTAAATTTTTAAATATTTGTGGTATAAATCATCTGCTGATCATGAAGCAGTGGGGAAATTCATTGACAAGTTTGCCAAAGTTATTGCTGATGAAAATCTGATGCCAGAACAAATCTGAAATGCTGATTAAACATCTCTGTTCTGGTATTATTGCCCCAGAAAGTCATTTACTACAGCTAATTAGACAGGCCCTATAGTAATTAAGAATGCCAAGGACAGGATAACTGTGCTGGGATGTGCTAACGCAGTAGGCATGCATAAATGTAAATTTGCTCTGATAGGCAAAAGCTTGTATTCCTCCTATCTTCAAGGGGTGAACTTTTTGCCAGTCCATTATTATGGTAACAAAGAGGCATAGTCCACCAGCAACATATTTTCTGATTGGTTTCATAAATATTTTGTACCATTGTCTCATGCTTATTGCGGGGAAGGTGAACTAGGTGACAATTGTAAGACTTTGTTATTCCTTTAAAACAGTCTGCTCGTTCTACAGCTAAAATTCTCACTTAAAAAACATTTATTCCATACTTTCCCCAAAATGTGATTTTATTAATTCATCCATGTAACCAGGGTATCCTTATAGCAACAAAGAGAAATATATAAAAAAAAAATTTGAACATGCTAGCATGCTAGCAGCAGTGAACAGATGATGGGTAGGGAAGGTTTTGAAAAAGAGTTTATCATGAAGTTTAGCATATTTATGCCAAATATGCTGTTGCCAACACTTAGAACACAGTGACTGGAGACAGTTGTGCATACCTGGCACAACCTCCAGCCTGTGACTATGTTCAGTGATGATGATGAACAAAGTGGTGATTTTGAAGGATTCTGTATATCAAGTGAAAAGAAATGATATCAACCTCTTTACATATCTAAAACATATACCTTCAAAATCCACCAGTAAGCTGAAAGAAATAGATATCAAAGAATATTTTAACATCAATAATGAGGCTCCAGTTATTCATTCATTGACCAATGGTAATATAGCTGAAATGGTTCTGAATCAAGCTGATTATGATAATATTGATGATGAAGATGATGCTAGTACTGCAGAAAAAGTGCCTATAGATGACCCAGTGAAAATGTGTGATTGAACAGCATACATTTGTAACAACAAGAAATTATGTCAGTTTATAAAATAAAAGACCACTGAGATGAAAGCCATTGTTAATGAGGTGGATGACTCTGCAGGAAGCATTTAAAAAATCCATGCAGCAAAATGCCTTCTTATTCCCAAAGGAATGATTTGGATGTTTCTTCTAACCAAAATAAATAAATAAATAAATAAAAAGTAAAATATAGCATATAGTTAACCTTAAGTCAAAACACAGCATTGTAAGTGGACACTAAAAGACTACCATTATTTGTTGCTGCTGTTGCTTAACAGCTGATACAGGTATTCTGGTGATGCTACTGGGCTGCTTCATTGCCCTGAAAATGTTGTTTTCCACTATATTAATGGTATGTCATATTTTTACCACCAATTATTAAAAATTGATTGATTATTGGTAGCACATCAATTCAGAGTCAGGAATGATGGTGATGCCAGACAGCCACAGATTATCCACATGTGTTGATGGGGTAGTGACACCTTTGCTTCCTAATGGTTCAGTGTACCCATGCTTTGTTTCATTCACAAATTATTATAAATATTGTATAACATCAGCTTCAGTCTATGCATACAATGTGTATATAAGACACAATGAGTTTCTTGTGTACACTTGGATACCATCCTCAAGATATCTTATTATATATATGCAAGTATTTCAAAATCTGAAAAAAAAGTCCAAAATTCAAAACACTTCTGGTCCTAAGCATTTTGAATAAGGGATACTCAATCTGCAATATGAAGAAACTGAGACAGAGTTTAAGAATTTGCCCAAAGTTATCCATTTAACAAGCGTCAAAACTAGTATTTAAAAACACACATGAAAAAAACTGACTCCATAGTTAATGTTCTAAACAAGTGCATCTCAATCTTTAATATATATGAATCAACTGGGGAGCTGTTAAAATGGAGATCCATATTCAGGAAACTGATGAGGCTTGAGAGTTCCTATTTCTAACAACCTCCTTGGTAGATTGCTATGTGGACTCCCACTGTTGAAATGGTACAGCTACCAAATACTGTGACTCTAGATATTTTTCTTATCCCTTAGTCATCAAAAGTTTTCAGATGGATTTCTTGATGGATTTTTCCACATTAACATTTTCTGATTTAATTCAATGGGATAACAGAACCCAGTTAAGGAAATTGATAACATGAATTGTGTAGTATTACTAGGACATTGATGGCTCTCCAGCATCTAACTTGTATAACTTGTATGTGTGATATCCTTCTTATTCTGCAAATTAGAACACATCTGTCATCTGCTATCAACCTCAGCAAATAATGATGCTTAACATCAGGGTAGAGAATAGATGTTGCCTATCTGCCTTGGCAGCAGTGGTCATAAACTGAGATGCAATGTTTAAGCTTTCCTTCACCAGACTCTTATCTATTCTTTCTTTCTTCATTTTAATCCCATCCCACATCCCCTTTTACACATTCCATTGTCAGATTTTTTTTTCTTCCTGACAGATGTCGCTATGTTTGGACACCACTTAAACTTCTGTCATGTTATCACTTTTGGATTTGTAACAAACTTGATAAAAGGCCCAGCGAGATGAATAACATAGAAGGGTTTGATAGCTATTCACTCTGAAAGTGGACATATGATAATTAATCATATGCATCATCTTTACTGGGCCAAAGGGATGCCCAGCAACCTGGTAAAACAGTATTTCTGGATATGTCTGTGAAGATATTTTCAGAAGAGATAAGCATTTAAATTGGTGGACTGAGGAAAGACGACTGCCCTCCCAAGTGTGAGTGGACATCGTCCAACCCCTTCAGAGCTCAGATAGAACAAAAACGCAGAGGAGGGTTGAATTCCCTCTCTGCGTGACTGTCTGGACTGAGATATCAGTCTGCTCTTGCCCTTTGACTGGTACTTATACCAATGGTTCCCCAGGTTGTCAGGCCTTTGGACATGGACTAGAATTTGCGCTACCAGCTTTCCTGGGTCTCCCACTTCAGATGGAAGATTGTGAGACTTCTCAGCCTTCATAATCACAGGAGTCAATTTCTTATATAGTTGACCCTTGAGCATGACTTTGAACTGTCCACAGTTGAATACAGTATTCAAGCAATGTGAAAACTGTGTATTCAAAGGGACAATTTTTTTATATACATGAGTTCTGCAGGATCATTGTGGGACTTGAGTATGTGCAGAATTTTGTATACTCAGGAAGTCCTGGAATCAATCTCCCATGTGTACACTGAGAGATGACAGTAATACATAACACTCTAAATATATATCCATCATTTCTGTTTCTCTGGATAACACTAATAGAGAATGCCTGCATATGTATACAGGTTCTATTCACACCTCACCTGACCCTCATTTTAATAGCTGTGGACATTTTGGAGCTGTGGACATTTTTGGTATAACTTCAAGGAATTAAAACTGTTATTGACTGGAAGAATCTTGAGAGATTTTATGAGGGACACATGCACTCAAATGATTCACCCAGATTTATAAGCAATAATATGAGAATTTTTCGACTTCTGCAAAAACCTTTCCCTTTTCTACACCAAGGCAATGAGAATAATGAAAGGGTCAGTAATGGGACAGCTTGATGCTGACTTGTCCAAGAGACTTGGTTTACTGTGTGATTTTCCAAAGTTTTTACCACCATCAGCAAATTAGTCTTTATGCTTTAAAGAAGCAAATGTCCTTAAATTTATTTATCATTAGTATTGTTTCCCTTGAGGGAGTTTGGGAGAGACTGTTTTAAATAACAGTGCATTCTGAAGCAATCAATCACTTAATTAAATCCAAAGGAAAATCACGAGGCAATTTTCTATGGAAATCTATATCCATCCAGTGTCATTCCAAAGTGAGGAAGGTTCTTAATTTAAAAGTGCTTATTTATTATAAGTATCTGTCTTTTGTATGCTTCTTAGTATTAGTCCTCAATAGATAGATGTCAGTCAGTCCAAAATTAGAAAAGCTGGCACAAAATTAAGATCTAGCAGCAAGATACCTTGTAATTAGAACTGAGCAGATTATGAATACACTTTAGGCTAGGACATATATAAAGATATAAAACTTCAGATAGGCTGAAGTAGAAGAAGAAAGGTTATAGAAGCATAAAAAGTTTAGACCACAAATATACATTGAGTTGTACCAGGAATTAACTGGCACGGCAGCAAGTGTGGTGTTAGATTCAATTCAGAGGGTCAGAAATTAGACTAGATCATATGAAGTTACAGACAGATGAGAGAGAGAGAGAGAGAAACAAAATTCTGCTAGGCCCAAGCAGAATATTTTTTGGACTTCTGTAGCTGTTAAATATTTGTCCTGTTTCACTTTAGACACCATTGATACTCTCCCTATCTCCTCTTATTGTTGTAATAATACAGACAAGTATATACTGATATAAAATATGCACAAACCTTACCTAAAGACACGAAGCAGTTCTTGATACCAACCTGTGCCCTTTCTGTATTTCCTTTCTAATAGAATTCAAGCTTTTTGAAGGTAACGATTTTGTCCGATTACTTCACTACTGAATCCTCAGTGCCTAGTGTAATCAATGTATTGCATAAAGCCGAGTGAATTAATTTATACAAAAGCAACTCTATTTTTTTTCTTTACAATGTCATGTCATTACTCAAAACAGTCATCAAGAAACCACCATCTAATAAACTGCCAAAACTTTGGAGTAGCTGAGTTGATAGTACAAAATACACCTGCCATTTATTCTCCATCATACTTTCATCATGGCTTTTGACCTCAGCTATCCTGAGAAGCTTCACCTCCCTGGTCATCATCATTACACAGATTTATAAAACTCTGCTTCCTTTTCCTCATAATTCCATACATCTGCCACATGCTATGAAACTTGAGTTACATTTTCCAGTAAAATAAAAATATCCTTGTCTTCATTAACTTTTCCTTAAAAACACCACTTTCTTTGCAGGCCTCTCAAATTCAAGCTCTTTTATTCTGTCAGACACTGTATTTCTCAAAGGCCAGAAAGTGGCATTAGTGACATTCTTGCTACCAGTTTCCACTTCAAGACTATCACTGCCATCTCCTGACAAACTTTCCTTAAAGGCCTGCTGGTCTCGTGAAGGGCCTGACCAGACACCTTGGTTCTGGGAACTCACTTGAGGTTTTTGTAAGTATTTTTTCACTGAGAACAGAGCTCCTGGTTTGGGATCAATTTTCAGACTTATATCCTATTGGGCCATGCCTTAAATGTTTAATCAAAAGCCTTGTTTCAACTTGACATCAATTCTCATCCAACACTGTTTTTTCTTGAACTCTTTTGCTTTTGTGACCTTTTCCCCAGCAACAGAGCTTGAGTTCTGACAATTAATTACTGTGGCTGGTAGTCTTGGTTAATTTTTCAGTTGCTTTTTCCATAGTGACAACCCAATCACTGCCATGGTCAGCATGTATAGAGATTGTTTAACCTAAAAGAAGTCTCCCAGTTTGGATTAAGGACTTGACAACAGCATATACTAAAATAAAATTCTAACGTGCTAGCAAAGCCAATTAAACTGCTGAAATGTGTTAAAGTTTATTTACTATAACAATGTTTATGTATTCAAGATGGTCTAGAAATGGCTATCATTGACTAAAAGAGAGATGATTCAATTTAAATGTGTTCAAGTAATTATAATATAAAAAACAATATACTCATTATTCTAATCTGATCATACCTTATTTTATTCTCTATTTGTTGATCAGATTCTGGTGGAGTACAGGGTCACTGAACTGAAGGCCGATTTTTGTTGTAAAATACTATGTCTTGTAAATTTAGAAAGTGTTCAGATGAGGCTAAATAAAATTTGATAGTTCGAGCAACCCAGGAATTTATGTGCTGTTTATTTATTATTTTTGTGAGTACATAGTAGGTGTATATATTTATGGTATACATGAGATGCTTGGATATAGGCATGCAATGGAGAAAGGCGTAGTCATCCCCTCTAGCATTTATCCTTTGAGTTACAACAAACAATCCAATTAGACTCTTTAAATTATTTAAAAATGTACAACTAAGCTATTATTGACAATAATCACCCAATTGTGTTATCAAATAGCATGCTTTATATATTATTTCTAATTTTCTTTTCTTTTTTCACCCATTAGCTAACTTACCCTGTTAACCCTCCAACTACCCTTCCCAGCCTCTAGAAGATATCGCTTTACTCTTTGAAAAACATGAGTGTAATTGTTTCGATTTTTAGGTCTCACAAATAAGTGATAACATGTGATATTTGTTTTTCTGTGCTTGGCTTATTTCACTTAATATGAGGATCTCTAGTTCCATCCATGTTGTTGCAAACGACTGGATCTTACTCATTTTTGTGGCCGAATAGTACTTAATTGTGCATATCTCCCACAGTTTCTTTAACCATTCATCTATTGATGAACACTTAGGTTGCTTCTAAATCTTAGCTATCGTAAACAATGCTGTAACAAACGTAAGAGAACAGATAACTCTTCAATATACTGATTTCTTTTCTTTGGGGTATATGCCCAGAAGTGGGGTTGCTGTATCACTGAGCGTAAGAATTGGTACCTCAATTCTTAGTTTTTTTGAGGATCCTCCAAACTGTTTTCCAAAGTGATTATGCTAATTTACATTCCTACGAACAGTGTAGAAGTGTTCTCTTTTCTCCACATCCTCACCATCATTTCTAATTGCCTGTTTTTTGGATAAAAACCATTTTAACTAGAGTGATCTGATATTTCATTATAGTTTTGATTTACATTTTTCTAATGATCAATGACATTGAGTACCTTTTCACATGCCTGTTTGCCATTAGTATGTCTTCTTTTGAGATGTCTATTCAGATTTTTTTGCCCATTTTCTCATTGGATTATTAGATTTTTTCTTATAGAGTTGTTTGAGCTTCTTATGTATTCTAGTTATTAATCCCTTGTCAGATGGGTACTTTGTAAATATTTCCTCCCATTTTGTGGCTTGTCTCTTCACTTTGTTGATTGTATCTTTTGCTATGCAGATACATTTTAAATTGATGGGATTCCTCTCATTTGTCCATTTTTGCTTTGATTTGCCTGTGCTTGTGGGGTCTTGCTCAAGAAATTTTTGCCCAGACCAATGTCCTGGAAATTTTCTCCAAAGTTTTTTTGTAGTAATTTTATAGTTTGAGGTCTTAGGTTTAGGTCTTTAATCCATTTTGATTTGATTTTTGTATATGGTAAGAGATAGGGCTCAAGTTTAATTCTACTACATATGGATATCCAGTTTTCTCAGAAACCATTTATGAAGAGACCATCTTTTCCCCAGTGTATGTTCTCGGCACCTTTGTCAAAAATGAGTTCACTGTAGGTGTGTGAATTTGTTTGTGGGTTCTCTATTCTGTTCTTTTGGTCTACGTGCCTGTTTTTGACAGTATCATGTTATTTTGGTTACTATAACTCTGTTACATAATTCGAAGTCAGGTAATGTAATTCATCCAATTTTATTCTTTTTGCTTAGGAAAAGTTTGGCTATTCTGAGTCTTTTGTGGTTTCATATAAATTTTAGTATTTTTTTTTCTATTTCTGTGAAGATTGTCATTGGTATTTTGACAAGGATTGCATTGAATCTGTAGATTGCATTGGATAGTATGGACATTTTAACAGTATTGATTCTTCCAATTCATAAATATAAAATACCTTTCCATTTTTTGTGTCCTCTTCAATTTCTTTCATCAGTGTTTTATAATTTCCATTATAGAGATCTTTCACTTCTTTTATTAAGTTAATTCCTAAGGATTTAATTTTATGTGTGACTACTGTAAATAGCATTACTTTTTTATTTATTTTCACATGGTACACTATTGGCATATAGAAATGCTACTAAGTTTTGTATGTTGATTTTTTATCTTGTAACTTTATTGAATTTATTGGTTCTAATAGTTTTCTTGTGCAGTCTAGGTTTTTCCAAATATAAGATCATCTGCAAACAAGTATAATTGTACTTCTTCTTTTTCAGTTTGAATGCTTTTTATATCCTTCTCTTGTCTGATTGCTCTAGCTAGGATTTCCAGTACTATGTTAAATAACAGTGGTGACAGTGGGTATTCTTTTTGTGTTCCTGATCTTAGAGGAAAGCTTTTCAGTTTGTCCCCATTCAGTATGATACTAGCTGTGGGTCTGGTGTATATGACTTTTATTATGTTGAGGTATGTTCCTTCTACCGCCAGGTTTTTTGAGGGTTTTTATCATGAAGAAATGTAGAATTTCATCAAATGCTTTTTTAGCATCAATTTAAATGATGATATGGTTTTTAACCTTCATTCTGTTGGTAAGATGTATCACATTGATTGATTTATGTTGAACCATCCTTGCATCTCAGGCATAAATCCTACTTGGCCATAATAAATAATTTTTCTAATATAATGTTGCATTTGTTTGGCTCATATCTCATTGAGGCTTTCTGCATAAATATTCATCAGAGATATTGGCTTGTTGAACTGTCCTTGTATCCCAGACATAAATACCATTTGGTCATAAAGGATGTAATGCTGAATTTGTTTTGCTCATATCTTGTTGAGGATTTTTGCATCAATATTCATCAGAGATAATTGGTCTGTAGTTTTCTTTTTTGAATGTATCTTTGCCTGGTTTTGGTATCAAGGTGATACTGGTCTCATAGAATACGTTTTGAAGTATTCCCTCATGCTCTATTTTTCAGAATAGTTTGAGTAGGGCTGGTGTTAGTTTTTTGAATGTTTGGTAGAATTCAGCAGTGAAGCCATTGGGTTCTAGGCTTTTCTTTATTAGGAGACTTTTTATTACAGCTTTGATCTCATTACTTGTTGTTGGTCTGTTCAGGTCTTGGATTTCTTTCTTGTTCAATCTTGGTAGTTTGTATGAGTCTAGGAATTCATCCATTTATTCTAGATTTTCCAATTTATTGGCATATAGTTGCCCATAGTAGCCATTAATGATCCTTTGAATTTCTGCAGTGCCAGTTGTAACGTCTCCTTTTTCATTTCTGATTTTATTTATTTGTATGTCCTCTCTCTTTTTTCTTTTTTTCTTTTAATTATACTCTAAGTTCTAGGGTACATGTGCACAACGTGCAGGTTTGTTACATAGGTATACATGTACCATGTTGGTTTGCTGCACCCATCAACTTGTCATTTACATTAGTTATTTCTCCTAATGCTATCCCTCCCCACCGCCCCCTACCCTCTGACAGGTCCCGGTATGTGATGTTCCCCTCCCTGTGTCCATGTATTCTCATTGTTCAGCTCCCACCTATGAGTGAGAACATGTGGTATTTGGTTTTCTGTCCTTGTGATAGTTTGGTTAGAATGCTGGTTTCCAGCTTCATCCATGTCCCTGCTGTCCTCTCTTTCTTTCTTATGGCTAAAGTTTTGTCAATTTTATTTAACTTTACAAGAAACCAACTTTTTGTTTCATTGAGCTTTCATTTTTTTAAAATTTTATTTATTTCTGCTCTGATCTTTATTATTTATCTTTTCTACTAATTTGGGGTTTGGTTTGTTGTTGCTTTTCTCATTCTTTAAGATGCCTCATTAGATTGTTCATTTGAAGTGTTTCCTCTTTTTTGATGTAGGCACTTACAGCTATAAATTTCCCTCTTAGTACTGCTTTTGCTGTATCCCATAGGTTTTGGTATGTTGTGTTTTCATTATCATTTGTTTCAATAAATTTTTCAATTTTTCTCTTAGTTTTTTCACTGACTCACTCATCATTTAATTTCCATGTATTGTATAGTTTCCAAAATTCCTCTTGTTATTAATTTCTAGTTTTATTCCATTGTGGTGAAAGAAGTTGCTTGATATTGTTTCATTTTTTCAATATTTTAAGACTTGTTTTGTGACCTAACATATGGTCTGTCTTTGAAAATGATACATGTGCTGAGGAAAAGAATGTATATCCTGTAGCTTCTGTATGAAAAGTTCTGTAAATGTCTACTTGATTCATTTGGTCTATAGCGCAGATTAAGTCTGGCATTTTTATTGATTTTCTGCCTAGAAGATTTGTCCAGTGCTGATAGTGGGTTGTTGAATTCTCCAGTTATTATGTTATTGGGGCCAGGCTCTCTCTTTAACTCTAATTATATTCGCTTTATATATCTGAATGTTCCATTGTTGGTGCATATATATTAAAAATTGTTATATCCTCTTCCTGAATTGTCCCTTTTATCATTATATAGTGACTTTCTTTGTGTCTTCTCGTAGTTTTTGTTTTGAAATGATTTTTTTTGATATAAGCATGATGGCCTCTGCTCTTTTTCAGTTTCCATTATCATGGAATATCTTTTCCCATCCCTTTATTTTCAGTATATATGTGTCTTTATAGGTGAAGTGTGTTTCTTGTTGACAACAGATTAGGGTCTTCTTTTAGCATCCATTCAGCCAGTCTGTGTCTTTTGGAGAGTTTAGTTCATTTACATTCAGTGTTATTATTGATAAGTTAGAACTTACTCCTGACATTTTGTGATTTGTTTTCTGGATGTTTTATGTCTTCTCTTTCTTCCATTTTTCCTTCCTGTCTTTTTGTAGCGAAGGTGATTTTCTCTGGTAATATGATTTAGTTTATTGCTTATTTTAATGTATGCATAGTATGTTTTTTGCTTTGAGGTTACCATGAGGCTTCTAAACACTATCTCATAATCCATCATTTTAATCTGATAACACTATTTGCATAAACAAGCAAGCAAGCAACAACAACGACAACAAAAAAGATTAAAATCTTTAGGTCTTGACTTCATCCCCCCACTTTTTAACTTTTTGTTGTTTCTATTTGTGTCTTATTGAACTATGTCTTGAAAAGTTATTGTAGTTATTTCTGATTGATTCATCATTTAGTCTTTCTACTTAGGACAAGAATAGTTTACACACCAGTTACAGTAGTATTTTGTGGTTTTCTGTGTACTTAATAGAACCAGTGAGTTTTTTACCTTCAGGTGGTCACTTATTGTTCATTAATGTCCTTTTCTTTCTGATTGAAGTACTCCCTTTAGCATTTTTTGTAGGACAACTCTGGTATGCATGAAATCCCTCTGATTTTCTTTGGGAAAATCTTTATTTCTCCTCTATGCTTGAAAGATATTTTCGGCCGGGCGCGGTGGCTCAAGCCTCTAATCCCAGCACTTTGGGAGGCCGAGATGGGCGGATCACGAGGTCAGGAGATCGAGACCATCCTGGCTAACACGGTGAAACCCCGTCTCTACTAAAAAAATACAAAAAAAAAAAAAGAAAAAAAAAACTAGCCGGACGACGTGGCGGCGCCTGTAGTCCCAGCTACCCGGGAGGCTGAGGCAGGAGAATGGCGTGAACCCGGGAGGCGGAGCTTGCAGTGAGCTGAGATCTGGCCACAGCACTCAAGCCTGGGTGACAGAGCGAGACTCCGTCTCAAAAAAAAAAAAAAAAAAAAAAAAAAAAAAAAAGAAAGATATTTTCACCAGATATGCTCTTCTAGAGTAAAAGTGTTTTTCCTTCAGCACTTTAAATATTGCATACCATTCTCTCCTTGCCTGTAAGGTTACCACTGAAAAGTCTGCTCCAGACTTATCGAAGCTCCATTGTACATTATTTGTTTCTTTTCTCTTGCTGTTTTTGGGATCCGTTTTTTATCCTTGATCTTTGGGAGTTTGATTCTTAAAGGCCTTGAGGCAGTCTTCTTTGGGCAAAATCTGCTTGGTGTCTACAATCTTCTTATACTTAGGTACTGGTATCGTTCTCTGGGTTTGGGAAATTATCTGTTACTATACCTTTGAATGAACTTTCTACCCCTACCTCTTTCTCTACCTCCCCATTAAGGCCGATAACTCTTAGATTTGCCCTTTTGAGGCTGTTTCCAGATCCTGTAAGCGTGCTTCATTTTTATTTTTTCTTCTGTCTCTTCTGTGTATTTTCAAATAGCCTGTCTTCAAGTTCACTACGTCTTTCTTCTGCTTCGTTAATTCTGCTATTAAAGGACTCTGACGCATTCTTCAGTATGCCTCTTGCATTTTTCAGCTCTAGAATTTCTGCTTGATTCACTTTCATTATTTTAATCTCTTCAGTAAATTTATCTGATAGAATTCTGAATTTCTTCTAGGCGTTATCTTGAATTTCTTTGAGTTTCCTTAACATTGCTATTTGGAATTCTCTCTCTGAAGGATCATGTATCTCTTTCTCCAGGACTGGTTCCTGGTGCCTTATTTAGTTCATTTGGTGAGGTCATGATTTCCTGGATGGTCTTGGTGATTGTGGATGTTCATCAGTGTCTGGACACTTAAAGAGTTAGGTATTTATTGTAGTCATCAATGTCTGGGCTTATTTGTCCCCAACCTTCTTGGAATGGCTTTCCAGATATTTGAAAGGACTTGGGTGTGGTGATCTAAGCTGTACGTGCTTTAGGTGACACCTTAAGTCCAGCAACTCTGTTTATTGCTGATTCACAGAGGGACTGCCTTGATGGTCTTGGACAAGATCTGAGAGAATTATCTGGATTACCAGGCAGAAACTTTTATTCTATTCCCTTACTTTATCCCAGAGTGTCTTTCTCTGTTCTGAGCCACGTAAAGCTAGGAGTGGAGTGACACAAGCACCCCTGTGGCCACCACCACTATGACTGCACTGAGTCAGACCTGAGGTCAGCATAGCACTGGGTCTCACCCAAGGCCTGTTGTAACCATTCCCTGGCTACAGCTTATGTTTGTTCAGGGCCCTGGGGCTCTACAATCAGCCTCAGCTGGTGGCAAAGTCAACCAGGCCTATGTCCTTCCCTTTATGGCAGCAAGGTCCACCAGGTCCTGGGTGGGTCCAGAGATGCCTTTCGAGAGCCAGAAACTATAGTCAAGAACCTTAGAAGTCTCCCTGCTGTTCTATTGTACTGCAGCTGAGTGGTACTCAAACCACAAAACATAGTCCTTCCCATTCTTCCCACCTCTTTCCAAAGGCAGAGGAGCCTTACCCCATAACCACTGCCACCCCAGGTCACTGTGAGTTCAATGACTCACAATTACTGCGTTCTCCCTCCTCTAGTGCCCAGAGAGGCTCTCTGCATTACTGTCAGACTGGCTAGCCAATGTTCCTACAAGAGCCAAAGTCTCTTAACTCAGCATGTGGTAACTACTCTGTGGCCTGGGACACACCCTTCAGGACAGTAGGCTACCCTTTGGCCCAGGGCAGGTCCATAAATGCTAAGACTCAAGTCCTGGAATTAGCGACTCCCAAAAGCCTGCTTATTGCTCTACACCCCTGTAGCTGTGCTGGTACCTAAGGTGCAAGACAAAGTCTCCTTTACTCTTCCCTCTGCTTTTCTCAAGCAGAAGAAATTTTGTCCCATAGGCACCACATCTGGTAATGTCCGCAGTCTCACCTGAAGCCAGTACATCTCAGATACTCACCTAAGGCCATTAACGTAGTACCTGGGTATCACTGCTGGTTATTCAGGACCCAAGGGCTCTTCAGTTAGCAGATGATGAATGCTGTCAGGACTGGGGTCCTTCCTTCAAGACAGTGGATTCCCTTCTGGCCCAGAGTGTGCCTAGAAATGTTGTCTGGAAGCTAGGGTTTGGAATGGCGGCCTCATGAGTCTGTACAGGTACCCTATCCTGCTGTAGCTGAGCTAGTATCCAAGACGCAAGAAAAGGTCCTCCCTACTCTTACCTCTTCTTTCCTCAAGCAGAAAGAAAGGGTGTCTTTTGGAGCCACAGGCTGGTCAGTCTTGCCTTAGGGGAGAGGTGATGCCAGCACTCCCTTAGCAGCCTTAGCTTGTGTCACAGTAGATCACATGCCCCTCCCTTCCACCCAAGTTCACTGTCTCTGTGCCTAGTTCAGCACTAGGACTTGCCTAAGATTTGCAGATCCTAAGGCCTAGACTGCCTTTCAAGTTTACTTGGAGACACAGAGTACTGTAGACCTTGATGGCAAGGATTGACAGAACTCAAGTATCAAGTACTAGGATCAGTGATTCCCCTCTGGCTAAGGCCGATTTAAATGCTCCCTCTCTGGGAAGGCACCAGATGAATTTGATCTGGTTTTCCTTTCTGCTCTAACAGAACAGCAATGAGCTCAATGTCTCAGAAAGCCTGTGTTCTCCCTCCCGCAGCACCCAGAGAGGTTCTCTGCACCACAGGGCCACTGCCAGGGGTGGGGGAGGGGCAGCATCAGTGATTCTGGACTGTTCCATGTCTTCAGTGCCTCTTTCAGTGATATGAAGTTAAAACTGGGTACTAAAAGCGCTCATCTGATTTTTTGTTCTTATGAGGGTTTTTTTTCTGCATAGCTAGTTGTTAATTTAGTGTCATTGTAGTGGAAACAATCAGTAGAGCCTTCTATTGTGTCATCCTGCTCCACCTCTCTATGCTGTTTTTTAAATATAGCTATAAAGCAAAGTACTCCTAAAGTAAGAGTCAGTGTCTTAAAAATAAGTACATAATAATTATTGTATTTTAAATGTTTTACAGACTATCTAACTGAAAATAGTAGAAAACAGCAGAAATATCCCTTTCTCCATTTCTTTCCTACAATCAAATTCCTCCTGTTCTATCTTGCAATGTTTTAGTTCTGTGAACTTTTACTTCCTTTCCTTTTTAATAAGCAGGATATTTTTTCAATTAAACTTATCATGTTGAATAATTACAGATTATCATGCTGTTGTCACAGATAGTACAAAAATATCTCATGCACACTTTGCCCAGTTTCCACAATAGTAAAACTTTCAAAACAATAGTAAAGTATCAAAATCAGCATATTTACTTTGATCAAGAGACAATCAAGAGACAGAACATTACCATCACCATATGGATTACTCATTTTTTTCTTCTTTTTATAGCCATGCTAATTTTCCTTTTTCTTCTCCCTCATGCTACTTATTTAAAGCCTGAAAACCAATAATCTGTTCTCCTTTCACTATTTTTTTTTTTAATTTCAAGCATATCATTTAAATGCACTCATGTAGTATATAATATTTGGAGACTGGCTTTTTTTCACTCGCATTTTATTTGGGGATTTATCCAAATTTCTGTGCATTTCAACATTTTGGTCTTTCTCTACTGTTGATTAGTATTGCATCATATGACTGTTTCAAAGTTTGTCTAATTATTCACCCACTGGAAGACATTTGGATTGTTTCCACTTTGGGGCTATTATGAATAAAAGTGCTATCAACATGTATGTATAAAATTTTATTTTATACATACATGTCAAGATAAAATTTTATTTCTCCATTGTATATTTAATTTTTTTAAGAAACTGACATACAGGTTTTCAGAGTAGCTGTACCATTTCACATGTGCCAGTTTCACCACTTCCTTACCAGCATTTGGTGTTGTCACTACTTTTTACTATAATTTTTCTGATAGGTGTGTAGTGATATACAACTGTGATTTTTATTTGTATTTCTGTAATGGTTAATGATGTTGAACACCTTTTCTTGTGCTTGTCATCTGTATATCCTTTTCGTTGAAATAACTGTTCATTATTTTGCCATTTTCTAACGGGATTTTTAAAATGCGTTGTTTTTGTTTTTTAGTGTTGACTTTTGATAAATTTCTTATATATTATAAACACTAGGCCTTTGTCAGATATATAATTTGCAACTTTTTTTTTCAGTCTGTAGTTTGGCTTTTCATTTTTGTAACAGGGTCTTTCATGGAGCAAAAGTATTTTGGTGAAGTCCAATTTATAAAACATTTGCTTATGTGAATTGTACTTTTGATGTTAATAACTCTTTGCCTAGCAATAGGTTCTGAAGATTTTGTTTCTTTCTAAAAGCTTTATAGTTTTATATACTACATTAAGTCTGTAATCTATGTTGAGTGAGTTTTTTCTATAAAGTGTGAGATTTTAAGTCTTAAGCCAAGGTTTTGTTGTATTTTTCTTTTGCCTAGCAATGACCCATGGCTGAAATGGCTTTCAATATTCTAATAAATTGTTTTTGCACATTTAACAAACCTGATACTTATGTGGAGTTATTTCTGAGTTTGCTATTTCTTTTGATCTACCTGTCTATTTATCTGCCAATACCACTAGAATCTTGATAGCTATAGATATATAATAAATCTTGATATTAGCTAAACTATTTATCTCATTTTATTTTTTCAAAATTGTTTTAGCTGTTTGAATCATTTGATTTTCCATATAAATTTTAAACAATCTTGTCTATATCTACAAAAAATCTTGCTGATATTTTTATAGGTGTTGTGGTAAACCTGCTTATGAATTTGAAGATATTTGATGTCTTTATTATTTTGAGCCTTCCAATCCATGAACACGGTACATCTTTCCATTTGTTTACATCTTCTTTGACTTCTTTCATTAGTGTATTCTAATTTTCAGTATGCGAGGCCTGTACATATTTTGTTATAATTGCACCTAGATATTTCATTTTGGTTTTAGCTATTTTAAATGTTATTGTATTCTTAATTTCAGTGACCATGTTTTCTAATACACACAAATTAAACTGATTTTTTTATGCCTATCTATTTTATGTTCTGTATGTCTTCTAATGTTAGTGGATGCCTCTATTTATTCTCAAATGATGTTTGTTGATTCCTTGCAATCTAAAAAATCTGGTTTGACTGCAAACAGAAAGTTTTCTATTCAATTTTTGTATAAAATTATTATTATTTACTTGATCATATTATACCAGAACTTTAGTGAAATGTTGAACAAGAGTGGACAGAGTATGTATTTTCGCCTTGTTTTTTATCTTAAAGAAGGCTAATTATCTACTTTTGTTGTTGTTGCTTGTGTTTCTGCTGTCTTAATTTAAAAACAATTACCTAATCTAAAGTTAAAAATATTTATTTCTGGTTTTATTATTGTATGGTTTTATTATTTACATTTGGGTCTCTGTTACATTTTGAGTTAAGTTTTGTATAATGCATTTGATAGACATTCAACTGTGTTGTTTTCCATGTGAATATCCATTTCATTTGTCCCAGCATCATTTTGGAAAAGGCTGTATTTCCCCAATTGTGTTGTCTTGGCATCTTTCTCAAAAATCAATTGACTGTTAATGTAAGGTTTTATTTCTGAATTATCAGTCACATTTCATAGAATTTTTATGTCTATTCTTATACCAGGACACTTTATTTTCATTATTGTAGCTTTGTAGTAGGTTTTGAAATCAGAAAATGTAAGACTTTCAACTTTTATTTATCAAGGTTGTTTTGGTTATTCTGGATCCTTTGCATTTCCATATGAATTCTAGGATCCGTCTATACATTTCTGGGGGTAAAAAGCAGCTAGAATTTTGATTGGGTTTGTGTTGAATCCTTAGATCAATTTGAAGAATATTTTAATCTCAACAACATTAAGTTTTTCAATTCATGAAATAGGATATCTCTCCAGTTATTTAGATATTTCTTAATTACTTTCAGTAATATTTTGTGGTTAATGCTAAAATTTTATACTATGTCAAATTTATTCTTAAATATATTATCATTTTGATACTTTTGTGAATAGGTTGCTTTCTTAATTTTAGTTTTCAATTGTTAATTGCTGATGTGTGTCTGCAAAATTGACTTTTTATAGTGATCTTGGACCTGCAAACTTGATTAGCTGTTTTTTAATTCTAACTTTTTAAATGTGTGAATTATTTAGGGTTTTTTTTAACATAAAAAATTATTTCATCTGTGGAGAAAAAAAATTTACTTTTTCCTTTTTTGTCAGAATGCCAATTATAATTTTTTATCTTAACTAATTGCCCTGGCTAGAACTCCTAGTGCAATGTTGAACAGAAATAAAAAAAGTAGATGTATTTGTTTTGTTCCTGATATAAGGAGAAAAGCATTGTTTTTATTAAATATGTTATCTGTGAGTTTTTCATAGATATACTTAAGATGATGAGATCATTTCTTTCTACTTCTAGTATGTTGAGTGTTTTTATCATAAATGCATAATGGATTTTATTAAATAATTGCTTTCTACATCTATTCAGATGATCATGTGCTTTTGTCCTTTATTCTGTTAACATGGTATTTTGCAATAATTGATTTTTCATATATTAATCCAACCATGGATTCTTTTGATAAATCAAACCAGGTCATGATGTATAATCTGACTTTCTATTTATATTTTTGTCTTTCATTTGTTTCTCAGACTAAATAATCTCCACTGACCTATCTTCTAGTGCACTGTGCCTATCTTCTAGTGCACTGGCCTATCTTCTAGTGCACTGTGCCTATCTTCTAGTGCACTGTGCCTATCTTCTAGTGCACTGTGCCTATCTTCTAGTGCACTGTGCCTATCTTCTAGTGCACTGACCTATCTTCTAGTGCACTGACCTATCTTCTAGTGCACTGACCTATCTTCTAGTGCACTGTGCCTATCTTCCAGTGCACTGGCCTATCTTCTAGTGCACTGTGCCTATCTTCTAGTGCACTGTGCCTATCTTCTAGTGCACTGACCTATCTTCTAGTGCACTGACCTATCTTCTAGTGCACTGGCCTATCTTCTAGTGCACTGTGCCTATCTTCTAGTGCACTGTGCCTATCTTCTAGTGCACTGACCTATCTTCTAGTGCACTGACCTATCTTCTAGTGCACTGTGCCTATCTTCTAGTGCACTGTGCCTATCTTCTAGTGCACTGTGCCTATCTTCTAGTGCACTGTGCCTATCTTCTAGTGCACTGTGCCTATCTTCTAGTGCACTGACCTATCTTCTAGTGCACTGACCTATCTTCTAGTGCACTGACCTATCTTCTAGTGCACTGTGCCTATCTTCCAGTGCACTGGCCTATCTTCTAGTGCACTGTGCCTATCTTCTAGTGCACTGTGCCTATCTTCTAGTGCACTGTGCCTATCTTCTAGTGCACTGACCTATCTTCTAGTGCAC
Organism: Rhinopithecus roxellana; assembly: GCF_007565055.1. Taxonomy (NCBI): domain Eukaryota; kingdom Metazoa; phylum Chordata; class Mammalia; order Primates; family Cercopithecidae; genus Rhinopithecus; species Rhinopithecus roxellana. Next base: position 89,008,599 of record NC_044552.1, on the reverse strand, counting down.
TGACCTATCTTCTAGTGCACTGACCTATCTTCTAGTGCACTGGCCTATCTTCTAGTGCACTGTGCCTATCTTCTAGTGCACTGACCTATCTTCTAGTGCACTGACCTATCTTCTAGTGCACTGTGCCTATCTTCTAGTGCACTGACCTATCTTCTAGTGCACTGACCTATCTTCTAGTGCACTGTGCCTATCTTCCAGTGCACTGGCCTATCTTCTAGTGCACTGTGCCTATCTTCTAGTGCACTGTGCCTATCTTCTAGTGCACTGACCTATCTTCTAGTGCACTGACCTATCTTCTAGTGCACTGACCTATCTTCTAGTGCACTGTGCCTATCTTCTAGTGCACTGACCTATCTTCTAGTGCACTGACCTATCTTCTAGTGCACTGTGCCTATCTTCCAGTGCACTGGCCTATCTTCTGGTGCACTGTGCCTATCTTCTAGTGCACTGTGCCTATCTTCTAGTGCACTGTGCCTATCTTCTAGTGCACTGACCTATCTTCTAGTGCACTGACCTATCTTCTAGTGCACTGTGCCTATCTTCTAGTGCACTGGCCTATCTTCTAGTGCACTGTGCCTATCTTCTAGTGCACTGAGCCTATCTTCTAGTGCACTGACCTATCTTCTAGTGCACTGACCTATCTTTTAGTGCACTGTGCCTATCTTCTAGTGCACTGGCCTATCTTCTAGTGCACTGACCTATCTTCTAGTGCACTGTGCCTATCTTCTAGTGCACTGACCTATCTTCTAGTGCACTGTGCCTATCTTCTAGTGCACTGTGCCTATCTTTTTTTCACAGTTCAAATCTGGTTGTGCTTCCCTGTAGTGAATTTTTTTTTTCCATTTCGGTAATTATACTTTTCAACTTCTGAATTTTAACTAGGTTCTTTTTTTATAATTTCTGTCTCATTGATATTTGGTGACACATTATTCTCATACTTGTGTTTAATTACATGTGTTTTTCTTTACTGTTTTCAGGATATTTATTATGGCTCATTTAAAGTCTATTTCAGATAAGTCTAACATCTGGATTTCCTCAGACACACGATCTATTGCTTCTTTTTTGTCTGTGTATGAGCCATACTAATTTTCTATTTTTTTACATGCCTCATATAATTTTGTGTTAAAAACTAGGCATTCAAATATGAATATCTAGTGGCAAATCTGTAATTCAGAATACTTTTCCACCAAACCAAGATGTGTTGTTTCTATTTGTTGTTGTTATTGTTGTTGCTGTTTGTTTGTAAAATGACTATTAATTTTGTAAAGTATGTTGTATTCTTTTTCATGTGTGAACACTTGTCTTTCTTGGCTACTTTATTCATCACCTAGTGATTGGACAAAGATTTCCTTAAGTGCCTTGAACAAATAAATCTCCCAGCCTTTGTCAAAGGACTCCTGTGTATATTGGGAGACCCTTTCAACACTTCACGGGACAGTTTACCTCTCTACTTTTGCCTTCACTCCCTGGTTACATCAAGCCTTATCCTCAGCCAGCTGTGAGAGATTAGGGCCCTCTCACGTCTTTCCTAAGTGTATTCACAACCTAATCATATGCATAATTTTCTAGGTTTCCATGAATATATTAGTTTTTATTTTTAAGGGTATTTTATTTTTCTAAAACAGCTTCTTGTTAGTCCCAATTGGAATCTCCACTGAAGGCAGCTGCAATATTAAGCAATTGCCTCTGATGCGTTGTGCTATTTGCACAAAGCAAGCTCTGAATCAGCTCAAATAAAGACAAATGTCGACAGTAGAGCTTTTTATGCAACTTTCAGATGGGCTATATAGTGACAATTTTCTGGGAATGGGGCTTTCTCCAAACACATTCTGCACTTACAATGACTTCTAGGATGCTGGTTTTCACAACTCCTGTATTTGCAAAGTTACTGGTTTTCAAGTCTACATAGAACTGGAAAGAAGGGAATAAGAACAGGGCAAGGTAAAACACCACAAAACTCACTGTTCTTACTAAGATACACAAATTTTTCTTGAATAATTATTCCCCAAATTGTTTCAACTCTTGGCTTATTCCTAGAATTCTTTATTTTGGAATTGAATTCTAAAAAAAAAAAAAAAGATTGATTTTGACAATTTTTGCAAGTGCCCTCATTTTTCTACTTCGGAGGAGTAGATATTGGAGGTTTTCATCTCTTTTATTTCAGATGTGCTTTTGTATTTAGATTATTTTTAATAACAGCCTTAAATATTTGTCAATATTTTCTTAATTAAATCTTGCTTTACATTTCTCAACTGCTGCCTATAGAGTAGAACAAAATGCCTTAGATAAGTATTTAAAATTTTCAATATTCTGACCCCAACCAATCTTAAAAACTTATTTCTAAATATTTCTTTCTTATATTATAATCCTCTCAGTCTATTAAAAAATCATTTATTTACTTCAAACTTAAAAAAAAAAGTTATCTTTGGAAAAGTAAAGATATATATATATATATATATATCTCGGATGGACTTTGTATCTGCCATCTCCGTATGACCAAGAAAAGATGCTATCTATTCTATGGTCATTTTGTTTAATAACTCAGAAAGAAGTATCATTTTTAAATTCTTAAAGCAATTATTTTTTAACAAATACGATATTTTCAATTATATTATATTCTTTGTCTTTATATCAATTAGTATTTTGTTATATTTCTTCTATTATAAGAAAAACTCTTAGGAAGTATGATGATAGTAATATATGTACCCTTGGAAATATGTCAAGCATTCAATAAATACTTCCTGAATAATTAAACTGATAATGAATGAATGAATACAGTATAAATAAATACTATTCTCTTATCACCATTAACTAAATAATTATTTCTAATTTTTATTTTTCACCAGTATTTCCTAATGGCATCCTTTGCATGTAATAACAGAGTAATAAATTACTAATCATAAAAGAAACCATTTTATAATGTGTGAGTTGAAAGTTACATTTGTTGGTAATTTCCAAATCTTTGAAAACATTTTTAATGTTTCGAGGGGTGACTGGACAAGGGCACTGACACTGAAGTAATTTGAAACAATTACCTTCTAATATCAAATACTTATATTTGGGATACAGTAGCTAGCATATTAAAAACCTCAACTTGTAATTTGTGTACCTAATTTATAATGACTATATCAGTGTTATGGATTCCTAACAATAAACATTCATAATCTATAGGCTGAAATAGATTAGCTACTTTATTTGTTGATTGCAAATATGCATTAAAAAGTCAAAAACAACTATTTTGACAGAATTTTTATGTATGAAGTAGCAGAAAAATAATATGAATAATACAAATGCATCATCTATCAAATACATAGCCAGATATCACCTAAAAGCACTTGCATTCTGCTAAAAATACACTATTGTCCCTCTGCTACCAGAATGAAATCTCACTGTGGAAAATCCTCTTCTCTTTCTCAATAACCATTTAGTAATTTACTTTTAACTAATGGAAAGGATATGTTCTAAAGTTTCATTCACATTTTTATTGTAAAATACAGATAAACAAGTAATATCTTGACTGGATTAGTAATAAAAATTAATAAAATTGGCTGAATTATTGCTTTGGTATGACTGATATTAACTTGGGATTTACTGATATACTCTTGTAACGTAATTTAAATTAAAGCAATATAGCTTATTTTGTCAGTTATACTTTCTTCTTTCCTTGAAATTTTCCTTTGAGTAAAAATTTGTTAAGAAGGTTACAGCACAGCTTTTCTATATTTTTCCTCATGATAGGCATTTTCTGAAATGCCTAACATTTTATGAAGAGCAGTCTCATACCAATACTTGTTTTCATAGCCAGTCTTCACAACTGGATGAAAATACATCAAATCCTTCTGTTCCCCTCATTTGAAGATGTCTGGACATGAACACATGCTCCCAAGAGGATGAAATGAGGATTACTTTATAATCAGTCTTGATTCCATGCTTCCTATTTCTTCATAAAAGTAGAGAGAGACATTTAAGAGAGACATGGAATTGTAAATATTATCCAAGAAGAAGAATCAATTCTAAAGTCATCCGGAAGACAGTGGAAGCCTCCCAGTCAAAACTGATGAGCCACAACACAGAGATAATAAAATATCTTCTATCCTTAGAATAACATTATAGATGTATCATATACAAAAGTAAATCCTACCCTAATTCTCTCCATAAAAGGTGTATTGAAAATATGTTTAATTTGTTATGTATTTAAAAGTAAATGTTATATAGTAACAATGATTTATGGCTTAGTTAGTTATAACAGCATTTGTTAAATTATATATCAGAATTAAATGGAATCATGTACCTAGAGATGTTAAGATATATTTCCAAATGTATATTTGGATCACAGTCAAAATGGTGTTAAATCAAATTAGTAGGCTTCTTGTCTATGGATTTTAAAATAACACATTTTATTTTTTGTATATGTTATGAATTCCTAAAAAAAATTTCCCACACCATACTTATTTTGCTAGAGTTGTATTCCTATTATACTTTTTCTTTTTCCCTTTCTTTTTTTTTTTTTTTTTTTTTTTTTTTTTTGGCTAGAATGCAGTGACACAATCGTAGTTCACAGGAGTATCATACTCCCAGGCTCAAACAATCCTCTTGTTTCAGTCTCTTAAGTAGCTAGGACTACAGGTATGCATTACCACGCTCAGCTAATTTTTCAAATCTTTTTGTAAAGATATGGTCTCACTGTGTTGCTCAGGCTGTTGTTGAACTTCTGGCCTCAAGTACTCCTCTAGCCTTAGTTTCTCAAAGCACTGGGATTACAAGTGTGTGCCATGACAACCAGTCTCCTGTTGTATTCTTATTGTTATCTCATGTATGCTCTTTGGCAAGTAATTTAGAATACGTATTTTCAGAATTTTATGCCATTTTGCACTGTCCAAAATCTGATGAAGTTAATTATCCTTGTTTTGTTACATAACCCAATGCAGATGATCATCTCTAAACTTTCTAGAATAGTCCTAAGGACAGCTGATAAAGAAATAAGAAGATCAATGCAAAGACAGGTGCCACAGTTACAAAAATGGGTACAACATGGCATGCTTTATGATTCTAAAAAAAATAAATTTTATAGTCAAAAACATTTAAATTGATTTATCTTTTAATTTCTTTTATTTTCCTTTACATTTTTATTACAATGAGAAAGTTACATAGAAAGGTGGAAAATAAGGAACCCTTTCAAAGCATGTACCTAATATCATATGCCACTTTTAAAGCTTATGGGGAAGTCAGCTTTACCCAAACCACCTAGACTGAGAGTAAGACAGTGGTGGCCCATTGAGGACAAGAGGATGTTGTTATACCCACAAAGAAGAAATTATGATTAGGAAAAATAAGATATTTTCTTGGCAATTATGTTGTACAGAGTTATAACTAACAGAAGTATAAAAAATGCATCTTTTCTAAATTGCCTGAATTAAAACACATATATGCATACACATTCAAAAACATAGGAAATAATTGTCAAATTATTTTTATAGTATAAAAGCTCTCAGAAAACAAAAACATATTAAACTAAAGAGCTTCTGCACAGCAAAAGAAACTACCATCAGAGTAAACAGGCAACCTACAGAATGGGAGAAAATTTTTGCAATCTACCTATCTGACAAAGGGCTAATATCCAGAACCTACAAAGAACTCAAACAAATTTACAAGAAAAAAACAACCCCATCAAAAAGTGGGCAAAGGATATGAACAGACATTTCTCAAAAGAAGACATTCATACAGCCAACAGACACATGAAAAAATGCTCATCATCACTCGCCATCAGAGAAATGCAAATCAAAACCACAATGAGATACCATCTCACACCAGTTAGAATGGCAATCATTAAAAAGTCAGGAAACACTAGGTGCTGGAGAGCATGTGGAGAAATAGGAACACTTTTACACTGTTGGTGGGATTGTAAACTAGTTCAACCATTATGGAAAACAGTATGGCGATTCCTCAAGGATCTAGAACTAGATGTACCATATGACCCAGCCATCCCATTACTGGGTATATACCCAAAGGATTATAAATCATGCTGCTATAAAGACACATGCACACGTATGTTTATTGCGGCACTATTCACAATAGCAAAGACTTGGAATCAACCCAAATGTCCATCTGTGACAGACTGGATTAAGAAAATGTGGCACATATACACCATGGAATACTATGCAGCCATAAAAAAGGATGAGTTTGTGTCCTTTGTAGGGACATGGATGCAGCTGGAAACCATCATTCTCAGCAAACTATCGCAAGAACAGAAAACCAAACACCGCATGTTCTCACTCATAGGTGGGAACTGAACAATGAGATCACTTGGACTGGGGAAGGGGAACATCACACACCGGGGCCTATCATGGGGAGGGGGGAGGGGGGAGGGGGGAGGGGGGAGGGGGGAGGCGGGAGGGATTGCATTGGGAGTTATACCTGATGTAAATGACGAGTTTATTGGTGCTGACGAGTTGATGGGTGCAGCACACCAACATGGCACAAGTATATATATGTAACAAACCTGCACGTTATGCACATGTACCCTAGAACTTAAAGTATAATAATAAAAAAAAGAAAATAAAAACATAATAAATAACAACATTAGAGTAAATAGCCCCTTTAAAAAGTGGGTAAAGGATATGTATAGACATTTTTCAAAGAAAACATACAAATAACCAAAGAGTATATGAAAAAATGTTCAACATCACTAATAATCAGAGAAATGCAAATTAAAAACAAAATGAGATATCATATTATACAAGTCAAAATGGCTATTATAAAAATAAAATAACAGATAATGCTTATACACTGTTGGTAGAAATGTACATTAGTACAACCTAATGAAAAATATGGAGATTTCTACCATTCAAATTAGCAATCTCACCATTGAGTATTTACTCAAATGAAAACAAATCATTATATCAAAAAGACCTGTTCTTGTATATTTATTGCAGCACTATTCACAAGAGCAATGATATAGAAACAATCTTATTGTCTATCAACAGATTGGATAAAGAAAATGTGGTACACATACACAATGGAATACTATTTAGCCATAAAAAAGAATAAAAGCATGTCTTTTGCTGCAACATTTAATGGTACTCTAAGCCATTATCTTAAGTGAAACAACTCAGAAACAGAAAAACAAAACCACATGTTCTCACCTAAAGGTGGGAGCTTAATACTTAATGGGTACATTACTCAGTGATGAACACTCTAAAAGCCCAGACTTCACCACTACGCAATATATTCATGTAACAAAATTGCACTTTTGCCTCTTAAATTTATACAAGTATAAAGAAGCACACAATTAAAGCAAAATAATACAGTATGCCAACAAATGTAAATGGTTACAACTCATCTACTTAAATTTAAAAAAAAAGAAAAAGCTAAGGTGTATTAATCGAATGCTGTGGTTGTGATACTGGAACCAGAAAAAGATCATTTATTATATAAATATGCTGAAAGGTTCATTCCATTAAAGGTATGAAATCAAAAGAAAATTTCACAATGTAGTCTACTGCAGCTAATTAATAAATTAGTAAATATTATAACAAAATTTGTGAAATATAAATTTTGTGAACTGAGAGGAGATATCAACAGATAATAATAGTAGGTAATTTTTATTCATATAATCATAACAAGTCATATAGACAAACCATATAAAAATGTTGGGAATCTGAAATATGTAACCAATAAATCTGAATAAATATAACTTAATTTTAATAACTTTATAGATAGCAAATTTTACATATACAAAGTGATTATGTATTAGAACAAAAAATACACTTTAAATTAATACAGATAATATTTTGACAAAATTAGTTAGTATTAGAAATTAGTGAAAATTTAGAAATAAAAATACTTTAAGCAACTGGATTTTGAAAACACTTTCTTTAAAATTCTTAGGTGAGGAAAGGAAATCAAATTCAGTCAGAGATAGCCAAAAATAATATTAATGGAAAAGGAACATATCCAAATATAGAATGCTGCTAGAGATTGCTATAGAAAATTTGTTATTAAACTTATTTAAGCATGTATTAGTAAATATAGAGAAATGAAATTAAATTACTCAGAATTCAATTCATGAAGTTAGACTAGACAACATAAAACAAAGGATCATGGGGAGAAAAAAATAAAGATAATAACACAAACAAAAATAACATTTGTAAATTAATCCAAAAAAATCCATCAGAAGTGAAATATGATACATTTTTTTGCCAACCTATGCAAGAAAGAAGTATATTGCAAAAAAAAAAAAAAGTTTAAAGTTTAGAAATACAATTTACAGGAGAATAATCATAGATATAGAAGATATTCTGAAAAGTTTAATTTTTAAGCAACTTTTAACAATTCTAAAAATGTGTTTGCCAACAAAGGTCTATTAAAGTACACCCAAAAATGTGAATTAATTAAACAATTTTAGAGAGAATGTAAATACCACCAATGTTCTTGTCATCCCAGGGTTCTCTTTAATTTGTTTTACATTTGTTTTAAGAAGGCTAAAAATGCTTTTCAAGAATTTCTTCTCTCTGAAAACACAGATACAGATACACACACACACACACGCATGCACACACACACACACACACAAATCCCTATTGATTAATAGCTAAATAATGAGTTTTAAAACTTTTTTCCAATCTTCAAAATTATAGAAATCAAATACTAACGTAATGCCTGCCAAAAAAATAAGCAGAAACGCTTCTCTATTACACATTTAGATGTTACATGTGAATATATCTTACCTATTTATATTTTATTTATTTCATCATAAATATATTTTATATATTTCATATTATATTTTATATTTTATATATTTCATATATTTCACATGTATAGGATGCATAGAGTTTTTGAGGTGTGCATCACCTTCTGTATTTATCATTTCCATGTTCTGGTAACATTTCAAGTCCTCTCTTCTAGTTGCCTTGAAATATACAATATATTGTTGCTAACTGTAGTCAACCTAGTCTGCAATCTAACACTAGAACTTATTTCTTCCCTCTATTGGTAAGTTTGTACCCATTCACTAACCTCTCTTTATTTTCCCCTCTTACCTTCATACACTTTCCAGTCTCATTCTACTGTATCTCCATGAGATGAAATGTTTTAATTGTAAGATGGGAGTTTTTAAATGTTTGAAAAGCTAAAGAAGCCAGCGTCAAGGGAAGTTGCCACTGACCATCACTGTTTAGCTAGTTAACACACGGCAGAAACTACAGAAAAACACCAGGGATGAGCACACCTGCTGGGATCTTTGAAACAAGTGATTTTTGGGGAATTTTCTGGAGACAGCTATAAAGATCAATGGTCCAAATCGCTTAACAGTTAATATTTTTCCAAAAACGGTTGCATTAATATCCCCTTTTCTCCATACTCTTCTGCCATGCTGCTTTCCCCTGCTACAATAAGACATGGAGTTCTCTATTACCATTGTTACGGACTGAATGTTTGTTTCCCTGCAAAATTTAAATGCTGAAGCTCTGAATCCCATTGCAATGGTATTTGGAAGCAATGATCTTTGAATTAGGTTTGGATGTGGTTTCTCTGATGAATGTGTTGATATTGACATCTCTATGATTAAGATGAAATATATTAATGTAGAGAGAATTCAGGATAAAGCTAATTACATTTCAAGAAGTAAAAAGAAACAAAACACATCCCATTTGTTACTCATTATTAGGCCTATATTATTCAAATGATTTTCACAAATGTTCTGAAAACAAATGGACCAGAAAGAAAAGCTTTATCATCCACAGTGATCTCTTACACTATCTTGTCTCCCGTGTTCTCTATCTGAACTACTTCTTTCTGTAGGTCAAACTGGAAAGTTAGTGCCGTTATTATGACTGGCCTTCCTTTTTTTAATGTTCATCCCACTCAATGTGATAAGGTTGTAATATTTCTAGAACTTATTTTAAGAGAAAGAAACATTACTTAATAACTTAGAAATGTGTCCGTAATTTGCTAACCTAAAGATAGACTTTGTAAATGTGAGGTACTAAGCTTTCTGTTTGTGACCCAAATGTCTCTTAGTTGATATATATATACTATATATATATATATATATATATATATATATATATTTTATACACCATATATTGTATTATGTATAATATATACTATATATTGTATTATATATAGTATATATAATATATATGCTCTCTCTCTCTCTGCATATATATATATATATATATATTTTTTTTTTTTTTTTTTTTTTTTCATTTTTCCAAGACGGAGTCTTGCTGTCACCCAGGCTGGAGGACTGGGGTGCAGCTGCATGATCTCGGCTCACTGCAACCTCTGCCTCCTGGGTTCAAGCCATTCTCCTGCCTCAGCCTTCTGAGTAGCTGGGATTACAGGCGCGTGCCACCACGCTCAGCTAAGTTTTTTGTATTTTTAGTAGAGATGGGTTTCACCATGTTGGCCAGGTTGGTCTCAAACTCCTGACCTCGTGATCCACCCGCCTCAGTCTCCCAAAGTGCCGGGATTACAGACGGGAGCCGCCGCGTCCCGCCAGTTGATAAATATGTTAAAACTTATATTAATGTTTAAGTTGAGATCAGTTCTGACATGTTTTCTGAGAGGATGTTTATTCTTATCTAGAACACATTTTTTATCCTTCTCTTAGACTATGAATCTCCTCTACTTGATTTATTCTCAATGTTACTTTGAATTTTTAAAAAACAAAACTAACAAAGTTTGTCTGCCAGTGGGTGCATTTAGATAGTCAATTGTTTTACTATTTGGAATCCCTAGGTTACCTGCCTTTAGGTCTCTGGTCCTATAAATAATTAAAACCCAAGGCTCTTGATTAATTTGAAAGGCAAATGCTTTTCATTGATATATGCCTACAACACTTTTTTAGCTCCTGAAGATACCTCTTACTTTCTTTTGAGTTTGCCTATGTATGTAAACAACATTTGCTATATTACCTCCTATATTTCGAGGTTTTGAGTTGAGAGGATTTTTAGGACATTTGATCTGTCATACAGCTAGAAATAGAGTCTTCAATTAATGTTTTATTAATTTGCTCAAACACATCAAATTGAGTTACTATTGTGTTAGGAATACCTTTAGCACTATGATTCAGCCGTGATAAAAACAGACAAAAATCTCTGCCCTCTTAAAATTTGCAATCCAGTGGAGGTGATAAATATGGAAAAAAACAAAACAAAACAAAACATGTACACATAAGGAGAATTAGTCATTCTGGTGGGACTTCTGGGTGGAGGGATCAGAATGTGCAAAGGCCCTGCGAACAGAGTGTGTCTGGCATGTTTAAGGCCCATCTAGTATTCTAGAGCAAGCAAGAGATGAGTTCAGAGAGAACCGGGGGTGAATAGGGTTATGATCATGCATAACCTTAGAGATTATTTTAATGACTTGGACTTTTACTCTATGGTGCAGAACTATTCAGGGGATTTATGCAGAGAAATGACATGATCTGACTTCAGTTTTAGCAAGATCACTTTTATGAATAACTATCATATGGCATTGCCTTATGTATTAGTGAACTTAAGACCAGTTGACATGAGTACCAAAAGTATAGGTTTGGAGATCACATTAATTGACTACTGTTGACAACTAAATTTGATAATTTTAGTTCCAATATAGAAATTTTGGCTTCAGTTTTTCTAAATTAGACGTACATTTTTATTAATTTAATTTTGTTTCTCCAAGCTTCTAATGTACATTTTGTGGTTGCTATCTGAGTCCTTGGTCTCTGCAGTTCTCCAAAATTGAGTGTAGGTCAAGTAAGAAGCAATACAAATGCAGATCTCTATGTAAAAGTAAATCTGTACTAGATTTCACAGACGGATTCTATAAGCAAAACCAATTAAAATTGTGTTTTATAAATCAGGATTCAAAATGTTTTAGTAACTCTATCTTTCATAAAATCTTTATTGCTAAATTCTGTCAAAGTACAATTCAAAATACAGTAATTCAGTGTTAGGAATAAACGCTAAATGAGGCAAAAAGGCATACAGAGGAACTAGAAAATGCTGCATCATTTTAATTTGCTTTTACAACCTTCCACAATGACCTCTCCTTGTATATGGCAGCATATTCTAGCAAACAACTAAATTTTACTAAAATCAGTAAAATGACCTACCTCTAACTTTTAAAGCAGCAAGACAAATGTCATATTTTGTACTTATATTCAATTACCTGTACCTAAAAATATAATACGTAGAGTTTAAATTTGACCAATATGACCTCAATAATGCAATTTGCACAACCCCATCTTAAGATATTATCTCAGATTTCTTGCTGGAAACCAAAGGATTGTCAGAAAGAAGCTTAAATAATTATAGGAATGGGAAGAAAAAAATTAATAAAAAACTATAAGTAAAGATAGCAGTTGAAAGCATAAAATTCAGAGTCTGAAAGAAAATAGGTGTTCAAAATTATATGAACATAATTTTAACTAATTTTACTAAGAATCAGATAAACATCTATAGGGTAATCTATTAATATATTAACTTTGTGTATTTACATATATCACCCATGTTCTAAGACATTTTATAACTCATTGTCTTAGAGAATTTTGCTGTTCGAAAAGCGGAATTTATTTCAAAATATTTTCATTTCTCAGTTTCATTTTTCTAGAGCTTGAGCCCTTGCATGGATTGTGTTAGGAGTACCACAAAGGAAGACAAAGGGCAGAGTACCTCTAAGAAGCAGAGAGGTAGAGGTAAGGTTCATTCAGTCTCAAGAGGGTAGGTCTGTCTGTCCCCTCTTGGGACCAGCACCTGAAAAGGTAGGACACCAAGAAGCCCAGACATTCGCTTAGGGGTTTCCAGCATCACTGAAGATGGGTGTTCCATGTAGTGGTCCAGAGAAAGCAAACATATTGTATTGAATATTCTTGGCAATTAAGCCCCCACTAGAGGAGTCTCCTTCATGCTTTAGTGATTTTATACAACTGTAGGGTAGCAGAAATCCCAGTGATAACTAAAGTTTAATGCCCATTGATTTATATAAGATGTTAACTTCAGATTCCTGTCAAGTAAACTAACTTGAGCTGATTTTTTCAAAACTAATTTTCAAAAATTTGGGAAGGAGAGTAAAGTATGTAACACAGTAACTACCACAGTCAACTGGATAAAACAGAAAGAAATCTTTTCAGTGACTGAAGGTGCCTTACAACCATGGTGGAAGAAGAAGCAAACTCATCCTTCTTTACATGGTGACAGGAGAGAGAAGTGCAGAGTAAAGGAGGGGAAAAGCCCCTTACAAAGTGATCAGATCTTGTGAGGACTCACTTGCTGTCATGAGAACAACATGGAGGTAATCACCCCCATGATTCAATTACCTTCCACTAGGTCCCTCCCTTGACACGTGGGGATTATGGGAACTACAGTTCAACGTGAGATTTGGGTGGGAACACAGCAAACCATATAACACTCATAATGTCTAGGCTAATAGTCAAATCAAGAACACAATCCCCTTTACAATAGCCACAAATAAAATTTAAATACCTAGCAATACAGCTAACCAAGAAAGTAAAAGGTCTTAACAACAGATCAGTATCATTAAAATGGTCATACTATCCAAAGCAATCTACAAATTTAACGGTATGCCTATCAAACTACCAACATCATACTTCACAGAATTAGAAAAAAAATTCTAAAATTCACATAGAACGAAAAACAAAAAGAGCCCAAATATTCGAAGCAATCTGTATTAGTCCATTTACTCATTGCTATAAATAAATACTTAAGAGTGGGTAATTTATAACGAAAATATGTGTAATTAATTCATGGTTCCACAGGCTATACAAAAAACATGATGCTGGCATTGTTTGACTTCTAGGAAGGCCTCAGGAAACTTACAATCATGGTGGAAAGCAAAGTGGAGGCAGGTACTTCACATAGCAGGAGCAAGAGAAAGGGGAGGAGGTGCTACACACTTTTAAACAACCAAATCTCATGAAAACTCACTATCACAATCATGACACAGTACCAAAGAGATGGTGCTAAAGCACTCAATTAGCAATCTGCCCCCATGATCTAATTACCCTCCACCAGGCCCCACCTCCAACTTTGGGGATTACAATTTGAATTGAGGTTTGGTGGGAACATAAATCCAAACTAGATTTTTCCATCCCTGGTCCCCCAAATCTTATGTTCCACTCACACTGCAAAATACAATCATGCCTTCTCAATAGTCCTCTAATCTTAATACATCTCAATATTAACTCAAAAGTCCAAATTCAAGTCTCATCTTAGGCAAGGGTATTTTCTTCCACCTATGAGCCTGTAAAATTCCAAAAAACAAGTTTGTTATTTTCAAGATACAATGGGAGTACAAGTGCTGGGTATACATTCTCATTCCAAATGGGAGAAATTGGCCCAAAGAAAAGATCTACAGGCCCCATGCAAATCCAGAACCCAGCAGGGAAGTTATTAAATCTTAAAGCTACAAAATAATCTCCTTTGACTCTGTGCCCCACATCTAAGCCACACTGATGCAAAGGTTTTGCTCCCAAAAACTTGGGAAGCTCCACCTCTGGGCTCTGCAGAATTCTGTCCCCTCAGCTACTGTCAAGGGCTAGTGTTGAGTGCCTGCAGGTTTTCCAGGCTCAGTGTGCAAGCTGCCAGTGGATCTACCATTCTGTGGTCTGGAGGAAAGTAGCCTTCTTCCTACAGCTCCACTAGGCAGTGCCCCAGAGGGGACTCTAAAAGAGCTCTAACTTCACATTTCCCCTCCACACTGCCATAGTAGAGGTTCTCCATCAGGGCTTTGCCCTAGTAGCACGCTTCTGTGTGGACATACAGGCTTTCCCATATATCCTCTGAAATCTGCGCAGAGGCTCTCAAGCCTCCACTCTAGCACTCTGCACAAATACAGGCTTAACACCATGTGGAAGCAGCCAAGGCTTACAGCTTTCATCTGAAGCAGCAACCTGAAGTGTACCTGGTGCCCCTTTTAGCCACAGCTGATGCTAGAGTAGCTGGGATGTCATGAGCAGTGTTCTTGGGCTTTGTAGGGCAGCAGGGCTCTGGGCTTGGCTCAGGAAACCACTCTTCTTTCCTAGGCCTCGGGGCCTGCGATGTGAGGCGCTACCTCAAAGGTCTCTGAAATGCCCTTGAGGCCTTTTCTTCATTATCTTGGCTATTAGTACTTGGGTCCTTTTTACTCATGGAAATTTCTGCAGCCTGCTTGAATTTCTCCCCAGAAAATGGGCTTTCTTTTGTACCACATAGCCAGGCTGAAAATTTTCCAAACTTTTACGCTCTGCTTCCCCTTGAATCATAAGCTCCAACTTTAGGTCATTTCTCTTCTCATGCATATGAACATATGTTGTTAGAAGGATCCAGGTCAATCTTGAGCACTTTGCTGCTTAGAAATTTCTTCTGCCAGATTCTGTTAATCATCACTCTCAAGTTCAAGGTTCCACAGGTCTCTAGGGTAGTGGCACAATACAGCTAAGCCCTTTCCTAAAACATAACAAAAATGACGACCTTTGTTGCCATTCTCAATAACTGCCTCATTTCACACTGAGACCTCCTCTGCCTGGACTTCACTCTCCACATCACTATCATCATTTTAGTTATAATCATTTAACTAGTCTCTAGGATGTTCCAAATTTTCCCTTATCTTCCCCTGTCTTCTTCTGAACTCTTCAAACTCTTCCAATCCTCCCTGTTACCCAGTTTCAAAGTTGCTTCCACATTTTCAGGTATTTTTATAGCAATACCCATCCCTGGTACCAGTTTTCTGTATTAGTCTGCTGTCTCATTGCTATCAAAACATATTTGAGATTGGGCAACTTATAGTGATCCTCTCTTTGGATCCTCAAAAACCTTTGAAAGTTTGATATTTATGTGTCTTTTTGTAGTCTTATTTGGTTTGAATCCATCTGGTATTCTCTGATATCCATTTACCTTGGTATTTTTATCTTTCTTAAGTTTGGGGAAAGTTCCTATTATTATATCTGTGAATAAGCTTTGTACCCCTTGTTCCTGCTCAAGTCTATCTTGAAAACTAAGAATTCTTAGATCTGGTCTTTTGAGGTAATTTTCTGTATCTTTTAGGTGATTCCTGTTCTTTTTTCTTTTTTCTCCTCTGTATAATTTCAAATAGCCGTTTTTCAAGCTCACTGAGTCTTCTTTCTGCTTGATTTGTTCTGCTATTGAAAGTAATAAATTTTTCAATTCAGTAAATGTATTTTTCAGTTCTGGGATTTTTGTTTAATATTTAAAATTATTTTAATCTATTGTTTAAATTTCATGGATAAATTTATGAATTGGTTTTCTGTATTACTTGGAGATACTGTGTTTCCTTAAGACTTCTATTTTGAATTCTTGGTGAGAGAGTTTACATACCTCTGTCTTGTTTGGGTCTATCGCTGGTTTCTTGCTTTGTCCATTTGAGGAGGTCATGGGTCCCTGTTCCCTACTGCTTCATATGAATGTATCTGTATGACGTTGAATGATTAGTTATTTATTCCATTCTTCTCTGTCTTGTTTTGGTTTTTATTGGGTATGTTTGCTTAGATATTGTTTGTAATTTACCTGTTGATTTTCTTTCTTTCTTTTTTTTAAATTCCATTGGTTCACTGCCTCCTTTTTGGCACTAGATGGCTACTGAAGCCTTGCCTCTAGCAAATGATTAGAGTACTGCTCATACTGACTGGGGGTGTTCCCAAGGTGCATATTCCTAACAGTGTGGGAAGTCTGGCTATAGATTTGTGCTGAAAGGACCTGTGGATCATACCTCCTATAGCAAGTAGCTGCTGAACAGTCAATGAAATTTGGCATCTCCTTTGGCAGAGTGGCAGAGCACAGTTGCTAGGACTATGGTTGGTAGTGCCACTTGCCTCCTTTATCTTAGGCTGTTCTCAGGAACATTACTCCATTCAGGCACTGGCAATTTTTCCCATAGGGTCAGGCAGGAACAGGGCTCCTGCCAGGGAACCCATGATGGTGGGGAAGCTAGTTTCCCACCTCAATCATGCTTTTTCCAGTGCAGAAACCATGAGTTGGGAGAAATTTTACATGTACTTTGTGATGGGCTAGTTGAGAAAAGGGTTGTTGTGGATAGGAAAATCTTGTTTTCTAACAAGCTATTTGAAGGTTGTTTACTTCTCTGTAGTTCTGGGAAATTGTGCACTTTCCTATTTGAATTCTGGGATATTGATGGTGATAATCCCCTCACTGTACATTTGGTTTTGGATTTCTGTGTGAGGGAGTACAGCCAGCTTTCTTCTAAGCTGCGATTGTGGAACCAGACTCCCACCTTTTTTGGCTACTCTGAATAATGCTGCTATGAACATGAGTATACAGATACTTCTTTGAATTCCTGCTTTCAATTCCTTAAAGCATATGCCCAGAAGTTGAATTCCTAGATTATATGGTAATTGTATTTTTAATTTTACAAGGAATTGCCACATTGTTTTCCACAGTGACTGCAATATTTTACATTCCCACCAGCCATGTATATGGTTCCAATTTCTCCATATCCTTGCCAAAAATTGTATCCTAATTTGTTTTGTTTAATACTAGTCATTCTAATAGGTATGAGGTGGCAGCACTACTTTTAAAAAGTAAATTTTTACTGCTCTCATTTGGTATACTTATCTATCATATATTGAACTTCTGTAGGATTTGAGTCCATTTCTGAACTTTCTTTTGTTTTCTATTGATCTGTGTATTCATTGGCCAGTTACCATTTTATTTATTGAGGCTGGTAGTATGGGTCAGGGTTTGATAGGGCTAGTCTTTTCTCACTAATGTTCTTTTCCCAAGTTTTCCTATTTAACTTTTAATATAAACTTCAGAATCAGCTTTTATAATTTAAAAAAGTTGGCATTTTTACTGAGTTTCAAAAAGAAATTATCTTGGGAAGAATATGCACTTTGCAGAAGCTGATTGTTCTTAAGGTAATGATATAGCTTTCTATTGATTTCTATCTACCATTATGTCCAACATAAATATTATAAAGATTTGTTCAAAGAAGTCTTATATATTTCTTGTAAATTCACTCCTAGGTATTTTGACTTCTTGGATTGCCATTGTAAATATTGGAATGCCTTCTGTTATATCTTCTGACTGGTTTATGAGTGTAAACAAATATATATACACACATATATATTATGTATATTATATAAACACACACATATACATTCATATATATACCTATATAAAATTATGTTAACAAATGCATATGTAATTTATGTACACATATTAAGGAACTATTTATTAACATTTTAAATGCTTTTTTCTCTAGAGTGGGTATTGAAACTTTATTAAGTGCATTGTTATTCAATATGAGGCAAATTATAAAATTTTCTATTTCACTGCATTAAATATAAAAAACATTATTAAGCATTTCAATTATGAAACATCTTTGCATTTCTAAAAAATCCACATACCATGGTATTTTATTATACAATGTGATGTTGAATTATATTAATATATGCAAATATCTAACAGAATTTTTGCATAAATTAATCTATAGTTTATTTTAGAAATTTTGATATCAATGTATTTGCATTATAAAAGCAATCTTGGAGTTGGAATTTTAATTTATTTTTTACTTTTATATTTTACTCTGAGAAAACTTAGCACACATCAAAATCTTCTCTTTATAAGTTTAGTAGAGGTAGCTGTGGAAGCATGAGAACCCAGTTCTTGGGAAGAGATGGATTTAGCTCCTTTGCAACTTTCCCTTTCTCTATTGCAGAAATTATAACTTTTAATCTGTTTTATAAAATAAAGTCTTTTAATGAATTCCATTTTTTCTAAAAAAATATCCATTTCATTCAAGATATTTTTTACAGATTTGTGCAAAGTGGTGTTTTATTATTTTAAATTTTTATCTCAGTTTCTGTGATTGTTTTCCCCATTGGTCACTTCTATTGTGCTGTGAGTTCCTTTATTTATTCCTTAGTTAAATTAGCTAATGACTTAACTATTTTACTGACTTCCAAAGAGTAAAGTTTTAAAAATGTGTTCTACAATTTTTCTAATAATTTTATTTTTATAAAATATTTTGTTTCATTTATTTTGTTTTTAACATTTCAAAATCAGATGCTTAGTTTATACATGTATGGATAACATCAAGTTTAATTCATAACAATACATAAGAAAATTTAATATTATGAATGTTCCCGTTAGTATTATTTTATCTGTACTTTCATTTGTACTTACATGCAAATCTTATGATATTAATTGAACCTCCCCTGAATCAAGAATTTCTTAAAATAAAGTTTTAAAATCCTTAGCCAGGGAAACTATTTTTTCTAACTTTTAAAACTGTAATTTCTATTTTAATTAAACTGTGATCCAAGAATCTTGTATTTATTATTTTTATTTATTTGGAATCTGTTAAAATTGGCTTTGTTTTTTTTTCATAGTTGGTCCATTTTGTGTATGTTCTGTGGGCAGATAAAAAGAAAGCATAGGCTCTATTAAGGTAAAATATTAAATATATATTCCTCATATTTATCATATTGATTTGAATATATAAGTCTTTGATAATATTACTTTTTTGTTCACTTGGTCTGTCTTGGAATGTGACAGACTCAAACCGTCTAATATTAGTGTTGTGTAATTTTTTTACCTCTTATAATTTCTGCTTAATAAAAATTATTGTTATATTGCTTGGCATAAAGATAATTACAAATGTTACATTTATATTAAGAATCTTACCTTTTGGCATAATAATTTGTGTTTTTCTTATGTAATGAGTTTTAGCCAAAATTTTACCGTGTCTGGTAGAGGAAGACCTCTGCTTTGTTTTACTCCGTTTTATTGAAATACAGCTGTCCAAAATTTTATTTCAGCATTTTGAAATAACTTTGTTTACTGTGCCATTTATATAAACAACATAGTTGTCACTTGCTTTGTGATACAATATGAAATTTTTTATTTTAATAGGTTAATTAAACCTAATTACAGGTATTGAATCACATTTCACTGGCTTTCTCTCTCACACATTATATAATTTATAATTTTTTTACAGTGTTAAGATTTTCATTGTCTGGTCTGCTTACATTGCTGTGTGTGTGTGTGTATGCTTGACTTCTTTCTTAGTGGTAACCATTATATTATTATTGAATGTAACCTAAGCATCTTTTTAATTTAGACAATTAGGTATTTAGTTAGATAATTCTTATTTATTCCCCACTCAAGCAAAAGTAAAATTTTTATCTCCTCTTCCTTCATTGCCCAATTTTATTCAATAATGTTATTCATTTTATTGCACTCTAAACTTCTACTGCTATATTTATTAGGTTTAATTGATGCTGTTTGACTGTTATTAAAGAATTAGAAATTAACTACACAATTTGACTTAACCAGTCTTCCTCTGTTTTTATTTCTTCTTTGTGGAAATATGTAACATTAGGGTGGGGCAAAAGTAATTGCAGTTTTTGCAATTACTTTTATTTTATTTTGTCACTCTTAATCAAGCTTTACTTGTTCTTGTATTTCAGCTTAAATACTCAATGCTCTGCAGCATTTTTAAATTTTTTGCTGAGGTTTCCTCAGAACATCTGTTTGATGTTCAAAACAGAATTTTGTTTGAAACCTTTTCCAGAACTTATATGAACAATATTTCCTTAGTCCTCCCTGTCCTCCTCCTTTTGGTCTTTATAACTGAAGTACATTAAATAAGTTGAGGAAGAAAGAAGAGTAATGGAAGTGAGAATGTGAATAAGAATACTTATAATAATAATATAAGCTGTAGTTAGAAAAGTATTAAATGCTACACTTGATAAACACCTGAAGTTTGGACATGAAATTCATATGCACTAAATATCATCATTCTAGACAATCTTTTAGTATCCAGGGATGAAGTAAAACTGTCTATGTTAATCTATTTTAAATGATGCTACTCTATGAGTTGTAATTACAGGCTGTTTATTCATTCAACTATTTACTCTGCAACAACATATGCCAAGCACAGTTCTTCATGCTAAGAAAATAGACAACAATTTTCGTCCATCTGGAGCTTACGGTTTCATTAGTTAGAAGTATTCGTGCTTCAGAATATATCTTAACCTAATCTTTGGACATTCTGTTTTTCTGAGTCTGTGATAGGCACAGAATTTTAACAAAATTTGTTTATATTTCTGTAACATCTTTTAGTTATAGAGAACTACACATGTCATTATTTGGCTCATTAAGTACTGTGTTTAAAAGAACAATGCCAATTGTGTTTATCTGGAAATATATCAGGAAATAACTGAAATATATTTTACAAATAATGATTAAGATTCTTACCTGAATTAACCAAGAAGTTAATTAACTCTAATTCCTTACAGCTCTTAGGTGTTTTATGTAGTAACATGTTCTTTTGCCTTCAAAAGGAAAAGGAACATTGGTTTTAAATTGAATTGGAGATTAAGCAGACTTGCTTTACATGAGAATGTTCAAATTCTATTTATATGTTCTACAACAGCACTTTATGTACATCTGTATCTTAATTCTTGCTATATGATACTGAAATTGTCTATTTACGAGCCTGATTCCCCATCTGGAATATAAACTCTTTCATGGAGACGGATGCAGTATCCTTTCATCTTTATATCTACTGCACTCATTAAAGGATCTGGCACATCATAAGACCTTTAGTATATGTTTTCTGCCTTGAATTACACCTTACCCTGCAGGATAGGAGCTGTGATCATACTCGATTTGCCATTCGAATGCTTATATAAATAATAGAATACTTCCTGCCTGTGTCTGCCTCAGTTTTTTTTTTTTTCTCCAAGAAAATCAGAGTGCTTTGCTTATATTTCCAGCTATGGATGGCCAGATTTACATGGTACAGAGGGAACTAGGTCACAGAAACCACTTAGGTTATCTACAGAGAGACCTGCATTTCAGCACCAATAAATGTTGCCTCTTGGTGAGATGCTTTCTAGCACCCTACTCAGTGTGTTGCACATAAGGAGTGGATTCAGTGGCTACTCTCTCTTGATTCTCAGTCCTCTAGTTTTTCTGTGTGTCAGCCTCATACAGAATGCTTTCCTTAAATTCTCTCCCCTGAGCTTCACACAATTTAGTCATGTCCTAAATAACTAAGAAGTGGAAAATGGATGCACAGGAATTGGCATTTTCTGCCAAGAGACTGGAAACAGTGTGCCATCAAGTTGTGAAACCAAATTGAAAGTCGGTGTGGATAACGTAAAGTCACAGGAAGCTAGATTTCAAGGAGAGAACAAGCCCAAATGTGCTCGCTCCTGAAGGCCAGAAGCCTACAAACCTACAGAATTCTAGGATCCGACAGGTAGAAAGGACTTCAAAAGTCAGCTAGTAACTTCTAGTTTCCATAGAACAATCCCTTCTGCACTGCCAGAGCCAAAGGCCATCCAGGTCTTTCTGGAGCATGTTCATTGAAGGAAGAAAATGCCGGCTGTAGTATCTCTTATCTTTAGAATATAACTAACCAAATCTATGTGTAATAACTGAAGCCAAACAGATCATATGTGTATTAACATTACATATGGAGGGGTAGACAAAAATCCATTTTAATATACAGAGGCAAAACTTAATTATTGAGGCAATTACCAAATTAGATGAATTAAAATATACAGCTTTACCTGAAATACATGTACTATTTAATACCTAATACTGGGAGAATTAATCACACTTTCTGTTTGCTTTGTAAAACAACATCAGCAATAAAAACAATTCTTCCTTACTTCTAAAACTCCATCTTGCGTTATACTTTTTTTAAAACTGACACAGAGTAAGAAATACATTTTTCATCACATCCTGATACAACACACACATACAGCTGAGATGAAAACAAAAACATCCCAGAATAATATTTGCCCCATATATTGACATCAACTGATGTTTTCCATTATTTTCTATTCTATTCTATTTTTTAGTTGTTCTTTCATATCTTCAAAACCTTAATTCTCGTTCACATTAAGTGTACATTCTAAGTCAGCTGTGACTCTGCTACATATTGTCTTCAGTAAGAACCTAGCTAATGGAATAAGTTCTATGTTAAACATCATTCTTTCTTGTGGCACAAAAAAAAATGAGAGGTCATGGAAAGACTATATGCTGATAACTTAAGTCTTTTGTCCAGAAATGAAACACATCATTCTACTTACATACCATTAGCCAAAGCAAACCACATGTTTTAGTGTGATGTTATTGAGTTGGGGAAGCGTAATTCATCTTCAGTGATGAATCACAAATATTTGTGAAAAATGATGCAGCCTAACTCAGTGCTTTAACATACAAACATAATTTAATATAAGTATCAAAGCCATGCTGATGTTATTATTCTCCCTATTTAAATGATAAAAAATGAGACTCATTGACCATAGAACTATTAAATGACAAAGCCTATATTCAGAACAGGTCCAAGATATATGTAGCCCATTTTCATAACCTATATCCTGCATATTTTTTAAATCAGATCCCAATAGACTAAGTTATTTTTCAAAGATCTCTTAAAAACGAACAATTGTGGTACTAAAAACACAAACATGATTTTCTTATCCTGTCATTTAAAAACAATTATTGTACCAATCACTTGTAAAAGACTCAGGTCTACAATTTGGAAAATACCCTTCTATGGAAGTTTGAAGAGATTGAGAAGATAGAGAAACATCTTTGTTTTTCATAATGACTGATGCTAAGAAAAATAATATTAAATAGGGAAACCAATATTACAGAGCCATGAGATATTAGGAGTGCTGGAACTGACATTGCAATCAATTCTACAGACAAATGGTAGCTAAATCTTATCTCAGAAAAAGACTTGTCTAAATTAAAGTCAATTTTTGTGTAAGACACCTGTTTGTAAAGATTCACAATGGAAAAGTAGAATTTGAAAACCCCTGCTAAAATAAATTAAATTGTTAGCAATTTTCTGTTTTCCTGCATTTTTATTTGAAGATACCTTTGAATAATAATAATTTGTAGTCCTTTATGAGCACTTACAATGGGTGAAGCCCTGTTCTAAGTGCTTTCCATATTTTATCACAATTAATCTATACAACAACTTCTAAGGCAAAGACTGTTATCTCCATTTGACAAATAGAAGAACAGAAGGGGAAAGATTAATGTGCTTATGATCACTCGATCACTGAATAGCACAGCAGGTCACACCCACACACTCAGGCTCTAGATATTATGTTCTTTTTAAAAATATTGTGATAATACACCACATAATATAAAATTTACTGTTTTAACCATTTTGAAGTGTACAGTCAGTGGCATTAAGTACACTCATTGTGCAACCATAACCATCTATCTCCAGAACTCTTTTCACCTTGCAAAACTGAAATTCTCTATCTGTTAAATAACTCCTTATTCTCGCCTACCTCCAATCCCTTTCTGCTGAAATACCATTCTACTTTCTATCTCTATGAACTGGATTATTCTAGGTACCTCATGTAAGAGGAATTACACAATATTTGTTCTTTTGTGACTAGCTAATTTCACATAGCATAATGTCTTCGAGGTTCATCCATGTTGTAGTATATTTCAGAACTGTCTTCCTTTACAAGGTTGCACAATATTCACTGTATATGCATACCACATTTTGTTTATCTATTTATCCATCAATAATACTTGAGTTGCTTCCAATTTTGGCTGTTGTAAATAATGTTTCTATGAACATAGGTGTACAAATATCTAAGACTGCTGCTTTTGGTTCTTTTGGGTATGTATTAGAAGTGGAATTGCTGGATCATACAGTCATTCTGTTTTTAACTTTTGAGGAACTGCCATACTGTTTTAGCAGTGTGCAGCTTTAGCAGTATAGCAGATGCACAATTTGACATCTCTACAATAGTGTCCAAGGTTGTCAAATTATCCTAATCCTCACCAAAACTGCTTATATTTTGTTTGCTTTTTAAACTGACAGTCATTCTAATGAATATAAACTGGTTTCTCTTTATGGTTTTGATTGCGTTTCCCTAACGATTATTGATGTTGAGTATCTTTTTAAAGTATCTGATGTGTTCATGCATTTGCTTTGCATCTGTGTTTAATGGCCATTTGTATATCTTTATTAGAGAAACTTCTATTTAAGTTCTATGCCCATTTTAAATAGGATGATTTGCTTTGTATTGTTGAGTTTCATGAATTCTTTTTGTACTGTGGATGTTAATTCTTATCAGATATGTGATTTGTAAATATTTTCTCCCATTCTATGGGTTGTCTTTTTACTCTGTTGATAATGTCTTTTGGCATACAAAAGCTCTAAATTTTTGTGTCCAATTTGTCTTTTTTTCCATTTGTTGCAAACCGTGTTTTAGGTGTTATATATAGAAACATTGCCAGATCCAATGTCATGAAACTTTTTATTATTTTGCCTTAAGCCTTTCTTCTATGAGTTGTTATAAATTTGGCCCTTACATTTAGGTTTTTGTTAAATTTTGAGTTAATTTTTGTATGTGGTGTTAGGTTACAGACCAACTTTATTCTTTTGCATATTGATGTCCAGATATCCTAAAATCATTTGTTGAAAAGATTGTCTGCTCTCCATTGTGTGGACTTAGTACCTTCATCAAAAATAATTAGATCACACATACAAGGATTTATTTCTGGATTTTCCATTCTATTCCATTGGTCTATATGTCTGTCTTTATGCCAGTACCACATTATTTTGTTTACCATAGCCTTATAGTGAGTTTTGAGACAAGAAGTCTGAGACCTGAACTTTATGCTTCTTTTACAAGATTGTTTTGACTATTTTGGTTTTCCTGAGATTCCACGTGAACTTTAAGATTAATTTGTTTATTTCTTAAAAACAAAAACAAAAACACTCTGTCTTAGTCCATTTTGCGTTGCTAAAACAGAATATTTGAGACTAGGTAATTTATAAAGAAAAGAGGTTTACTTAGCTCACATCCTGAAGACCGAAAGACTGGGAAGCTTATCTTGTGAGGGCCTCGTGTTGCTTAAATTCATGGTGGAAAGCAGAAAGGGAAAACTTATGCAAAAAGAAAAATCACTAGGGGGAACTTTGCTTTAGAGCAATTGGTTCCCAGGGTAACTCATCAAGTACCTTGAGAAGGAGAACTCAATTCCACCAGAGGGCATTAATCCATTCATTAGAAATCTGCCGTGATGATGAAAATGTCTCCCATTAGGCCCCAGCTCCCAACACCTTATTGAAAATTGAGACCAGGCCTGGCACAGTGGTTTATGCTTGTAATTCCAGCAATTTGGGAGGACAAGATGGGCAGATCACACTTGAGCTCAGGAGTTTGAGATTAGCCTGGACAACATAGCAAACCCCTGTCTCTACTAAGAAATACAAAAATAAGCCAGGGAGGCGGTGCATGCCTGTAGTCCCTGCTACTGGGAGGAGCTGAGGCATGAGGATCACTTGAGCCTGGGAGGCAGAGGTTGCTGTGAGCCATGATTAAGGACCCTGTTTACCATTAAAAGAAGAAGAAAGAAAGAAAGAAAGAAAGAAAGAAAGAAAGAAGAAAGAAAGAAAGAAGAAAGAAAGAAAGAAAGAAAGAAAAAAAAGAAAGAAAGAAAGAAGAGGGAAAAGGAAGGAAGGAAGGAAGGAAGGAAGGAAGGAAGGAAGGAAGGAATGAAGAAAAGAGGAAAAAAGGAAGGAGGAAAGGAAGAAGAAAGAAAGGAAAGAACTGAAAAAAGAAAGAAAGAAAGAGAAGAAAGAAAGAAGAAAGAAAGAAGAATACCGAATTCGCACTCATTCATCATGCCCCTTCCGTCATTCCGCCCTCCGCCTTCCCTCCCATCCCTCCCTCCTCCCTCCTCCGCCCCTCATCCCTCCCGCAAGTCAAACCAATCCCTCCCTACCCTCGACAAACGCAAGAAAGCAACCCCAAAGAAAGGAAAAGAAAGAAAATGAAAAAAGAAAATTCAGTTTCAACATAAGTTTCAGAGAAGACAAACCATATTTAAATCATAGCAACATCATTGGGATTTGATAGGACTTCCATTAAATTTGTAGAACATTGAGGGGATTAATATCATAACAATATTAAGTCTTTCTATTCATAAATAGGAGATATATTTTTCCATTTATTTGTGTCTTCTTTAATTTCTGTCAGCAATGTTTTGTAGTTTCCTATGTATAAGTCTCTCACCTCTCTGGTAAATGCTTAGGTATTTCTAGTCTCTTGGATGTTATTGTAAGGGGAACAGTTTTCTAATTTTCTTTACAGATTGTTCTTTGTTAGTGTATAGAAACATATTAGCTGGTTTTTCTGCGTTTATTTTGCATCCTGATACTTTGCTAAATTTATTATTTGTAACAATTATTTTTCTGGAATTTCTCAGGGTTTCTATGTATAATATATTATCTGTGAACATAGATAATTTTATTCCATTTGCAATTTAAATAAATTTAATTTCTCATTTCTAATTTATCTGGCTAATATTTTCAATATTGTGTTGAATAGAAGTGGCAAAAGCAGGCATCCTTGTGTTTTTTCTTAAAGGAAAAACTTCCATACTTATGCCATTGAGAATGATGTTATCTGTGTGTTTGTTTGTTTTCATAATGGCTTCTATTATGTTGAGATCGTTTCATTTTATTCCTAGCTTATTGAGTGTCCATATCATGAAAAAGTGTTGAATTTTGTCAATTTTTTTCTGTATCAATTGAGATAATCATGTCATTGTTATGTTTTACTTTTTTTCATTCTGTTAATGTGGTGTATTAAATTGATTGAATTTGGAAATTGAACCATTCTTGCATTCCAGGAACTAACTCCAGTTGGTCGTGTTGTATAATCCTTTAAATATGCTGTGGATTTTGGTTTGCTAGTATTTTTTTTAGAATTTTTGCATCAATATTCATCAGTAATATTCATCTGTGGCATCCTTTTCTTGCAGTGTCTTTATCTGGCTTTGGTATCAGCATAATGCTGTCCTCATCTAATGAGTCTGAAAATGCCCCCTCCTCTTCAGTTTTTTGGGAATACTTTCAGAAAAACTAGTATGTTGGTTCTTCCTTATACGTTTGCTAGAATTTACCAGTGAATTCAACAGGTCCAGGGATTTTTGTTTGTCAGATATTTAAACTATTGATTCTGTTGCCTTACTAATTTTAGATCAATTCAGATTTTCTATTTTTTTAATGATTCATATTTTTATGTTTAACATTGCTAAGAATTTGTTCATTTTATCTAGGTTATGCAATCTTTTGGCATACAATTATTCATGGTGCTCTCTTATAAACCTTTTTACCTCTGTAGAATAAGTGTAATATTTCAACACTTATTCCTGATTTTGACAATTTACGTATTCTCTCTTTCTCTTAGTCTAGGTAAAGAATTTCCATTTTTCTAATCATTTTTAAAGAATCAAATTTGGGTTTCTAGAATTTTCTCTATTGTTTTCTGTTCCTTATAGATCTCAACTCTAATCATTATTTTCTTCGTTCTGCTAGCTGCGGATTTTATATTATTCATTATTATTAATATTATTAATAATATAATTATTCCTTTTGTATTTCCCTAAGTTGTAAAGTCAGGTTGTTAATTTGGAATTATTTTTTCTTTTTAAATATGCTTATTACTATAAATTTTCTCCTTGATATCACTGTTGTTTCATCCCACAAGTTTTGTTATATTGTGTTTTTATTTCATTGTGATTTATTACTTGGCCCTATTATTATTTAAGCATGCTTTGGTTAATTTCCACAAATTTATAATTTTTTTCAGTTTGTCTTAGTTATTGATTTATAATTTCATTTAATTGTGGTTGGAAAACATACTTTACTTAGTATACATCTTTTTATACCCATTGAGGCTTAATTTGTGGCCTAACATGTCTATTCTGAAAAACATCTCGTGTACATTTGAGAAGAACATGTGTTCTGTTGTTGTTCAGTACAGTATTCTATGTATATCTGTCACATATAGTTCATTTTATTGTGCTATTCAAGCTTCCTCCTACCTTTTTTTTACTTACCTCTGTGTAGCTGTCCTATACATTAATGAGAATAAGGTATTGAATTATAATACTATTATGGTAGAACTGCCTATCTCTCCCTTCAATTATATCATGTTTTTGCTTCAGAAAATTTTTGACTAGTCAGTGCTTCAAATATTTTGATGGCCTATTATTATGTGCACAAATGTTTATAATTGTTATATTATAAACATTTCTTATTGCATTGAGCCTTTTGTTAAAATGTAATGCCCATTTTTATTGTAAACATTTTTGATTTAAAGTCTAGTTTGTCTGATATTAATACTGTCATACCAGCTGTCTTTTGGTTACCATTTGCATGAATGTCTTTTTATATCTTTCACTTTCAACCCATTTGTGTCTTTGGATCTATAATGAGTAGAGAGCATATACTTGAAGCATTTTTTAAAAAATGTATTCTTCCAATATCTCTTGATTGGAGAACTGAATCTATTTACATGTAAAATAATTACTAATGAGAAGGGCCTTACTTCTATCATTTTGTTATTTGTTTTCTATATGTCCTACTGGGATTCCTCCCACCCAACTTTCTTCTGCATACTACTTTCTTTTGCATTTAGCTGACTTTTTGTACTAAAACTTTTAAATTTCCTTCTCATTTCCTTCATATATATTCTATAGCTGCTTTCTTTGTTGTTACTATGGGGATATTTAAGTTTTAACAATTTAATTTGAACTCATACCATCTTAGTTTCAATAAAATACTAATGCTCTGTTTCAATATAGCTTCTTTGTACTATTTTTCAGTTACTGATGTCATAAAATTACTTAGAATAGTTCTTATGCATTAGTACCTTAAATAATGTAAAAAAGATGAAAGTATAAACCTAAGTTGAAGCAATACTTACCTTTATAATTATCCATGAATTTATTTTTACCAGAAATCTTCTTCTTTCACACAGCTTTGAGTTACTGTCTCAGTCCTTTTATTTCAACCTGAAAGAATTCCTTATTATTTTTTAAAGCCATGCCTAGTTTTAATGAATTCCCTCAGCTTTTGTTTGTCTGGAAAAGTATTAATTTCTCCCTCATTTTTAAAAGACAGTTTTTTGAGATACAGAATTCTCGTTCTTTGGGTGTTTTTTGTTTGTTTGTTTGTTTGTTTTGCACTTTGAATATATCAACCCACTGCGTTCCGGCTTCCAGGGCTTCTTGCTAAAAATGTGCTGATAATATTATTGTGGATCCCTTCTATGTAATGAGTCACTCCTTTCTTGTCGTTTTCAAGGTTCTCCCTTTGTCATTGGCTATGACTGATTATAATGTGCCTTGGTGTGGAATTCTTTGACTTTATCCTACTTGCAGTTTGTTGAACTTATTGGATATTTATATTTTGTCTTTTACTACATTTGGGAACTTTTCAATCATTATGTCTTCAAATAATCTCTTTGCCCCTTTCTCTTTTCTTCTAGTATTCTCACAATGTGTATGTTGCTTCTCTTGACGGTGTCCCAGAGACCCCTAGGCTTTGTTCACTTTTCATTTGTTAAAAAATTATTTGTTCCTAAAACTTGGTAATTTTAAATGTCCTGTCTTCAAATTCACTGATTCTTTTTCCTGCCTGCTGTGTTTCTGAGACTCCTAAGTTAATTACTAATAACAATTGTTATAATTTTCAACTGGAAAATTTGGAAGGGTAGGTCCTTTTTATGTTTTTTTTTTATTTATATTTTTATTTTGTCAATCTATTATTTTCTTGACTTTGTTAAAAATCTTCTTTTAACTCCTGAGTGTTTTTAGGTATTTTTCTAGTAAGGCTGCCATCTGGTATTTCTCAGGGATGATTTTTGTAGACTTTTTAAATCTTTTTTGAATTGGTCTACTTTAATGTTTCCTTGTAAGACTGATAATTTTTTGTTGAAAATTGGATATATTAATCTTTTAATGTAGTAACTTCATATATGAGAGTATCCCCCTTTCCCAGGGCTTATTGGTAGTTGTCATTTGATTTGTTGTAGGGGCTCTTGGTGCCAAGCCTGAGTGTAAACTTATGGTCTTCTCAGTTTTCTGATTGTATGTCTCTCCCTAGACATGTGATGTGACTTTCTAAATTATCCTTTATATATGGTTGCTTTTGAATAGTCTAGTCCTTAATTGTCTGTCTCCCACAAGGAGAAAAAAAGAAAATGAAGGAGGAAAAAAATGCTGGACCATTAAATCTGCCAGATATCACTTCAACCATAAAGAGAAAGACAGTGACTTGCAACATTTGTGGTAGGGGATGCAATGATGGCTGCCCACTTTTGTGTCTGCATCTCCACAATCGGAACCATCAATAAATTATCAGAAAGCAAGTCCCTAATATTTAAAGGGTAGGGTCTTTATTGCCCATCCTGACTCCCACAAGCAACTTGTAAGTTGTTCCATAAACATATGCACAGTAAGCTCCCATAAAGCTATAAAATGGAGGATAGGTAGTTGCTACTGCACTAAGAGTTATACCTGGCTGACATTAACTACAATTTAACATCCAAGCCTTTCTCTAGAAGTCAAAAACTTTTAATATATTTCACAGTACCAATACTGTTATATTGGAAAGATGTTGCCATTATAATTGCTGACTAAATGGGAAGTTGGATTCCTGGTGCTTCCTACACTGCCATCTTCCCTAAAATTACTCTCCAGAGGATATATTCTTGACCACTACACCGTAATTTCCTATCAATGTATTTTTTCCTCTCCTGAACAAAATTTTCCAGTTGGCTTTCTTATAATTGGATATATGAGATACACAGGATAAAAATATTGTCTGGACTTTTCAAAATAAATTAGATCAGCAAGGACTCTGTGGCCCACATTCAAGACTCAAGCTGCTCTCTTAGCCTAGGAAGGATTTCAATTTCCCAGTTCTCTGTTCATGCTACTCTACTGCCTTGCCATGATCATTCTTTTCTCTTAGAATTAAAATAGGTCTAACTAGGTAAATATTTAATAAAGTTTACTATGTATTCTCATTTTTCCTGAAATTCTATTAACAATATTCATTTCCCTTTCAACATCACAAAGGGATCTGGATGATATGGGAAAGGGAATGTTCTTTAACAAATGCCAATAACCTTAAGTATAATTCTATTGATTCTATCTCTTGCATGTCCATCTGTCCTACTCTTTACTATGACAACTACTAGTGGTATCCCAAACCAGCCTTTCCTAATTTCTCTTTAAATTTTGTTATTTATCTTCTAATTCCCTTTCTGTCTCCATTTTCTCCTCCTCTAATTGGTCTTCTATACTAGCACAATGTAATCTTTCAAAAATGCCTATCTGATCACATCACTAGTCTGTTCAAACATTATGTTCTTGGCATATGAGCACAAATGTTCACATAATGTTGTCATTGGTCACCATTAGTTTGATGCAGTGTGAGTCTCTATCTCTGGAGCTATGAATAGGTGATACGTGGAAAGCTACAGCCCACTGAAGATTATTGTCCTGTGGTTAGAAATAGGGAAACTAAGGTATAGAGAGTAGTAATGGTAGATTTAATAAATATTATGTTGAAAGAGATGAGTGAGAAACACAACTATATATAGTATGCATATATGTATGTATATTACATATAAAACAATATTAACTATATAATATTCTTGTTTAACTTTAATCATGAGGAAACAATTAAAAAATTAAGGATGTGAACTTTCAAGAAGGCAGCTGGCCTATGTTCTTCAAAGATTTTATTTTATAAAACACAAAACTAAAGTGAGAAGATAGTTCTGGATTTCAAGAGTAGAATATGAGGATGCATTGCATGAACTTTAAAGGGCCATTGAATCAGAAAACACACACACAAATTCACATAGCTATACAAGTTTTTATGGTATAACTGGAGAAATTAAAATATGGCTACATTCTAGTTAATAATACTACATTACTATTGATATCTTTAGGTGGGATCTTGCTCTGGGAGAAAGTTAGAAGTGCTGCCTGAAGACGAAGGCATCTTGATTTGACAAGAATAATTATGCCAACACCCTGTACCTCAAATTCAGCTAGAAAGCATACAAACAGAGAGAAAAATGTTACTACTGAGATAAACTGTTATCCTGTTACTACTGAGATAACTCTAATTCCCTTAGTATTGTCCATGAGTCTACTTGTCTACCACTTCTGACAAACTGCTTCATTATCTTCCCTCTATCACAGGCACCAGGCAAAAGTACAGTGATTCTTGTAGACTGCTATCCTCTTTCATATTTCTACTGTTTTGTTCATGCTGATTTCCCTGCAAAAAGTATTTTTCTTTTCTATATCTAGCAAAAACGTACTTATTTTTTCAGCTGCATGAATTTATTAAAAACTTCTCTACTCCACTCGTCATTTTTTGAACTCTAACCCTCCCACTTTCTCACTGTCTCTCTTTCTCTTTCTCTCTCTCTTCCTCCTTCTCTCTCTCTGTCTCTTTCTCTCCCCTTTCACTTCTATTTTTCACTACATATTGAACTCTTCTTAAGGAGGAATTCATGTTTTATTCATGTTCGCTTTTCCATAACTGAGTATAATTATTGATATATGGATTGTCTTTGTCTGTTTTGCATTGCTATAATAGAATGTCACAAACTGGGTAATTTATAAAGAGAAAAATTTTATTTCTCACAGTTCTAGAGGCTGGGAAGTCTAGTATCAAGGTACCAACATCTAGTGAAGGCCTTCTTGCTGCATCATCCCATAGCAAGAGACTTCTGCCTCTGATCCAACTGAGCAACTGAAACTCTTTTATTACTGACATTCATTTATTCATGAAGGTAAACTCCCCATGGCCTAAGCACCTGTCAAAGGTCCTACCTCTTAACATTGTTGCATTAGAGATTAAGTTTCCAACACATGCTTTTGGGGGACACATTGAAATCAAACATAGAAGTTCAACAAATATCTGGTATATCAATTTAGGAAAGAACACCATGGTCTTTGATATGGTTTGGCAGTATTCCCCACCCCCCTTCCCCACGATTTCCACTTGAATTGCATCTCCCAGAATTCCTACATGTGAGAGGGACCTGGGGGAGCCAACTGAATCATGGGGTTTGGTCTTTCCCATGCTTTTCTTGTGATAGTGAATAAGTCTTATGAGATCTGCTGGGTTTATCAGGGGTTTCTGCTTTTGTTTCTTCCTGATTTTTCTCTACCGCCACCATGTAAACAGTATCTTTCACCTCTCACCATGATTCTGAGGCCTCCCCAGCCATGTGGAACTGCAAGTCCAATTAAACCTTTTTGTCCCAGTTTTGGGTGTGTCTTTAACAGCAGTGTGCAAACAGACTAATACAGTCTTCTTATATTCTCAGGTTGCTAACCAGAAGGTGAATTGTTTGGCAAGGTCAACAAGTGAACAAATGAATTAGCAATAGCTAAATCTTAGAATAGAGCTCCCTGATATAGTACCTTATGCAATCATGCTGTCTTCAATCATTTGCAAACATTTATTGACTACCCACAATCTTCTTGAAATAATTTATGGATCTGGGGAAATAGATGAGTAAGACATTATTTTTCTGCTCAAATATCTTATAATCTAGTGGAAACAATAAAACATATCACATATTTCTAATATTGTAAGCTGTATCTTAAAATCAAAATAAAATGAGAGGTTTATAAGAGATTAGTCCAAATTTAGTGTAGAAAATGAAAAATTTTGAGAAAAAATGGTTGCACTGAACTTAAAGATGCATAAAATTCAGACAGGTAGGAGGAAAGTGGAAGGAAAATAGGAACAGTAAAGGGGATACCACAGAGATTAGATAAACTGTGGTATGAGATAGGTGGGGAATAAGAGGGAGTGAATGCTTCAATCCTTCTCTCCCGCTCATGAAACTTACATTCTATGAAACACCTTGAATTATCTCTGCTAAAAAAATAAACAGATATGTAAATCACTGACTCAATATCTATTCCTCTGCCTCACCTCACTAACAGAAATCTGTTTTGAATGTGTCAATTTACCCACCTAAAAACTATTTTTCCATTTCTCTTGAAGATTTGGGTGACCAATGTTATGTAAAGATATTAAGAGAAGCCTCCAAGAAAGCTCCTTAAACGGACTAATTTTGTTAACCCATATTGCTGTTTATCTTCTCCCATTTCCCCTTCTTTCTTCTTGGAAATCAAATATAATGTCTAGAGCTATAGCCACCATCTTGCTGCCAGGAGGATAAAAATTATGCTCTAAGGTTAGTGGTGCAGGAGGAGCAAAGGAGATTGGATCAGTGACAACATCATGGAACCACTGCTCTCCCTGTAAACTGCCTACCTCCAGACTTATGAGACAAGGAAATACCTTTTTATCTTGTTTAAGACACTGTTCTTTAGGTTGTAGCAGCTAAATTTAATTACTAACAAATAAGTAGAAAATAGAGAGCCATGACAATATCTGAGAAGCAATGACAGAAGGATCAGATGGGAGACTAGAATGATACTTTGAGTAAAAGATAACCTGGTTTTGTTAGGGTGCTATGGTAGAAAGTAGAAAATAAAGCACATAGAAAGTACATTCCATATTTTATTTGAGGAAGAGGTCAAGGGATAAATCAAAGGGAAAATCAAGGATGGAGCTAAAGAGGTTGAAAGGAAGTTGAAAACATTGTCAGACATGGGAAAGTTGAGGACAATTTAATTAGGTACAGCAGAGAAAAAGTCATTTTATATAAACTGGTGGTGGTAAGCCAATGAGATATCTGTGTGGTGATGTCTACGAGGCTCTCAGACATTTAGGAATGAAGTTCACAGACAGGTCTGGATTTGAACTTAACATTTAACACTCATACACACAGACTTACCATAGCGACACTCAGACATTACCAAGGGAGAATGAAAGACAGGAAAAAGAGAGTACCAGTCTTTGAGAAGCTGCACCATGAAGAGGCAGCAAGGATGTCCTTTTTCATAGTAAAACCAGAAGAGGTCAGTGTCATGTAACTAAATTAAAAAAGAAAAACAAGTGGTGTTATGTGTGTCAGTGTACGCTTCAGTAAACTTTTATTGTATTTAGATTGCAGGCTCTTTGAAAGTAAAGGCTATAGCTTAAAGAATATTTTTAATTCCCAGCACTTTGGGAGGCCGAGACGGGTGGATCACGAGGTCAGGAGATCGAGACCATCCTGGCTAACACGGTGAAACCCCGTCTCTACTAAAAAAATACAAAAAACTAGCTGGGCAAGGTGGCGGGTGCCTGTAGTCCCAGCTACTCGGGAGGCTGAGGCAGGAGAATGGCGTGAACCCAGGAGGCAGAGCTTGCAGTGAGCTGATATCTGGCCACTGCACTCCAGCCTGGGTAACAGAGCAAGACTCCATCTCAAAAAAAAAAAAAAAAAAAAAAAAAAAAAAAAAAAAAAAGCAGCACACAATTAAAGCAAAATAATACAGTACAACAACAAATGTAAATGGTTACAACTCATCTACTTAAATTTAAAAAAAAAGAAAAAGCTAAGGTGTATTAATCGAAAAAAAAAAGAACTATTTTTAATTACCAAATTTCTTAGCAAAATCCAGTACATAGTTGGCTCTAAAAAAATATTTGCAGTTTTGATTTTTCTTGATCCATTTAGGTCAGGGGAAGTCTCCATGCTGTGCAGACAATGAGGCTCTTTTGGGTATTTTGAGACTGCTGATGCTGAACTTTGCATGTAACTTGCTCTGTTCTTTGGGATACTTTAGAAGTGAAATATAAACATTTAAAAAGGAAAGGGTTATCACTGGGTTCACTTTAATTGATATAAGTGAGGAAGGAAACCTGAAAATTAAAGACATTCTATATGTTCTCTCTTTGAATCAACTGAAATAACGTCAACTCTAATCACCTCCAGGTTGCTCTGGTATTGTCTTCTCCAAGGTGAAATATAAAGTAACATGGATACCACATTATTATTTTAATATATGACAAGATTCCAGGAAAAAATAGCTTATCCCTGCATGCATGTAAGAAATCAGTAAATGTTAAAACAAGCAAATTGCTATAAAAATGAACCTGACTTTTAGCCATAGCAAGTTGTTCAATTTGTAAATAGCAGAAATCTTTTTGTAAAATGATATGAATTGAAAGTGAGAATTCTCCAGCCTTTTATGAGGAAGACTAACAATGGCACAACCTAAAGTACATATATTTTTATCAGTCTTAGAAAAATTGCTCGTGACAGAAGTTTGCATTTCTACATCACAACCTAGTCCTCTTTACAATACTAATCTGTTTTTGCACAAGGCTGCTATGCTGAACCCCTTGATGCTTCCTGGCATTATTATTAACTACCACATTATTTCTATCATTTTTATGTCTGTCTTCTCCAGTGTGCTTGACAGTTCGTGTTAGGCCATTGTTGCATTGTTATAAAAAATACCTGAGTCTGGGTAAATTATAAAGAAAAGAGCTTTAATTGGCTCATGGTTCTGCAGTCTGTATAGAAAGAATGGTGCTGGCATCTGTTTCTGGTGAAGCCTCAGGGAGTTTACAATCATGGCCGAGGTGAAGAGGAAGCTGCTGACATCTCACATGGAAGTAGCGGCAGTGAGACAGAGAGGGTAAGTGCCACACTTTTAAACAACCAGACCTCATGAGACCTCATTCACTAACTTGAGGACAGCACCAAGCCATTAGGGATCCACCCCTGTGACCAACCAGGCCCCACCTCCAACATTGCAGATGACATTTCAACATTAGATATGGGAGAGGACAAATATCCAAACTATACAGCCTAATTTCTACTATAATTTCTAGTATAAAATATTGATATGGTTTGGCTGTGTCCTCACTCAAATCTCATCCTGAATTGTGGTTTCCATAATTCCCATGTGTTGTGGGAGGGACCAGGTGGAAATAATTGAATCATGGGGTGGTTCTCCCAACCTGTTCTTGTGTAAAACCCTCTTAAAGGTTTCCCCTTTTGCTGGGCACTCATTCTTCCCCCTTCTGCTGCCTTGTGAAGAAGGACATCTTTGCTTCCCCAACTGCCATGATTGTAAGTTTCCAGAGGCCTCCCCAGGTAGGCTAACAGCGAGTTAATTAAACATCTTTCCTTTATAAATTACCCAGTCTCAGATATGTTCTTTACAGCAGCATGAGAATGGACTAATACAGTAAATTGGTACCACAGAGAGTGGGGTGTTATTGTAAAGATGCCCAGAAATGTGGAAGCAACTTTGGAACTGGGTAACAGACAGAGGTTGGAACAGTTTGGGGGGCTCAGAAGAAGACAGAAAACTGTAGAAAAGTTTGAATCTTCCTAGAGACTTGGAGGGCTCAGAAGACAGAAGATGTGGAAAAGTTTGGAACTTCCTAGAGACTTCTTTAATGGCTTGACTAAAATGCTGATAGTGATATGAACAATAAAGTCCAGGCTGAGGTGGTCTCAGATGGAGATGAGGGACTTATTGGGAACAGGAGTAAAGGTCACCTTTGCTATGCAAAACACTGGTGACATTTTGCCCCTGCCCTAGAGACCTGGGGAACCTTGAACTTGAGAGAGATTATTTAGTGTATGTGGCAGAAGAAATTTCTAAGCAGGAAAGTGTTCAAGAGGAAGAAGAGCATTAAAGTTTGGAAAATTTGCAGCCTGACAATGCCATAGAAGAGAAAAACCCATTTTCTGTGGAGAATTCCAGCCAGCTGCAGAAATTTGCAGAAGTAAAAAGAAACCAAATGTTAATCACCAAGACAATAGAGAAAATGTCTCTAGGGCATGTCAGAGACTTTCAGAGTAGCTCTTCTCATCACAGGCCTGGAGGCCTAGGAAGGAAAAATGGTTTCCTGGGCTGGGTCCAGGGACGCCTGCTCTATGCAGACTCAAGACATTGCGCCCTGCATTCCAGCTGCTTCAGCTCCAGTCATGGCTAAAAGTGCCCAATGTATAGCTCAGGCCATTGCTTCAGTGGGTGCAAGCCCCAAGCCTTTGTGGCTTACATGTGGTATTGGGCCTGTGGGCACACAGAAGTCAAGAATTGAGGTTTAGGAACCTCCACCTAGATTTCAGAGGATGTATGGAAATGCCTGGATGACCAGGCAGAAATTTGCTACAGGAGTAGAGCCTTCATGCAGAAACTCTGCTAGGGCACTGCAGAAGAGAAATATGGGATTGGAGCCCCCATACAGAGGTGCCACTGGGGCACTGCCTGGTGGAGTCACAAGAAAAGGCCTGTTGTCCTTCCTGACCCCAGAATGGTAAATTCACTGACTGCTTATACTGTGTGCCTGGAAAAGCCACAGACACTCAATGCCAGCCCATGTAAGCAGCCAGAAGGAGGGCTATCCCCAGGAAAGTCACAGGAGTGGAACTTCCCAAAGCTGTGGGTGCCCACCTCTTGCATCAGCATGACCTGGATGTGAGACATGGAGCAAAGCAGATAATTTTGGAACTTTAATGACTGCCCTATTGGATTTCATACTTGCATGGGCCCTGTAGCCCTTTGTTTTTGCCAATTTCTCCTATTTGGAATGGTTGTATTTACCTGATGCCTGTAATACCATTGCATTAGGAAGTAACTAACTTGCTTTTGATTTTACAGGCTCATAGGCAGAAGGAACTTGCCTTGTCTCAGATGAGACTTTGAACTTGGTCTTTTGAGTTAATGCTGGAATGAGTTAAGATATTTGGGGGACTGTTGGAAGGGCATGACTGTGTTTTGAATTTTGAGCACATGAGATTTGGGAGGGGACAGGGGAGGAATAGTGGTTAGGCTTAGT
The DNA here is from genome assembly GCF_007565055.1 of Rhinopithecus roxellana. Lineage (NCBI taxonomy): Eukaryota > Metazoa > Chordata > Mammalia > Primates > Cercopithecidae > Rhinopithecus > Rhinopithecus roxellana. The sequence goes on along the minus strand of NC_044552.1, from coordinate 88,969,050 downwards.
GTCCCCACCCAAATCTCATCTTGAATTGCAGTTCCTATAAGCTCCATGTGTTGTGGGAGGGAACAGGTGGAGATAATTAAATTATGGGGGTGGTTTCCCCATTTTCTTCATGTGATAGTGAGCTAGTTCTCATGAGATCTGATGGTTTTATAATGGTCTTCCCCCTTCACTGAGTACTCATTCTTCTCTGTCCTGCTGCCTTGTAAAAAAGAATGTGTTTGCTTCCCCTTCCACCATGATTGTAAATTTCCTGAGGCCTCCCCATCCCTGTGGAACTGTAAGTCAATTAAACTTCTTTCTTTTATAAGTTACCCAGTTATGTTCTTTATAGCAACTTGAGAACAAACCTCAGTTATGTTCTTTATAGCAGTTTGAGAACAAACTAATACGATATATAAAAATATAAAGATTTTGTCTATACCATGAAAAAAACTGTTAAAAATATATATTACTTTGCTTAACCTCAGAGAAATATTTTGATCTTAAAATTTCCTGAAAGGAATTAGTAGTTATGTGAGGTTCACCCATTCCTGCAGAACAGAAATTAAGAACCCAGAGTTCTATTCAAAGTTCTGTTCTGATTACTGACTGGATGACCTTAGGCAAGCTGTCTTATCATCTTGTAGCTCAGTTTTCTTATTCACACAATATAGTCAAAGCAATACTTACACTAGGATTCTTGCAAGCATAATTATATGGAAAGTCCTTTGCTAAGACAGTTCCTGAATCACAGTAAGCCATCACAAAATATTAGCAATTGTTCTTTAAACATATCTTAAGAAATTTCTACTCATGAAAGTGTATATATATTTTGCTGTGGGAAATGGAAAGAAAAGACCAAACTTTCTGCTGGTCAGTCCCCAGGCATCACTGACAAGCAGACAATGATGATGGTAGTAATGCCTCCTTCGAATTACTTCATTGCTAAAATTCCTAAATATATACTACCAATTATTTGCAATGCAAAACAAATGCTGATGCAGAGAACAAATGCTGAAACTATTATGTTAATCTTCAAGTAGAAGAAATCTCAAGCCTGAAGATATATTTCACTTGCATTTTTATTAAAAGTGTTTTTGTTTCTTTCTTTTGCCTTTCTTTTGATAGTTCCATAAGAAGATACTGCCAGTAAATGAGAACACACATTGAAAGTATGCAGAATGTCACTTTTATCAGCACGTAAGAGAGGAAAAACTCTGTATGTTTTGTACAATTATTTAAGTGTGAATCGCCAGTTCTTTCTCAATCTCTTCAGTGTTCTCTCTGGAGGGATTCTCAGCAGATTTCTTGATGGTTCCAATACACTATTCTGAAGAAAAAATGTTTTCCACTGGAATTTTATTAAGTCAAACTGGGACAAGCTGAATATAAGTAGAAAATGCTAGAAAATGGGACAAGCTGAATATAAGTAGAAAATGCTAAAATAAAAATGGCATGAAGAATAAAGTCTTAACATGCTCAGTCAGTATTTTTTAAATTATATCTACTTTAAGTGCACAATTTCCTGTACTCTTTAGGAAGGATATTTAAATGTATGATCTTTTTGATCTGAAAATTAGCCTGCCATGCAGTAGGTGAAAAATAATTTCCTTTCTTCACATATATCATATTCATACTGCTTTTGTTTGCAACTGAAATTAGGATGAATACTTACCTTTCCATATTTTAACTCAAATAATTTTCAACATATGATGATAAATTCAGTATCCATGGGCTGTGCCCACCAGATAACAGGGAATAGTTTTGCCTTCATATATCAAATGTATGGACATAATGTTTCAAACTCAGGAAAACCTTGAGATTTAATGTTTTTTGTCCACAGTGGTTAGATATCCCTTTAGGAAATAAGTCTATTAATGACTTCAGAAGTAAAAATAAATGGCCCTTTGAACTATTTGTAATACATAAACTTGTAAACCAAACAAAAAATGATAATGCAAAGCATAAATGAAAAATGATACATTTATTCATTTTTACAAGGCTTATAATATACCAGGAGGTTTTAGTTGTTGAAGATAAAGTGTTAAATATGAAAAGAACTTGTCCTCCTAGAAATTAGCACTGTAATAACAGTGATGCCTAAAAATGTATATGTACACAGACTTAAATCAGTTAAGATGCCTAAGTGTATCTTTATGCCTGAAGAAATAATTACTTTGGGATCCTTTCTGTTTTACTATTTTGGTGCTTCAAAAAAGCTATAGGTGTATCTATGTAAAAATAAGAATCAACTAACAGCACTACCTTTAGAATTATGATGTCTGGCATTTAGAAAGTATACACAACAAAATGTTATAAAATTGTCAGTTTTTATTTTTTTTTATTTTTTTATTTTTTTTTGCCTGTTTATGTAGAAATGACTTTAATCTGAGAAGAAGGGTAAGGTCTGGCATAATGACAGAAATAATAACATGAAATAAATGATATGAAATAAATGGCTGTTTAGAACTAAAAATAAAGAAACGAGGTGAGTTGTACAAAGATAGTGGGTAATTATATAAGGGTTAGTGATTGAAATGTAGATGTGATGTCTGAAACTGTAGCAGCCATTTGGGACTATGAAGCAACAATACTGTGAAAGAAGAGCATGCATGGTGAAAACAGTGGAAATCAACAAACTCATTATTTGTTTAAGCTACTGTTACAGGTTTTTTTCTTATTTGCAGCTGAAGGTATTTTCCATATGACAACTAGCATGAGTGAAAAGCAAAGTTTGGATCAAGAATTTTTCATACCATGACATGAAGGCTATTAAACATGATGGTAACAAACCTACACTAGGGCCATGATTTGACTGAAAGAGTAACCTGGCTACTAATCCTGTGGGACTGAACAAGAACAGAATGCAAAAATGTGCAGAAGGAACAGAAAATAACAAGCAAGCTTTGCATACACGAGTGAAAGTAGTAATTTGCTAAGGTAAAATAATTCAAGAGAAGGCTTTGTCTGTGCTAACGTAAGGATAAGGGGAAAGGGCAACTCTTAGTGCAGTGGTAACTCCTAAAGCCTCATTTATCTCTGTGTTCCACATATACATCTGCGTAATTAAGATTTTCTTTCCCTTATGTGTATTCATGTTTTCCTGGTATTAATTCCTATGTAGCACTGATTTGTATCAAGCAATGAACCTTAAAGCAGTAGGCATTATTTTCTATCTTGGAAAGAGTAAAATTAATTAACACCTTTGACATTTGAAAAGTATAAAAGTTGCCTATGGTCACCAAAATAAGCACTCTTGGGTCTTTATTAGCAACATTTTGCTTAGTCCACTGGGTAACTGTAGGTCCATTTTTGTCAGAATTTTTAAATAAATAAATTATTTAGGTCCTAATTATGAAGAGGTATTATTTCACCTGGTTATTAAAAATTGCCAGAGGAAATATATCAACCTGGGAAGTAAAATCATATTCATTGACTATAGAAAGATGAAAAACACTTTTTGAAAGGAACAAAAGGGAGTGGTACAGTTTAGGGAAGTAACATACAGATATAGATAAAAGACATAATTAAAACTAAAACAGAAAAACTAGGAAAGATCCTTAAAAAACAGTATGCTGTATTCTAGGGAGAATTTTAGAAAAAATATAGCAGCATAAAAAAGAAAGCATAACAAATATCTCTTCAGTTCATCCTTACAAAGCAAACATTGAATGATTTTACATTTTGTAAATTGCTTCAAGCCTTTACATTGAATTATTTTACAAGAATTAAGAATATTGCAAATATTATATAATTTTAGTAGGATACATACTTTAATGTAAGTCTCTCTGCTATAGTTTGTTTAACTCCCCCAAATCTCATGTTGTAATTGGATCCCTAGTATTAGAGGTGGTGTCCAGCAGGAGGTGTTTTGGTCATGGTGGTGGATCCCTTATGAATGGGTTGGTGCCATCCTAATGGTAATGAATGAGTTCTCACTCTCTTAGTTCTTGCAAGAGCTATTTATTTAAAAGAGTGTGGCACCTCCCTTCTCTCCTTCTTGGCTTTCTTTCTTGCTATATGGTCTCTGCACGCACTGGCTTCCCTTCATGAGTGGAAGCAGCCTGACACCTTCACCAGAAACAGATGCTGGCACCATGCTTCTTGCACAGCCTTCAGAATCATGAGCCAAATAAACCTCTTTTCCTTATAAATTACCCAGCCTCAAGCATTCCTTTGCAGCAATACAAAGCAGCTAAGACACTCTCTTTCAGGACTATTGCCAATGATTTTGCTTTTTCCTAGAAATGTAGCAAAGTAAAATCCATTCCAAGTCCCCAGCTTATTGATTTTTCCTTGTGCTACATATATACTTGCCTGTTACACATCCTCTAGACTGGCCAGGATTTAGTGAAGAGTCCAGAAATGTAACATATCTGTTCAAAAAAAGCTTTCCATTTTAGATTCAATGCCATTTGAGAATAATATCAAATTCCTAGACACTACATCGTCTCTTTTTAGTACATTTAGCTAAAAGGGATAGAAGTGTTATTAAATACAAGGTAAGATGGGGTTCTGAAAAATATATAACTCTTAGGCAATTAATCAGAAGGCAAAGCAAATAGTCTTCCCTTTTATAGCATCTCCCAATCCGAAATGGGTTGGTACTATTTCCCTTCAAGTGTATCCCTTAGTCATTAAAAAAGAAGAATTTCATTTTACTCTATAAGCACCAAATCATGAAATTGTATTTCATGATTTGGGGAAAACAAATCAAACCACTTAAAACTTACAAAGAATGTGCAAGATTATTTTCTTGTAAAAAATGATCCTATTATTATTTGTAAACTCCAGGAAAATGCAGATAGAAAAAAAGTTTAAAAACAGCAAATAAATAGTTTGTTTCACCACATGAAATTCTATGCATTATTTAAATTATTTGATGTGGAGCTCATTTGTTCATCAAGAAAGATGTACATTATATTTTAAGTAAAAAATTAGCTTTAATGTCATAAAAATCCATTTTTATTGAAAAGAATTTTTGTATGCGGAGTTTCTACATCAGTGAAATGCACAGGGGGAAAAGTGTAGAATGATACACAGCAATCGTAACAATACTATTTTTAAGGGATGTGATTTTTTTAAGGACATTTTTATTTTCTTCTTTGTCTTTCGTTTTTGACTTTGATAATGGGAGATACAAATATTATTTTTAAAAAAAGATATTGTAGAACTTTACATTTAGAAGTTTATCAGTCCCATCTTCTACCTAATAAACTAGAAGTTTATCTAGTTCCATCTTCTACCCAGTATTAGAATGCCTTCTTTAGTATTCCTATCATACGATAACTCAGATCCTAGTTCAATGCCTCTAGGCAAATGTGGTTTACTTAATTTCTAGGTGGGCTAAACGGAAAGCTTCTATCATGGGAAATGTCTTATTTTTTATTTTTAAATTCAGGTCTCCCTATTTATAACTCCTCTTTGGCTCTCCTTGTCTTCTATAAGTGGGTCTAACAGGCTTATTCCTTCTTTTAGAAAGCAGGCTCCCCAATACTTAAAGGACAACTTTACACTCCAACTCCTTCTTTTTTCATGACTCTTGGATCTCTTGGCAGAGGCAGATGGTAAAAGGGTGTAATGAGCAAGGAGATCAATCAGTTTTTTGCTGCCTGAATAGATCACCTGTTTTCCCTGAACAAGCTGCCAGTTGGCCCCTCTTCAAGGAATGCATTCTCTATAAGCAGGTCTCCCATGTGTTCCAGAAGGAGGCTGGGGATGAGGGCAGGTGGCGAAGCACCTAATGCGAGATCAGGTAAAGACACATGCACTTCTTCCTGGTCTAATAACATGAAATTCTGTCTCACCTTCTGCTTGTGTGATCTTGTTAATATCTGGAAGTGGCCAGATATTCAATGGACTCAAGGTGAAAGGAGAAGAATGGAAAGATGAACTAAATATAACAAAGTTAAATACATGAATAAAATCTTAAAAATGACTTTTTAAAATTCACAACTAATCACATGTATTTTAAATATTTCTATTATTAGATTGTCAGGTACTTGAGCACTTTAAGGCTGGAGTGTTTCTTTGAGTCACTGCTAGTACCTGACTTAGGCTTTGTATTTAGTAACACTTAATGATATTTCTTATGCTTAACTGCATTTTGACCTTCAAATGTAAGTATCCATAGTCAGGGAAGCATAGACCCTTATGATTACAATCACATGAGCCCAGTCTCTCTTGAAACAAGCCTATCAATAATTCTACACATTAAAAAATATCCACATTGAAAAATACGCAACTTATAATTGTACTGGTCAGTTGAACTACACACAGAACATGAATAAATAAATTGGCAAATTATTCTACCCTTTTTGGATATGGGCTGGCTTTATTATAGCATTATTAGTAAATTAGTTTAGAAATTAATTGAAAAAAATCCATACTATCTTCAAGGGATCAAATGGGCATCTGCTGGTTAAAGTCAGGTTTCTCAAATACTTGGTGGTCTTAGTCTGGTCTCTGAATATAAGCATTGGTTTCAAATTGCCCCCAGAATCCTTCTGGCCAAAGAAAATATGACAATGCAAGAACAGATTCCAACTTAGCAGAAAATACGTATAGAGAAAAATTTAGATCCTTTGGGAAACATTAAGTCATGAACATTATAAAAGTAGGTAATAATTCAAAATGCTATTTTCTAGGATCCTAAAATCTCCCACAGAGGCCCTATTTATTCAGGTTTTCAAAATAGCTCAGCACAGAATAGAGCATGAAATGCATTTGGGCCACTGTGTACATAAAAACATCACAGTGAGTCAGCAGTCAGTCACAGTTTTCTGTCCCATGGGTCATGGATCAGTCTGTTCAAAACCCTGTGAGGGAAAATTCCTGTCAGGTTATATAGGATGAAAATTCTTCTCTCACTTAAGCAGGAGAGGAGGGCAGCTCTCCACAGGACTCGTTTAGTTCTGCTACTCAGTTGTCACCCAGGGACACTAATGGCTCAGGTTCTTGATGGTAAGCAGAGACTGGTAGCACTTACCCATGTACCTCAAAGCAGAGCAGAACTGTGGCAGAACCATCCCTACTTCAACAACTCAGCCTGAGTGCAAAAGTAGCTTCCTCGGCCCAAAGAAAAGCCAATGCCAAACAGGATAGAACCATGTAAGACTAGGTCAAGGGCAAGAGAGACAAACACGTAAAGATGGAGAGAAACAGATATATCTATGTCTAACTGTGTAGCAACACTTTGGACTGCCTCTCCTCCCTCCTTTAGGTGGGTCTATTTGCTGGTTTAATTTGTCCATGTGGTTTTTAATTTCAATTACCATATGCATCATTTCTAGTAGTGTTGTGCTGTTCCTTTCTCAAATCTGATTGGTCATTTTTGTTTGTTTTTGTGGTCCCTTGTTCTATGGTCACACATTTTCATTCTTTTTAGTTCTCTAAGAATATTTAGCATAATAATTTTATATTTCATGTCTGGTAATTCTAATATATGAAGTCTCTGTGGGTCTGTTTCAGTTCTGTGTTGTTTCTGCTGGTTCTCACTCTTAGGAACTTGTTTTATTACTTTTTTTTTTTTTTTTTTTTTTTTTGAGGTGGCGTTTTACTCTTGTTGCCCAGGCTGGAGTACAATGGTGTGATCTCAGCTCACCGCAACCTCTGCCTCCTGGGTTCAAGTGATTCTCCTCCCTCAGGCTCCCTAGTAGCTGGGATTACAGGCATGCGCCACCATGCCTGGCTAATTTTGTATTTTTTAGTAGAGACGGGGTTTCTCCACGTCGGTCAGGCTTGTCTTGAACTCCTGACCTCAGGTGATCCGCCCACCTCGGCCTCCCAAAGTGCTGGGATTACAGCTGTGAGCCATGGTGCCCAGCCTATTTTGTGATTTTTGACTATAAGTGAAGCATTTTTTTTTCAACCTTGTTTATGAGAGAATTTGTTAAGATGTAAGCTGAAGTTGAGTTCCTGGGAGAGACTCTGGGCTTTCTTCAGTCAGTCTCTAGAGCAGCCTCTGATTCAGAGCAGTGTGCAATTAAATTATTAGCTTGAGGCTGATCAGTCTACTCTGGGTGTGTGAATTCAGAACATAATTCTTGAAAGATATTCAGTGTTATTGATTCTCAATATAGATTTCCTCAACACAACTCCAAGCCATATCAGGCTCTATTTCTCCACTTGGCAGGGGTTACATCATCTTACACTGAGGGGATAGCCTGCTAGCATCTATTGCAGGAGTTTTAGATCCCCAACCCTGAATCATGCCAGCATCCTAGTCTTTATTTATATCTTTACCCCATGAAGCCATCACAATGAAAGACTAATTTATCTTCCGAGGTTGTCAATCTCATATTTTTTTTCAATTTTGAGTTTTTCTTATTTTGTTGTGCCAGGTCAGCTCAGTATTTTAATTGTTTCACACAAGAGGGTAATTCAGTATATATATTCCACCAAACTGCCAGAAATAGAAGTTATTGCTGTCTTAAAAATGGGTTCTGTTTTGACATATTTCCCCCATGGACTATGTTAATAATCAGTCTATTTCTAGGACCTTGTGCAGAGCTAACCCAGAGTGGAACTAAGTTAAGCCTTAGATTAGCAAAATAAATGCATTTTCATGCCATCCTCCCCATGTGGACTCTGACCTCAGCAACACTGGCTTTGTTTGGTTCTTCATATTTATCATGCTCATCCCCACATCAAGATTATTGCTTCTTCACCTCTCACCTTCATTAATTCCAGCTCAAAGGTCTCTTCCGTAAGAAGTCTTTCCAACATGCAAACAAGGTCAAGTCTGCCTAATTTACATTTATGTAGCACTCTGTAGATTCTCTTACATGTCATTATCACAGTCACAATGAAATGAGGATTATTTGTTTAATGCCAATCTCCCTAGCCAGAAAAGCAGCTCATGAGGAAAAAAAGTGTATGTCTTCCTCATGAGAAGGTCTGCAGTGCCTGGCAGAGTGCCTGGCACATAATAGGTGTTTGTTAATTCTTTGTTGAATGAGTATGTAAATAAATAATTGAGAGGCATTATGTAGAGCTAGCTGTTGTTTTTTTTTCAAAGGAGGAATTGCACGGAAATCTCTTTCTTATCTTTACCTTAAATATATAACAAATGTGTGAATTTAGTAAGGTAGCCAGGAAGTCATTCCTTTCTTTAGGCCTTGGAAGTTGCATTATTTAAACCCTCAATGGTTTAAAATTGAGAAAAACACTCATTTTAACTTATTTATATGATTTAAACTTTTTATCCTCTCAAATTGACTTGAAATTAGACATTGCATGCTTAAAATACATAATTATTCATGATTCAACTTCAATATTTCCTATGGGGCATTTTAAAATAAAGATAATACAAAAGACAACTGCTATATTTATAAACTAGGGAACACACCAAAATACTAGCATCAATAATCAAATGTATATTTTCCCCTTTACTGCGTTATATCATTTTGGGTGTTAAATGAACCTTTATGACAGTCTTATCTGATAAATTTCCATTTTATTCTAATATGAAATAAAACTGTAAGAATAGAAAATTCATAAAATAATGTTGTCGAAAAATATCATATTTATTCTAGATTCTTTTAGTAGCATTCTCTTTATGATATGACAAAAATGGGAAACTCATCTTAAAGATATAAGATATAAATTTATGCTAGATCCCTAAGACAATGCTGAATATTTCATAATAATGTTAGCATATTCACTTAAATTAGAAAATTCTGTAATTGTACTTAACTCCATATATATGCATGACAAAAGGGATTTTTGTTTCTTGTATTTCCTATGAATAACAAAAACAAAAACAAAGCAAATCCTGTACACCGAACATATATAGGTTTACATTATAAAGTGAATTAAAAACAGAATTTCGATGAAGTCAGAAATGAATCTGCAAAATTGTTTTGTGACATTTCATATTAAGGAATTATGAACATTTTTGTAAATAAAACAAAATGAACAAATAGCACTTTTTATTTGTTTTAAAAAAAATCACTTTTTATACTCAGATGATCCAGAATGTGTGTTGTATGTAATGATAGGTTCAGGGATTTCAAATAGCCACAGCCAAAAAGTCAATTCACAGGGCCAGCAAATTACTTTGTCTTTTTGTTTCACTAAAGGAAAGGTAGAAAGGGAGGATTTCTTCTTTTTTTTTTTTTAAGGCAAGCTGGAGTGTTAGCTAACAAATAGAGGAAGATTTAACCAAGAAAAATAAATAAAATGAGAAGTATTTGCGACCCACTTCACAATTTACAAACCACGTACAAAACATGTTATTTCACTCATACAACAATTACATATGGTGACTCAAGGAAGGTACCAGATAATCTTTTAAAATGAGGCATCTCATAGAGCAACCACCCCCCCCCTTTTTTTTTTTTTGAAGATCAAAAAGCCTATAAACAGCAGAATCAAAACTACAGGCCAGGTCTTCTTACTACAAGTTAGATGTTTTCCCCATTATACTGGGTTACTGAATTCTAACTGAGAAAATGAACTGTTCCAGCAGAGTATGGGAAGAGATGGTGCTGCAAGAGAAATGAAAAAATAGCATGGCACAACATGAAAGTATAGTGTTCATTAAACAGTGGGCCAGATTAATAGAAACATAGATAAGTGTAAAGGAGGTGATTATCTGCTTTTAATCTGTGTTGTACACACCATAATAAGAATATTGTGTCAAGTTCTGAGACTTCTGCTTTAGAAAAATTATATCATAAATTATTATTAGATAGCAGGCCCAGTCAAATCCAGCCCACACTGGATTTACTCAGCCAAAAGGGTAATGAAAAAGCGGAAACATTCATACCTTTAGGCAATACAGGCATTAAAATTCCCGTGAACCTCACCACTCTCTAGTGTCTCATTTACAACCATTATACACATTTCTTACATTTCCCCACCCCTTGAAGGGATTTGATTTTCCAGACTAGTTACATAAATAAAGACTTTTTTTTCCAAAAAGAGTGGCTAAATGGTGAGAGGACAAACTGTGTCATTTGGGAAGTGGTTAAAGAACTGGGTATATCTAATCCAAGAAAGATAAAGCATGACTATGTGATCGAATTAAATGAAACTTAAAGGCAGATTTCACTGTGTCACTTCTCTGCTTTTAACAATCTAAAGACTGCTCATGCCCACAGAACAAAGTCAACTTACTGCTTCTCCTAGAATCAGACCTTTCCCTAACTTATTTTCTCTCAATGAGGAAAGCTACAATTAACCACTTTAATCCAGATGTTCTCGCGACTGCATGTTTTTACTCAGAGTAGCTTATTTGACGTTAACATTTTTGTCCAAATAGATCATCTGCTGTCTGCAATTCAGCTCAAGCATTCCTTCTTCTTAGAAGCCCTCTGACAAAGGACACTTGCTCAGGCCCAGGCTGTATTTTTATAGTGGGTCACTTTTCCCCCTCCTACCTTACCCCAGGATACCTTTCAGGAAAGGGATTGTGTTTTCTTTATTTTTAAGCTCTTAGTCCTTACTGCAGTGTCTGGCACATAGAATGTTCTCAATTAATGCTTATCAAGTGATACTAATATCTCCTTTTCAATATTTGAACACCTGGTGGATGGAAGAAAAATTAGGATTACCTTATGTAGTTGAGGACTAAACTAGGACTGGTGAGTGAAACTCACAGGAGTACAGATTTCCATGTAATGAGAGAAAATCTTTCCAAGAAATCAGAGCTCTCCCAAAGATGAAAAGTCCTCCCTCAGTTCAGGAGTGAGGAAGACAGTAAAGACATGTTAAGATAGCCCTTAGCATGGGCCAGGGACCGAGTATGGCACTTAAAAGTGAGTTGGTTCAGTGGGACTTTAAAATTTCCTTAAATCCTGAGCCCAGTAATTCTCCAAATGCATGACTGCCCATGTGGAGAAGCTGCTGTGCACAGCCATGCTAAAAGTTTTGGGGGAAGTAGTCTCCTCCCTGAGACTGGGAGTAGGAGGATATTTTACTTCAATAAGTTGGATCTTAAGGCAAAAGAAAATAAGAAGGGTCAATCTGGTAATTAGTGTTCTGATGACTCTTGCTGAGGTTTTCAGAATGTTTCTAAATCACTAGTTTTCACACTGAAACACGGCCAGCAATGTAACTTCCTCAGGTTCACAACCAGAAATAGAAACCACATGCTTTCTCTTATTGAAGGATAGACATTATGCTCTTTAAAGTCTCCAGGAATCTGGGCACCTTGAATTAAAATTCATGAATAAAGACTGAAAATAAATATGTTCAGCAATCTGGAGAGAAAATAATTTTAGAACACAAATACTTTTTTCCCCTTTTTGACTTGCCATAAATCACCCCCCACCTTCTATTCTCCTTTCTTTGTGTCTAAATACTTATCAAACTTGGGTCCTCTCTCTCTCTCAACTTCCATTTATCTATCTGCCTACCTATCTATTTATCCATCTGAATCCATTTAGGTTGTTGTTCTGTTTTTTAATGGTATTTTTCTTTCTTCTGCTTAAGTGTAGAAATATTCTCTGCATTCATTTCAAATTTCACTAAATCACAGAGACAGGACGTTGCTTAAAACTGTTTCTTCTGGTTGGATGTAGTGGCTCACACCTATAATCCCAGCACTTTGAGAAGCCGAGGTGGGCAGATCACTGGAGGTCAGGAGTTCGAGATCAGCCTGACCAATGTGGAGAAACCCCGTCTCTACTAAAAATACAAAATTAACTGGGCATGGTGGTGCATGTCTGTAATCCCAGCTACTCGGGAGCCTGAGGCAGGAGAATCGCTTGAACCTCAAGAGGCAGAAGTTGTGGTGAGCCAAGATCATGCCATTGCACTCCAGCCTGGGCAACAAGAGCAAAACTCCATCTCAAAAAATAACCAACAAAAACAACAACAACGACAACAACAAAAAACTGTTTCTTCTAATAATCCAGTCACAAAGATTCTACCTTCTACATAGAGTTCACCCAGATAGGAATAGAGAGGTTTAAACACTTGCTTCATACAGAACATTGAGTTTCTAAAAGTCCACGAGAGTGTTACATAGCTATAATTTATGGAATCTGAAGTTTTAAAAGATGAGTGAACACGTATGAAAGGTAGAGATATAACCTAATTGTTATTAAAATTCACAAATGTCTACATGTGGCACTTTATGAGGCAATTCTTTTCAGAAGAGGGCACATGGCCTGTTCTCTGAAGCAATCTCCAAGAAGGCAATACCATGGAGTATTTAATATGCAGATGCTGGAGTCAGACCATTCAGTTCATACACAGGATTCACCACAATATCAGCTGTGCTGTTGTCAAAAGCTTCTTCAATTTTGTACATTGGTTTTTATGTGTATAATAATAACAGTACTTACATCATGGTTTTTTTGTATGGATTAATGAAATTAATCCTTATGAAATGCTTAGATAGTCTGAGTGTTTAAAAAGTGCCCTTAAAAACATTAAGTCTGTTACTGAGATCAAATGGCCCCCAAGATATTGAATTCACTGCACTCCAGATAATAGAATAAATCTCAAACCTTGCTGTATATTTAAGTGTAAACAATTGGTCACAAGACATATGTGACATTGTAAATGAATCAGTATAAAATTATCCCTAGTGCTATGAAGAAAAAAATCAAATATGATTCAAAAGAGATATTCATTCATTCATAACTCATACATATTTATTGATGTCCATCTAGGTACTAAGCATTGATAGGAAGAACAGCTCTTTCCCAGAAGAACTGATGGTATGCAAAGTTAGCATTTCCTTTGTCAACTGCGAGACAAAATGAGCAAACAAGACCCAGCTTATGCCTTTATTTTAAACGTATGTTTCCAGGTATGGTGCCCCCAAACAGTTGCCCCTTGCATTACTCAGTATTTTTGTTTCCTTGAGTAAAGCCAAGTAGATTTCATATTACATAAACCAAGTGTCTTCTGAATTGTCAAATCTTAAGTGATATAAGCAAATGACACACAAAAAGTGCCTGAAGGAGTATTTTTTATTATCCATACATGGCTAAATAATTGTGATCTAATGTGATTAGAGTGCCCAATAGGGCACTAGATTTCTAAATGGTGTGCACATAGGATGGACAAGTGATGGTCCTGCTCAGATTTCATAGCCCAGAACCACACAAGTCACACAACAGCAGGATAGTCAGTAAATGTTACACATAAGATGCAATCTCTCTCTGTCACACACACACAGACAAATAGAACAAATAAAAACTACTTGCTATAAGAAAACAGCACTTACTTAATAGATCTTACATTCCTGAAGAATTACTAGATTTAGACTAGAAATAGTCTATTGAAAAATTCCATTCATCTCAATGAACATTTCCATTGAAAGGAATTTACTTTAGATGGTCAATGTTAAGAAACTTTCATTCTATGACTACAATGAGTAATTTCAGTTATTTCCAGTAATGCCAGTGATTCTGTTTTACTTTCATTTTCTTTAGGTTTAGGAAAAGTCTTCAAATCTAATTTTAATTTGACAAATTAAAATTTCTAGCAGTTTTTCACGCTTCAAATCAATTTTCATCAGACCTGCTCTTCATCCCTAACTCAGCCCAATTTCTTACAAATTCTCACTTCCCTTTGGCTTGGATGGTTGATAAATTATCCTAATGATGCTATCTGTGCTGAAGCTAATGACCTGTCTAAAGGAATTAGAGATTTATATTACAAGTGAGAAATGTAACTACCAAAACAGAAGGTAAAAAAATCCGGTCTCGAATGACAGTTTTGAGGCTGTAAGAGTGATTTTTCTTTTAATTTGCTAGAATTTTATATCATTTGAGCAATGGTTATAGTATATATCAAACATGAGCTTCAGTGTGTTGAATTAAACTCTTGGTAGAAATAGTACATAAAGAACACAGCTTTAAGCAATGCCAAATGAAATACATATTTCAAGTAATTCTATACAAAATAAAAAATTATATTTGTTTTTATACAGAAGATATAGATGCTTAAACATGACTCACAGTTTAAATGTACCAAATAACGCCTTTCTCTTTTTAAAGCTATTTTATCTGTTGCATAAAAAAATTATTTCCCACTCTGAGGAGTTCCTTATGATTCTTTATATTGCCTGTTTCAAAACTGGACCACATTATTCTGTGCCTTTGCATAATCCTACTTAAATGGATCTTGGGCAAAGGCTCAAAAGGAAACTTGAGGCATCGACATGAAAAATAAAATTCCTTTCTCATGATCCTCATTTTTTTAAAAAAAGCAAATTAATCTGGGGCCCCACAAACATAATTATTGAATTATATGAAATTTTGGAAACTGATTTGTTTACTACAGTGTGAGAAAATTTTAAGCTAAAAAAGAAAAGAACTGAAACACACACACACACACACACACACAAGACTCTAATGAATTTAACAGAAAAAAAATCTGTGCTGAAAGTTTATAGCTGCTGTTTAAAGGATTATATAGTAAAAAAGATCATATGCTATAACCTAATTTATAATAGAAACCTGATAAATATGACATGATAGCTTTCCGGTGGATCAATGTAGGTCTCATTTTTAATGTGTAGCCTAAACACCACCGGTCGAGGCCATAGAGCTCACAATTTATTTTGGTATGAAAAGAGCGTACTTTTGACCTACATATTCAATAAATAACCAGGTATTTCAGTTATAAGTGTATTGACTCTCAGATACCAATTTACCTTTCAATATTTGTCCTGTAATAATAAAAGAAACTCTTAAACATCTCTCCTTTACAGTGAGTGCGATGTTACACTTTCTCAGTAGGGGGCGCTGGTGGGACATGGCAGGAAGAAGTGACACTCCTCTTTTTGTCCTACTGCTTCATGGGTTAGCCCTATGGGTGTAAGAATATTCAGTGGAGCTCTACGCCAGAGCGACGTCCTGAAGTGTATAGTTCATCAGTAACATTGACATTTAACTTGACAATAACCTTTCAGCTGCCCTCTCATTCCAAAACCATCACCCAAAGCCTTCCTGTCCAAACCATTACCCAAACCTAGTCCCCACTACACACTCAAGGACATCTCGCCCATGATGGCACCCATATTCCTAGGGCAATCCTACTCATAGTCGGCCTTTCTTCCCTCCAAGAGGTGTCCAATGAGACTTTGCTCCCTCTGTAGAGCCTGCACAACTTGCCTGTGTTCTGGAAAGGCTCCAAACCCTCTTCTCCCTAGCTGCGCTTACTTTCTGCTCACCCAATGACTGGAAACCAACTCTAGCTTGGCCAAACCAGCAAAACTATTAGCTGCCCAATGCGTGGAATCACGCCTTCTCCAGCAAGTACTGAATATCTTCGAAGTTTGTCCTTCCTAGGGTACTCTCCCTTATCCCTAGGGTACCATATTGAGTTTTCTTACATCATATAGCTAACTTTTTATTATAGTTAAATAATTATTCATATTAACTTTTCCCTGTTTAATCTGCTATGGAGATTCTACCTCCTGAAGGCACTCAGACTGATATCAGAATATGTAGCTCTAAATCTACATATATCCATATTAGGAATAAAAATAAAATTGTATGTAAAATTTCAGGGCTCTCCAATTAGACTTCATAAAGTCTCTTCTCACTTTTCAAGATATTTATACTGAAAAAAATGAGTCAATTTTTCTTGCCATAAAAAATCTGATCAATAATTTTACACTAATAAGAAGCAAGCACATTTCTAATCGTTTTAATAATTAGCATTCAATTTTATTTTACTTAAAACAACCTCTGAAAGTCTGCATATGGCCATAATATTAGATTTGCTATTAGATTCTTCTGCCATAAACAACTAGAATACTAAGCCAAATATATAAAAATATTTTTTTCAGGCTTTGGACAGCATGCAACACTGCAGTATCCTACCTGAGAGAAGTAGAACAATGTAAATTCTAAAATAACACTTATTTTATCCTTTGAAGCACTTTCAGGTCTCAACATAGAGAGAGGCAATCTAAGCAGAGAATGCTAGCCTCACTGATTTGAGAAAGATCATGTGTTTGAAGGCTAAGATGATGTATGTAGCACAACACCAGAAAGGAGGGATATATGCTGAGAAAAAGCTCTAGTAATCTGCCTATGGGTTACAGGGAAACTTTTGTGGATTCTGAGCCACATATATATTGAATGAAAGTTTATAAGGACAGGCAAGGTGTGACTGGGGACCTGTTAACTAAACAGGCCCTACAGCTCATACAGGGCTAGTGGATATTTAATTTCTAGTGAACCAAGGTGTAAACATGTAGTTTAATGCTTTTAACACTCAATAATACCAGGGGTTAGCACTCTAGTAAGTAGGGCTAACCTACCCCAAAGCAAAGGCTACCCTGGGCCTGCTCTGTTAAATCTCACAAATGAGACTTGATGAGATGAAGATAATCTACAACTAGTTTAACACCTTCTCAAAATGAATTCGAATAGCCAATCAGAATGGCTATTAAAACGTCAAAAAATAACAGATGCTGACAAGACTGCTGAGAAAAGGGAACATTTACACACTGTTGTTGAGCGTGTAAATGAGTTCAACCATTGAAAAGCAGTATGATGATTCCTCAAAGAGCTAAAAGCAGAACTACCATTCTACCCAATAATCCCTTTATTGGGTATATACCCAGAGGAATATAAATCATTCTACCATAAAGACACATGTACGCAAATGTTCATTGCAGCACTATTCACAATAGCAAAGATGTGGTGTCAACCTAAGTGTCCATTGATGGCAGATGAGATAAAGAAAATATACATATACACCATGGAATACTGTGCAGCCATAAAAAAAGAACCAGATCTTGTCTTTCGTGGGAACATGGATGGAGCTGTAGGCTATTATGCTCAGCAAACTAATGCAGGAACAGAAAACCAAACACCTCACATTCTCATTTATGAGTGGGAGCTAAATAAGAAGAACTTATGAACACAAAGAAGGAAACAATGGACACTGGGTTCTATTCGTGGGTGGAGGGTGGAAGGGGGGAAAGGAGCAGAAAAGATAACTATTTGGTACTGGGCTTTATACCTGGGTAATGAAATAATATGTACAAAGCCCCCATGACATATGTTTACCTAGGTAGCAAACCTTCAATTGTGTCCCCAAAACTAAAACAAAAGTTAAAAAAATACTGAATATTGAATCTAAGGTCAAGTATCTGTCTCTTCAAAATACATCAATCGCTATTTATTTTTATGATTTAATTTAATTTTATTTAATTTAATTTTTTTTTTTTTTTTTTTTTTTTTTTGAGATGGAGTCTCTCTCTGTTACCCAGGCTGGAGTGCAGTGACCGGATCTCGGCTCCCTGCAAGCTCCGCCTCCCGGGTTTACACCATTCTCCTGCCTCAGCCTCCCCAGTAGCTGGGACTACAGTCGACCGCCACCTCGCCCACTAGTTTTTTGTGTTTTTTTAGTAGAGACGGAGTTTCACTGTATTAGCCAGGATGGTCTCGATCTCCTGACCTCGTGATCGCCCATCTCGGCCTCCCAAAGTGCTGGGATTACAGGCTTGAGCCACCGCGCCCGGCCTTAATTTTATTTTTAAGATTGTAAATGCTATTTTTATTTTTAAATTCACTGTCCACATGTTCATTGCTAGAATATAGAAATACTATTAATTTTTGTATTTTTACCTTGTGTTCCTGAAGTCTTGCTGAACCTATTTATTAGCTCTAGGAAATATTTTATAGATTTCTTGGGATTTTCTTTTTTTTTTTTTTTAATTTTTTTAATTTTTTTATTTTTTATTATACTTTAAGTTCTAGGGTACATGTGCATAACGTGCAGGTTTGTTACATATGGATACTTATGCCATGTTGGTGTGCTGCACCCATCAACTCGTCAGCACCCATCAATTCATCATTTATATCTTGTATATCTCCCCAATGCAATCCCTCCCTCCTCCCCCTTCCCCCCTCCCCATGATAGGCCCCAGTGCGTGATGTTCCCCTTCCCGAGTCCAAGTGATCTCATTGTTCAGTTCCCACCTATGAGTGAGAACATGCGGTGTTTGGTTTTCTGTTCTTGTGATAGTTTGCTAAGAATGATGGTTTCCAGCTGCATCCATGTCCCTACAAAGGACGCAAACTCATCCTTTTTTATGGCTGCATAGTATTCCATGGTGTATATGTGCCACATTTTCTTAATCCAGTCTGTCACAGATGGACATTTGGGTTGATTCCAAGTCTTTGCTATTGTGAATAGTGCCGCAATAAACATACGTGTACATGTGTCTTTGTAGTAGAATAATTTATAATCCTTTGGGTATATACCCAGTAGTGGGATGGCTGGGTCATATGGTACATCTAGTTCTAGATCCTTGAGGAATTGCCATACTGTTTTCCATAATGGTTGAACTAGTTTACAATCCCACCAACAGTGTAAAAGTGTTCCTATTTCTCCACATCCTCTCCAACACCTGTTGTTTCCTGACTTCTTAATGATTGCCATTCTAACTGGTGTGAGATGGTATCTCATTGTGGTTTTGATTTGCATTTCTCTGATGGCGAGTGATGATGAGCATTTTTTCATGTGTCTGTTGGCTGTATGAATATCTTCTTTTGAGAAATGTCTGTTCATATCCTTTGCCCACTTTTTGATGGGGTTGTTTGTTTTTTTCTCGTATATTTGTTTGAGTTCTTTGTAGATTCTGGATATTAGCCCTTTGTCAGATGAGTAGGTTGCAAAAATCTTCTCCCATTCTGTAGGTTGCCTGTTCACTCTGATGGTAGTTTCTTTTGCTGTGCAAAAGCTCTTTAGTTTAATTAGATCCCATTTGTCAATTTTGGCTTTTGCTGCTGTTGCTTTAGGTGTTTTAGACATGAAGTCCTTGCCCATGCCTATGTCCTGAATGGTACTACCTAGATTTTCTTCTAGGGTTTTTATGGTATTAGGTCTAACATTTAAGTCTCTAATCCATCTTGAATTAATCTTCGTATAAGGGGTAAGGAAAGGATCCAGTTTCAGCTTTCTACTTATGGCTAGCCAATTTTCCCAGCACCATTTATTAAATAGGGAATCCTTTCCCCATTTCTTGTTTCTCTCAGGTTTGTCAAAGATCAGATGGCTGTAGATGTGTGGTATTATTTCTGAGGACTCTGTTCTGTTCCATTGATCTATATCTCTGTTTTGGTACCAGTACCATGCTGTTTTGGTGACTGTAGCCTTGTAGTATAGTTTGAAGTCAGGTAGCGTGACGCCTCCAGCTTTGTCCTTTTGACTTAGGATTGTCTTGGCAATGCGGGCTCTTTTTTGGTTCCATATGAACTTTAAAGCAGTTTTTTCCAATTCTGTGAAGAAAGTCATTGGTAGCTTGATGGGGATGGCATTGAATCTATAAATAACCTTGGGGAGTATGGCCATTTTCATGATATTGATTCTTCCTATCCATGAGCATGGTATGTTCTTCCATTTGTTTGTGTCCTCTTTTATTTCACTGAGCAGTGGTTTGTAGTTCTCCTTGAAGAGGTCCTTTAAATCCCTTGTAAGCTGGATTCCTAGGTATTTTATTCTCTTTGAAGCAATTGTGAATGGAAGTTCATTCCTGATTTGGCTCTCTGCTTGTCTGTTACTGGTGTATAAGAATGCTTGTGATTTTTGCACATTAATTTTGTATCCTGAGACTTTGCTGAAGTTGCTTATCAGCTTAAGGAGATTTTGGGCTGAGACCATGGGGTTTTCTAAATATACAATCATGTCATCTGCAAACAGGGACAATTTGACTTCTTCTTTTCCTAACTGGATACCCTTGATTTCTTTCTCTTGCCTGATTGCCCTAGCCAGAACTTCCAACACTATGTTGAATAGGAGTGGTGAGAGAGGGCATCCCTGTCTTGTGCCAGTTTTCAAAGGGAATTTTTCCAGTTTTTGCCCATTCAGTATGATATTAGCTGTGGGTTTCTCATAAATAGCTCTTATTATTTTGAGGTAGGTTCCATCAATACCGAATTTATTGAGCGTTTTTAGCATGAAGGGCTGTTGAATTTTGTCAAAAGCCTTTTCTGCATCTATTGAGGCAATCATGTGGTTCTTGTCTTTGGTTCTGTTTATATGCTGGATTACGTTTATTGATTTGCGAATGTTGAACCAGCCTTGCATCCCAGGGATGAAGCCCACTTGATCATGGTGGATAAGCTTTTTGATGTACTGCTGAATCCGGTTTGCCAGTATTTTATTGAGAATTTTTGCATCAATGTTCATCAGGGATATTGGTCTAAAATTCTCTTTTTTTGATGTGTCTCTGCCAGGCTTTGGTATCAGGATGATGTTGGCCTCATAAAATGAGTTAGGGAGGATTCCCTCTTTTTCTATTGATTGGAATAGTTTCAGAAGGAATGGTACCAGCTCCTCCTTGTACCTCTGGTAGAATTCAGCTGTGAATCCATCTGGTCCTGGACTTTTTTTGGTGGGTAGGCTATTAATTGTTGCCTCAATTTCAGAGCCTGCTATTGGTCTATTCAGGGATTCAACTTCTTCCTGGTTTAGCCTTGGGAGAGTGTAAGTGTCCAGGAAATTATCCATTTCTTCTAGATTTTCTAGTTGATTTGCGTAGAGGCGTTTATAGTATTCTCTGATGGTAGTTTGTATTTCTGTGGGGTCAGTGGTGATATCCCCTTTATCATTTTTTATTGCATCTATTTGATTCCTCTCTCTTTTCTTCTTTATTAGCCTTGCTAGCGGTCTGTCAATTTTGTTGATCTTTTCAAAAAACCAACTCCTGGATTCATTGATTTTTTGGAGGGTTTTTTGTGTCTCTATCTCCTTCAGTTCTGCTCTGATCTTAGTTATTTCTTGCCTTCTGCTAGCTTTTGAATGTGTTTGCTCTTGCCTCTCTAGCTCTTTTAATTGTGATGTTAGAGTGTCAATTTTAGATCTTTCCTGCTTTCTCTTGTGGGCATTTAGTGCTATAAATTTCCCTCTAAACACTGCTTTAAATGTGTCCCAGAGATTCTGGTATGTTGTATCTTTGTTCTCATTGGTTTCAAAGAACATCTTTATTTCCGCTTTCATTTCGTTATGTACCCAGTAGTCATTCAGGAGCAGGTTGTTCAGTTTCCATGTAGTTGAGCGGTTTTGATTGAGTTTCTTAGTCCTGAGTTCTAGTTTGATTGCACTGTGGTCTGAGAGACAGTTTGTTATAATTTCTGTTCTTTTACATTTGCTGAGGAGTGCTTTACTTCCAATTATGTGGTCAATTTTGGAATAAGTGCGATGTGGTGCTGAGAAGAATGTATATTCTGTTGATTTGGGGTGGAGAGTTCTATAGATGTCTATTAGGTCCGCTTGGTGCAGAGATGAGTTCAATTCCTGGATATCCTTGTTAACTTTCTGTCTCGTTGATCTGTCTAATATTGACAGCGGAGTGTTGAAGTCTCCCATTATTATTGTATGGGAGTCTAAGTCTCTTTGTAAGTCTCTAAGGACTTGCTTTATGAATCTGGGTGCTCCTGTGTTGGGTGCATATATATTTAGGAGAGTTAGCTCTTCCTGTTGAAATGATCCCTTTACCATTATGTAATGGCCTTCTTTGTCTCTTTTGATCTTGGATGGTTTAAAGTGTGTTTTATCAGAGACAAGGATTGCAACCCCTGCTTTTTTTTGTTCTCCATTTGCTTGGTAGATCTTCCTCCATCCCTTTATTCTGAGCCTATGTATGCCTCTGCATGTGAGATGGGTCTCCTGAATACAGCAGACTGATGGGTCTTGACTCTTTATCCAGTTTGCCAGTCTGTGTCTTTTAATTGGAGCATTTAGTCCATTAACATTTAAGGTTAATATTGTTATGTGTGAACTTGATCCTGCCATTATGATATTAACTGGTTATTTTGCTCGTTAGTTGATGCAGTTTCTTCCTAGCCTCGATGGTCTTTACATGTTGGCATGTTTTTGCGATGGCTGGTACCGGTTGTTCCTTTCCATGTTTAGGGCTTCCTTCAGGGTCTCTTGTAAGGCAGGCCTGGTGGTGACAAAATCTCTAAGCATTTGCTTATCTGTAAAGGATTTTATTTCTCCTTCACTTATGAAACTTAGTTTGGCTGATATGAAATTCTGGGTTGAAAATTCTTTTCTTTAAGAACGTTGAATATTGGCCCCCACTCTCTTCTGGCTTGTAGAGTTTCTGCCGAGAGATCTGCTGTTAGTCTGATGGGCTTCCCTTTGTGGGTAACCCGACCTTTCTCTCTGGCTGCCCTTAAGATTTTTTCCTTCATTTCAACTTTGGTGAATCTGGCAATGATGTGTCTTGGAGTTGCTCTTCTGGAGGAGTATCTTTGTGGCGTTCTCTGTATTTCCTGAATTTGAATGTTGTCCTGCCCTACTAGGTTGGGGAAGTTCTCCTGGATGATACCCTGAAGAGTGTTTTCCAACTTGGTTCCATTTTCCCCCTCACTTTCCGGCACCCCAATCAGACGTAGATTTGGTCTTTTTACGTAATCCCATACTTCTTGCAGGCTTTGCTCATTTCTTTTTCTTCTTTTTTCTTTTGGTTTCTCTTCTCGCTTCATTTCATTCATTTGATCTTCAATCGCTGATACTCTTTCTTCCAGTCGATCGAGTCGGTTACTGAAGCTTGTGCATTTGTCACGTATTTCTCGTGTCATGGTTTTCATCTCTGTCATTTCGTTTATGATCTTCTCTGCATTAATTAGTCTAGCTGTCAATTCTTCCACTCTTTTTTCAAGATTTTTAGTTTCTTTGCGCTGGGTACGTAATTCCTCCTTTAGCTCTGATAAGTTTGATGGACTGAAGCCTTCTTCTCTCCTCTCGTCCAAGTCATTCTCTGACCAGCTTTGATCCGTTGCTGGCGATGGGCTGCGCTCCTCAGTTGAAAATGCAGAAATCACCGGTCTTCCTGTGTCGCTCGCGCTGGGAGTTGGAGACTGGAGCTGCTCCTATTCGGCCATCTTGGGATTTTCTACTTAAACAATCACGTCATCTGCAAGTAGAGATTATTTTTTCTTCATTTTTAATCTATTGATATATGCATTTTATTTTCTTGCCTTATTGCCCGTGCTCGAATTTCCAGTACTATGTTGAATGAGGTAGTGAGAATAGATACTTTTCCTTGCTTCTCATCTTAGAAGTAAAGCATATATTCTTTCACCATTAAAAACAATGTTAGCTGTAATATTTTTTACATATTTTTATCAAGTTGAAGAGGTTTTCTTTATTTTTATTTTTCTGAGAGTTTTGTTTCTTTTTTTTTTTCTAAAAGAGTATTGAATTAAGTGAAATATATTGTTTCTGCATGAATTGGTACAATCATGTGATTTTCAAAAAAATATTTAGCCTATTAATATAGTGGCTTATATTGATTGATTTTAAAATATTGAAGCATTTTTGCATCCCTAAAATAAGATCTACTCGATCTTGGTGTATAACTCTTTTTATATATTGCTGAATTCTATTTCTTCTATTTGTGTTAGTTTTGAATCTATATTTATGAAGGACATTGGTCTGCAATTTTATTTTTCCATACTGACTTTGTCTGCTTTGGAATCAGTGCATTAATAGCTTTGTAAAATGAATTGGAAAATGCTCCCTCATTTTCTTTTTTCTGAAAGAGATTGTATAGAAATTCTTCTTTAAGCTGTTGGTTGAATTTTCCAATGAAATATCTTGGCTATATTTCCTTTTGGAGTGCTTTTAAATTATAAATGTAACATTTGTGTGTCTTTAATAGGTTTAGAACTATTCAAATTACTATATTGGGAGAATTGTGTATTTGTGTTTTTTTTTTTTTTTTTTTTTTTTTTTTTTGAGACGGAGTCTTGCTCTGTCGCCCAGGCTGGAGTGCAGTGGCCGGATCTCAGCTCACTGCAAGCTCCGCCTCCCGGGTTTACGCCATTCTCCTGCCTCAGCCTCCAGAGTAACTGGAACTACAGGCGCCCACCACCTCGCCCGGCTAGGTTTTTTTTTTTTTTTGTATTTTTAGTAGAGACGGGGTTTCACCGTGTTAGCCAGGATGGTCTCGATCTCCTGACCTCGTGATCCGCCCGTCTCGGCCTCCCAAAGTGCTGGGATTACAGGCTTGAGCCACCGCACCCGGCTGTATTTGTGTTTTTAAGGAACTAACTGATGCTTATCTAAGTGGTCTAATTTCAGGTGTAGAGTTTTTTTTGTTTTTCTTGTTTTTGTTTTGGTAGTATCATTTCTTATCATACTGATGTCTGCAGGCTCTAGATATCCCCTCTTTCATTTCTAATATTGGCAATTTCTGTCTTATCTCTTTTATTTGTCAGTCTTTGTAGAAGTTGTCAACCTTACTCTACTTTTAAATAACCAACTTCTTGTTTTATTGATTTTCTCTATTGTTTTTTTCAATTTTATTGATTTCTGCTTGTATTATCTTTCTTCTTCTTTCTTTGCCTTTAGTTTGATCTTTTTTTTTTTCTAAGTTTTTAATATGGAGTCTTAGATTCTTGATTTAAGGTTTTTTTTCTTTTTTCTAATCTGTGCATTTAATTCTATACATTTTCCTCTCAGCACTGCCTTAATTTTGCCACACAAATTTGGTATATTGCATTAATAATTTCAGTTTCAATGTATTTTAAAATTGATTTCCCTTGGGACTTCTTTGACGTGGATTATTTGTAAGCGTATTGTTTAGTTTCCAGTTTTTACAGATTTTTTTTTTTGGTTGTTCTTGTTATTGCTATTACTATCTAGTTTGTTTTTATTCTAGTCGCAAATACATGAAAAAAATACAATTCTAAATGATTTCAATTATTTTAAATTTTTTGAGCCTTTTTTTATACACCAGAATGTAGTGGTTCTTCTGACACATTGTGTGGACACTAGAAAGGCTCTATTCTGCTGTTGTTGGGTGAAGTGTTCTATAAATATCAATTAGATCCTGTTGGTTGATAGTGTTGTTGAGTTCTCTTATATCTATATCTTCTATACCTATATCTTATATGTCATATATACCTTGTATCATAAACATACATGATATATGGGATATATGATATATTATATATATTTTATGAGATATATGTCATAAATGATATATATGATATATGAAAAATACATATTATATATGAGAGATATATGAAAAATATATATATCTACATCTACTATAACTATACTAGTAATATTTACTGTCTACTAGTTCTATCAATTACAAAGTAAGGTGTTGAAGTCTTGAAATGTAATTGTTGGTTTCCTCTCCTTTTTCCTTCAGTTCATTCAGTTTTTTCTTCACATATTTTGAAGCTCTGTTAATTGGTGCATTAACATTTTGAATTTCTATGGGAGGACTGACTCTTTCATAATTATATAACATCCTTCTCTGTCTTTTGTTATTTTCTTCGTTCTGAAGTCTAGTTAATCTGACATTGATATAGTCTCTTTTTGTTTAATGTTTGTGCAGTAAATCTTTTTTCATTTTTTGAGACAGGGTCTGACTCTCTCACCCAGACTGGAATGCAGTGGTGTGATCTTGCCCCACTGCAACCTCCGCGTCCCATGTTCAAGTGATTCTTATGCCTCAGGCTTCCAAGTATCTGGGATTACAGGCATGTGCCACCACGCTCAGCTAATTATTATATTTTTAGTAAAGACAGAGTTTCACCATGTTGGCCAGGCTGGTCTTGAACTCCTGACCTCAAACAATGCTCCTGTCTTGGCCTCCCAAAATACTGAGATTACAGGCAAGAGCTACTGCGCCTGGTTGCAATATATCTTGTTTTATCCTTTTACTTTTGACCTATATATTTCATTATATTCAACAGAACTTCTAATAGACAGTACATATTTAGATCATATTTTATAATCAACTTCATCTTTTAATCAGTGTTATTTAGACTATTTACATGTAATATACTTCTTGACATGTTATGGCTTAACCCTGTCACTTTTTTTTTCTTTTGGATGTTTTCTGTTTGTTCTCATTGGTTTTTATTTCTCTGTTGTTTTTCCCTGCCTCCCTATTGATCCCTTGATTTTTGTTTTTTTTTCAGAATTGCATTTTGATTTATTTATAGTACACTTAAGCTATCTCTTTTTAAGGCATTTTTGTCTGTTTTGGGTATTACATAACATTCTTGTTGACTGGTTTTATCATTTTGTCGGTTCAAATGAATTGTGAAAAACTTTTATAGCCCTTTAACCTTTTATAAATCTCCATTCACGTCTCTTTTCCCTCCACCCTTTATAATGTAAGTGGCTTAAATATTTTTCTACATACATTTAGAACCACATCAGACAGTGTTACATATTTTGTTTCAACTGTCAAACATATTTATAAGACTCAGAAAAAAAGGGTAATGTATTTCTTCGTATTTTTTTTTCTCCTTCCATTGGTCTCTCTTCTTTCTTAATGTTTCAAAATGTCTTCTATTATAATGTTATTTTCATTTTTAAAACTTCATTTAATCATTTCTTTATAGTAAGCCTGAGTTATAACAAATTATCTAGTTTTCCTCATCTGAGAATGTCTTGATATCCCCTTTATTCCTAAATATAATTTTATTAGACATAAGATTCTCAATTAGTTGTTTACATTCAGCACTTGAAAAATGTTTTGCCACTTTGTTCTGGCCTCCAGGATTTCTGATAGGAAATCTGACGTTATTGAAATCATTTTTTATTATACGTAAGATTGTGTCTCTTTGGCTGTTCTTAAGATTTTTCTTTGTTATTTTCACAAGTTTTTCTATTATGTGCATGGGTGTGAAATTCTGGCATTTGTATTATTTGAGGTTCAGCCTTCTCTCCAAATTTCAGAGTATTCTTAACATTTATTTTATATATAACGTCCATAGTTTTTAGTTTGTTTAGCTAGAAGAAAAGGAAACATACATGTACTTCATCTTCACAGAAATAGAAATATGCCATGGACTTTTCTCAAATAAATAAAATGAACAGTGACCACAATGGTCAAGAATGTCAATCTGGGATAAGACTGTGCTTGTTTGACTTCCAGCTCCAAAACATTTTAGCTTTGTGATCATGTTGGAAGTAATGAATCATTACAACATCAGCTTCTTCATCTCCAATAGAGATAAATACTAGCACCTCCACCACAGTATTATTATGAGTGGTAAATGAGAGTCTATATATGAAATACTTATTACAGTGCCTATCACTGGAAAGAATTTTAAATAATTATTTGTTTTGTAGAAAGGATTGCAGGCAATCCATTCATGTCCTTTACTGGTGAATGTCTCATAAAACAAATAAAAGAAAACCAGAAGAATCTCCTTGTAAGCAAGCCAACTAAAAATCTTTTGGCAAACACACAAATGTCATAGTCACTAGGAGACTGTCCACATTTATGGAATGGTTTCGGCAGGATATGCCAGGTCTGTGTAATATTATTTACAGGAAAAATCCTGGAATCTGTTGACTTACGAAGTATGGTTCCCTGGAAAATGTCACATAAGCTTTGTAAATATTGGAGTACAAAATGGAGATGTTTTCATGATTAAAACAGTTTTTTTTTGTGTAAGTGATGGCCATATATAGCCTTTAAATGTCTCATATATTAAATCTACATTACAGCACCTACTAGAACAGCAAGATAAAAGGGATCTGTGTTGACAACACTGGACTTTTCATGCTTGGTCTGTGCTTCACAACCACCTGAATTTGACATTGGGTAAAACTTCAGATTTTATGTGCATCTGACTTCACAATGCAACTCTTTGTATTATCTCTATAGTATATACAAAATTATCCGTAAATCCATATCATCACTCATACAAAACCGTATGTAATGTTTCAGTCTTTTCTTTATCTGTCTCTTTGAGTAAATACCCCTAAAATTGAATCATACCATACATAGTAATGTTTACTTTTTGTATTTTTTTCATTTTTATCATATTGTGAATATTTTCCATACCACATGCCTTAAAACAATATTTTTATTGATTAAATAAATCTATCAAATCATTATTATATTTTATTTAACACTCATGTCTTAAAAAACAAGAAAGTTGGTACATTTTTGTACTTAATGCAAATGTGTCTAGGTTTATTCTTGTATGTTTTTCTAATTACCTTTTTAGAATAAAATCATAGAGTTTTATCTATTGGGAAATGTTTATGATCACTTTTAAGTCTTTTGGTAGTTTGCCTAGTTTTCCTTCCAAAAACTATGATCAATTTATGCTACAGTTCGAGTATGACAATTCATTGCATCCCCACAATACTGGGTACAAATTTTTAAAATTTTGAAAATAATTTTTGGAAAATAATAGTACATCATTTTAATTAGCATTGTATTATACCTGAGGTTGAAAATATACCCACTTATAGTCATTATTTCCTAACGAAGTCCTATTTTTTATACAGTTTTGAATAAGGTATCCATACATTTTGTTGATTTGTGCTAATATTTTTATGCATTAACAATATGAGTATATTGGTTCTGTCTACTTGGTGGCAACTATTTTCTCCACTTTCTAATGATTCTTAAATCCATGTCTTAGCATTTAGAGGACTTGTCTTATTTTTATGAAAGTAGAAAATTTTCAAAATAAAATAAAAGGGAGATGAAATTCACAGTAATCTCACCATAGAGAGATAAATGCCTTTCTTTAAGATTTTGAGTATTTCTTATCATTTTATATATTTTCTGTTCATTCAAACTTTGCTAGAAATTTTCATAGGAATCTAGGAGGTAGAATATTAAGCACTTGTGCTTACAAAATCATCTCAACCAGAAAAATTTCAATACTTTACCTATTTTTAGGAGGGATGATATTTCAAAATAAGAGCACAATAAAACATGCTCTTGCTAAAAAAGAATGGCTTCCCACTCCTCAAACACTAGGACTTTTATATAGAGAGCAGGTAATTTTGATCAATAAGAAAGATAACTATAGAAGAAGAAGCCTTCCTCAGTTGATTAGCATAGTTCAATGAGCTTCTAGCTCATGTTCCAGTGCTGTAGTTGCTGCTACCAGAAATGGAAAAGAATCAAAACATCCTCCTCTGTAATTTATTTCAACATGACCTCAACTGTTGGCTGCAGTAATGTAAGAAACTTGAAAAAGTCTTAAAAACACATGAAGA
The DNA here is from genome assembly GCF_007565055.1 of Rhinopithecus roxellana. Lineage (NCBI taxonomy): Eukaryota > Metazoa > Chordata > Mammalia > Primates > Cercopithecidae > Rhinopithecus > Rhinopithecus roxellana. The sequence continues at coordinate 88,939,137 of NC_044552.1, read as the reverse complement.
ATTTTAAATGTAGCACATCCAGCTGACTGTTTAAGAAGGACATTCATACCCACTCTCTGCCAGGTAGGCAGGGAAGAAATTTGGGAACTAGGATTTGAGCACAGCAAATTGTTATACCAAGTTAACAGAAAATACTCTGAAAGAGAGCTCAAGGTCGGGAAGGGCTTCAGTACTCTTTGAACATAATGAGGCCAATTTTATAATAGCAAGGGGATTACGAGTCTTATTTGAAAAGCCAGTAGAGACTAATCAGATCTGTGTAAGATATATTTGATCTATCTAGACATTCAGGGTGACCAAAAATTTTTTAAAAAGAACATAAAATGCAGTGCATAGTGCAGGATTACAAACAGTCTTTTCTCTTTACCCCCTTTCCTGGCATTCAAAGTTTGTCATGAACTCCTTCTCTCTATAGGTCATAAGAAGATAAAATATCTCTGACTAACAACACAAGCTGGGATGATGCAAGTTGTAAACTGTAAAGGCTCCAGATAGAGGCTGGATAGTGTTAACTCTTAATTGGAAGAATATTGGGCCTGAAAAGCAGGAGATTTTGTGATGTGAGAGGAAGTTGAAAAATCAAAGGCAAGGGATGGGAGGTAGGGTAGGCAGACAGAAGTAATCCTAAGAAAGAATTATTCAAGTGGAAGAATAATTCTTTTTTCTAGGCCACTCCCCTGGCCTAGAAAACATCTGTCTATAGACATCATAATAGTGTAGCCAGTGAAGCTATACAATCATTTAAAGATTGAGGGTTAGAATAATTATTCAATAGTAGGCTTTCATATCTGAGATCCTTCACAGAGTGCAATTTTAATTTTATTACTGGAGACCTAAAATAAACAGATCCTTAAGACTTCTTTGAAATATTTGTATATGAGTATTTACTAAAGTGATCAAGGTTATAACTGGCAAATAGAGGGATACATTTTCTCCAATCCTTTGCAGTCAATGTCAAGGATGGAGAATCCTTTAATGGAGAAAGCATGGCAAAAGATCAATTAAGAGACGAGAATAAACCAAAGATAAAGTTATAGATTTCCCCCAAAAAATCATTGCCTCTCCCACACACCAAAAAAAAACTCCCCAGGGAAGCTACAAAGACACCCTGTAAGCCAAAACTGATCCCCTAGCCTTGGGTACATTTCCAAACGACAAGTCAAATTATAAAACTTTTCTCTTGGCCACATTACTTGTATTAAGGAAATGAGGACAAAGCATAACATTTAAAAATTTTAAATTCTGGGGCGGCAGTTTGATAACATAAAGCTAAGTAAGTACATACATCTGCTAGTATGTTAGATGTTAGATGATAATTCACAATGACACTATGCCCACCTACTTGAATTTTATAACACAATTAAAAACAGACCTAAATACATAGATGATCCTATCACCACAATTATGCATATTTAGTAATGCAAAAATGTATGACAAGAGTGAGTACTGACATCAGCGAGTACTGACACCAGCTTGAGCATTGTGTATCTCTGCAGTGGGGAAGCAGTCCAACAATACGTTTTTATCTTGCTTTTAAAAAACTCTGGCAGAAGCACCAGAGAAATGGCCTTTCAGAGAATGAAAGCACAAGGAAAAAGGGATTTTTCTGCATCACCTCTAAGGGATAATAAGCAGAAACAGCCTATTTCTTCATATCTTAAATTAATAAGTACATTTAAACAATTCTCAAATTGCAATGAAACATGATACCTTATTAAGGTAGGAAAATTTAGTAAATAAAATAAAAGAATGGTTTTTTTTTTTTTTTTACAAATCATTGAATTTTGCTCTACTAAACTTGGTCAAATCACATTTGCTCCCACTTCCAAATGATTTCTTTTGATTATAGAGAAATCTTAGCTTTTGTGGATACAAAAAGGTTGAATCATTTTTCAATCATTGATTTTAATTGCGCCCTCTGAGCCTCATGAAGCAGCTAAATAATGTTTCCTTTAATGGCATCTCAACGTATTTCATGACTTTTCCATCTCTTTCAGTATTTAAACAAACTCATTTTAGTTGCTTAGAGTTGGTCCTCCTCATTTTAAACCTCATTACCTTGTCTGATTTAACATGCTTTCTATTCCTTCCCCAAAATTCATTTACCATCTTGGAATGGAGTGAAAGAGATATGTGCTTCTATCATGCACTTTCTTTTTCTCTTTTACTAACTTTATCCTTTCAAGTTGGGGCAGTGCTCAAGGTCAATTCCATGGAAATTAATTTGCTGAAATCAGTTCACCAAAAAACAATTATTCTAATGGTCAGATTGCCAAGTGGTTGATTGGATGAAAAGCCTATTTGTTTCTTTTAACTATACATAAATTCTACAGCAACTTCATATTGCATGTTGTTTCTGTGGTTTTAAGTTTCTTATGAAGGTTGTTTTAATGACTTTCATTTTATCTTCTTTTACATCATTTTAAACCCGCCTGCCACATATGGTTGTGTGGGGATTTTACTATAGCAAGATTCCCAGGAAGAAAGAATGATTGTTGGACTTCAATCCATGCTCTGATTGCAAAGTTATGAATTGATGGAGCTCTTTCAAACTAGAAGAGATGATTTATTTAATATAATGTAAAAAAAAAAAAAAAAGATGTGCTATAAGGAACTAATAGAGGATGAGGCACTGAGAGGAAGGAACAAGAAAAAGGATCCTTTACTGGGAATAAGGTGTAAAAGAGCATAAAAAGGCAACATTTCTTAGGCTACTAAAATGCAGGATGTAATGATGGGGGGGGGGAAGGTCAACTGAGGGGGCAAAGATAGGAGACAGTAAAGATGTTAACACCAAAAGCCTAAAAGAGGGTTGAAGCAGTAGGAAGTAGAGGTCTCTAATAAAGTTAGCATTACTTTTCTAGTATTTGACTTGGACAGGTGAAGGGCCAACTTGTCCTACTGCAAAGGAGGTTCATTTATGCGTAGTTTGTTTAAGTCCGGGGTGTTCCCTTGGTCTCAAATGGATGGCATCCCAATGGCTACCTCTGGTGTGTATAACTATTTGGAACCACATGGTGGCAGTACTGGTAATACTGTATTCTCCCTCCTGCTTCCACCCTTCCACCTCCCTCCCCCACTCAAAGGTGTCCAATTTTTTAGCTTCCCTGGGCCACATTGGAAGAAGAATTGTCCTGGGCTACACATAAAATACATTAACATTAATGAACATACCATGCTCATGGATAGGAAGAATCAATATCGTGAAAATGGCTATACTCCCCAAGGTTATTTATAGATTCAATGCCATCCCCATCAAGCTACCAATGAGTTTCTTCACAGAATTGGAAAAAACTGCTTTAAAGTTCATATGGAACCAAAAAAGAGCCCGCATTGCCAAGACAATCCTAAGTCAAAAGGACAAAGCTGGAGGCGTCACGCTACCTGACTTCAAACTATACTACAAGGCTACAGTAACCAAAACAGCATGGTACTGGTACCAAAACAGAGATATAGACCAATGGAACAGAACAGAGTCCTCAGAAATAATACCGCACATCTACAGCCATCTGATCTTTGACAAACTTGAGAGAAACAAGAAATGGGGAAAGGATTCCCTATTTAATAAATGGTGCTGGGAAAATTGGCTAGCCATAAGTAGAAAGCTGAAACTGGATCCTTTCCTTACCCCTTATACGAAGATTAATTCAAGATGGATTAGAGACTTAAATGTTAGACCTAATACCATAAAAACCCTAGAAGAAAATCTAGGTAGTACCATTCAGGACATAGGCATGGGCAAGGACTTCATGTCTAAAACACCAAAAGCAACGGCAGCAAAAGCCAAAATTGACAAATGGGATCTAATTAAACTTAAGAGCTTTTGCACAGCAAAAGAAACTACCATCAGAGTGAACAGGCAACCTACAGAATGGGAGAAAATTTTTGCAACCTACTCATCTGACAAAGGGCTAATATCCAGAATCTACAAAGAACTCAAACAAATATACGAGAAAAAAACAAACAACCCCATCAAAAAGTGGGGAAAGGATATGAACAGACATTTCTCAAAAGAAGATATTCATACAGCCAACAGACACATGAAAAAATGCTCATCATCACTCGCCATCAGAGAAATGCAAATCAAAACCACAATGAGATACCATCTCACACCAGTTAGAATGGCAATCATTAAGAAGTCAGGAAACAACAGGTGTTGGAGAGGATGTGGAGAAATAGGAACACTTTTACACTGTTGGTGGGATTGTAAACTAGTTCAACCATTATGGAAAACAGTATGGCAATTCCTCAAGGATCTAGAACTAGATGTACCATATGACCCAGCCATCCCACTACTGGGTATATACCCAAAGGATTATAAATTAGTCTACTACAAAGACACATGTACACGTATGTTTATTGCGGCACTATTCACAATAGCAAAGACTTGGAATCAACCCAAATGTCCATCTGTGACAGACTGGATTAAGAAAATGTGGCACATATACACCATGGAATACTATGCAGCCATAAAAAAGGATGAGTTTGCGTCCTTTGTAGGGACATGGATGCAGCTGGAAACCATCATTCTTAGCAAACTATCACAAGAAGAGAAAACCAAACACCGCATGTTCTCACTCATAGGTGGGAACTGAACAATGAGATCACTTGGACTCGGGAAGGGGAACATCACACACTGGGGTCTATCATGGGGAGGGGGGAGGGGGGAGGAGGGAGGGATTGCATTGGGGAGTTATACATGATATAAATGATGAATTGATGGGTGCTGACGAGTTGATGGGTGCAGCACACCAGCATGGCATAAGTATACATATGTAACAAACCTGCACGTTATGCACATGTACCCTAGAACTTAGAGTATAATAAAAAAAAAAAAAAAAAAAAAAAAAAGAAAACAAACAAACAAAAAAAAACAAACAAAATTGGTCCTGGGCTAAAAAAAAAAAACATTATGATAGCTGATGAGCTACAAAAAAATAAAAAACAAAAAAACAAAAAAAAAAAACTCTCATAATGTTTTAAGAAAATTTATGGTTTTGCGTTGGGCTCCATTCAAAGCCATCCTGGGCCTCATGTGACCCACAGGTGACAGGTTGGACAAGCTTGCTAGACCCTTGGCAGATCTCGGACATATAAGAAAGTGAAAGATCTATCTCCTGTTTCTCTTAGTAATCTGTAAATTAAGGAGGAACAGTACCTGTCCCCTTTCTACAGGCAGTCTACCTTTCTTCATGATGTTTCCAAGTCAATGGGCATATCATTGCCAATCTTCAATTTGTGAAAGCAACCTCTCTGATGAGAAGGAACTGTATTTTACAGAGCGGTTCTCCTGGTCTTCTGACATTATCAGAGGGTAAAAGTGAAAATAGTATTAGCTTTTAGAGCCACACTGGTTGTTTACAATTGGCATCAAGTTGAATTAGTCAGTGTTGTGCCAAACTGGTTAGTAAATATTTTGAATATCATACATGGTTGAATTTACTCTCTGAGCTTGACCCTCTCAATAATTCTTTTTGAAGGGGTGGCTGGCCCTAATCTCAAGTAATTCTCAGAATCTACTAATTGTAATACCTCCTTTGGTCTCCAGCTTTGGGCCTTGGTGATAATTCCAGGGCAAAAGAAACATCCAGCTGGTCAATTTAGACCAGTCTCCTAAAGAGTTTAATAATGCTGCCATGACAATAGGTAGTTCATTTCTTTTTTATTTAATAAGAATCTCTTTTATTATCCTATGCTTGCTTTGATTAATAGTAGAGTACATTATGACGTTTATCCATTTACTCATATATGTATTCAACACATAGATACATAGCTTGTATTATACTTTAAGCAATTTAAGTAAAACAAATAAAATTATAGCCATAAAATCAAGATGCTTAAGTTTTGAGACGAGAAGCAAACATAGAGATAGTTTAACCAAAGAGATTATGTATATATTTGGAGCAGATTAATTTTACCTGGCTCTTGAAGGAAAGATAGAAATTGAAGCCTCAGAAACAGAAAGGATATGAGATGGAATGGAGATATCACCAGAGCATCTATCTTCTCATCTGACTTTTTTACTTAAAAGTAGTTAATAATTTTTTCTGCTTTGAATTATATTTCTCTATTCTTATGAAATCTTAAGTCTGCATCTAGATTAATTTAGACATTCTTAATGACCACATCATAAACTTTTTTTTTTTTTTTTTTTTTTTTTATTATACTTTAAGTTCTAGGGTACATGTGCATAACGTGCAGGTTTGTTACATATGCATACTTATGCCATGTTGGTGTGCTGCACCCATCAACTCGTCAGCACCCATCAATTCATCATTTATATCATGTATAACTCCCCAATGCAATCCCTCCCTCCTCCCCCCTCCCCCCTCCCACTTTTAAGAAAACAATTTCTCTATCTATATTTTAATTACATTTTGAGTGCCTATTTATTTCTCTTTCAGAAATAAAAGATACTGTCTTTACCATCAAGAAACTCACAATCTAGTAATAAGCAAATATGATGGGTAATTAATATTATTCCATTCAATGTTTCCATTTTGATACAGAAGCAGGCAACTTACAGTCCAGGATATTCTTTGTGTGTCAAAGAATTAGAGAGGGGCAATAATGTGTGTCAAATAATAATCTGCATTTTGCCATACCTGATTTAGTCTTTCCCCATCTCTCAGTCAGTAAAAATTACTTATTGATAGTCAGGGAAGGTCTCATCTTCATTTTACCCTAGGAGTTCTGGACTGGCATATACATGTCTTCACTTCTTAAAACTGACAGATTTTGAGTAGCCTGCGTTCAGTGAATTTTCAGCAACGTGTGACTCACCTTGCACCAACTTCATACCAGAAATTATTTAGAAAAAGCTTTTTACTGAACTCATTTTTTTCTGATGTAGAATATATATACACGATGTGAACAAAATAATACAACAGATGTTCTTGTTGTGAATTAAAAACAGAATATTTATAAACTTAACAAAAGGATAGGTAGATTTTTAAATGTCATGAACAACTTTAAAATGTTACTTATAAAACCTGAAATTTAAAATGTTTATATATAATATGATTAGTCTTAACATTAAATGGATTTTATGAGACTCTTTTAGAAAGGAGCTAAAAGAAAAATGAAAGGATCAAGACATCATTATATAATTCACCATATATATTTACTATGATTAAAACTAAATAATAAAAATTCTCTATCAATAGCTTCTGCAACATAAATATCTCAAACCCTTAAGATAAATTATTTCTGATGATAGAACCATAGCTGAATTTTATTTTATTTAAAATTTACTGTATTTTCCAAAATTTCTAAAACATATGTATATTATTTTTATCATCATAAAATATTAACATTTCTATAATGAAAATTTCAAACATACATTGAGAGAAAAGTCCAATCAACCTTCACACACAAGTTCCTGTTAATAATTAAGATTTTCCCTAGATTGCTTCATCTATCCCTTATTTTATTTTCTTTTTTCAATGTTGAATTTATTTTAAAGCAAATCACAGCTATCTTCATTTGCCTCTACATACTTCAGTCTGCATCTCCAAAAAGTATGAACGATTTCTTGTATAAAAACAATGTTGTTATCATTCATAACAAAATTAGCAATAATTCTTTAATACCAAATAATATCAAGCACATAATCAATTTCCCCAGATTTTTAAAAAACTCTGTTGTGCCATTTGGTTTGTCTGAATCAAGATCTCCCAAATTTCCACACATTGTTGACACTTGTGTGGAACACTTACGTCTCTGTATGTCTTTCAGTATGTAACAGTTCTCACTAATTTTTCTAAGCCATCGATTTGTTTCAGAAAAAAAAAAAAAAAAATTCTGGAGTGGTCCTATCCTTAACTTCCCATCTCTTATACTAGTCATAATTACAATCTTTCTTTTCATTCCATTTAGTCTACGTATCTATGAGGATTTTCTTCATATCCTTGCTTTCATTTTAGACGAAATTCCTTCAATCAAGGGTTTCTTTCTATTTTACCATTTTCTCTGACATATTTAGAGGAGTGGGATTTTCAATATCATTTAGAAAGAAAGAAAAATATTTTCCTTTCTGTGGGAATGGTTTTTAAGTTAGAGAAATCCTGCCAGAGGATGATAATTTGAAATATTTGTTCAATGCTTCTGCTCTTTAAGATGTAGAAAAATCCAGCACTCCAAATTGTTAAAAAAATTTGTGAGAATTTCCCTTTTGTCACTTTTGATTGATTAAAATGTTTCTCTCTTTCTCAAGACTTCCCCTAAAATAATTTTAGATCATGTTCATCATATACTTGATTACTTTTTGTCTTTTTTCTTAATTTTTATTTTGTGTTCTTTTATATTTATTAATCTGTGATTAATATAGGAATACAAAACAGTATACTTAATATACAGACATTCAAATAACAGATGCTGGTAAGGAAGCAAAGAAAAAGGAACGCTTACACACTGTTGGTGGGAGCATAAATTAGTACAACCTCTATGAAAAACAGGATGTAGATTTCTCAAAGTACTAAAAATAGAGCTATTATTTGATCCACTAACCTCACAACTGGGTATCCACCCAAAGGAAGAGAAATGCTTATATCAAAAAGATACCTGCACTTGTATGTTTATTCACAGCACTGTTCACATTAGCAAAAATATGTAATCACTCTAAGTGTTCATCAATTGATGACTGGATAAAGAAAATATGGTATATATACACCATCTAATACTATGCAGCCATAAAAAGAATGAAATAATGTCATTTGCAGCAACATGGATGGAACTGAAGGCCATTATCTTAAGTGAAACAACTCAGACACAGAAAGACAAATACCACATGTTTTCACTTATAAGTAGGAGATAAATGATATGTACACATTAATGGAAAGTATGGAATGATAAACAATGAATACTCAAAGGGTGAGAGGATAGGAGGAATTGAATGATGAGAAATTACCTAACGAATTCAAAGTAGGTTATTCTGGTGTTGAATACACTTGAATCCCTGACTGTACCACTACACATCATATTCATGAAACAAAATTACACCCGTACCTCATAAATTTATACAAATAAAAAAGTGTTAACCTTAATTTTTTGAAACATTGACCCTTTTGCTAAATATTTTTAAAACATTAAATATGCCACTACGTCAACTCTATATTCCAAACTAACTGTATTTAATGAGGACATTGAGTACATTTTTTAGAAATCTGATCTTTTATACATTTGAAAGAGAACTTTTTGTTGTTCTGAAAAAGAAAAATCTTATTCAGACTTTAGTGTTTCCTTTAAACCAGATGAATAAAATCCTGCCAGGTTATTTCAACAGTGCTTGCAACCTAGCTTCATTTTCTCTCTTCTAGAATCAGATTTGGCTTCCATGAAGAAAATAGGGCACAGTAGAGCAGATTCAATAGCTCCCCACTGTCATCACAACTCAGTCACCTTAAACACTGTGTACCATGCCAAAATGTCCTCCCCCCAGTCAAAATGTATATATTTATTTAGCTTTGTCTGAACATATGCTTGTTTTCCTCAACCATGTAGAATACATTGTTTACGAAAAAGATGTACCACAACCAAACAAAAGCAAAGCACATAAACTCTTGTTGTTTTCTTGTAAAGACTATTTTCAACAAAGAACAAAGTAAATATTACAGATATTCCTTTACTCTAAGATCATGATAAATTTTTCTGATCCCAGCAACAGAAACTAGGAATTACTGATCAGGTTGCTGGAGTAATTCATTCCTTTTACATTCAATTCATGGAGGTTTTTGTTTCTCTTTTACTATTTTAGTGAATTATTTCAAGCACATGACATGCAGGAGTGAACTCAGAGAAGATCAATACTTGCTTTAAACATTCCTTCTATTTGGATCCAAAGAGCAAAGTCACATTCCTAGTCCAGTTTTTGACACTGAGACATATTGAGCCAATTCCTTTTCTTTCTTGAAATTTCCCACCACTGTGTTTTTTGTTTTGTTTTGTTTCATTTTCTCTTTTCTGTGGTTCTTCCAGCCAAGCATGCAACTTCATTGATGAGTCTTTATTGTGCTGTTGTACCTTCATATACATTCCTGTGTCACAAGTATTGAGAGACTATTGAATTATGGAAAGAAAATGTATTCAAAGTATCAGAGCACAAATTATTGCGTTTAGATTTATTTATTATTAGCTATATTTAAATTCACCTATTTATCTATCTGTTTAATGCTGATTTCTTTGAATTGCCTTGGCAACACCTGTGTCAGCATTATCAGTGTTGGGTTGTAAATTCCTCAGGGACAAATTATGTCTGTCTAACTTGCTGTGCACAACAACTAACAAAGCATGTTATGAAGATAGATTCTCCATGTGTTTTGATGGTGATAAATTTTACTGAGTATATTCTCATATCTTATTCTGGTTAAATTTTAAAGGAAAAACATTACTATCAGTAGATCACACAATTAGCCCTAGTGCATTTGAAAAAGAAAACTAAGATATGAAATGTATTTCAAGTTTAGATCAGAATTATCTGAACTGTATTAATTTTGCATAAAAACTTTGTGTAAGATACAATCCAAATGTCATTTCATGGCCAGTAATTTTAAAATACCTTGAAGATTAGGTTCCTGTTAATATCCAATTAACGACGCAATGGTTTAATTTTTAAAAACATGTTTAATTTAGTCTTCAGTCATTTAAAATTTTAAAGTTAGGTTTGACTGAAGATTATTATACTTCATTATGGACTGATACTATAGTTATATAATTCTTCAGTAATTAACACGCTGTTAGTATTCTCAGTTTATTTTAAGGTTGCAGTTGTAAGTGGAAGTGTGAAAATAAATCACTTACAAAACAAGCAAAGATTTGTCAACATTTTTGACATTAGTAATAATAAATTATACTCCAATGAATTTAGCAACTACTTTTTCTGTCAAAATTTTAAAGTGAATTTTATTATAGAAAAGTTTTTTTTTTTTTTTTTTTAACTTATTACCCAATGTATTTTCATCCAATGTAAGTAACAGGATTCTTTGTGGACTTGTTTTTAGACATAGCCATCTTGGAACATGCCTAATTTACTCTAGCTTCAGAAGAATGTCTACTCTAGAAATTTTAAGAGAAACAATGTGATTTGGATTTTGCAACATTCATACCTAGGAAGTACTGTTCATCTTTTAGATGGAGATGAACGAAGAGTCAGAGAATGCTCCATAGCCCTTCTATAATCCAATCTGCTCAATGTCACATCAAACAAATTTTATTTGAATTTCAATACAAAGTACATTCAAAAGGAAATTAAATATTTCACTATTTTAAATAAGGAATGTTTCTTATCTGTTCAATTAATTTAGAAATAGGAATATATGTAGATTGTTTTAATGTTAGGATCTTTCATACTTTGTAAATTAAAGCTACTATGGTGACATTCTTGCATTGCCTGTTTAATCCCTCTAATACTACTAACTGAATTAGGGCATTAAAAGGCGTTTACCCTCTGTTACCTACCATGGCATTTTTGCTTAAGTCCCTTTCTTGGAATGTTCTTTTCTCTCTTCCCTTTCTTGGAATATTCTTTTTTCTCTTAAGATTGATTTCTTGCACCGTTACAAGTTTCCAGTTCACGCTGTACCTTTAATTTGAGGGCTTCCTTGACCATTCTCATTCACAATCCTCTTAGAATATGCCAAAATGTATTAGACACTCATAAAAAATCGTCACGTGACAATTGTCATATTTGTTATTTAAGTGTTATGTTATTGTTAAACTTTGAATGTTTACAAATTTTTCTGTAGAAAATTCTATGTATTTATTTCTTTGCCAAGTGGAATACACAGGATTCAACAAATATATACTAAACAGAGTGAACAAAGAAAATGAATGAAGGAAATGATTCTTCAGGGCATTCTCAAACTGAGAAAACATTCTATGGCTCTATGAAGTTGTTTCATTTGGGTAATACCAAATCTGCACTTTGATGGCAAGCAAAAACAGGCTTGTCTATTAATGTTGGGATTGTAGAACTCATGTCATAAAGACAGTTGATTTAGTGCTATGAATAATATGGTTTGCAACTAGATATTACGTTTTTGATGGATTAGAACTAATCATATGTTCAGAAGTCTTGGCAACAAACACACTTTTACAAATTGGAAAAATAATTTAAAATACCATTTCTTTTATAAGGGGAAGATAGGTGACTAATGAAAAAATATAGCAGTCACAAGTGGCTATTTGAGATAAGTTGGATTCAACATACACTCTAATTGGCAAGCACTATCTTTCTTTATTCTTTTTTCACCTGTTAAAAATAAACAGGAATGGATATTTTCATAACTTTTGAAGGGCAAGGAAGTTTTAAGAAATAATTTCGGCTTGAAGGGTAAATATTTGACATTGTAGGACAAGGGTTTTTATATTTTGTTCACTTTATTTGCTTGTTTTTTATTTGATTGTTTTTAACTGAAATATTATATATACATAGATGCACACAAACAAAAAAAAAACAAACAAAATTGAGGTTCTTGTGGAAATAAAAAGATGAACCATAAAGATAAATCATTTGGTATTTAAAATTTTTGTTTTTAAAATATATTTACAATGATAGGAAGCAGAGAATATATAAGAATAAAAAATACATAATATTAGGAGAAAGAAAAATCTTTCTAAAGAATAGATAATTTTTTTCATCATGATAGATATTGACCTTTTATTTCTGAAGACTTATCTTACAACCATTCTTCCACTTATGTTTGGAATTCAGAGCCCCTGTGTTTCTGAGAACTCTAACTCACTAAGGAAGGCTACTTCTCTACCTCTTCTATTTTTCATGCAGACTTTACAGAGAAATATAAGGTGTCTTGTTAAATAACAACAACAAAAAAAAAATGCAGTAAAATGCATTAACATTTTATGGAAGAACTGTACTTTTTTCCTTCAACAGTTTTTATATTTCACAAAGTTGGGTCTCAGTTAGTTTTGTCATGAGCACTGAATGTGAAAGTCCATAAACTTCTCAAACTGGGGTTAGCAAATGTATTTTCAGGATTTGTAGATTATCTACCAGAATTTTATGTTAATATTGTATTTTCATTTCAATAATTACTCCCAAAAGACAACAAAATAAAAGCAATCTAAAAATAAGCTGGGACTTTCTATATTTCACCTTCCATGGGATGTTGCATTTAGCATAACAAAAACAGCAACTGAAAGAATTTAAAATACATCTAACCTTTTTTGACATGTCAAAAGGACCTTGAAATCAATCTTATTTAAAATCCAAAAAATGCATTCTGAAAATTCTCTCTCCTGTTTCTCTAGCTTTCAATATTGCTTACATCCTTCAGTCTCTGTCTCTAAATTTTTACTATTAATCCTTCTCTAAGCTCCTGCCCATATAATGATTCTTTTCTTTTTCCCCCTTTCCCTTTCCTCTCTTCTTTATTTCCTCTTCTTTATTTTTTCAGATAACTGAATCTTAACCATTTCACAGGTAAATACTTCCTCCTCCCATTTAGTATCTCTTGCCCACATCCCCAAAGTAACCAAATGTGAAAGCACTTTGACACATGCAAATAAACACTATAATCTGTAAGGTAAGCACTAAGAAAAGAAGAGAGAATGCTCAGCTGGTGAGTTATGCAAAAGTAAGAATGAGAAGAGGCCGTGAATACTGGTAAACCAATAACTTTTTCAATTGTTAAATAGCATAACCTTTTTTTTTTTTTTTTTTTTTTTTTTTTTTTTTTTTTTTTTTTTTTTGAGATGGAGTCTCGCTCTGTCGCCCAGGCTGGAGTGCAGTGGCCGGATCTCAGCTCACTGCAAACTCCGCCTTCCAGATTCACGTCATTCTCCTGCCTCAGCCTCCGGAGTAGCTGGGACTACAGGCGCCCGCCACCTCGCCCGGCTAGTTTTTTATATTTTTTAGTAGAGACAGGGTTTCACCGTGTTAGCCAGGATGGTCTCGATCTCCTGACCTCGTGATCCGCCCGTCTCGGCCTCCCAAAGTGCTGGGATTACAGGCTTGGGCCACCACGCCCAGCCAATAGCATAACCTTTTTTGGATGGCCAAATAATTTCCATTCTGTTTTTGAGCAACAGTCCCGTTAGTGCTATGTGATCACATAAATTAAGAGTACTTGCACTTTACCATTACATTAAAAAATTTTCCCGTCTCTACTGAAAATACAAAAAAATAAGCCAGGCATGGTGGCGGGCGCCTGTAATCCCAGCTACTTGGGAGGTTGAGGCAGGAGAATGGTGTGAACCTGGGAGCCGGATCTTGCAGTGAGCTGACATGGCGCCACTGCACTCCAGCCTGGGCATCACAGCAAGACTCCGTCTCAAAAAAAATTTTTTTCAACCTAAAGACGAAAGTTTATGATAGACCATAGTTATTTTCTCAACAGTCCTCAAATTTTCACATTTGAGAATGAATATTCTGAAGTGGAAGTAGAATGAACCCTCTAAAGTGAGGGCAGATGATTGGATAGAATTGCACAGTATGCTTGGGATGAAAAAAATGGCAGGATAGTAGGGAATGAAAAAATGAAGAGATCTAAGTGTCACTGAGCACAAAATAGCAAGTATAGGAAGGAAATGGAAATAAATAGGAAAATGCCAAGTGTGTTCTGTGAGAGGAAGCAATAATTTCTATAGCCATCTAAGTTGGCTGGCTTGAACAAAAAATGATGGAAATTCATTTTGTTAAAGGGGCCAGGTTAATCAACATTCTTTCAATAATATATATTCACTTATTTTTATTTTTTAATTGACACATAATTGTACATATTTATAGGGTATAACATGATATTTCAACACATGTATATATTGTGTAATGATCAAACCAGGATAATTAGCATATCCTTCACTTCAAACATTTATTTCTTTGTGGTGTGAGCACAAAAAAATCTTCTTTTCTAGTTATTTTGAGATATACAATACCTTTCTGATGACTGTAGTCACGCAACTGTGCAACAGGACTCCAGAATTTATTCTTTTCTTCTAATTGTAACTTTTACTGCTTGACCATCCTTTTCATATATACCCCTTCAGCCTCCCCTCTCTAGGCTCTGGTAATCACTCTTCTACTCTCTACTTCTATGAGATCAACTCCTTTAGAATCTACAAGTGAGTGGGAACATGCAGTATTATCTTTCTGTGTCTGACTTATTTTACTTAACATAATGATTCTCAGATTTATCTAAGTTGTTGCAAATGACAGGATTTTACTCTTTTTTAGGCTGAATGGTATTCTGTTGTATATATGCTACTTTTTTTTTCAATCATTCATTTCTGGACACAGGTTGAGTCCATATTTTGACTATTGTTACAGTGCTGTAATAAACATGGGAGTGCAGATATCTCTTCAACATACTGGTTTCACTTCCCTTGGATATACACTTAGCAGTGAAATTTTTGGATTATATGGAAGTTCTATTTCTAATTATTAGAGGAAACTCCATACTGTTTTCCATAATGGCTATAATTTTTTTAAAAAAGAGGGAAAAGGACTAAGTATTGTCAAGGATGTGAAGAATTTTGAACCCCCAGACATTGTTGTTGGAAAGCAAAATGATCCAGTCGTCATGGAAAACAGTCTGGCATTTCCTCAAAAAGCTAAACATTGAATTAGTTTATGATTCAGCAATTTCACTCCTACATATATACTCTAAAAATTGAAAATAGGTACTCAAATATTTACACACAAATGTCTGTAGCAGCAAAAGTTCATAATAGGCGAAAGGTGAACAAAATCCAACTTTTCATAAATGGATCAATGCATAAACAAATTGTGGTATATACGTAAAATGGGATGTTAAACAGTCATAAAAAGGAATGAAGTACTGATATATGCCACAATGTGGATGAACCTCAAAACATTTTGCTAAGTGTAGGAAGTCAAACAAAAGCTATTTTGTATAATTCCATTTATAGGAAATATCCAGATTGGATAAATCCAGGAGACTGAAAGCAGATTGATGACTGCTAGGAGCTGAGGAGAGGGGAAAATGATTTGACTGATTAAAAAGTATGAAGTTTTCTTTTGGGGTGATAAAAATGTTTGAAACTTAATAAAAGAAGTGATTCCACAACATTGTAAATGCATTAAATTTCACTTTATTTGTCACCCCCAAAATGTTTAATTTTATGTTATGTGAATTTTAATTACATATATGCACAAATATATGCATATATGTGTGTAGATATGTATATGTGTGTGTATATGTGTATATATATGTGTATATATATCCACATATATATAAAAACTATGCAGGGATACCATTTTTAATTTATCAGATTTGAAAAATAAAAAAGTTTGATAATGAACAAAGTTGACTAAATTGTGAAGAAATAGTTACATTTATACACTGCTCTTAGAAATGCTGATTGGACAAATGTCAAGGAAGAGCGATGCATTTTAATATGGCAACTCCAAAATATAATTACAGTATCACGTATAATAATATAAGATACACCCCAAATGGCTAAAATATAATACAGTCACACAATAGAATGATCCACTATGCAGCTGGAAAAAAAAAAAAAAAGAAACTGTATAAGCTAATATAAAAAAATTTCAAGTTATGTTGCTAAGTATAAAATAATCAAAATTCAAAATGCCTTAGTGTAAAACAAGAGAAACTAGGTTGTACATTTGTGTTTGTATATGCATATAAAATCTTCGATGATCCTGTGGCAAGATAGCCACAGGAACAGTTCCGGTCTGCAGCTCCCAGTGAGATCCACACAGAAGGTGGGTGATGTCTGTATTTCCAACTGAAGTATCCGGTTCATCTCATTGGGATTGGTTGGACAGTGTGTGAAGCCCACGAGGGCAAGCTGAAGCAGGGTGTAGTGTCACCTAACCCAGGAAGCTCAAGGCATAGAGGAATTTTCTCCCCTACCCAAGGGAAGCCATGAGGGACTGAGCCTGAGGAACTCCAGCACAGATACTGCGTTTATCCCGTGGTCTTCGCAAGCCTGCAAACCAGGAGATTCCCTCCAGTGCCTACCCCACCAGGGCCTTGGGTTTCAAGCATAAAACTGGGTGGCCATTTGGGTAGACACCAAACTAGATGCTGGAGTTCTTTTTTTCCATACCGGAGTGGTGCCTGGATCACCAGTGAGACAGAACCATTCACTCCCCTGGAAAGGGGTGCTGAAGCCAGGGAGCCAAGTGGTCTGGCTTGGCAGGTCCCAACCCCACTTAGCCTAGGAAACTAGGATCCACTGTCTTGAAATTCTCACTGCCAGCACAGCAGCAGTCTGAGATTGACCCAGGACATTCGAGCTTGGTGGGGAGAGGGGTATCTGCCATTGCTTAGGCTTGAGTAGGTGGGAAGTTCCAACTAGGTGGAGCCCACTGCAGCTCAGCAAGGCTGCTGTGGCCAGACTGCCAAATTTCTCTTCTATGGGCAGGGCATCTCTGAAAAAAAGGCAGCAGCCCCAGTCAGGAACTTATAGATAAAACCTCCATCTCCCTGGGACAGAGCACTTGGGGAAAGGGACAGCTGTGGGTACAGCTTCAACAGACTTAAATGTCCCTGCCTGACAGCTCTGAAGAGAGCAGTGGACCTCCCAGCACTGTGTTTGAGCTCTGCTAAGGGTCAGACTGCTTCCTCAAGCAGGTCTCTGACTCCCAGTATCCTGACTGGGAGACACCTTCCAGTAGGGGCCGACAGACATGTCATACAGGAGAGCTCTGGCCGGCATCTGGCAAGTGCCCCTCTGGGATAAAGCTTCCAGAGGAAAGATCAGGCAGCAATCTTTGCTGTTCTGCAGGCTCCACTGGTGATACCCAGGCAAACAGAGTCAGGAGTGTACCTCCAGCAAACTCCAGCAGACCTGCAGCAGAGGGGTCTGTCAGAAGGAAAACTAACAAACAGAAAGCAATAGCACATCCACTCAAAAAGACCCCATCTGAAGGTCACTAATATCAAAGACCAAAGGTAGATACATCCACAAAGTTGGGGAGAAACCAGCACAAAAAGGCTGAAAATTCCAAAAACCAGAATGCCTCTTCTCCCCCAAAGGATCACAACTCCTCACCAGCAAGGGAACAAAACTGGAGAGAGAATGAGTTTGATGAATTCACAGAAGTAGGCTTCAGAAGGTGGGTAATAACAAACTCCTCCAAGCTAAAGGAGCATGTTCTAACCCAATGCAAGGAAGCTGAGGACCCTGAAAAAGGTTAGACGAATTGCTAACTAGAATAACCAGTTTAGAGAAGAACATAAATGACATGGTGGAGCTGAAAAAAACAGCATGAGAACTTAAGGAAATATACACAAATTTCAAAAGCTGAATCGATCAAGTGGAAGAAAAGATATCAGTGATTGAAGATCTACTTAATGAAATAAAGAGAGAAAACAAGATTAGAGAAAAAAAGAATAAAAAGGAAGGAATAAAGGCTTCAAGAAATACAAGACTACATGAAAACACCAAATCTACATTTGATTGGTGTACCTGAAACTGACGAGGAGAATGAAACCAAGTTGGAAAACACTCTTCAGGATATTATCCAGGAGAACTTCCCCAAACCAAGCAAGACAGGCTAGCATTCAAATTCAGGAAATACAGAAGACACCACAAAGATATTTGTTAAGAAGTACAACCCCAAGACACATAATTGTCAGATTCACCAAGGTTGAAAAGAAGGAAAAAATATTAAGGGCAGCCAGAGAGAAAGGTCGGGTTACCCACAAAGGGAAGCCCATCAGACAAACAGCAGATCTCTCTGCAGACACCCTACAAGCCAGAAGAGAGTGGGGGCCAATATTCAATATTCTTAAAGACAAGAATTTTCAACCCAGAATATCATATCCAGCCAAACTAAGCTTCATAAGCAAAAGAGAAATAAAATATTTTACAGACAAGCAAATGCTAAGAGATTTTGTCACCACCAGGCCTGCCTTACAAGAGCTCATGAAGGAAGCACTAAACGTGGAAAGGAACAACCAGAACTAGCCACTGCAAAAATACACCAAATTGTAAAGAACATTGACACTGTGAAGAAACTGCATCAACTAATGGGCAAAACAACCAGCTAGCGTCATAATGACAGGATCAAATTCACATATAACAATATTAACCTTAAATGTAAGAGAATTAAATGCCCCAATTAAAAGATACGGACTGGCAAATAGGATAAAGAGTAAGGATCCATTAATACGTTGTATTCAGGAGACACATCTCATGTGCAAAGACACACATAGGCTCAAAATAAAGGGATGGAGGAATATTTACCAAGCAAATGGAAAACAAAAAAGCAGGAGCTGCAATCCTAATCTCTGACAAAACAGACTTCAAATAAACAAAGATCAAAAGAGACAAAGAAGGGCATTACATAATGGTAAAGGTCAATGCAGTAAGAAGAACTAACTATCCTAAATATATATGCATCCAATACAGGAGCACCCAGATTCATAAAGCAAGTTCTTAGAGACCTATAAAGAGACCTAGACTCCCACACAATAATAGCAGGAGACTTTAACACTCTGTTGTCAATATTAGACAGATCAAACAGACAGAAAATTAATAAGGATATATAGGTCTTGAAGTCAGCTCTGGACCAAGCAGACATAATAGACATCTACAGAACTCTCCACCCCTAATCAACAGAATATATATTCTTCTCAGCACCTCATTGCACTTATTCTAAAATTGACAACATAAGTGGAAGTAAAACACTCCTTAGCAAATGCAAAAGAATGGAAATCATAACGAACAGTCTCTCAGACCACAGTGCAATCAAATTAGAACTCAGGATTAAGAAACTCACTTAAAGCTGCACAACTATATGTAAACTGAACAACCTGCTCCTGAATGACTACTGGGTAAATAATGAAATGAAAGCAGAAATAAAGATGTTCTTTGAAACCAGCGAAAAAAAGACACAATGTACCAGAATCTCTGGGACACATTTAAAGCAGTGTGTAGA
The DNA here is from genome assembly GCF_007565055.1 of Rhinopithecus roxellana. Lineage (NCBI taxonomy): Eukaryota > Metazoa > Chordata > Mammalia > Primates > Cercopithecidae > Rhinopithecus > Rhinopithecus roxellana. The sequence continues at coordinate 88,919,249 of NC_044552.1, read as the reverse complement.
GGGAAATTTACAGCACGAAATGCCCAAAAGAGAAAGCAGGAAAGATCTAAAATTGACACCCTAACTTCAAAATTAAAAGAACTAGAGAAGCAACAGCAAATGAATTCAAAATTTAGCAGAAGACTAGAAATAATTAAGATTAGAGCAGAACTGAAGGAATTAAAGACAAGAAAAACCTTTCAAAAAATCAATGAATCCAGGAGCTGGTTTTTTGGAAAGATCAACAAAATAGACCACTAGCCAGACTAATAAGAAGAAAAGAAAGAAGAATCAAATAGACATAATAAAAAATGATACAGGGGATATCACCACTGACCCCACAGAAATACAAACTACCATCAGAGAATACTATAGACACCTCTATGTAAATAAACTAGAAAATCTAGAAGAAATGGATAAATTCCTGGACACATACACCCTCCCAAGCCTAAACCAGGAAGAAGTAAAATCCCTGAATAAACCAATAAGAAGTTCTGAAATGGAGGCAGCAATTAATAGCCTACCAACCAAAAAAAGTCCAAGACCACATGGATTCAGAGCCGAATTCTACCAGAGGTATGAAGAGCAGCTGGCACCATTCTTTCTGAAACTATTCCAAACAACAGAAAAAGAGGGAATCCTTCCTAACTCATTTTATGAGGCCAACATCATCCCAATACCAAACCAGGCAGAGATACAACAAAAAAAGAAAATTTCAGGTCAATATCCCTAACGAACATTGATGCAAAAATCCTCAATAAAATACTGGCAAACCGAATCCAGCAGCACATCAAAAAGCTTATCCACCACGATCAAGTTGGCTTCATCCCTGGGAAGCAAGACTGGTTCAATATATGCAAAGCAATAAACATAATCCATCACATAAACAGAACCAATGACAAAAACCACATGATTATCTCAATAGATGCAGAAAAGGCCTTAAACAAAATTCAACAGCCCTTCATGCTAAAAACTCCCAACAAACTAGGTACTGATGAAATGTATGTCAAAATAATAAGAGCTGTTTATGACAAACCCACAGCCAATATCATACTAAATGGGCAAAAACTGGAAGCATTCCCTTTGAAAACTGGCACAAGACAAGGATGCCCTCTTTCACCACTCCTAATCAAACGTGGTCTTGGAAGTTCTGGCCAGGACAATCAGGCAAGAGAAAGAAATAAAGGGTATTCAAATAGGAAGAGAGGAAGTCAAATTGTCTCTGTTTGCAGATGACATGATTGTATGTTAGAAAACCCCATCGTCTCAGCCCAAAATCTCCTTACACTGATAAGCAACTTCAGCAGAGTCTCAGGATACAAAAATCAATGTGCAGAAATCGCATGTCTATACACCAATAACATACAAATAAAGAGCTAAATCACGAGTGAACTCACATTCACAATTGCTACAAAGAGAATAAAATACCTAGGAATACAACTTACAAGGGATGTGAAGGACCTCTTCAAAGAGAACTACAAACTGCTGCTCAAAGCAATAAGACACAAACAAATGGAAAAATATTCCATGCTCATGTATAGGAAGCATCAATATCGTGAAAATGGCCATACTGCCCAAAGTGATTTATAGATTCAATGCTATCACCATCAAGCTACCAATGGCTTTCTTCACAGATTTGGGGAAAAAAAACTAAACTTCATATGGAACCAAAAAATAGCCTGCATAGCCAAGACAATCCTGGGCAAGAAGAACAAAACTGAAGGCATAACACTACGTGACTTCAAACTATATTATAAGGCTACAGTAACCAAAACAGCATGGTACTGGGACCAAAACAGATACATAGACAAATGGAACAGAACAGAGACCTCAGAAATAACACCACACTTCTACAGCCATCTGATCTTTGACAAGCCTGACACAAACAAGCAATGGGAAAAGGATTCCCTATTTAATAAATGTGGTTGGGAAAACTGGCTAGCCACATGCAGAAAACTGAAACTAGACCCCTTCCTTACACCTTATACAGAAATCAACTCAAGATGGATCAAAGACTTAAATGTAAGACCCAGGACCATAGAAATCCTAGAAGAAAACCTGGGCAATACCATTCAGAACATAGGCACGGGCAAAGACTTCATGTCTAAAACACCAAAAGCAATGGCAACAAAAGTGAAAATTGACAAATGGGATCTAATTAAACTAAAGAGCTTCTGCACAGCAAAAGAAACGATCATCAGAGTGAACAGGCAACCTACAGAATGGGTGAAAATTTTTGCAATCTACCCATCTGGCAAAGAGCTAATATCCAGAATCTACAAAGAACTTAAACAAATTTTCAAGAAAAAAACAACCCCATCAAAAAGTGGGCAAAGGATATGAACAGACGCTTCTCAAAAGAAGATATTTATGCAACCAACAGGCACATGAAAAAAAGCTCATCATCACTGGTCATCAGAGAAATGCAAATCAAAACCACATGCCAGTTAGAATGGTGATCATTAAAAAGTCAGGAAACAACAGATGCTAGAGAGGATGTGGAGAAATAGGGAAGCTTTTACACTGTTGGTGGGAGTGTAAATTAGTTCAACCATGTGGAAGGCAGTGTGGCAATTCCTCAAGGATCTACAGCTAGAAATACCATTTGACCCAGCAATCCCATTGCTGAGTATATACCCAAAGTATTATAAATCATTCTACTATAAAGACACATGCACATGTATGTTTATTGCATCACTATTCCCAATAGCAGAGACTTGGTATCAATCCAAATGTCCATCAATAATAGACTGGATAAAGAAAATGTAACACATATATACCATGGTATACTATGCAGCCATAAAAAAGGATGAGTTCCTGTTCTTTGCAGGGACATGAATGAAGTTGGAAACCATTATTCTCAGCAAACTATCACAAAAACAGAAAACCAAACACTGCATATTCTTACTCATAAGTGTGAATTGAAATATGAGAACACATGGACATAGGGAGGGGAATATCACACACTGGGGCTTGTTGGGGGGTGTGGGACTAGGGGAGGGATAACAGTAGGAGAAATACCTAATGTAGGTGGCGGGTTGATGGGTGTAGCCAGCCACCATGTCACATGTATACCTATGTAGCAAAACTGCACATTCTGCACATGTACCTCAGAACTTAAAGTATAATAAAGAAAAAAAAATACAAAGTTTTTAAACTACATGATTCTTTCTGATTTTAAAACAATGTAACTGTTTGGAATCCCTTTTTCATTGAAATACTGAAGTTATCTTACAGCATATTAAAAAATAATTTTCTTTGACTCTTGTATGAAATTACAATAAATGACATCAACAAATAAAAACAAATATTTGGAAAAAAAGCAAAGACAGCAATAACAAAAAGGATGTTTATATATAGGTGTTCACTTCCTCCCTTCTCTACTCCTGCTATCCCTTTCCCACCTGTGCTCTGTTATTTTCCAATGCATTATTGCATCTACTGTCAAAGACACTTCTATTTCACCAAAATTATATATACATCTGTGTCTGCATCTCCCAGGAACTCTCTCCCCAACTCTTGACCAAATAAAAGCATATTCCTTATTGAAGCGCTCCCATTCACAGCATCTAGGGCACCACACTGTTCTGATTCACTCTTTTGTTTCTGATTGCTCCTTCTCAGTTGTGTTTGTTTGTTTTGGCTTCTCTTTGTCTTAACTTCTAAATCCTCTTTGCCTCAAAGCTTAGCCCTAAGCCGCCTTCTCTTTTCATCTAGAATCTTCGTCCCAGGGAATCTCATCCATGTATATGGATAAGATTCAAATATTTTGCCTATGCTGCGGACTCCTTGTGTTTCCTCTTTCACAAATTCAAGGTTTGTATGTCTAAGTGATTACTGGATATCTCTTGGCTATCACATAAATATCTCAAATTTTGTACATTAAAAAGGAACCCTTGCTATTCTCCTATGCATTTCTCCCTGGGTGTGTCCTACCTTAGTGAAAGGCACTATGTCTATGTTAGTGCTTCAGGCAAAGGCTGAGGAATTACCTTACTCCTCCCTAATTCATTCTCAAGTCCTTTTTATTCTACCTCAAAAATATGTCTACTTTCACTCCCTCCACATCACTGTCATCTCTCCCATGGGCAATCATAAAAGTGTTGTAACTCTTCTCATTACTTCCTCTCTTGCCTTTTCAAAACCATTCTCCACAAAACAGCCAGAATGACATTTTAAAAGCATAAATTATTCCCAGTTACAAGTTTTTAATTGGCTTCTGATTGCATTTAGAATAAAATTCGTATTTCTTTTCATCCCAGAAAGCATGACACAATCTGATTATGGTCTGGTCTGGCTACCCTTTCATTTCCCATTTCTAATAAACTTTTTCCAGCCACACTAACTTCTTGCATTTCTTGGAACCATCCATCTTGCCTTGGTTTCTTTCCATTTACTTTGAAATGGATGCATATGCTTCCAGTTTTTCACATTGCTAACTTCTTCTCCCGCTTCATCTCTCAGCTTAAAGATCTCCTGCCCAAAGAAGCCTTTTCTGACCACACTACCTGAAATAAGACCCTCCTCCATTATTCTCTATATAGCTGGTCCTGCATATTTTCATCTTTAGCAATTCCAAATTCAGTATTTTTTTGTGTTCTGTTATTTTCTATTTGCAATATTGGACTGTATGTGCCAGCAAAATAGACTCTTCCCCTCTTTTTCATCATGTCTTTTAGCTACCCTCCAAGAAATACCACGGATATAGGGGAACTATCAGATTACTCCCACATCTAGTATATTTTCTGCTGTGTATCATTTTTCTAATAAGTATTTTTAATCTAATGAATTATTTATGAATTATCTATTACCTACCTGATACTCTAATAGGAGCTGAGCAATCAACAGGGAGCAGCAGTTTACAATCTTAAGCGTACTACTGGTAGGTGAAAGGACAATACTAATCACATGTTCTCCAGTAGGAGGCAGCACACAGCGATGTATGAAGTGTATGTCTTTACTTCCTTGAAAATACGTGAACCCTGGACCCAATTCCAGGCAGAGTACTTAACAAGTGAGACAGTTGCTTCTGTCCTTTTTTTTCAAACCTCAGTGCAGCGAGACACGTAAACCTCATGGAGAATCCCCATGTAAGTGCTCCAGGTCATTGCCAGCTGTGTGAAACTACTCTTCAATATCCAAGTGAAGCCAAGGCTTCAGATGACTCAAACCTCAACCACCATTTGTCTGACTGCAGCTGAAGGAGAGATCCCAAGGAAGATCACAACTGAGCCTGACCCAAAGCCAACCCAAATATCAGTAAGAAATATTAATAAATTGTTGTAAGCCACTAAGTTTTAAAGTGGTGTGTTATATAGCAATGGGTAACTAAAACAGTAATGACATTTTTGTTTTTGCTCTAGTGTTGCTAGGTTGTGTTTGTTAATACATGACAAGAAAAGAAGAAGGAACGCAACTGTTTAGCTAAGGGCAAATAAAGCAAAAGAAAACATTCAGATCAGCTTCACATTGCTTTGTGGAAACTCAGGGTGTCTCTTAATGCCTCTGAAGTCCTCTTTCCATACATGGATCCACTCATCCATCCATCCATCCATCCATCCATCCATCAATCCATCCATCCATTCATCTTCCCAACCATCATTCATTTAACATTTATGGAGGGAGCTCCTACTCTGAGACAGGCTCTTCGTTAAGCAATGAGATGCAAAATGGAAAGAAACAAGATTTTTCTCTCAAAGAAAATCTTTCTGATTAGGAAAATTTATCATTCTAAAAAAAAGTAGAGGTAAGTTGTGAGAGTTATGAAAATAGAAGATAACATTTTTGTTTGTTTGTTTTCCTCTTTGACATTTTTGAAAACAACTATTTACCCTAAAAGTCTCAGATAGCTCTTTTAAATCAAAATCTCAAACCCACTTCTCTGTTCTCCCATGTATTGGTTAAAACAAGTCTTGAGTGAAAATAATTGAGAATCTACTGAGGAAGATGCGTTGCTGTAGGGGCTATGTCTGGAAATAGAGAAGAGACAGAACAATAGAAAAAACAGGTATGTGCATCATGTGTACTAGCCACTCACCAAGAAATACCAGCAGATGCAGAAATATGGGAGTCAGAGAAATAAGAATAATCAAGTAGTCACCTTTAGATACATCAGGTTTGCTAGTCACATCAATTGTAATTTCTTAATTTTATCTACACTTATTTATTCACTTTGATTTATAAGTACGCAGCTATGTTCATACAATATCAAGTATTAAAGCAGATGAGATGCCTAGCAACATTTATATCCATTTAATTGCTGTAGGCTATATAATATGGTGCTAATTTGAAAGCCATATTAGATTATTTACAGTTTTATTATCCAGGTGATTCTTATATATTCTTATATATTTTTCCAGGTGCATTTCTTATATATTTTTATCAAGTATCGGCCCTGCTACAATGACACTGGAAGTAACTTGAAGTGTTCTGAACTGATTATAAATATCTATGCATTTTATTTTTGTTTCCCTTCCATCTACCTAGTGTTTTTTCTACAAGTATGTTTATCTTTGATAGTCAGCCCATGATGCATGCAGTTAACCATCAAAAATTCATAAGTTTCTCAAGTTCACTTCAAAAGCAATACCTGATCTGTCAAAACACATTTTAAAATGTCAAAATGCGGGCCGGGCGCGGTGGCTCAAGCCTGTAATCCCAGCACTTTGGAGGCCGAGACGGGCGGATCACGAGGTCAGGAGATCGAGACCATCCTGGCTAACACTGTGAACCCCGTCTCTACTAAAAAATACAAAAAAAAAAAAAACTAGCTGGCGAGGGTGGCGGGCGCCTGTAGTCCCAGCTACTCGGGAGCCTGAGGGCAGGAGAATGGCGTAAACCCGGGGAGGGCGAGCTTGCAGTGAGCTGAGATCCGGCCACTGCACTCCAGCCCGAGGGGACGAGCGAGACTCCGTCTCAAAAAAAAAAAAAAAAAAAAAAAAAAAAAATGTCAAAATGCCTTTCCATCATGGCCTTATTTGGTGCTGTGGTGCTTTATAACCCCAATGTACTGGGAAAAAAGAGGTGAAAAGACTCACATGGAGATGTTCTGCTGCAAAAAGTCAAAAAGCAATGCATTGATGTTTGAACATCCATAACCAGCAATGATTTAATAATTTATATTTGTAAATTATGTAAATACACATTTAGACCTTGGGGAAAAGCATGTCTTTAAAAACTGAAATAAAAATCTATCATCAGGATTTTTAAATTATTTAAGATAAAAGTAGCAAGATTATCCCCCTTAGAGTTTACACTCTTAGTTTTAAGGTATATATTAACCAGTAAAAGTTTTTTGGACAACTAGGTGTGAAGATACTGACAGTTTCAGTCTTAACACGTACTTTTATATGCAGCCTTAATTGGGGGCATAAAGCATAGTAGAATCATTATCAAAAACTTGATAACTGCTAAACTGAAATTCTGAAAGTCACTGCATTTCAGTATTTACGACTTATCTTGCTATATAGTTCAAAATACTTCATTGTATTGCTGCGAAGGTCACTTGTTCAAAAAACAAGCTTATTGGTTCCTGGATCAGCAAGGTCAGTTAGCTTTGTTCAAATTCCTTATCTTAGGTGACCGTAGGACCTCAGCCTCACTCCTTCACAATATATTAGTAAATCTGTGTGATAAATAGTATATATTAAATATATTGATTCAACTTCACCATTATAAGAGAAAAAAATCTCAAATAGAGGGCATACTCATAGTAAAACCGTAACCACAAATACATGTGTGAGAGTTCATAAGCATTATTACATAAATGCCCGTCTTATTTTTATACAGACATGAACAAAAGTATTCTACTATGTGACAGACACTCTGCTAAGAATTGAGGATACTCATAGTTGGGAAGCGATTAGACATTGTGCCTGTCCTCCTTGACCTACATTCCATAAGGAACATGATGTAGAGGAAAGTACAAGCACTTAGCCTCAACCTAGGGCCTCAGCATAAGGTGACTTCAGCACCAAGTCATCTTGGTTCAGCCTATGCCAACAAATGACTTAATTTATATGATCTCGCTTACCTTATGAGGAAAACCAAGAGTTCTAGAATATAAACTGAAAGAAAATAAATGTAATATAAAACAATACACAATATACATTAAGTCAGTTTAAGAATCTGATACTTATAATTTTATGGAAGATAAAAAATGTAATTATTCGTTTGATTTTTTTTTTTTTCTGTGAACACAGTTGTTTTCTTCTATTCTGTGAATCATTTTGAGATAGAGAAAAGGAAGACTGACATTAGGCAGAATCCAGTCTCCCCTGGGATCTTATGTCTGACTGTCAAGTTTTCTGTGTTCACATTTCTCTATAATACTGTAACTCTGACACTGGGCTGCCTATTCCCAGAAAAATTTAAATTATATTAGTTCAAGTTCTTATCCCACACTCTAAGGGAAGTCCAGTGACCTAATCAAGATTTCTGTGATGCACTAGGCACTTAAATATACCAGGTGCCTTCTGACCCTGAAGGCTGAACCACTATCCCTGCTGAACCCATGATTTCAGTCATTTTTCAACTCCTACTGCTGTTTCTCACCTTCTCTTCCCTGGCCACCACAAACTTTTATGCCTATTTCTTTTCTTTGATTTCTCCTATGTCTTAGTTTGTCTTACGCTACTATAACAGAGTACCTAAGACTGGGTAATTTATAAGGAACAGAAATTTATTTCTTACAGCTCTGGAAGCTGAGAAGTCCAGGACCAAGGCTCCACCATCTAGTGAGGGCATACTTGCTGTGCCCTCACATGGCAGAAGGCAGAAAGAGAAAAGAGGATAAATGCTATGCCCATGCATGGCAGAGGAGCAGAAGAGTGAGAAAACTCCCTCCTGAAAGTCATTTTTTATATTGATATTACTCTATTAACGAAGACAGAGCTCTCATTACCTAAACATCTCTTTAAAGTCCCCACCACCTCCCAACACCTTTGGCATTGGTGATTAAGTTTCCAACACATGAATTTTGGGGGACATGTTCAGATCATAGCACCCCAAGATGACTTCATTTGTATTTATTTTTGAATATGTAGCAGCTGTCATTAAGTATTAAAGTAAAAGATAAGCTTTAAAGTTATTAAAAATATGAGGCTTTAAGACTTAACCATCTTTCTTTAAAAATACGGCTTTCATTTTCTGCCAAGCTGTGCAGGAATCTTTCTTCTGCAAAATTTCTGCATTTCAATGCTTTTCACATTATTATGCAGAACATTAGCTCCTGCTACCCAGTTCACTCTTGCCTGCTAACATAAAGGACCATCCACTCCGGACATGAGTCTTTGCTAGCACAGAAGATCTGCTCAAAGCTTTCTTTTTCTTTTATTCTATATTTATCAGTCTCTGTTGCAAGATAGATGAGAATAATATACTAAAGTGATTTAACTTCCCACTAATGTTAACTACCCTGCTTCAAATAGAAGACAGTGGAGAACAAAGGCACTTTGGGTTTTAAATAATGTTTTCTTCACTCTGTTAAAAAAAAAAAAAAAAAAAAAAAAAAAAAAAAAAAAACCTTGCTCTGATGCTGAGTTAGGTGCCTCCTCCTCACTCCCACAGGAGTCATCACAGTACAAATTACCCTCTATTGTCATTATCTGTTTAATCATCTATGGCTCTCACTAGGTTAGATTTCCACAAGGAAAGAAACTCTGTACATCTTTATCTGTTTTTTATAATATCTAGATTGCCTAAAAGTAGCTACTCAAGAAATATTTGTTATGTGAATGGATGAAAAATATTATATTCCTGACAATGACAAAATCTGGATTTTCTACATTTTCTATAGTTATAACATAGAAGATACTATGATCAAATGATTATAATAAACACTACAAACAAAAAACCCAAAACATACCGCTAGACAAGTCTCTCATTCAAAAGCTGAGGACCTTGTGGTGAGAGAAGAGAAATGAGAGGCTAGTCTTCTCACTCCATAAGGACTTCCCTGGGGTTAGAAATCAGGCTTCCTCTCTTTCTGGATCCTGCATCTTTCCATTATACCACATCTTAGCCTGAGGAGTCAGACAGCCTGCCATCCTGAACTATGGAAGAAGCTAGCAAAACAGCTTTCCAAAGGCAAGCATTGATTGTTCTTGCATCTCCTTACAAGTAGTGTAGGATAAGAAGCAGCTTCCAACTCCCAGAAGCTTGAGGTGGCTTTTTGGGTGTGGAAAAATAATCAAGAGGGAGTACCAGCCCCTTGAGCCTCCAAGGTTGTCCTTATATTCTTGGCAAAAGTACACTAGTTGTTCAAGGGCATTTCACGTTTTCAAAAACTGTTTTTGGATACTGGGAAGCTTTAGTTCATGAAGGTGATTTAAACTGCTTCCTTTGGGTGTGGAAGGATTAGGATTTAAGAATTGTTAAGTGAAATTCATTGAAGAATAATAAGGATTAACAGTCAAATACTGCTTGCTTGCTTGCTTATTTGTTCTGCAGATATACTTTCCAGGAAATATTTTCATTGCACATCAAAAATGAAAAAAGTTTGAAAATAACTGATAATCCATAGATTAGAAAAATCTCATTGAGGATAACCATTGGATATTTAATTTCTACTGTGTCCCTCCCCTCACTCATAAAGTTTTTCTGCATCCTATCTTTCTGGCCTCGTTTCCAACCTGTTCTTCATTCAATCCTTCATGCAGCTCCAGATAAGTTGCTGGAGTATATTGTGAGAGAGGTAATATATCAAAAATTACCTCAATTCAAATCCCTGCCCCATCACTTTCTAGCTATGTGACCTTCTAGCTGTGTTGTCTTAGCGGTCTTATTATTCGTCCGTTGTTAAAACATGTAAGACACTTGCATAGCACATAATAATTTATCAATAAATGTTACATAAGGCTGACAACACTTTCTCTACAATTCCAAAGCTATGAATTTGAATGTTTCTTTGTAGTTTTTTTATAACAAACTCTGACCTGACCTGAACACATTTGACAGCAAAGCCTGACTTGGACTGACTTTAGAGTGTATCTAATCTATATTTATTCCACATAGTGCAAATATTTATTTATTTTATTGGAAAAATTAATTCATTTCATCACAGGGTACATTATCAGATCCCATTGAGTGTTATAGAGTATGTGTGCCTTACTGTGTTTGTGAAATCGAAAAGATATCTGAATTCTGAAACACATCTGTATCCAAGAGCTTGTATAAGTCACGGTGGACTCCAGGTTATAATTACTTTAATACAAGCCTCTAAATAGACTATGTTTGCTTTAAATACCACTGCCTCCCTCACAATGTTTCAGCTACTCTCATCCTATCCTGTACCCCTGACTCAGTAAGTCCCAGATCAAGTGTGTATAGCTCTGTAGAAATCACTTTACTATTCCAAACATTTGTACTTTTCCTCTTTTTGTCCTCCTAGTTCTTAACACTGTGCTCCATACAGTTGTCTTTGCTTTACTTTGTAAATTGTGTTTTTTAAAAAAGTGTCACTTCAGTAAACATAAAATTGCTCCCAATGACGTTTTATGCTAACACTGTTTACTTTAGAAAAGCAATCATTGAATTTTCTAAAATCTGGTTTAAACTGATACTGAAGTGTTAGTCATTTTTAGTGACATAATTAAATTATGTATATAATAAAAATGCATTCTTTTTCTGATTTTAAAAGATAAACTGTGTTATTGTGAGAAAACATGTACCGATATGTACTTACATATAATTTCATGAAAAGTACATGAAAACAACATCAAAACTGCAGTCTGCTCATTGCCAAAAGAAAAAGTATTCCCATGAGCACTAAACAACCACAAATGTTTCCATAATCTGCTATTTCAGACAGTTTCATGGGACCAATTCCAGCAAGAGATTAGAGGATATTTTTATTTATTTATTTATTTATTATTTATTTATTGATTGATTGATTGATTGAGATGGAGTCTCGCTCTGTCGCCCAGGCTGGAGTGCAGTGGCACAATCTCGGCTCACCACAACCTCCAACCCTCTAGGTGTTTAAGCAATTCTCTGCCTCAGCCTCCGGAGTAGCTGGGATTACAGGTGCATGCCACCACGCCCAGCTAATTTTTTTGTATTTTTAGTAGAGACGGGTTTCACCATCTTGGCCAGGCTGGTCGTGAACTCCTGACCTCGTGATGCACCCGCCTTCGTTTCCCAAAGTACTGGGGATTACAGGCGTGAGCCACCACGCCCAGCCTATTAGAGGATATTTTAAAGCTTCTTGAATCTGTAACGTTACTATGCACTATATTTATTTTAAGACTTAAGGCCAAAATAATTTGAGAAATTGTTCTTTTTTTCACATTTATTTTTTCTCAAGACAAAAATAACATGGTTGCTGTAGAGAAATTAGAAAATACCTATAAGCAAAAAGTTAAAAAAAGTTGCTAGTAATCTCACTATTCAGAAATATTATTTATATATTTACAAAATTATTTGCCTATATATGCATATTTAAATAGTATATGGAGGTATCTTTATGTGTCCTTCTATACATGCATATATCAAAAGAAGATTATCATGGATCTATGTTTTAGTTACAATAAAGTTGTTATGAGGCCAAGAAAACAGTCATACTTTGGAATTTTAAAATATAATTAGATGTAAAGGAGGAAAAATTAATAAGTCATAAACAAATAAGTATATAGTTACAAACTGTGATTTACTATTAAGGAAACAAGGCACTGAAGTATACGAAAATTGTGGCAGTGGATAGGGTAGTTAGAGGAGATGTCCCTGAGGAGAAAATTGTAAAGGGCTTTGTGTCTGAAATACTGAGCAAAGCAGAGAGTGACAAAGGATGAAGTGGAGAGGTCAATAGAGACTAGATCATGCAGTGGCTTACATTGCATTGCATGAATAACAATTTACTTTGATGAACAATGGGAAAATATCAGCACTCTCCACAGAGAGACTGATGTGATTTGTATAACCTAGTTTCTTAGCTTCAGCACTATTGATATTTTGAATCTGATAATTCTTTATTATAGGGAGATATCCTTCGCATTTTAAGATTTTTAGTAGGACCCCTGGCCTCTATACACCAAATGTCATTAACACCTTCTTCAGTTATAACAACCAAAATGTTTCCAAACACTTCCAAATGTCCCCTGTTGGTTAAGAGCACAATCGTCTTGTTTAATATCACTAGTTTAAGTGACTGAAAACTCTTCTGGCTACTAAGCAAAGAATAAATTTGCTGCTTCTTTTATTGGAGCATACCTGATCAAAACAGGCAGCCACCTTATGACCACAAAGAGAATTAGCCTTAAAAATGACACTCAGTGAATTTCAGAGCAACATTGAATAAACTGGATTCTTGATGCATTCATTAGCAGCTGGACCAATCAGCCTTGAATCTAACATTATGTTTATATTATTATTATGTGATAAATATTAAAACTGTAAGTGTAAGAGAATGTGGGAGTGAAAATGAGAAAGCAAGTTAAAATGTAAAATGGAAGACAATCAAGTGAGGGAGCTAGTTGTTCATGTGGAAGATGATATCTTGGATAATGGAGACATGCCTTCAATTTGTGTATATGCTTTCTAGAGTGTCTTGGCATTGTGGCTACGGAGGAGTTATAATAGACAAGATTTTTTTGGAGCCAGAATAGGTATGGCTTGGCTCTATACTTCAGTCCAGCTATTTCCTCATTCCTTTGCTCCATTTCACACCAAAACCTCTCACAGGGGTTTTTAATTTTCTAGAAAAAGAGGAAAATACATTGTGTGTATTATATTGGCATATAGCCAAGATTACTATCTGAATCAAATCAGATAAAATGGAATGTTTGATAAATGTTGTTGGAACAAATGACATTCTGAATTATACAAAAAAGAAAAAAAAATCCCTATACCTGGAAAATACAATTCAAATAGGTTAAAGACTTAAATTGGAAAACAAGACTTTAAAACTATGATAAACTATGATAAATAATAGAGGAGAAATTTATGCCATGTTATTGTAATACAGGAGAAATGTATCCCATGATATTGGGATACAAAGGGATATTTAGTGATGATACCAAACAAATCACATGAAAGAAAAAAAATTAAAATGTATGACATCATTAGAACAAAAGTTTTCTATCTTGTAAAAGACTCCATAAACCAAGTATAAAGGCAAGACAGTCTTAGAAAATATGTTTATAATATGTATAATAGGAAGAATGTACATACAAAATAGATGAAGAACTTTTTCACATCCAAAAGAAAACAGCAATCTAATTGAGATATGTGTTAAGTGATTCCTAACAGAAATACACCACATGCCCCTTCCCTCACCAAAAATAACATATATATTCAGCTACCCAAATTTACTAATAATTAGGAAACCACAAGTTAAAGCAAGAACAGTCAATTTCACTCACAGAATATATTATACTTACAAAAGCAATCTTGACAATTCCCAATGTTATTAAACATGGAGAATACAAGAATTCTGACAGTGTCTGATAAAAACAAATCAGGATAAACTGTTTTTCATAGTGATTTGTGAATATTCAAAACTATTTCAAATAAGCTAATTTTAAAACACCAAGAAATTGAGTTTCTGTGTATTTGTATACCTTAGAGAAATTTTGTGCAAGTGTATCATGAGACATTGCAATATTGTTTATAATAACAAAAACAAAATCTTACTAGTCACACAATGAAAATACCTAAAGCAGTTTAAATGAAAGAATTGTATCCATGTATCAACAGCCTAGAACTGAAAAAATACATGCTAGCTATTATAAAGAATTTGCTATTGAACATTCTTGTGCATATACTTTTGGTACTCACGTATACACATTTATGCTGGGTGTTTGCCTGAAAGTGAAATTCCTGGTTTAGAAGGCATTATGTGTTTTGCTTTAGTAGATTAGTTTAGCAGATCATATTACAGCCCAGCAGTTTTCAAAGCAATTATGCCAATTTACATTCCCATCAATATTAGAAAACTGGAAATAACCCAAATATAACCAGCAATAGAATGGATCAATAAATTGCAATACATTAATACAATGAAATGCTACTGAGAGAACAAATGTTTCATACTAAAGAAAGAGATAAATATCATACACATAATGCTAAGTCCAAGTGTGTGTATACACATACACACATAATGCACACATATGTGTGTAAGTTGTGTTAAAACTTTTAAAAATAGATTTGAAAAATTGAGATGAAACTCATAATAGTGTTTGTTTCCAAGGAAGAAGAAAAGCCAGAGAATGAGCCTGGGAAGTTGAAAATAAAGAACTTCATTTATTTGTAGTATTGAATTTATCTTATTAAACATCTCAGCACTAAAACTGACAAATGTGGTAGGGGTGTGGATGTTTAACATCTTATTGCCTGTATATTTCCATTACTTTTAAATGTATAAAAATATTTTAGACACAAAAATGTAGAACTTTCTTACTCCCTGGAAATTGCAATCTAGTAACGTTGACGACTGGGAGGGTTACGATAAGTAATCTGAGAGAGGCACAAAGTGCGTTGGGAAAGCAGTAAGAAGAGGTCATTTGATAGGGCGGGATATGGCAGAATTATGTTCAGTGATCTGGTAGATAAGAGTCATGGACTTGGAGCCACCTGCCTGGATTCAAATCTTGGCTTCACTGCTTTCTTATTTTGTGATCTTGGATAAATTATTTCACCTCTTCACTCCTGCCTTTCTTCAGGCTGTTAAGTAGAGATAATGATAACACCTACTTCACAAGCTGTGAAATTATGAGTTAACAAATATGAAACACTTAGAAGCTTACTGAGCACAAAGGGACACTGATACAGATCATGATGACTGTTTTCACCATAGAAGGATAAAAATTCATCAAGAAGTATAATCAGCCCTTTAGCAGTAGAACTTTGGAAGTGTTGCTTTGTCACCTGCCATATAACTGAGTTTAGTAAATTGACAGTTTTTACTCTTCCAAAATATATGTTTAATAGATGTGTGTATGGATATGTGTATATATATCTCTCTCTGTATATGCATGCATATTCTCTGAAACTTATCTCTTGCTGCAGATGTGAATATAATTAAGTGAACGAAACTTGATATATTCAGTAGCCTCAAAAAGGAAGGACAAATATCTTAAGTTAGATTAAACTCTAATCTCTAATCATGGAGCAATGTCATTACCCCGTCTCCACAGAAAAACTCCGTTATAGTAGAGGATTTAATTATTCAACTTTAATGGCTAATTATAAGCTTCAAACTTTACATTTTTTATGTCAAAAGTGACAAATGAGACAATCAGCAGAGAGGAAAAATTTGGGTTCGTTATAATGCATATAAATGTTACTGAACTGCCTATTTATCTATCAGTTTAATTGCTATGTTTCTTCAATACATGTGTGGTATGCTTTTTCGCCTAAATCATTATGACCCTTGTCTTTATTCCAATTCTGCTTTATAATTGTCACCAACAACATGGTAAAAGATCTCAATAAAAGATCTCAAATATGCACTGGTTTTAAAAATAAATAAACAAGAGGGCCAAAGACTTTGTGATTTAAAGCTAAGTTTAAATACTGACTTTTATTCATTAGAAACGTCTATAAGGAAGTAAAAACATACACGATATACAATAATTTACCTGAACTTTAGCTAATAACTCTCTTTCAGGCAAATACAGATTTTCTGATATAGGCGAATCAGTGCATTTATTGATTCGTTCAAGCACTTGCTTTCAAAAATAATTGTATTACTATTTATTGAGCACATACCATATGCTGACACTTGACGGGTCCTGAGGATAAGTGGCGGTCAAATAAGATTACG
Organism: Rhinopithecus roxellana; assembly: GCF_007565055.1. Classification (NCBI taxonomy): domain Eukaryota; kingdom Metazoa; phylum Chordata; class Mammalia; order Primates; family Cercopithecidae; genus Rhinopithecus; species Rhinopithecus roxellana. The sequence continues at coordinate 88,902,511 of NC_044552.1, read as the reverse complement.
TTTCCATTCTTTTAATGTTTAATGTCTTTTGGAAAAGACAACAAATAATTATGCAGAGCAGCTGCAATTGTGATAAGTGCCCTGAAGGATAAATACTACCTGATACGAAAGCACTGAACAAGTCGGGCAGGACAAGACCTGTCAGGAAAACCAGTGAGACTGTCCTTTCATTAAATGCATTCTTAGTGTGGGAGAAAAAAAAATGCTTCTGCTACATTGTCTCAAGTAACTCTAACCTGGCTTCACGGGATTGACATACGATGTGAGCACAATTCATACATTTATTTTTGTTCTTTTACTGTGGTTCCCCAAACCTGATTAGAAAACAATGATCAGCTTTTAAGGTAATAAGAAGTAGGACTTAAGCCAAAAATAAATACATTCTTAATGAACACACTATCATTTTTATGCTCTTGTATTTAAAATGTGTACATAGGAATATTGTTTATAGAATTCAAAATTGATCAAGTAATTCCTTGTGGGGTTTTATTTTTGTAGAGCAAGGGAAGGAGTAAATAATTCATTCAAAGCCTTTTCATGCTACAAAGTTAAATAGAAGACCCTAATCAGAATAAACTTTTCCCACATTTTGACACTGAAGTGAAAATAATTTAAACATAGAGGTTTAAAATACTAAACTACAACAGCATGAGAATGACAATACACTATCTTCTCAACAAAAAAGTATGTGTATTTTGCTTCTAAAAATAACTGGTATCTAAACTTTAAAACAATAGACGTCATAATGGATTAAGGTGGGAAGGCAGCTTGATTTAGTATAATGGAAACAATATTTATTAGAGTTCAATTCTCTAAAACTCTTCCAGATTTAATACATCTTAATGTCCTCAATGAGCTGTTCCCAGACTGATTTTCACAAAATCATTCACAGTATCCTGACATAGCTGAAGAAGTGTTTTGGAATTACTGAAGTGAAATGTCCCCTCTAACTCTAACTCTAGCATTATATGATTTTATATATAACAAAAGGAAAACCATTGGAATATATATACACATACAGATACACATATACATATATGTGTGTATACATTGTGTAAATATGTATATATGTGCTATATAGATATGTGTATATATTGGAATATATATACATATGCACACATATATACATATATACATATGTTTACATCACATATGTATATATTCCAATGTATATACATCCAATGTATATATATATCTGATGTATACATATACATATACATATATAATGCAAACATATGTGTATATGTATATATAATGCTATACATATGTGTATATATTAGAATATATATTAGAATATATACACATGTATATATTAGAATATATACACACATATATTGGAATATATACACATATATATGAGATATATATTAGAATATACACATATGTATAGCATTATATGTAATGTTATTATATCTTTCTAATAACATACACACACATCTATATGTCCAGATACAGTACCAGCTATAAAAATTCCAGTTATTTTGTTGACTTTTAGAAAAACATCTTTGTAAGTCTTTTTTTTGGGTTATAGAAGCCAAGATCTAGTTACAAAACTTTGAAAGAAGTTTGGCCAAAAAGAAATATTAAGAAGGAAAGATACATAAAATAACATGTTGCAGTCATCACAGATCAAGTATTAACTTTACAGTGTTCTGTGGTACTTTAAGTCATATAAGTCAAATGGTTTTCAATGCTTCATAAATATTAATAAATGAAATACAGTTTTGTGCCTTCTTTACAGATGAGGAAACTGAGGCATAGAGAGATGAAGTTATTTCTCAAGTCCAAAGAGCCAGGAAGTCTCTGAGTATGATTTGAACCCAGGCAATCAAGATCCACAGGCTATAATCTTAACTTCACTTCTATGCAGCTTCTCTAATAGATAATTGAGACATATGGATATCTAGGTTGAATTATAAAATATATAAGACACTGACTTAAGATAACAGAAAACTTAGATAATTTGGACCAAAATAGCTAATAATGAAAATTAGAAACCAGACATTTAATAGAATCTGCCAGAAATTGTCAAAGAACTGACACTGTGGCGAGAAACAGCAGACCAAGAAAGAGGCCTGACATTTTAACTTATTGATATGAGAAACCAAGTAATAAATTGGGCAGCATTTTTGACTTCCATGGATCTAAGCCACAAAAGTTGAAGCACAGGGCCCATGAAGAGTGAAATGTCTAGCAACCCACCTTCTATGTGTAGTTATAATGGCAAAAGGCTGCACTCAGGAAATAAACAAAAATTTAATATGCAACAGTCCTTGCACAGACCATAGCTAAACTTCAGATCATCTGGATATGCCCCAAAATGTGAATTATTGAAACTGAATTATAATGATACCACATTGTTAGTGGTGTCAGTGCCAAACAAACAAAATCCTTCCTGGAGCAAAATGATATTGTTTTTATCTAGAAAATCTTTCTAATTCTATTCAAACAAACTATTCAGTAAAAAATGAAAAATTAAAGGAGACATAAATGTAATACGCAATGTGATATAAAATTAGTAAAGCAACTAACAGAGTAATTAACCAAGGACATGCAATCTGAATTAGCACTAAAATAATAATAAAGTAACTTATAGTTTACAAATGACAAAGAAAAGCCAGTTATTTAAGAGTGAAATTAAAATAATCAGATACAGATTTTAACATAAGGTTATCACTACATTAGGGAGATAAAAATTAGAACAGAAAATTAAAGCACACAGCTGGAATTAGAGCACTGTGGAAAAGAGCCAAAAATATGGAAATGAAAATTATAGTAACTGAAATTAGGAAGGTTGTAAGTGAGATCATAGCATTGATGAGTTACTTATGAAACTAAAAAATGAAGTTAGAAGAAAATAAGTAGAAGTAAAAGCACAAAGAAGCAGAAAAGATGAAATAAAGAAAGAGGCACATGGTAAAAAGATGTAACATACATATAATTGGCATCCCAGTGGAAGCGGAAAGAAAGAGAGTAGAATCAATGTACAGAGTTGTGGCTAAAATTTTCTCAATTTAATAAAAGACATCAAGTGACACATTTGGCAAGCATATTCAAGAAATTCAAGTTAACCTCCAGGTTCAAGAAATTCACACTTAGAAATACGATAATAAAACTACAGAAAACCAAAGACAAAGAAAAAGTAGTCAAACTAACCAGAAAAAAAGAGATAGTCTACAAAGAGTAACTTACAAGTCACTTCTATATAAAAAATGAAAGCCAATGACAGTGGTATGACACATTCCTAGTGGTGAAAGAAAACATTACCAGAAAAAAATGCTATACTAATAAAAATAAGTTTTAAAAATAAAGTAAAAGAATGTTCTGTTCAAAAACTCAAAAACAAAACACTATACTGCAGACATTGCACTAAAAAGAATTATATTAAAGACATTTTTCATCTGAAACAAATCAGAAATATTATGGAAGGTTAAAGACTCAGGAAACAATAAAAAGAAACCAAAAAATGGTAAGTGTGTGATAAACATAAATAAATACTGACCAGATAAAATAATCATAATATTTATAATAGCATATTAACAACAAAGAGTATACATAAGCGTTATTAAAAAATAAATAAAAAATAATAAAAGTAATAAATACAACTAAAACATTATAAGGTTTTAGTGTTGGCTGAAAAGAGGAAAGTATTGACAATGAACATAGATTTTAATTAACCAAGGACATGTAATCTGAATTAGTACTAAAACAATAATAAAGTAAGTTATAGTTTACAAATGACAAAGCAAATCAAGTTATTAATTAAAAATACAGAATCATCCTAAAGGAAGTTAAGAACATTATGAACATGGATTATAGAACTGTCACGAGAAGTAGAAAGTATTCACTAACACGGTGAACATTAGTATTTCAAATTTACATAACATAAGGAATCACCAGCTGAACAAGTGTAATTGGACACTCTCAGCCAAAATTCTAAGGATAGCAACTCACAAAGTCTCAGATACAAATAATGTGCAAAATCACAGCTCTATACACCAGCAACGACAAGCAGAGCAATCAGATGAAATCACAATGCTTCAAAGAGAATAAAGACTGAATCCACTACAGGGATGTAAGGACCTTTAAGAGAACTACAAACATGCTCAGTGATAAAAAGGACCAACAATGGAAGAACATACCATGCTCAGATAGGAAAATCATATCTGAAAATGGCCATACTGCCCAAGGTTATTTTAATCAATGCCATCCCCTTCAAGCTACCAAGAGTTTCACAGAATTGGAAAAACTGCTTTAAAGTCATATGGAACCAAAAAGAGCCCGCATTGCCAAGAAATCCTAAGTCAAAGGACAAGTGGAGGCGTCACGCTACCTGACTTCAAACTATACTACAAGGCTACAGTAAAAAACAGCATGGTACGGTACCAAAACAGAGATATAGACCAATGGAACAGAACAGAGTCCTCAGAAATAATACCGCACATCTACAGCCATATATATGGTTTTATGTGTGTGAGTGTGTGTGTATGTGTGTGGTGTGTAATTCACAATTGAAAATTCACAGACTGTAAAGTAAAAGATAAATCAACAATCCTATTGGGAATTTTTAATATACTTCTATTTGTAACTCACAAAATGAAAAGACTATAACTCAGTAAATCTTTAGAATATTTGAACAAAAGATTTGCAAAACTGCTTCATGGCTATACAGAATATAGTTGGAAAATTACAGAATCTGCATTATTTTCAAGCATATATGAAATATATTTAAATGTTGAACAGTTAGTTGAGCCTTAAAGCAAGTCTTTGAGAATGCTCAAAGGATTGGAATCACAGTTCAGTGTCCTTGCAACAATAAAATTAAATTAGAAATTAATAATAATAAAATGATTAGATGATACCAATATTTTGGAAAATCGAGAATTATAGTTTAATCATGAATCATAAATATAATCATAATGAAAACTAGAAAAAATAAATCTAATGACCAAAATAATTTTACATATTTTATATAAATGTTATTATATAAAAATGTGTAGTTTAACATACATGTGTCAGAAAATAAGAAAGCCTTCAAATTAATGATCTTGTTATTCACTTTGAAAAATTTAGTAAAAAGACACATTAAATATAAAAAAGAAGAAAATAAGAAAGGCAACTACAGAACATAATTAATAGAAAATAAATATACACTAGAGAATAAATAAAGCCAAAATATACTTCTTGACAAATGAATAAATCTATTTTAAGATTTTTCAAGAAAATATAAATAATTCTCTTGATTCAAATATAAAGGATAAATGATGGACAAGTAGCTAGATTAACCAGGATAAAAAGATAAGTTTCAAGTGAGCACAATCAAAAATGATAAAGTGACATTACAACACATATCACAGAAATGCAAAAGATCATCAGAGTAAAGTTTCAGGATACAAAACTACCACACAAATACTAGTTGCATTTCTATACATCAATAATGTTCAAGTTGAGAATCAAATCAAGAATTCATTGTGTTTAAAACAACCACACATACACACACACACACACATACACACCTAGGAATACATTTAAGTAGGTGAACAATATCTACAAGGAGAACAACAAATACTGATGAAAGAAATTGTAGATGACACAAACAAATGGAAAAATATTCCATGCTCACAAATAGGAAAAATCAATATTGTTAAAATGACCATACTGCCCAAAGCAATCTATAGATGCAACACAATTCCTGTCAAATTACTCAAATTACTTTTCACAGAACTAGAAAAAAAAATTCTAAAATTCATATGGAACCAAAAAAGAGCTTGAATAGCCAAAGCAATCCTAAGCAAAAAGAACAAAGCTAGAAGCATCACATCACCCGACTTCAAACTATACTATAAGGCTATGGTAACAAAAACAGCATGGTACTGGTACAAAAAATAGACACATAGATAAATGGAACAGAATGGACAGCTGAGAAATAAAGACACATACCTACAACCAACTGATTTTCAAAAAGTCAACAAAAAGAAACAATAGGGGAAGGACATTCTATTCAATGAATGGTGCTGGGAAAACTGGCTACCCAAATGCAGAAGAATGAAACTGGACCTCTGTCTCTCACCATATACCAAAATTAACTCAAGATGGATTAAAGACTTAAAGGTAAGACCTGAAACTATAAAAATCCTAGAAGAAAGCCAAGGAAAAACTCTTTTGGACATTAGTCCAGGGAAGGAATTTATGACTAAGTCCTCAAAAGGAAACACAACAAAAACACAAATGGACAAATAAGACTTGAAAGTTCTGGCCAGGAAAATCAGTTGAAAGAAAGAAATAAAGTGTATTTAAATAGGAAGAGAGGAAGTCAAATGATACTTGTCTACAGATGACATGATCCTATATCTAGAAAACCCCTTTATCTCAGCCCAACCCAACAGCTTCTCTCTCTCTCTTTTATTTTTTATTTTATTATTTATTATTATTTTTTTAGAGGGAGTCTCATTCTGTCACCTAGGCTGAAGTGCAGTGGCACGAACTTGACTCACTGCAACCTCTGCCTCCTGGGTTTAAGTGATCCTCCCACATCAGCCTCCCAAGTAGCTGGGATTACAAGCATGACCCACCACACCTGGCTAATTTTTGCAATTTTTGTAGAAATGCAGTTTCATCATGTTGGCCAGGCTGATCTCCAACTTTTGACCTCAAGTGATGCACCTACCCCCGCCTCCCAAAGTACTGGGATTACAGGTGTAAGTTACCATACCAGGCCCCCAAAAGCTCCTTAAGCAGGTAAGCAACTTCAGCAATGTTTCAGGATACAAAATCAATGTGCAAAAATTGCTAGCTTTCCTATACACCAACAACAGGTAAGCTGAGAGCCAAATCATGAATGAACACCCATTCATAACTGCCATAAAAAGAATAAAATACCTAGGAATACAGCTAACAAGGAAAGTGAAGGACCTCTTCAAGGAGAACTACAAACCACTGCTCAAGGAAATCAGAGAGGACCCACACAAATGAAAAAATATCCCATGTTCATGGATAGGAAGAATCAACATTGTGAAAATGGCTATACAGCCCCCCAAAATTTATAGGTTCAATGCTATTCCCCTTAAACTACCATTGACATTCTTCACAAAATTAGAAACACACTATTTTAAAATTCATATGGTACCAAAAAAGACCCTAAATAGCCAAAGCAATCTTAAGCAAAAAGAACAAAGCTGGAGGCATCATGCTACCCAACTTCAAACTATACTACAAGGCTCCAGTAATCAAAACAGCATGATACCCATACAAAAACAGACACATAGACCAACGGGAACAGAATAGAAAACCCAGAAATAAGACTGCATACATACAACTCTCTGATCTTCAACAAACCTAACAAAAACAAGCAATGGGAAAAGGATTCCCTGTTTAACATGTGGTGTTGGGAGAACTGGCTAGCCATATGCAGAAAATTGAAACTGGACCCCTTTCTTATACCATATATAAAAATAAACTCAAAATGGATTAAAGACTTAAATGTAAAACCAAAACCATAAAAACCTAGAAGAAATGAGTTGAATGGCAATACCATTTAGGGCATAGGCATGGCCAAATATTTCATGGTGAAGACAGTGGAAGCAATTGCAACAAAAGCAAAAATTGACAAATGAGATCTAATTAAACTAAAGAGCTTCTGCACAGCAAAATAAACTGTCAACAGAGCAAACAGAAAACCTACGGAATGTGAGAAAATTTTTGCAATTTACCCATCTGACCAAGGTCTAATAACAAGCCTCTATAAAGAACTTAAACAAATTTACAAGGAAAAAACAAACAACCCCGTTAAAAAGTGGGCAAAGGACATGAACAGACATTTCTCAAAAGAAGACATTCATGCGACTAACAAACATATGGAAAGAAAAGCTCAACGTCACTGATCATTAGAGAAATGCAAACCAAAACCATAATGAAATACCATCTCCCAGTCAGAATGACTACTATTAAAAAGTTAAAAAACAACAGATGCTGGCAAGGTTGTGGAGAAAAAGGAATGTTTTTACACTGTTGGCGGGAGTATAAATTAGTTCAACCATTATAGAATAGAGTGTTGCGATTCCTCAAAGACCTAGAGGCAGAAATACCATTTAACCCAGCAGTTTCATTACTGGGTATATGACCAAAGGAATATAAATTGTTCTATTATAAAGATACATGCATGCATATATTTATTGTGGCACTACTCACAATAGCAAAGACACGGAATCAACTTAAATGCTCATCAGTGGTAGACTGGATAAAGAAAATGTGCTACATATACACTATGAAACACTATGGAACCATAAAAGGGAACGTGATCATGTCCTTTTCAGGGACATGTATGGAGCTGGAAGTCATTATCTTCAGCAAAATAATGCAGAAACAGAAAACCAAATACCACGTGTTCTCACTTATAAATGGGAGTTGAATTATGCGACTACATGGACACATAGGGGAAACAACACACACTGGGGCCTGTTGCAGGGTGGGAAGTGAGAGAAGGCAGAACTTCAGGAAAAATAGCTAATGGAAGCTGCACTTAATATGTAGGTGATGGAATGACCTGTGAAGCAAACCACAATGGCACACGTTTACCCTATGTAACAAACCTGCACATCCTGCACATGTACCCTACAACTTAAAAGTTGGAAATTAAAACAAAAAAAAAAACAACAACAATAAAATCATGTCATTTGCAGCAACATGGATGGAGCTGGGCATCATTATCCTTAGAGAAATGACTAAGAAGCAGAAAGTCAAAAGTTGCCTGTTCTCACTTATAAGTTGGATCTAAACAATGGGTGCACACAGACATGTAGAGTGGAATAATAGATGCTGAAGATTCCAAAAGATGGGAGGATGAGAGGGCGGTGAGAACTGAAATACTACCTATTGAGTACAATGTACATTATTCCATTGTACCTGTTGGGTACAATGTACATTAAAAGCCAAGATTTCACCACCACCCAATATATCCTTGTAAAACAACTGCACTTGTACGACAAATTCATGAAAATTAAAAAATAAATAAATAAAAATAAATTAAAAGTCAATGTTGTTTCACATTCTAGTAACAAAAATGTAGAATTTGTGTAGTGTGTATCAATGAAACCATATAGTGCATACATATTATTTTCTGTGTAGTATCTTTCACTCAATGTTATGTTTATATGATCACACCATGCATGTGGCTGCAGTTCATCCATACTGCATTCTATAAATATATAAAGATTGTTTTCACATTATACCATTGATTATTTGAGTTGTTTCTGTTTTATGACTTGTGAAAAATTCCATTATGAACACTCCTCTACATAGTTCTTAGTATCCTACTGGGTAAATACCAAAAATGAAGAGCTAACCAATGGGTGCATATGGACATAAAGATGGAAATAATAGAACTGGGGACTCCAAAATTAAGGAGTGTAGAAGTGGGGTGAGAGCTGGAAAATTAATATGTACAATGTTCACTCTCTGGATAATGGGTACACTAGAAGCCCAATCCCCACCAGTACATACTATATCCATGTAAGATACATGTACATATACTCCCTGAATCAAAAATAAAGTAAAAATTAAATTCAATTTTACAAAAAAATGCTAGGGTAATTAAGTACAGCCATGGATTCAAGAAAAGACAAAATTTTTAAACCTAGTGAGAATACTCACACATATAATGATACATGATTTAAAGCAAAGATGGCACGGCTGAGCAGTGGAGGAAGAACAAGTAGACTGTTTTCAAAAACTTGTGCTTGGACATTTAGAAATCTGTCTAGATAAAAACACAACTGGACCCTATATCACATCACTCACTTAAGAATAAATTCCACACACATTATAGACTCTTATGTGAAGCATGGAATATAATGCTTTCAGAAGATAATATAAGCAAATATCTTCATGCCATCATTCTGGAGAAAGATTTCTTAACTAGGACACAAAGCACACTAACAATCAAGGGAAAACCTTTCCAATTTGGCCACATTCAAATTAAGAACTTTTAAAAAGAACAACAGTGAGAGAATGAAAAGGCAAGCCACATATCAGGAAAAATTTGTAACCCTGTAACTGACAAGGAGTTTGCATCCAGATTTTGTAAAGAATTACAAATCAATAAGGAAAACATAAAAGACAGATTTTCTTTTTTTTTTCTTTTCTTTTTTTTTTTTTTTTTTGAGATGGAGTCTTGCTCTGCCGCCCAGGCTGGAGTGCAGTGGCCGGCTCTCAGCTCACTGCAAGCTCCGCCTCCCGGGTTCACGCCATTCTCCTGTCTCAGCCTCCCGAGTAGCTGGGACTACAGGCGCCCGCCTCGTCGCCCGGCTAGTTTTTTGTATTTTTTAGTAGAGACGGGGTTTCACCGTATTAGCCAGGATGGTCTCGATCTCCTGACCTCATGATCCGCCCGTCTCGGCCTCCCAAAGTGCTGGGATTACAGGCTTGAGCCACCGCGCCCGGCCAAAAGACAGATTTTCCATTAAAAGAGAGAGGAGGCGGGGATGGAGGGAGAGAGAGAGAGAAGACTTGAACAGGCACTTTATATAAAGGGATATTAATAGCTCATAAATATGAAAATGTAACCATCTCAAGAGAAATAAAAAAAAAATGCACAGTGAAACCACAGGGAGAAGCAACCACTGCCCACTAAATAGATACAATATAAAAGAGCAATAATACCAACTGCTGTCAAGTATTGAAGCTACAGGAACTCATATATACTGATGATGGGACAACGGTTGGGGAAACAATTTGGCATTATTTACTAAAGTTTAAAAAGTTTAAACTGTGCATTCCCTATGACCAAGCTATATAAATATATAAAAGTTATATATTTACTTGTACAGCAGGACACTAAAAACTATTTAGAAGAGTGTTCATAATGAAATTGTTCACAATAGTTATAAAATAGAAACAACCCAAATAATAACAGTAAAATGTGAAATTAATTTATATATTTATACAATGCAGTATGAACTGCAGCCACATGCATGATATGATCATATAAAGATAACATTGAGTGAAAGATCCCATATACAAAACAATATTTATGTACTATATGATTTCATTTATACACACTACCTAAATTGGCAAAATTAAAATTTCTGTAGAAGCTCTTCCAAAGAGCATGTTATAAATTAAGAAAATAAAAGAAGTGATTATATAAAAACCAGGATAGTAATTAAGGGGTAGGAAGGAGACATAGGATTGGGGACGGTGAATATGAGAAGCTGGCCTCGGGAGTACTGATAATGTTCAATCTCTTGACCAGAGTGATGTCATGGGATCCTTGGGGTGTCACTTCTTCAGCCAGAAACCTCCCTGGCCAGTGGTGCCTTTGCCCAAGCTTTACTTGGGCCCACTGGGCTCATTCCACCCACTCAACCTGGCAGACTGCATTAGGCTGGCACTACCAGCCCACATCCCATAGCCTGCCAAGGGTGAGCCAGATGCGGAACAGTGAGGGGTGTGTGAGCTAGTGAGCATGGGGTCTGGTCACTGCACAGAGCCGGGCATGTTGGCTGCAGTGGGGCAGGCAGCTCCAGATAATGACATGGGTGCTGGCTCCCTGTGAGGCTGTGGCTGGACCAGGCCTACTGCAAGTGGCTTTCATTGCAGGCACCAGGGAAGGAGGTGGCACCTGGAAGCTTGGGGACACCAGGAACCACAGAGCCACAAAGAGGGTGTCACAGCCCTCGCTCAGGGAGCTCCTAGGTCTGGGCTTCCCAGAGAGCCTCAGCTCTTCTTCTCATCACCAGCAATGTGGCAACTAGGGGACGTGTCTCAGCTTTGTTTGTATTACAGCTCTTTCATCCCCACCATTCAGCGAGTCCTGAGTTCTTGTACCGGGTCCAAGAAAAATGAGACATCCGGACAAGTGGAGGGTGAGCAAGGGAAGAGGTGCTTTATTGAGTGACAGAGCAGACCTGCAGTGGGTAGCTCCTCTCCACAGGCAAGTCATCCCAACAAGTGCAGCTCTCAGTAGAGAGGAGACCCACAGTGGACACCTTCTCTCTGCAGGCAGTTTGTCCCATTGTCTGCCCAAGTCTAGGGGACTCTGGAGTCTTTATGGGCTTCAGAGGGGAGGAAGTACATGCTGATTGGCCCATGAGTGGAAAAAGCACCGTAAGTTCTCACTCCAGTCCACAAAACTGGCAGTCCAGCCCCCAGGCCTCAGGCCATCCTGGCCTGAAGGTGGGTTTTCACAGAGTACCTTCCCCTTTCTGCCCAGGAGCCTGTCTGCCTCCTGTTGCCATTAACCTGGCATCCACAGTGCCCACAGTACCCAGTCCATGTTGAGGGGTATCTGCAGCCCCATACTGAGCTGTTCGTAAGCCCCCCCATGGGCTCCCTCTTGTGCTCATAGATGCCTAAAGTCTGGAGGCAGCCAAGGTGGCAGGGGACTGGCGTGTCAGCACTGCCTTCAGCATATGCACACCTGGCTGGGTTGTGACAGTGCCTAGGCTCAGTCACAACTTTGCTCTGAAATTGGAGTGGGCACTGGGAGCGGGTAGAGGCCAGGCAGCAGGAGCAGGTACGTCTCTGTCTACAGGGGCAGGGAGGCTTCCTGGGCCCCCAAGAATGCAGAGATGCCTAGGTCTGAAGCCATGGCTGGGTGGCTGCAGCTGTGCCTGGGAGGGTGGGGATCTCGCCTCTCCAGCCTGGAAGAGGACAGGGCTTCCACCTGTTCCCAGCTCCTGCTGGCTCCCTGGATCATGCAGCCCCTGGCAGAGTCTCCCCGACTGCAGCCGGCATTATGGCAGCCTGCTCCTAGACAGGCCATAGATACCATCAGTGGTAGTTACACAGATGCTCATTTTATAATAATAAATGTGACCATTTGTTGGGGGTTGCATTTTTGGCATGTGTGTTAAATTTCACAATAACAAAGTATAAAAGTTATATATTTGTTTCAAAGTATATTCAGGAGAGTATTTTTTATTAACCTGTTTAAACTTAGATCACTAAAATAAAATAACACTACACAGATGAAGGATGGGCAACAAGGGCAATATTATTATTATTGTTTCTCTTATATCCTCAAGGAGCTCTAATATATTAACCAAATGAAGAAAATATATATAAAAAGATATTCAAATTATGTGGGTCATATGGACTGCAAACAGGCACTATCAACTTTTTTATTGCATGCTTACAATGAGTAAATATGATACAAGAGATGTTTCTTATTGCTAATATAATTGAGGAATATATAAATCATGTAGTCTCTTGAAGATCTGTTTAAGACTATTAATTTGTAGACCCCTGATATTAAGTGGACTAAGTGTCTCATCACTTGAGAAAAATACTGGACAAATTTGTTGAGGTGTCATACAGATATTTCCTTTGCAAATATAACGAAGGAAAGATTGCCTTTTTCCTTTGACCTGTTCTGGGTTTTGTTTTTGCTTTTTATCATAGTTCATTATTTTTCAGTTGAATAAATCTACATTTTATTCCATAATAATCTACATTTGAGTGATTATGGATCCTACATATGCATATTCTTGACACAATGAATGTAATATAATATAAATGGATCCCGATATATGAATGACATTTCGGATATATATCCATGTGTCATACCTGTTGTGTGCATCTTATTTATGCTGTTTTGTACAGTCTTCAAAAGAGTGTTCTGACCAACTTTCTGTCAGATCAGTGTGATTCATTTATAAGAAGGCATATTAGACAGCACAAAGAAGCATCAGTTTTTCCATGAATTATAGAAAGTCTGTTCTAACAGATTTGACCAAATGTGATATGCAAATGCTTCTTGATTATTAGCTCAGTATATAAACCAAACCTTGAACCTAAAATTCAGCCTATCCATAAAAGTATCTGACATTTGATGAGCATGTTACTTATTAAAACTTTCCTGTTCCAAATTGGTATATATGCAATAAAAAGCCACAAATACAATATCACCCATCATGAAAATTTAGGTATATATTATTCTATTTTATTAAAAAAAATCCGCTCCCCCTCAAAAATTAGGTACATGGCAAAAACATGGCAGATGAAAAATGAAAAACAAGTGATTTCTACAAAATTGGTTCTTATTGTTCTTTTTCAGAAAAAGATATCTACTTCATTAAAAAGTACTATTTTGGAAATTGTAAGTTTGTTGTTGTTTTAACATTCTTTTAAACATTGCTTTAACATTTTCTTTTTCTGCTTACATGTAGACTTCACTTGTCAAACAACATAACCACTAATTCTAAATTGTTTCTGACTCAGGGGAGAATGTAATTCAGTATGTTTTTTACACTGTGTTACACAAATAATACTTCAAAACACAGACTACTGATGCTGAAAACTTAGCATCTTAGTACATAAGAACATAAATGCTTCCTTTCCTGAAAACAGAAATTCAGCCTATTTTAAAATACAGAATAACAGATTGATTCATAGTTTTTCACCCAAATGCAAACCCTCTTTTAAGCAGTAATCATTAGAATTGCATATCACAGAAGATTAGAACTATGAAATCACAGAAACATTTTATTCTGAGTAGTTATTAAACATATATTTATTTGGTAAATGTTCTTTACGACTAAGAATATTTTATAATTATGTCTGTGCAGCACAGTGTAGGAGGCATTCTTTTGAATTAGGTGTCACTCTGCAAGAGCCCTCTTATAGAATGGAAACTTGCTGATTATTGTTTCACCAGTGTCCCAAATCTGTAATTCTGAATTCAGTAAATGCTAGTTTTACACTCCTTTGCTTCAGCTACTTTAATAATCGCTTAAGCTTTTACTACATGTAGATTGACAAAACTCACCATGTATTTCCAGTGTTGCGTGCCTAGCTAAGAACATGCCCGTAGCTGAAAGTAGCTGCAAGTAATTTTTCTCCTGCCAGATAATAGCAATTGTTTGTGTTGCCTTTCTGTAGCTAATGTGGGAGCAGCTTGTGTAATAGGCTAGTGATACTATGGTGTTTTTAAAAATGTATTCTTTCTTTAATCTCATGCTCTATGCTTTTGCTCTTGTTCCTAAAATTCCATAATTGGCTGCAATAGTTAACTACAGCCCCTAACCTCAGCTGCTTTCTAGATAGTCACTTCCTTAAGGAAGAAAAGCGCTTTATGGCCTTGACCTTATGAAGCATGTTCAATAATGTTAAAAAGAGAGAGAGAGAGAGAGAGAGAGAGAGAGAGAGAGAGAGAGAGAGAGAGAGAGAGAAGAGTACATCTTAGGAAGATGTAAGATGGGAAAGACCAGATGTCAAGACAAATAATAACAATTTGATTACTTAATGTTTCTATAAATATTTGGCTTTCTTAATTAATCCTCTATCCCCATTCTCCAAAATTCAAAATAAAGGGCAGATAAAGTTGTTTAGAGGACAAAGTACTATAGAGTGGAAAGTTTCATCTGACCCTAGTGTACAAAAATGTCTTCCGAATTTTTCCCTCCGATTTACAAGGTCTATGTTTAGAAATCTGGCTGTGGGATGACTTTGCAAAATAACACGCTGAAAAATCACATAGTCAGTGCTTAGGCAATTCACACTGGCTCTTATCTAGGACAAGGGTTTAAGGTATTTTTTTCTTAATTCAAAGTCATTTTTCTAGGTTGAAAGCACTCTTTAGTCTCCGTAGTAATCTTTTGACTATTCAATAACATAATCTTAAATAACTTCATGTTTGTTCTGAAATAAAAGATCCTGCTGTCTTTCTTATTACTTGAACACTTGGAAGAAAAGGAAAAAATGCTCCAGAATAATTTCATGATTCTATGACTAAAGGATAAAAGCTCTTCAACAAAAAATTCCTGCTTCTCATCTGTCAGGGCTCTGTAGGAAAAGAAGAAATCTGGGAACAAGTTTTAATAGATATCATGGCCCTTTTTCTGAAAACAGTTTAACATCCAAAGTAGGATACGGAATAGCCTATATATAATACTTGATATATAAATAGATTATATGCATAGATATTTTATATTCATTTATATATTTGCATATATTATATATATATACTATATATATACTTTATATTGAGAATATGTAACCACAGAATATGAACACTATGCAAAACCACATGTAGCATATACTATAAACCACATAGTTCATATACTATATATATATATAATGAACATTTTTTTCTATAAATAGATATTTTCCATTTCCTTACGCCACCAAGGTATTGATCATTGTTTTGTGAACTCTATCATTTAGAGTCTTGGCAGGAAACAAATTGCACACAAAAGATAGTTAATTTGAGAGGAGTTTTAAAAACAGGCTATTTACAAAGAAAAGGTCAAGATATAGAGAAACCACAGGGAGGATGCAACATCCAGGAGCTAGTTCCAGATTCCTGAAAATGTGAGGGAAGGGAGCCTGCAAAACCCTGAAAGAACTACCAGAAAATGTTGTAACCTTCAAAAAAGGGAAGGAGCCAAGGGAATAAATACCTTAATCAATCCTCTTCCCTCTCTTTTATCTCCAGAGGAGTTTACTCCTTGCTCCTCTATGAGTAAAGACAGTCAGCAGCCAGTGGGCTCAGAGGACCATAAATTATAGCCATACAAGTTAGCCTCCTGTGAGACATGTAATGCAGAAAAGTGTGCACATCTGATCTGTCAGGTCAAACAGAAGATAGCAAGCATCACAAGAACAAATTCCAATACGAAAATAAAATAGATGAACTTCATTCTCTAATCATAATTATTTCAATTTACTCCTAATTTAGCTAGACTTATTGAACTAGATGAAAATCATTGTCACTCTCATACCAGAACCATAAAGAAAAAATTGGGTGTAGCACGTAGAAAAAGACCGAATGCATGTACATATGCAAGACCATGTCTTGACTGATCTCCCCATTCTCAGTTACTCTGTCAGTGGGAAAACTGAAGGACAAAACCATCGTGCAACTCCCATGACCAGGTTCTTAAACTAGAGACTTCCCTGATTCCCCTAGCAGGAAGTGCGACAAAGGTGGGTGTGGCCAGCTTGGTCGTGCAGCAGCTCAGACTCCTAGGGGGAGCATGCAGACAGGCAGGCGCAGAGGCCGGTGGGAGTGCTTTTGGGCTCGACCCCAGACAGTGTCTAGGAGTGGGTGTCTGCGATTCCCCAAGCCCAAGTGGGTGTGTGTTACCAAACTCTTTCAGACTTGCCGTCTGCAGAGGGTTTGTGTGTTAATCAGCTCAGTGGACCCTCTGCCTTATCGCAAGGGCAGGGGGCCAGTGTGACAGCATACTATATCCTGAGTCCTTCCAGAACTTCTGTACCAGAAGAATCAGATCACACGTGGGTTGGAAGGATGAGTGCAAAGTTTTATTGAGTGGTGGAGGTGGTTCTCTGTGAGATGGATGAGGAGCTGGAATTGGAGGATGGAGTGGGAAGGTGGTCTTTCCCTGGAGTTGGGCCGCCCAGCGGCTGGACTCTTCTCCACCTGTCCGCTGCTGAACTCCCCTCACATCCAGTCCCTACTCTTCTCTCTTTTTCTGCTGCCTTGTTCCGCAGTGGCTTGGTCTGCTGGTGCCAACGTTCAGCTCCTTGTGTTTGTGCCCGCTAAGGTCTCAGGTTTATATGGGGGAAGGATGCGGGTGTAGCAGGCCAAAAGGCAACTTCTGTGAAAACAGAAATGCCTGTCTCATTTAGGGCCACAGAACTTCAGGCTAGAGAGTGGGGCCTTTGCTGGAGAACCACCCTCTTCTACCCAGTATTTCCCTTTCTCCTGCCCATATCATTTCCAGGCCATCCTTAGAGTTTTCCCCAACTTCTGTCTGTATAAGTGAGACCTGCTAAATTGCTGTATCCCAAAAGTTGGCAAAATATGGCCCATAGGCCAAATCCAGCTTAACACTTGTTTTAAAACAAAACAAAGCCACAACACCCCCCCAAAAAACAAAAACAAAAAACAAACAAACAAAAAAACGGTTATATTGAAACACAGCCACGCACATTAATTTACATGTTGTCTACGGCTTCTTTTACACCACAACACAATTGAGTAGCTGCAATATAGACAACACAAGTGGCAAAATGTAAAATATTTAGCATCTAGTCCTTTACAGAAAAAGTATGGCAGCTCTTCTTCTGTCCCCCTATATTAGTTACCTCTGCAGTAGAAGGCATATTTTCTATTGATATATTTACTTCTACAGCTTGCTAATTAGAATATGGCTGAATTTATTAGCTCAATTCTTTCATCTTGCTTAGTTAGACAAAACTTAGAGGTATTAAAACAATATCAGAGCCAGGTGTGGTGGCTCACTCCTGTAATCCCAGCACTTTGGGAGGCTGAGGCAGGCAGATCACGAGGCCAGGAGTTCAAGACCAGCCTGGAAAACATGGTGAAACCCCTTTTTTACTAAAAATACAAAAAAAAAAAAAACAAAAACAAAACAAAAAAAAAAAACCTAGGCACAGTGGCACATGCCTATAATCCCAGCTACTCAGGAGGATGAAGGACAAGAATCGCTTGAACCCGGGAGGCGGAGGTTGCAGTTAGCCGAGATCGCACCACTGCACTACAGCTTGGACAACAGTAAGACTGTGTCTCCCAAAAATAAAAATAAAATAAAATAAATTAAAATAAAATAAAATAATATCCCTGGTAGAATTTGGCTATTATTTTATTTTATATTATTTTTATTTTTTGGAGACAGAGTCTACTATAAAGACACATGAACATGTATGTTTATTGCAGCATTATTCACAATAGTGAAGACATGGAACCAACCAAAATGTTCACCTGTGGCAGACCGGATAAAGAAAATGTGGCACATATCCACCATGGAATACTATGCAGCCATGAAAACAGACGAGTTCATGTCCTTTGAAGGGACATGGATGAAACTGGAAACCGTCATTCTCAGCAAACTATCACAAGAATGGAAAACCAAACACTGCATGTTCTCACTGATAAGTGGGAGTTGAACAATGAGAATACATGGACACAGGGAGGGGAACATCACACACCAGGGCCTGTCGGTGGGTGGGGGACTAGGGGAGGGATAACGTTAGGAGACATACCTAATGTAGGTGACGGGTTGATGGGTGCACCAGACCACCATGGCACGGGTATACCTATGTAACATGTGCACGTTCTGCACATGTACCCCAGAACTTAAAGTATAATTTTAAAAAAAGAAAAAAAAAGTAACAATCATAATTATGATCCAATACAGTTATATTAACAAAAAACAATATCAGGTTAACTATTTTGCCCTCAGTAGATAGTATTTGCCTTTTATCATACTGCTTATAAAAATTTTTGAAAATTATTCTTTGATTGTCATGAACAAATTTAAAGTTTTTCTTTCCTCTAAATATGAAATAACCATTAGCCTAAGTATGAGATAATCAAAAATAAAATTGAATTTCCCAAATTAGAGCTGAAAAGGACAACTATCTGCATAGGGTGTGTGAAATTCGTCAGGTATAAAACAATAGGTGCTGAATTTCTAGAGTTATAATCAATTCCTATATGGTTATATTGCATCTAAAAGACTATTCACAGACATAACAAAATTTCTAAACAAAATATGTCCATGGGTGGAATGCAGCCTTGTGGCCACCAGTGTGAGATACCTACCGAACAGGGTAATTTAAAAATGTAATAATGAAAGTTCAAGCAAGTAATTTCAGTTACGTAAAAAGCAAACACTGTTCCTATAAATAATGGGTAAAAAAAACTAATACAAATAATTGCAGATGATGTATAAAGTTATGAAAATGATTATATTATTCACAGAAATATTTCTTATAAAGTCAAGGTTGCACACAAATATAAAATTGCATGCATTACTTCACAAGAAAACTTTTAAACTAAAGTAATATTGTAGGACAATAGAAAAGAAGCTGTTAATGCTTGCAGTAAAGACAAACAAAAGAAAGCAGAAATTAATGAGATTGCTTTAGAGTTTCAAAAATAAGAATAGTCACTGTAAAGAGTGAGAAAATTATTTCCCAATACTGTTTGTCTTTTTAAGGTACAAGAGCAATATTCAGTAAAATTTATTGGAAGGAAAAAAATACAGGTAGCTCCCTGGTTACAAAATAAATGTTCACAAATTAAAATTAATTTATACACTGAATAATCTCAGGAAATTTAAGGAGGAAATAAAATATTGTGTAAAAGAGAGGGGTGTTTCTTTTGTTTTTGTTTTTGTTTTGTTGCTATTTATTTATTTATTTTGAGACAGGGTCTCACTCTGTCACCCAGGCTGGAGTGCAGCAGCTCCATCACGGCTCATTGCAGTCTCCACCACTGGGCTCAGTGATCCTCCCATCTCAGTCTCCCCAGTGGGATGGGACTACAGGCATGCACCACCATGCCTGGATAGTTTTTTTATTTTTTGTAGAGATAGGGCTTTGCTATGCTGCCCAGGCTGTTCTTCAACTCCTAGGCTCAAGTGATCCAGCTGCCTCCGCCTACCAAAGTGCTGGGGTTACAGCCATGAGCCACTGCACCCAGCCAAATATTGTATTTTAAAAATCTACGAAGTTATTTAAAATAATCTGTAATCATCTTAACGAGAAATATAAGAAACATACATAAATAACTAAAATATTTACTACAAAGTCTTTAAAGGAGACTTATATAAAGTGGGGAACAGAGGCTTATTTTCTTGAAAATAAAATCATGATATTATAAAAATTGTTCTTAACAAATATTTATAAACATGCAATGTACTTGCAAAAAACATTCCCATAGATACATGCTTTTCATTACTTTGAAGTCTATCAAGAAGGAATAAACAGAAAAGCAAATACTTTGTTTTTTCCTGGAACAGTGAAGAATGAGACAATCTTATCTCTGCAAAATATTAAAGTGTAATATAAAGAAAAAGTAATCAGGCTTCTGGTTATAAATAGTGAACTAAGCATATGTATTTTCCTCTGCTTTTTCTAAACTCCTCGAAATAACAGTAAAAATATATTGTGTTTTGTTTTGTTTTGTCACAAAATTCCAGAAAGAAAAGAGACTGGAAGAGGAGAAAATAGAAACAAAATCTGAGATATTTAGCAGCAAATGACTGGTAAATAACTTAGAAGACCCCATAAAACTGAATTGTAAACAGGCACTGGAGTAAATTCTATTACACTGCAGAAACTTCTGAAGCCTGGAGACGGATGGCATCATGTAGCTCTGTAAGTGCGGATAAAATTTAGGCTAATGGATCAGTTAAAAGGGCAACTAATAAGTTACACTCTTGAGTACTCACATTGATTCTGAGCAGAATAGTCCCTCCCATTCATCTCTTTTACTATGGATTGAAGATTTTTTTCTAGTGAAAATAACAGAATTCTGGCCTGGGAACCATTAGCACAGTTGAGGGTAAGAGTCCAGCACTTACTGCAAACAGGGGCCTCAGTGAACCTTTACTCACCGAAGTACTGAAACATCTGGCATGACTTCCACACATACAGCTGCCATAATGTTGGCATTTTATACCTCTAGATAGCTCACTGAAAAATTATTTTTCAGAAAATCTAACCAGCCTACGAAAAACATTCTATTAATAAAGATACATCGGGGTCAAAGTAATCCTTCTCAAACTATGTTCCATAGGAGAATTAATCATTAATTCTCTAGGGTTTCTGTCATACACAAATAATTAGCCTATTTTCTCTCCATTTAGAATGATACTAGCTATATAGCTTCCTTTGAAAGAATTTTTTTAAAAAGTCACTCAAATAACTATTCAGTAGCACTTATTTCTCTACTAGAAACCTAATGAGATAGATAGAACCTACCATGAAGTCAACAAAGCCCATTTATGCCTATATTTGTGTCAATCAGCTCCATGTCCTCTCAAATGTAAAAAAAGTAAGCTACCTCAGACACACACAAGAATGTAGTCCTCCAATGTAAGAAATGGAGACCAAGACAAACAAACAAGCAAATACACAAAGAGGAAAACAATCTTAGTAAAACAGACTACACAATATTTCTAAAATATTGCATCCATTGAACAAAAGCTAGGTGCCTTAATAAATGAATATTAGAGAAAAAAGAACGTTTAGAAATCATAAACATGTTGGCAGAAATGAGAAAATAATAGAATGATTGGAAGATAAATTAAGATGATATGCTGGGAAGCAGATAAAATTTTAAAAACGAAGAAAGGTAGTAAAAATATTTTTAAAGCTCACTTCAGTAGATCCAATATGCAAATCAGAGTTCTATAAAGAAATTTGGGAAAGGGAATCATCAAAGAAATTTCCCAGAAGTAGGATTATGAATTTTTACTTTGAAATGATCCATTGAGTACTCAGCACAATGGAAAAAATAAACTCACACATTCTCAGAATAATTTAAAATGTAAGGTACATCCTCATAAAACTTAAAATTTAAGGGACATAGAAGAAAATTAAAAAGTACGATACAAAGAATAATGAATCAGAATGTCGACAGCAACACTGGAAGCTTAAAGACACATGATATTGCCTTTAAAAATCTAGAGGGATGAATATTTCAAACTTAGCATCCTATCACAGCCCAACTAATACAAAAATGGCAGAGGAGAGTAGAAAACACTTTCAGATACAAAATACCTCCAAAATCTTATCTTCCATGCAACCTTTCTAAGGAAGAAACTGAGAGAGATCAAGAAAGAGGAAGACATGGAATTCAGAAAACAAGAGATCCGCTATGCTTTAAAAGAGACAACCAAAATGGATAATGGCAAAAGAAGATAATAAATAGCCTTGCAGGAGTCATAGGAAACTGCTGGTCTTGATTGGATCAGGCCATGAGTCCCTGGGAAAGATGTCTGGAAGAAAGTGAAATTAATAAAATACTGCTGTGTTTAAAGACATTGAGAGGCAATTTAAGCAAGTGGAAGAGATTTAAAGGACACACGACATAGATATAGATGAGGATAATTATTAACTTCAGGAGAAAAGTATAGTTTTCAAACTATACTATATCATATTGTGCAACATGGGTCTTCTGTGAATTCATTCTACATAGTCAAAATATGTAAGAATAAAAATAATGCAAATAGTGTTACGATATAACCAACTTGGAGTCATGAAACAGGATTTATGCATGTGAGTAATAGAGCGGTAGAGAATATAATAATACTCATCTTGAAGAGTGGAAAGTTAATAGATAACAAAAATATAATGAAGCAGCCAGATAAATGCATGACTTATAGATATGGAAGCAAACATCAAAAGTAATGGCTGAAAGAATTGCCAGAGCTTGCCACTTGCACTATAGATGCACTACCTTCTCTCTTATTCTATGTGCCCTAGTATCTCCTGCCACAGAATCTGTAATCATGGGGTTCTTTCTGACCCTTCAATGCTTTTACACATTAACATCTACTCAATTTTTAGCTTTCACTCAATTGTCACTTCCTTAGAAAAGACATCTTAAACATTTAGAAACTCCATACTAAGTCAAATTCTCTTATTGTGTCCTCTTATGACATTGTAAACTATTTTGTAAAATGTATCATGGTTCCAATTTTACCTTACCCTGTGAGCTCAGAAACCACATTCATTTTGATATCCGCTGTACTCTTGATACACAGCATAATGACTGCAGCAAAGTCAGGTGCCAATTATTCATGAAATAACAAAATTAAATACTACAACTAATTAGCACAAAAATACAAATTATAAGCCTACCTTAAAGGTTATGAATTTTAATATTCTAAATAATATATTTACAAATAATATTTAGCTATACATTAAAGAATAAATTCATCACAATTCAGCAACATTGTTTTCTGCAATGCATCTGTTAAGAGAATCTAATTAACATGAGAAATTTAAAAAGAAATATGAAGACAGGGATTAAAATGGCAGAGAGAGGGCAGGATTAGCTTGCTGTTCCTGCTCAGATAGACAGAGCAGCATGTGGAGACTCCTATCATGAACTTTTGTTACACGAACTACTGCAGGAACATACCAAGAAAACCAAGAGAATCAACAGACCCTTCAAAGGAAGGAATTAGATCACTGCTGGAGGCTCCCCGAGATGCCAAAAACCTGTGAGTCTGCTTGCTTTCTCAGTTAGGAGGCTTGTGGTCTGGGGCAAGTTCTCATCCCTGGTCACCAGCTGCCTGGAAATATAGACTCAGTCCTGTTGGGGGGTGGGGCATGATGGGAGTAAGACTGGGGCCTTTAGGACTATGGGCTGCATGGGAGTGTGGTGAGTCCTGTGACTGCCAACTTTTCCCCACTTCCCTGGAGACCTGTATGACTCAGCAGTAGCAGAATAATGCCCTGGGGAATATAACTCCATTGGCCTGGGAACCACATCCCCATCCCCCACAACACCCATAGCAAGCCCTGCCCAAGGAGACGTGAGCTTAAACACATCTATCCCTGTCCCCACATGGTGCTCTTTCTCTACCTGCCCTGGTAGCTGAAGACAAAGGTTATAATCTCTTGGGAGCTCTATGGCCCTGCCCAACACCTGATAAACCTGAATGCTTAACCAGGTATTCCTATGGCAAGTTTGCATCCTCATTATAGGGCCACAGCTGAGGCACCCTTGAAAGTGCTACCTCCTGGCTGTGGGTTGACCAACACAAAACCAGTGCACTAAACAAAAACACAACCAAAGATCCCCATAGAGTCCACTTCACTCCCCTGCTACCTCCACCAAAGCAGGTGTTGGTATCTATGGCCTCAAGAACTGAAGATGGATCATATCAAAGGACTCTTTGCAGACACTCCCCAGTACCAGCTCAGGGCCCAGTAGATTCATTGGGTAGCTAGACCCAGAAGAGCAAAGACAATCACTACCATTTGGCTTTCAGGAAGCCCCATTCCTAGGGGTAAGGAGAGGACACCACATCAAGGGAGCACCCCATGGGAGAAAAGAATCTGACCAGCAGCCCTTGAATCCCAGATCTTCCCTCTGACATAGTCAACCCAAATGAGAAAGAAACCAAAAAACAATTCTGGTAATATGATGAAACAAGGTTCTTTAACAAGCACAAAAGATCATATCAGCTCACCAGTAATGGATCCAAATCAAAACAAAATCTCTGAGTTGTCAGAAAAATAATCCAGAAGTTTGATTATTTAGCTAATCAAGGAGGCACAAGAGAAAGGTGAAGTTCAACTTAAAGAAATCAAAAACATACTACCGAATAAAAAAAAAAAATTCTTCAGTGAAATGGATAGCATAAATAAAAACAATCACAACTTCTGGAAATCAAGGTCATACTTAAGAGAAATGCAAAATGCACTGGCAAGTCTCAACAATTGCATTGAACAAACAGAAAAAAGAACCTTAGGGCCCAAAGACAAGGTTTTCAAATTAACCCAATCTATCAAAGACAAAGAAACAAGAATTTTTAAAACTGAGCAAAGTCTCTAAGAAGATTTTGACTATGTTAAATGTCAACCTGAGAATAACTGGTGTTTCCAAGAAAGAAGAGAAATCTAAAAGTTTGAAAAATATATTTGAGGGAATAATCAAGGAAAACTTTCCCAGCCTTGCTAGAGATCCAAACATCCACATACAAGAAGCTCAAAGAACACCTGGGAAATTCATCACAAAAAGATCATCGCCTAGGCACGTAGTCATCAGGTTATCTAAAGTCAAGAAAATGGAAAAAATCTTAAGAGCTATGAGGCAAAAGCACTAGATAACCTATAAAGAAAAACTTGTCAAATTAGCAGCAGATTTCTCAGCAGAAACCCTACAAGCTAGAAGGGATTGGGTCCCTATCTTCAGCCTCCTTAAACAAAATAATTATCAACCAAGAATTTCATGCCCAGCGAAACTAAGCTTCATAAATGAAGGAAAGATACAGTCTTTTCCAGACAAAATGCTGAGAAAATTTGCTACTACCAAGCCAGCACTACAAGAACTGCTAAACGGAGCTCTAAATCTTGAAACAAATCCTTAAAATATGCCAAAATAGAACCTCCTTAAGGCATTAATCTCACAGGACCTATATAACAATAACACACTGAAAAAAAACCAAGGTATTCAAGCAGCAAATAGCATGATGAATACAATAGTACCTCACATTTCAATACTAACATTGAATGTAAAAGGCCTAAATGTTCCACTTAAAAGATACAGAATGGCAGAATGGATAAGAATTCAACAGCCAAGTTTCTGCTGTCTTCAGGAGACTTAACACATAAGGACTCACATAAACTTAAGGTAAAGAGGTGGAGGCTGGGCATGGTGGCTCATACCTGTAATCCCAACACTTGGGAGGCCGAGATGGGCAGATCACAAGGTCAGGAGATTGAGACCATCCTGGCCAACACAGTGAAACCTCATATCTACTAAAAATACAAAAATTAGTTGGGTGTGATGGTGCATGCCTGTAATCCCAGCTACTCAGGAGGCTGAGGCATGAAAATCACTTGAAGCTGGGAGGTGGAGTTTGCAGTGAGCCGAGATCACACCACTGCACTCCAGCATGGTGACAGAGCAAGACTCCATCTGAAAAAAAAAAAAAAAAAAAGCGGGGGGTAGAAAAAGATATCTCATGCAAATGGACACAAAAAGCAAGCAGGAGTAGATATTCTTACATCAGACCAAACAAATTTTACAGCAACAGCAATTTAAAAAGACAAAGAGGGGGCTGGGCACGATGGCTCATGCCTGTAATCCCAGCACTTTGGGAGGCCGAGGCGGGCAGATCACAAGGTCAGGAGATGAAGACCAACATGGCTAACACGATGAAACCCTGTCTCTACTAAAAATACAAAAAAGTTAGCCAGGCATGTGGCGGGTGCCTGTAGTCCCAGCTACTTGGTAGGCTGAGGCAGAAGAATGGCGTGAACCTGGGAGGCGGAGGTTGCAGTGAGCTGAGATCACGCCACTGCACTCTAGCCTGGGCAACAGAGCGAGACTCCTTCTAAAAAAATAAAAAGAAAGAAAAAAAGACAAAGAGGGATATTATATACTGATAAAAGGACTAGTCGAACAAGAAAATGTCACAATTCTAAATATATATGGACCTAACGTTGAAGGTCCCAAACTTATAAAACCATGACTACTAGGACTAAGAAATGAGATAGATGGCAGCACAATAATAGGGGGGAAGTTAAATACTCCACTGACAACACTGGAGGGGTCATCAATTCAGAAAGTCAACAAAGAAACAATGGACCTAAACTATACCCTACAACAAATGGACTTAACAGATATTTACAAAACATTCTACCCAACAACTAAAGAATATACATTCTATTCATCAGCACATGAAACATTCTCCGAGATAGACCATATGATAGGCCACAAAATAAGTTTCAAAAATTTTAAGAAAATCGAAATTATATCAAATACTCTCTCAGACCACAGTGGAATCAAATTGGAATTCAACTCCAAAAGGAACCCTCAAAACCATGGTTAATACATGAAAATTAAATAACCTGCTCCTGAATGATCATTGGGTCAACAATGCAATCAAGACGGGAATTGAAAAAATTATTTCAACTGAAAGATAATAGTGACACAACCTATCAAAACTTCTGGGATACAGCAAAAGCTAAGAGGAAAGTTCATAGCATTAAATGCCGACATTGGAAAGTCTGAAAGAGCACAAATAGACAATCTAAGGACATACCTTGGGGAACTGGAGAAACAAGAACAATCCAAACCCAAACCTAGCAGAAGAAAAGAAATAATAATCAGAGCAGAACTAAATGAAATTGAAACAAAAAAATACAAAAGATAAAAGAAACAAAAAGTTGGTTCTTTGAAAAGATAGATAAAATTGATAAACCATTAATGAGATTAACCAAGAAAAGAAGAGAGAAGGTCCAAATAAGTTCAATTAGAAACAAAATGGGAGCTATTACTACTGATACCACAGAAACACAAAATATTATTTAAGGCTACTATGAACACCTTTATGTGCATAAACTAGAAAACTTAGAGGAGATGGATAAATTCCTGGAAATATACAACCCTTCTAGATTAAACCAGGAAGATATAGAATCTCTCAGCAGACCAATAACAGTGAAATTGAAATGGTAATTTTAAAAATGCCAACAAAAAAATGTCCAGGACCAGATAGATTCACAGCTGAATTCCATCAGACATTCAAAGAAGAATCAGTACCAATACTATTGACACTATCCAAAAACAGAAAGAGGGAATCCTCTCTAAATCATTCTATGAAGCCAATATCACCCTAACACCAAAACCGGGGAAGGACATAAAAAAAAAAAATAAAACTACACACCAATATCCCAGATTAACATAGATGCGAAAATCCTCAACAAAATACTAGCCAACTGAATCCAACAGAATATCGAAAAGATAATCTACCATGATCAAGTGGGTTTCATGAAAGGGATGCAGGGATGGTTTAACAAAATAAATGTGATATACCACATAAACAGAATTAAAAACAAAAATCACATGATTATCTTAGTAGAATAGCATTTGACAAAAATCAAGTATCCCTTTATGATTAAAACCCTCAGTAAAATCAGCATAGAAGAGACATAACTTAATGTAATAAAAACCTTCTATGACAAACCCACAGCCAACATTATATTAAACGAAGAAAAGTCGAAAACATTCCCCCTGAGAGCTAGAACAAGACAAGGATGCTCACTTTCACCGTGGTACTGGAAGTCCTCACCAGAGCAATCAGACAAGAGAAAAAATAATGAGGGTATCCAAATTGGTAAAGAAGAAGTCAAACTGTTGCTATTGGCTGATGATATGATAGTTTACATAGAAAACCCCAAAGACTCCTCCAAAAACCTCCTAGAACTGGTAAATAAATTCAGCAAAGTTTCAGGATAAAAAATTAATGTACAGAAATCAGTAGCGTGCTATACACCAACAGCCACCAAGCTGATAATCAGATCAAGAGCTCAACTCTTTTCACAATAGCTGAAAAAAATAAAAATAAAAAAAAAAAACCTTAGAAATATACTTAACCAAAAAGGTGAAAGACCTCTACAAGCAAAACTACAAAACACTGCTAAAAGAAATCATAGATGACACAAACAAATGGAAACACATCCCATGCTCATGGATGGGTAGAATCAATATTGTGAAAATGACCATACTACAAAAGCAATCTACAGATTCAATGCAATTCCCATCAAAATACTACCATTACTCTTCACAGAACTAGAAAAATAATTCTAAAATTTATATGGAACCAAAAAAAAAAAAAAAAAATTCCACCTAGCTAAAGCAAGACTAAGCAAAAAGAATAAATCTGGAGGCATCACATTACCCAACATCAAACTATACTATAAGGCCATACCCACCCAAACAGCATAGTACTGGTATAAAAATAGGCAAATATACCAATGGAACAGAATAGAGAACCCAGAAATAAAGCCAAATACTTGCGTCAAACTGACCTTCAACCAAGTCAATAAAAACGTAAAGGCGGGGGGGAAGACATCCTATTCAGCGAGTAGTGCTGGGTAAATGGCAAGCCACATCTAGAAGAACGAAATGGAATCCTCATCTCTCACCTTATACAAAAATCAACTCAAGATGGATCAAAGACTTAAATGTAAGACCTGAAACTATAAAGATTTTAAAAGATAACATTGGAAAAACCCTTCTAGACATGAGCCTAAGCAAAGACTTCATGACCAACAACCCAAAAGCAAATGCAACAAAAACAAAGATAAGTAGATGGGACTTAATTAATCTAAAAAGCTTCTGCACAGCAAAAGAAATAATCAGCAGTTAACAAATAACCCACAGAGTGGGAGAAAGTCTTCACAATCTATACATCCGAAAAAGGACTAATATTCAGAATCTATAAAGAACTCAAATCAGCAAGAAAAAAACAAACAATCCTATCAAAAAGTTCATTAAGGACATGAATAGACAATTCTCAAAAGAAGACATACAAAGGGCCAACAAGCATATGGATAAATGCTCAATATCACTAACTATCAGGAAAATGCAAGTCAAAACCACAGTGCAATACCACCTCACTCCTGCAAGAATGGCCATAATTTAAAAAACCAAAAAATAATAAATGTTGGGGTGGATGCAGTGATCAGGGAACACTGTTGGTGGGAATGTAAACTAATATAACCACTATGGAAAACAGTGTGGAGATTCCCAAAACTAGATCTTCCATTTGATCTTGCAGTCCCACTCCTGGGTGTTACCCAGAAGAAAAGAAGTCATTATATAAAAAAGACACTTGCACATGCCTGTTTTTAGCAGCACAATTTGAAATTGCAAAAATATATAACCAATTCAAATGCCTATAAATCAACGAGTGGATAAAGCAAATGTGATACACACACACACACACACACACACCCCATGGAATACTACTCAGTCATAAAAAGGGAATGAAATACTGGTATTCATAGCAACCTGGATGGAATTGAAGACTATTATTCTAAGCTAAGTAACTCAGGAATGGAAAATCAAACATTGTATGTTCTCATTCATATGTCATAGCTAAGCTATTAGGATGCTAAGGCGTAAGAATGATATGATTGGGCTTTGGGGACTTGGGGTAAAGGGTGGTAGGTGGAGAGGGACAAATGACTACATATCGGGTACTATGTACACTGCTCTGATGATGGATGCACCAAAATCTCAGAAATCACCACTAAAGAACTTATTCATGTAAACAAACACCACCTGTTCTCCAAAAAACTATTGAAACAAAAAAATAAAAAATTAACATAAGAAAATATGCAGTATACCAAAAAAAGAACAGAAATATGATTATCTCACCATTAGAAAAGATGTAATTATCTTCCATATCAGAAAGTCTAGAAATAGATCCCATTATTAAATAAATTCTATTTTTCAAAAATAGGAGAATAATAATGACAGGCCAGCAACATCATTATGTTTGATGGTAAAGCACTGCAATTACTCACTTTAAAGTAAGAACTAAGAATAATGTGCTTATTGTCTCAAGCATTGTTTAACATTATTTGCAATTGAAAGACTAAAAATGAAACAAACAAAAAACTGTCAGAAAAATCTTTTAGTAGGATCACAGTTCTTTTAGCACCTGTCTACTAGAATCACTTGAAAAAGTATAGTGGAAAAGATCCTACTTACCATAGTGAAAATAAATATAAAAAACTAAGCAAAAACTCATGGTACTACTCAGAGGCATTAGAAGAAAACCAATATAGTAAACCATTTTTAGATCAGAGAAAATAATGTTTTAAGAAAGAGAATTTAGAAGAGTATCAAAAGCTAGTTAAAATTCAAGTAAAATGAAGACTTAAGTATGGACATTGGATATCAAGACAAAGAGGTAACTGGTATCCTAATGAAACCTCTAAATAAATAAACCAGAAAATTTTACTGAAGAACACAAAATACTTAGCCAATAGGAAGGTATGCTGTATTTCATTATGCAAATATTTAATTTCCTGAGACTAACAGTCAAATTAGTTCAGTTTCACTCAATATTGCAGTTGTTATTTTTTAAACTCAGTGAAAAGTTATATTGTTTCCCAACATGAAAATATATATTTGATTTAGCCCAATTTCCAGCATTATTCTTTATGGAGAAAATGTTCTAATTAAATAAAGAAAGAGATGCCAGATGACACTGCTATTATCTGACATTTACGGGAAGTAAAATGAAAGAAACTAAAGCTATAAAAAATGAACAAGAGATAGAACTAACACTACTTGCAGATAATATGACAAACTGTAAGAGAATTCAGTAAGATAGTGAGGCATGAAATTAACATACAGAGATTAGTGTCATTTATATAATCAGTTAGAGTCTAATGTAGAAAAAACATTCAATTTCCAATAGCCATAAAAATATAAATTACCAAGAAAGGAACTTAACTATAAAGGAGTAAAACCCTTATGAAAAAAAGTTTAAAATATGACTAAAAGATATAGTAGAATACCTGAACAAGTGGAAGAATATAACAAGCTCTTGTTTGAAACTTGCAACAGCAGCATTATGTCATTATTCCTAAATGATAACTTTATTATGATTCAAGCTTATTAAAGAGGATTTTTAGAAGAAAATAATTAATCATAAAAGTATAGAAAAATAAGCAAAAAACATAGAAAAGTCTCTGGAAAAAGAGCAATGGGGGACAGACACTACCAGTGTCTCAACAGCAAAAGCAGTAGGAATGCATATAAGTAGCTGCACCAATGAAATTAGAATAGAAAGCCCAGAAATAGACTTTAAGTGGGAATTTAATATATAATCAAAGTAGCATATAAAATCAGTAAAAAAAAAGGAATTGAGAATTTCATAATTTCATATTTCCATTAATTTCATAGAAAATTAAGCAAAAAAGGTTGAACTTACACTTCAATTCATAAAGGGAGATAATTCTAAAAGAATCAATAATATATACTTTAAAATAATAAAAATATAAAAAAATCATAAAATTTCTTTATAACTGAAGAAGATAAGGCCTCTCTATCAATGAGTCAAACTCAGAATCCATAAAATTGGCTATAATTTAATTACATTTTAAAATCTGAAAATAGTCAAGTCAAAAACCAAATAACAAATTGGGGGAAGATATCTTTAACTCATATCACAGAGTATTTTGTTTTTTTCTATATTTATACAGAGTTCCTAGAAAATTTTCCATTAAAAATCAAAGAACTAGATTTTTAAAAGATCATAGACTATAAATAGTTTGCTTTAAAAAAAAGAAATATAATGACTCTTAGACATGTGAATAGATGAGTAGTATCACTCATAGTAGGAAAAATATAAATGTGATATCATTTTTCATGTTCAGATTAGCAAAAATTCAGAAGCTTGATAGTACACAATGTTGTTAGGGCACAGCTATCTTCATACTTTGCTGTGAAGATTATAAATTTGTGTGACCCTATGTGGCAATTTGGTGAGATCTATCAAAATTATAAACGCTTGTGCTTTTTGACCCAGCAACTACTTCTGATAAACTGTTCTACTGACACACTTGTTCTTATGCTAATTTGTGCAGGTATAAGTTTTCTCACTGTAGTATTGTATGTAAGAGCAGAAATTTGGCAAAACATTAACTGTCCACTAATAGTAGGCTGGTTATATAAATTATAGTATATCCATAATATGCAATCAAATAATAAAAAAGAATGAAGATGCTGTCAATACATTAAAATGAAGATATTCTTAAGTATATTGTTAAATGATAAAAATATCTTGATAAATAGTTCCTTTTTTCATAGAAATGAAATTCTGGAAGGATACATATGAAACAAATATTAGGGCTTACTTGTTTGTAGGAGGCAGGTGGCATGGAAACCAGGCAAACAAGTCTGGAGGGGGAATTCTCACTGTATACCTTTTAGTATCTTTGCCTTTGAATACCATGAATTTTAAAAAAGTATGTATTCACATAATGACAAATGATTTTGAAATTTATCAAAAAGAATAAACTATTAGGAAGAGACAAATACAATTGTGAAAAGATGCCTTCCACTATGGGACAGTAAAATGCACTTGTAAAATGTCATAATTAAAACTGTGTTTCAATGGCCTCATAAATATAGATGTGGCAAAGGCACCAAACATAGAAACATGGCTACATACGTACAATGTATGGTATTTGATAAGTATGATAAATGTCAGTAGAGAAAAGATAGATTACTCAACAAGTGATAATTAAGTTAATGGGCAACAATTTAAGAAAGAAAATTTTATATCCCTACCTTATACCATATTGTAATCTCATCCTAAAATAGCAAAAGGGAAAAAAATGAGACACTTTCAATGACAGACGTAGTGCCAAGGTAATTCTAGATATTGTTTATAAGGGTGGGGTGATTGCATGCACAATCCATGTCCAAAAATCATTTAAAATGTTCTGTGAATAAGCCAAATTAGGACTCCCTCAGAGAAGACATCTTTCAGAACCATCTCAGTCTCAGTGGCCCATGAAAAACAAGTTATTTCAAATCAGTTCTTTGCAGGCAGCTAAACAGAAACTTCTGTTGCTTATGCTGCAAAGTATTTTCCTCACTAAAAATTCACAGCTGTTCTTTGTTTTCAATTTGAACTATCCAACAATATTAGTTTTGGTTATTTTTCCCAGGTTTAATCCTATAGCAGGTACCTAAGTAGTTATTGTAATTGGCCCATCTTCTGCGTTGTGTTGATATCTTGGTATTTTCCTAAAAGCGCTCTTGATTTGCACTAGAACTCTAAACCTAGATTCTCAGCATTAAATGTCTTTGTTTTCCTGGACTCTTTTCTCTCAGCATCAGTTTTCTTTGTGAATTTATATTTTATTAATAAAATACTGCCTTTAATACTATAATGTGTGAGTTAGGCAAACAACTATTTTTTAAATCTGAATTTAGTCTAGAATTTCTTTTCTCATTTCTTTCTCTGCCCTCCTTCCTCTCTATCAAAGATTTTACTCATGACCCCCTAATGTGACAATTATATAGAAAAAGAAATATCTGTAAACAAATAAGGTATCTGAATACACCTGGTGTAACCCTCCTAATTTGTTTTTTGTTTGCTCATTTGTTACTGGCTACTTTGTTTTAACAAAGCAAAGCTAAAGAGTAAGAGTGGAGTCAAAATGTATCCAGGTTCAATACCCATATTTGCCTGTAATAGTGAGATCACAGACACACTATCAAACTTTCCTGAGATTGATTCCTATCTATAAATGAGGAATGTTAACACTTGTTAATTGTAGTGAGGATTAAGTAAAATAGTTTTGCTATAACACTAACTGTACTGGTGCTAACAATAAATACTAGTTGTTTATTTCAACTCCTATACAGCATTTGGGTGATTATGAATATTCATACTATTATTTCTGAAAGGACGATGTGAAAAATGAATCAGCGTCCTCAGCAATCTAACAGTCTTAGTGTGAATGCCTATCTGTTGTTATGTAGTGCTTGCTATCATTGTTTTGATGTGTGTCACATAAGTATATTCTAGACCTTCAGAAAGTCATATTTTTTGCAAGATGTAATTCCACAGGGATGCCTTCAGGCAGAGAAGCTGAACCCTTCGCAACCATCCTCCCATTTCAGAAACCACACAGAGTGTTGTATGGTTGCCCACAGAGAGATATACTCCTACACAGGGAGAGACATAATCTTTAAGAAGTTAACCTGAGGAAATGGGTTAGTAGTCAGGAAGATTAGAAAATGGATCACAAGTAATGAACTCATCCTGACATTAAACTCGGTTTTAGGAACCCATGCAGAGACCCTGAGTGAAGCAGTCAATCGAACAGAGCAGCACTGTGGAAACTGTAAGTTAATGCACTGCTCAAGCACAGGAAGAGATTTGCTTCAGAATTGCAAACCTGCTTGTGAGTGTACCCTTCTTGAAATCATATCTGTAATTGATGTAAATCAGTGGTTTAAATGTTCAACTGAACACATCTCTGGCCACGGAGCAGAGTAACTTCTGGGGATTTATCTCCATATTCAGATGTGGAAACCTAAATTTACAAGTGCACCAGCATCTGCTTAGCAAAAGTTATTTAGTCCAACCCACATAAATTCTGACAACGTATATACACTGGTGAGGTTAAAGGTTTCAAAGGCATGATGGACACCAAAAATTACTGGAAGCCTGTATTGAAGAAACATGGCAATCAAGTTTGTATCTTTGTCCCTTCCCAAATCACAAGTTGAAATGCAACTCCAGTGTTGGAGGTGGTGTCTGGCAGGAGGTGATGGGATCGTGGAAGATTCCTCATGAATGGTTTAGCACAATCCCCTTGGTGCTAATCTTGTAATAGTGAATGAGTTCTCATGAGATCTGGTCATTTATAAATGTGTTCCACCTCCTCCCCCATGCTCTCTCTCTCTCTTATAAATTATCCAGTCTAAGGTATTTCTTTATACCAATGCAAAAACAGTTTAATACACATAGGATGGGTAAAAGTGGTAATTCTCTCGTGAATAGAGTAAGCAGTAAACAGTGTTTAGAACTAACTCCAGACCATCTTAGATATCCTGATATTAAACTCGGTTTTAGGAACCCATGCAGATAGGTGCATATAGGTACATTGATATTATTCCTCAGATTTCAGCTTATGAAAGCTAGGAAAAGGTTTATACATATTTGAGGTACCACAAAAAATCGGAGGGAATTACTTTAAGAAAAAGAATACAGACAGGTCATCTTTTTCTAAATCCTGTGTGTTTCTATATCTTCTTCAAGGATCCACAGCCAGAATTAACAGAAGGTAACCTGATGTCATTGAGGAAGTGGAGAGAGAAGGTGCCTTCCCTTGACAACCTGGTGTCCATGTGCCATCTGATATGGTTTGGGTCTGTGTCCCCACCCAAATCTCGTGTTAAGTTATAATCCTCAATATTGGAGGTGGGGCCTGGTAGGAGGTGATTGGATCATGGGAGCAGATTTCCTCCTTTGTTGTTGTTCTCATGATACAGTTCCCATGAAATCTAGTTGTTTAAAAGTGTGTAGTAATCTCCCCTCTTGCTCCTTCTCTGGTCACCTAAGACGTGCTCACTCTCCCTTTGCCCTCTGCCATGATTTTGAGTTTCCTGAGGCCTCCCCAAGAGCAGATCCTGTTCAACCTGTGGAACTGTGAGCCAATTAATCCTCTTTTCTTTATAAATTACACAGTTGCAGGTATCTCTTATAGCAGTGTGAGAATGGACTCATAGAGAAAATTGGAATCAAGGAGTGGGACATTCCTATAAAGGTGTCTGAAAATGTGGCAGCAACTTTGGAAGTGGATAACAGGCATAAGTTGAAAGGGTGTGGAGGACTCAGAAGAAGACAGGAAGATGAGGAAAAATTTGAAACTTCCTAGAGACTCGTTAAGTTGTTGTGACCAAAATGCTGATAGTGATATGGAGAGTGAAAAGCAAGCTGAGAAAGTATCAGATGAAAAATGAAGAAGTTATTGAGAACCAGAGCAAAGGTCACTTTTGTTATTCATTAGCCAAGAACTTGGCAGCATTGTGCTCCTACTCTACGGATCTGTCAACTTTGAACTTGAGAGTGATAATTCAGGGTATCTGGTGGAAGAAGTTTCTAAGCAGCCAAGTACTCAAGATGTTTCCTGATTGTTTCTAGCAACTTATTCTCATATGCATAAACAAAGAAATGACCTGAAACTTATATTTAAAAGGGAAGCAGAGTATAAAAGTATAGAACATTTGTAGCCTGGCCATGTGGTAGAAAATGAAAGGCCATGTTTACTGGGGAGGGGAATTCAAGATGGCTGAAGTAGTTTGCGTAAGTAAATAGGACCACAATGCTGATAGCCAAGACAATGGGAAAAAGGCCTCCAAGGTACTTCAGAGAACTTTGAGGTAGCCCCTCCCATTACAGGCCCAGAGGCCTAGGGGGAAGAAATGGTCTCATGGGCCAGGACCAGGGCCCTACTTCCCTGTGCATCCTCAGACACTGCTCCTCACATCTTAGCTGCTCCAGCTCCAGCCCTGATTAAAAGGTACCCAGGTGGATCTCAGGCTAGTGCTTCAGAGGGTGCAAGCCATAAGGCTGGACAATTTCCGCTTTGTGTTAAGCCTGAGGGTGCTCAGAGTACAAGAGTTGAAGCTTGAGAGCCTCTGCCTGGTTTTCAGAGGGTGAATGGAAAAACCTGGATGCCCAGGCAGAAGCCTGCTGCAGGGGTGGAATCCCCATAGAGAACCTCTACTAGGGCAGTACAGAGGGAAAATGTGGGGTTGGAGCGCCCACACAGAGTCCTCACTGGGGCACTCCCTAGTGGAGCTGTGGGAAGAGGGCCACCATTCTTCACATTCTGCAATGGTAGGGGCACTGACAGCTTGCACGATGTGCCTGGAGAAACCACAGGCACTCAACACTAGCCCATGAGAGCAGCCACAGAGAGGGGGAGGTTCCCAAGGTCTTTGAAGTGTGCCCCTTGCATCAGCGTGCTCTGGATGTGAGACATAAAGTCAAAGGAGAATATTTTGAGGCTTTTCTAACAAGAGCCCTGCTGAATTTTGGACTTCCATGGGGCCTCTGGCCTCTTTCTTTTGGCCAAATTCTCCCTTTCGAAATGGGAGTATTTACCCAATGCCTGTATCCCCATTGAATTATGGAAGTAACTAATTTGTTTTCTATTTTATAGACTCATAGGCAGAAAGGACTGGTGTTTTTTCAGATGAAACTTTGGACTTTTAATGTTGAAATGAGTTAAGACTTGGGGGACTGTTGAGAAGATATCATTGTATTTTGCAATGTGAGAAGGACATGAGATTTGGTATGAACCAGGAACAGAATGATAAGGTTTGGATTTGTGTCTCCACCCAAATCTCATGTTGCATTGTAATCCCCAGTGTTGGAAGTGGGACCTGGTAGGAGGTGATTGGATCATGGGGGCAGATTACCCCTTTGGTGCTGTTCTCATCATAGTGTTCTCGTGAGATCTGGTTGTTTAAGTGTGTAGTACCTTCTCCACATCTTGTTCCTGCTCCTGTTATGTAAGATGTGCTTGCTCCCACTTTGCCTTCTGCCATGACTTTGAGTTTCCAGAGGCTTCCACAAAAGCAAATCATGTCATGATTCCTGTACAGCTTGCATAACTGTGAGCCAATTAATTCTCTTTTCTTTATAAATACCCAGTCTCAGGTATTTCTTTATAGCAGTATGAGAGCAGACTAATACATCATCTCACACTATCCTTTAACATACCATTTAGAAACATTCTATGAAACAAAATCATGAGCAAAACTAACAGATATTCATGAGGTTTAGCAAAGTGATGGACTCATAGATTTTATTTTTACTCTGAAAAGAATTTAAGTCTAACTAAAGTCTTTAGGAGACCTATTAGAAAAAAAATAAGTAAAGTATCTCAAAGACAGAGGACATAATTTCTGTCACCTCCTTATGCACAACAGTTTAAATAAAATTGTTATAATAGATGTACATAGTTAGATTTACAGAAATAAATTTAGATTTACAGATAAGTTGCAAAGATACTCATATACAGTACACACAGCTTTGACTATTGTTGACATCTTACACTACTACAATACCTGTCACAGCTAATGAACCAATAATGCAACATTATTGTTAACTAAAGTCCATACTTTCATTATCTTGTTTACTAATGTCCTTTTTCTGTTCCAGTAATTCATACAGCACATATTATATTTAGTCATCATGTCTCCTTAGGCTTCTCACAGCTGTGTCAGCTTTCATTTTTGTTGTTTTTTGATGACCTTGATATTTTATGGAGTACTGGCTGGATACTCTGTAGAATATCTCCTCAAAAAGAATTTGTTTGGTGTTTTTCTCATGATTAGACTGAGTTTTGAATTTTGAGGAGTGAGATAAAAGAGAATTGTCCTTCGCCTCATATCATATCATATTAAGGGTACATACTATCAAATGGACTTATTATTATGTTCACCTTTGTTAAGTGAGGTACTGTTTGCCAGATTTCTCCAATGAAAGGTTGTCCTTTCCAAATTTTCATATTATTCTCTTTGGAAGCAAGTCACTAAGCACAGCTCCCACTTAAGAAGTAGGGGGTAATGCTCACATTCTTGAAGGGAGACTCTGTTCACAGACTATATGGAATTCTTCTATAAAAGAGATTTGTCTCTTG